>NC_037093.1:15968564-16593564 GCF_002994745.2 Rosa chinensis | reverse complement strand
GTATTGTCAAAGACAATATACTTTCCTAACAGATAGAGTGGTAAATACCTTAACACAGTTAACATGATCAATTTTCTATATTTTTAACACATTGATGTTTCTGAATCAATGCTTATTCTGCCTCTTAAAAAAAAAAGAAAAAAAGCAACTAACAACAACAACAAGAGGCAAAATAGCTCCTGTAACTTGGCACGAGTTGTTTGGGGTACAATCTGGTGATTAATTTTCACCAGGTCCTGTACCTATGTGTGGTCTATTGCACAGTTTTGAAGCATAATTCTACCTCATTTACATGTCAGAGGCAAATAAGCTTGCAGAGAACATGCTTTGATCATGGAGATTTAGTAGTTATGTCACCAAAACGGCCATTACAAGGCCATTGTTGTTTTGGATTTTGTAGCATTATCAAAATGAAATTATTTCCTGATTCTTAAATGAAAATTGCGATCCTTATTCTGTTTCCATACATATAAGCGGTGCCTGTTTAAAATGCTATTTATACAGACAAAAATTTAAATCCTGTAGATGCAATCCAATTTAGGGGGCAGTTATAGTTTATTGTAACATCTTCAAGATGTGTTGCCATTGCCAAGACATGATTGATAAAAGTTGGGGGTTGTACCGTAACCCTCAACTAGCGGAAATTTCATTTTGCTGAAGTTGGATCCATATTAGATCAAATTATGCTTAAAGCTTTGTGGTTGGCCATCAAATTACAGATTTTCTACCAACGTACTAGTACAATTTTGAGTAAAGTCATCCTCTAAAAGGTGCTTATTTGCAGATTTATTTTATAGTTCATATTTTTTCCAAAGTGACTCTATTGAAGTTTACCAATAGATGGTTAAGGATTATATTTTTTATGAAGTTTAGTTGCTGAACTCAATTAATTTGACATTTCCCTGATGGCAATAATATTGACTACTGGCATAAAATTAATTGTATTACAGTGTACAAACGAAGATTCATATTTCTCGTTTCTCCCGTTGGCCCATATATATGACCAAATAATCGAGAGCTATTGCATCTACAAGGGATCTTCAATAGGCTTCTGGCGAGGCGTAAGTATATGTGTCATTCTTGCTCCGTTCTTACCGAAACTTGATTGGTATTCTCTTCTTTACTTATCAATTTCAACATCTGTTCAATGTGATTGCCATTGGACGTACAGGATGTCAGGTTTTTACTGGACGACCTTCAGGAGCTAAAGCCTGCTATGTTTTGTGGGATTACTCTAGCGTATGATCGTATATACACTGGTAAAACAGATTCATCAATATGAACTGTAAACATTTATGTCCTTGAATTTCTTTGTTGTTAATATTTGGCTTAACTATTGTTTCCGAAGGTATTGCTAGTAAAGTTTTGTTGAAATTGATTTTCCTTGATTTGTATGTCTACAATTGTACAATTATATAGCTAAGATCTGCTCTGCTGTTACCAACAGAATTCAATGCTATAAATACAAATATTCAAAACTAATCTACAGTTACACAATCAGTTTTGATTGTGGAGAGGGAGGAAATCAATGTAGGAGAGTGATTTGCTCTAACACCCCCCTTCAAACTGGGCAGCTCAGGACGTACAAGTTTGGTACACAGGAGATTATGCCGCTGCTTGTGAAGTGGTTTAGTAAGAAGATCAGCTGGTTGATCGACGGAAGGGACAAAATGAACCTGATGACTCTCAAGTGCTACCTTTTCACGAACAAAGTGATAATCTAACTCGATGTGCTTGGTGCGAGCGTGAAAGACAGGATTAGAAGCCATGTATGTGGCACTTAGGTTATCACAGTAAAGCAGAATGAGGTATTGAATATGGACACCAAGTTCATATAGTAAGAAGCCTAACCAAGTTGTCTCGGCACTGGAATGAGCAAGGGATCGATATTCAGATTCTGCACTGGAGCGAGCAATGGTAGGTTGCTTTTTGGAACACCAAGAGACAAGGGTATTGCCAAGGTAAATGAGATAGCCGGAAGTGGAACGGCGAGATTCTGGGTAGCCGGTCCAATCGGCATCAGAGTAAGCAGAAAGGTGGGCAAGTTGGCGTTGAGGACTAAAATGAAGACCATGGCCTAGTGTGCCTTTGACATAGCGGAGAATACGTTTGGCTGCAATGAGATGTGGAGCACGAGGTTGACTCATGAATTGTGACACAGAATTGACCGCAAAGGCGATGTCAGGGCGTGTAATGGTTAGGTACTGCAAGGAGCCAACCATCTCACGAAAGGCAGTTGGATTTTCAAGAAGATCACCATCATGTGTGGTGAGGACAGCCTTTGCCGACATTGGGGTGCTCACTGGTTGACTGAGTAATAGATCATGCTTCTTTAAAATATCATGAGCATACTTGAGTTGATTGATGTGAAGGACGTTGGAATGAGATCCTTAATGTCAAATCCACGGCCCAAGGCATCAATAAAACCAAGGAAATAGTGAAGGGGACCAAGATCCTTAATGTCAAATCCACGGCCCAAGGCATCAATAAAACTTTGAAGAAGCTGATCACTACTGCCCGTAATGACAATGTCATCAACATAGAGTAAAAAGAAAATTGTATGCAGTCCATGTTGATAGATGAATAAAGATGAGTCAGCTTTACTATGTCGAAAGCCAACAGAAAGCAGAAAAGAGCTCATGCGTTGAAACCAAGCACGGGGTGCTTGTTTGAGGCCATAAAGTGCCTTGTGAAGCTTACAGACATAGGAGGGCCGAGAGGAATTGACGAAGCCAGGAGGCTGAGTCATGTAAACGTGTTCCTGAAGATAGCCATGGAGGAATGCATTTTTGACATCTAGCTGACGGAGAGGCCAACACCTAGACACAGCAACACAGTGAACGGTTCGAATGGTAGCGGGCTTGATAACAGGACTATAGGTTTCACCATAGTCGATCCCGTGCTGTTGATGGAATCCTTTGGCAACAAGGCGGGCCTTGTAACGCTCAACTGAGCCATCCGGGTTCCGCTTAATGCGGAACACCCATTTGCAACGCACAATATGCTTAAATGGAGAGGGAGGAACAAGGGATCAAGTATGGTTTTTCAACAAAGCATTAATCTCCTCGGTCATGGCAGCTCTCCAATTCACATCTTTGGAAGCCTGAGTATAACAAGTGGGTTCCATGGAATTAATAATAGATAAAAGAGCTTTTGGAATGGGATACTTTACAATGCCATCCGTGCGAATTCTGGGCTGGATGATTCCATCTCAGAGCCGAGTCCGCATGGGGTGTGTTGGGGGTGGCGGAGGAGGCACAAGGATAGGTGGAGGAGCTAGTGCCGGGATTGGTGGAGGAGCTGGAGCCGGGATTGGTGGAGGAGGAGGTACAACGACCGGCGATGGAGGGTCAGCCTAGGTCTGATGCCATGTTGAAATTGATTTTCCTTGATTTGTATGTCTACAATTGTACAATTATATAGCTAAGATCTGCTCTACTGTTACCAATAGAATTCAATGCTATAAATACAAATATTCAAAACTAATCTACAGTTACACAATCAGTTTTGATTGTGGAGAGGTTACACAATCAGTTTTGATTGTGGAGAGGGAGGAAATCAATGTAGGAGAGTGATTTGCTCTAACAAGTTTCATCTGGTGGTGTGCTGAGGAAGACCCTTTCCCAGTATGCATATAACTAGTATGTCTCACTAAGACCTCCTTTTTTGTTTGCATTTGTATTCCTACAATAAAGGCATAACCTAATTAATATTTGTATGGCAGCAAGTTGGCAAATCTGGAGAAGGGTTTACACAAGAAAAAGCGGCACCTCTCTTGAACAAGCTTGTATTTAACAAGGTCAGTCATTCTATCCTTCACCTTTTCATTCTTGAAATATCTGGTTTTACATTGAACAATGCATTACTTCTATTTTATGCATTACATTCTAACAAACTGTGTTACTTGCGATAGATAAAACAAGCATTAGGAGGACGAGTTCGTATAATGTTGTCTAGTGCTGCGCCTTTGCCCAGGCATGTGGAGGAATTTTTGACGGTCACCAGCTGCAGCACTTTATTACAAGGATATGGTATGGTTGACTGCATATCATAATGAATATAGCATATAATCAGTTAAATCATTGTGGAAGATTCAGGAAATTGTACGAGCATAAGTATTCAGCTCACTGTGCTTTCTCACCTTAATTCGTTGTATATGTGTTTGACCTTTGAGATGTCGAGTATGGATGCTTTTTACTTATTCAAATAACCTTATTTTTCTAAATTAGCCACCACAACACGTCAGAAGCAAATATATATGAAACGAAGAGAACTAGAGTTCATCAGTTTGTTAAATCTTGTAGGACTTACTGAAAGCTGTGGTGGCTGTTTTACGTCCATTGGCAATGTTTATCCTATGATTGGAACTGTGGGTGTCCCCTTGACAACTATTGAAGCACGGCTTGAGTCAGTCCCAGAACTGGGATATGATGCACTTTCTAGTGTGCCACGTCTAGAGATTTGCCTAAGGGGGAAAACCTTGTTTTCTGGTTACCACAAGCGACAAGATCTCACTGAAGAAGTCCTTATTGATGGGCGGTTCCATACAGGTAAACGTCTACAAAACTAGAAATGAAGTACTTTCTTGGTTGATGCTCAATCTTTTGGTTTCTTTTCAAGATGGCGCCTTCAAAACTTTGGTTGATGATTAATTTTGAGTGGATGGATCACAGGTGATATTGGAGAATGGCAGCCTGATGGAGCAATGAAAGTTATAGACAGGAAAAAGAACATATTTAAACTGTCTCAAGGTGAATATGTTGCTGTGGAAAGCATTGAAAGCAAATACTTGCAATGCCCCCTTATCACATCGGTATGTCGCTAACTTCTGTATTCTACTTGTATGATGAATGACAGGACTTGCCTTTATTTCATCAATAAATGAGATTGTGTTCGTCTTTGTGCTACATTTGAATTTTGTGCTAGTGTCCTCCACCCTTCTTTCATGTTTTCTGAATTTACAGATGGATATCTTAACATCTTAACTTTCATTTGGTCGGCAGATTTGGGTTTATGGGAACAGCTTCGAGTCATTTCTTGTTGCTGTGGTTGTTCCAGACAGAAAGGCCTTGGAGGACTGGGCAGCTGAGCATCATTTGACTGATGACTACAAATCATTGTGTCAAAATATGAAGGCAAGAAAATACATTTTGGATGAGCTCACTAGTATGGGTCAGAAACAGCAAGTGTGTGCTCCATCCCTGGTTCATGCTATGTTGCTTAAGTTTATTCATCTGACTTACAAGACATTTTTATTGCAGCTCTGAGGGTTTGAGTTGTTAAGAGCAGTTCATTGGGAATCAAACCCCTTTGGCATAGAGAGGGATCTCATGACTCCCAACTTTCAAACTGAAACGACCGCAATTACTCAAATATTACAAGGTATGATTTTGTACTGAGATAAGAAAAGGTTGGAACTTTGATAAGTTAATCCTAAATATGTAGTTGAATTATATCATCTGCAGGACCAAGTTGAAAAACTTTATAGTGAAGCAAAGGGTGGAAAAGTATAAGAACAGAGCTGCAAGCAACAATTGGATAAAATTTCCCCAAAATTTCGATTGCCTGATCTTTTGTTGATGAAAAACTACATATGAATGTAGAAGAATATCTAGCCGGGATTTACCCTTATTTTTTTTTTGAGAAAAGGAGATACTTTCATTCATATATCCATGGCCAGAAGGCACGTACATCGAATGCTGTCTTACACCAAAATCATACATGATATAAGCTACCAGGCAAAGGACAGGTGACCCTCACTGTTAACACATGCGCTCACTTATTGAGCCTACATACAGGAGATAAATCCTCACTACAAAACCTCTCTTTGAAAAGTAAACCTAGTCGCCTAGAGACCTCAATTGGTGTACAACTAGAGAGAACTAAGAAGCAAGTAGTAAAAGACTCAACGTCAAGTACTAGGCAGGGAGACCCCGGAACCAAAAGCTTCCCAAGCCCCTGTCTCGAGAATCCTCCGTCATAACTACTCAATAGGATTTGCTAGAGGCACGAAAGTGCGTAGTTCCCTAACAAAATTAGAGAGTAATACAAACCTAGGATTCCCAAAGCAACGAAATATACTAGTAACTAAAAACAGTAACATAAAATAAATCATCTTGAACCCCGAGTAAAACCCCAGGCCCAAGATACTTCAGGTCCAGACCAGGCCTATCACCGGATTAGGGCTCAAGAGCTCCAGCCACTGAACCCGGCCCACGAAATGTGCTGCACAGACAGCCCAACCACCACCATCGTGCTTCCAATCCCATCACGCCGTTGCTTGCAGATCCCAACCTCCGGCGAAGTCACGTCGTCGATCAGCACCGCAAACTGCCCTCCACTGCACGCACCGAAGCCCGTCCATCCCTGCTCGTCGCCCTCATCCGCTGAAAGCACTGAGATCGATCCATGAGCCTCCAACGATTTCATGGCTAGATCCGAATGGATTAAACCATAGAAACCACCAGAACAGAAATGTAGCCCAGCCACAAACCCAGCGATAGCAGCGAGATCCAAAACGGATCCGATCAGGCTCCACCCTCTGCCGCGTACCTTCTGCCTGTGTTGACACTGCCGCCAGCCAAAGCCATGGCCTAAGGAGCCCATACAGCCCCAACCGTCGCTAGCTCACATCGTCAACCCATCCGGCCGCACTCGACGACCGCCGGCGAGGCCAGAAGACATCGTCAGCGTCGAGGCGCAGCCGGACATGCATAGTCGGCAACTTTTCTCTCAAAGTTCTCTCTAGGTTTTCCTCCGAGTTTCTAGGAATGTGTACGAGCCAGAAGTTTGGGGATTTACCCTTATTTGCCTTGTTCTAAGTTTGTATATAAATAAGTAAAGATCTTATGAAATTTTCATATTTATTCTTTCATCCAAGATAAAATATTTCATGTTTATTCTAGAATCCGGTGTCGGCCCCAAATGTCGTGCTTGCATTTAACGAGGAGGTGCAACATTCAGTTGATCTGGATGATGAAATTAATGTGGCACTCGCTCATGAAGCGATTAAAACCATGTGTGAAAGGCCAACTGGTTCTCTCTCTCTCTCTCTCTGTATTTTTTTTTAGGACACGTGAAGTTAGGGCTATATAACTACGTCGCTTTAACTAATATGCAGGAGTGAACTCAATTTTCTAGTAGTGTGGCATAAGTAATCAACAATATAAAAAAAATAACAATTTTAAAATAAGTGAGCAAGTAATTTTATATTTACACAGAACTAAAATTAGGTTTAACAATAATAAAAAATAAAAGTACTTGTGTCATGTTTTTTGGGGACAGTATTAACTAGTTTTTTGAAAAAGAAGAAAGAAATGAGTCCTACTTCCGCAACCCATAATCCCTTGTCAAGGAAAAAACACCTTCTTTGAACTAAAATTATGTTCTGATGATGAAATTAGTGTGGGTTTCCCATTCAATCCAAGAAACAATGCATGAAGTCAATTGCGGTTGCTTCCAACAGTCGATATACAAATGTGTCGTCTCTCACTCTCAATAATCTATCTCACTTGGTTGTCATGTTCATTAGGATTGTGCTTTTAATTAAACAACCTTCCAACCTCCTTTCTTCATTCTTGTACAAACGTACAGTTTTACCACTAAATCAAGAGCTAGTCGGTGACAAAAAGGCAATTGCATCTACCTTTCAACCAAACCAATAATTACATTGGCAAAATATCTCCCACTCGTTATCAGAAGCTCTTTCGGTGACATTGTGGTCCTGCCTTTTCCACTTTACCTTTTATTCTTCTTCTTTTCTTGCTAGTTTCGTTTCATCAATCATCTTAGACGCCCATGACTTCACATTGACGTTGATCGAAGCTAGCAGGAAACTGTGATCAGTGTACCTATTTTTGAGAGCCTCTTCCTCTTCTGCTTCTTCTTCATTCCATCAGTGAGTTGTGCGTGAAATCAACCAAAAAGCTAGGTTCGATGGCCGTCCAATTGAGATCTTCTTCTTCTCTCTCCTCTGCTTCTTCCACCGGTTCATGGAGACATGATGTGTTTCTGAGTTTCAGAGGCGAGGATACACGCGACAATTTTACAGATCATTTGCACAGCAATTTGGTTCGAAGGGGGATCAACACTTTCATAGATGATGATCTTCCAAGAGGAGAGGAAATATCAGAAGCACTTGTCCGAGCCATTGAAGGATCAAAGCTCTCTCTCATTGTGTTCTCTAAAAACTATGCATCCTCAAAGTGGTGTTTGGAGGAACTAGTTCGTATCCTTGAATGTAAAAGATCTAAGAACCAAATGGTTCGGGCAATCTTTTACAAAGTGGATCCATCGGACGTAAGACACCAAAGAGGCACATTTGGTGAGGCACTTGCAAAGCATGAACGTAGATTCCAAGATGACAGAACAAATAAGGTGTTAAGATGGAGAAAAGCTCTTTCAGAAGCAGCAGATTTATCTGGGTGGCCTTTCTCGGGCGGGTATATTCTAGTTATATTTTGGATAATCAGTTTTCCTATATATTCGTTTGTCATAAAATATGCATTCTTTTCATTAAATATATGCTTGTTCCATCTTTGCTTTTTTAAAGCTTGGGTGAGTATTAAATCTTTGCTTTTATTTTGCAAACCATATGTAAGGGATTTTCTTTTTATTAAATGTTTCATTTAATTTTAACTCGCAGGTCTGAATCTAATTTTATTTATGGAATCATTGAAGAGATTTCTGCAAAATTAATAAAACAAACCCCTTTGAATGTGGCAAAGTCTCCTGTTGGGATAGAATCTCGTGTACAAGATATGCTTAAACTCTTAGCTGTTGGAGGGAGTGATATAATGGTTGGTATATGGGGAACTGGAGGAATAGGGAAGACAACAATTGCTAAAGCTGTTTACAATTTAATTGCTAATGAGTTCGAAGATAGTTGCTTTTTGGCAAATGTTAGAGAACATTCAGTGTCGCATGAAGGTCTAGTCAACCTACAAAACAGTCTTCTTTTTGAGATTTTTGGGGGAGAATTGAAAGTAACGAATGCTGATCAAGGAATTACTTTGTTGAGCGAAAGGTTGAGATATAAAAGGATTCTTTTAGTTCTTGATGATGTGGATCAATTGGACCAGTTAGAAAGATTAGCTGGGGGACCAGATTGGTTTCACAGTGGCAGTAGAGTTATAATAACAACAAGAGATAAGCATTTGTTGATTGCTCATCAAGTGAATAAAAATAAAATATACAAGGCCCGGAGACTGGATCATGATGAAGCTCGTGAGCTCTTCTGTGCAAATGCCTTGATGACTTATAGAGATCTGGATAATGATGAAAAACTCGCAGTTAACACTGTTGTTAAATATGCTGAAGGCCTTCCATTAGCGCTGAAAGTTTTAGGTAAACATCTATGCGATAGACCTATACATCAGTGGCAAGCTTTCTTAGATGGTCATAGAAGAAGTCCTCTTCAAGGCATTCAAAACATTCTTAAAATCAGTTACGATTCACTGGAAGAACCAGAGAAAGAAATTTTCCTTGACATTGCATGCTTCTTCAAATATAAAAATAAGAACGATTTGATAGCAATATTAGAAGGTTGTGGTTACAGCAACCCTATGTTTAGTATTGAAGTTCTTGAAGAAAAGGCCCTCCTAAATGTTGAACATGCTTATATTTTCATGCATGATTTGCTAGAAGAAATGGGAAAAAAAATAGTTCATGAAGAGTCGCCTAAAGAGGCTGGTCAGCGCAGCAGATTGTGGCATCACAGTGATGTTCTCCAAGTTCTAACAAAGAACACAGTAAGTGTGCAATTCTATCCATTTTAGCAACCAATTTATGAATGATATAAATGTATAATATAATTTTCTTTTTGAATTTTTGAATAGAAAAATGAAATTTCAAAAAACTATATTATATAAAGTAATTGTTTTACTAATACTATTGCCTTTTTCATTAGGGAAGCGAGACCATTGAAGGCATAATGGTAAACATGCCAACCGCAGATATGATACGCTTGAGTCGTAAATGCTTCAAAAAGATGAGAAAACTTAAAATTTTTATAAACGTCAATGGACGGTTTTGTGGAAGGGTTGATTATCTACCGGACCAGTTGCGGATACTTGATTGGCCTGGCTGTCCGCTGCAATCTTTGCCCTCCAAGTTTAATATGAAGAATCTGGTTCAACTCATTATGTCTGGTAGCCCTATCCCATGTCTCGGAGAAGGATTCAAGGTATTTCTGTTCAGGAGTTTACGTTATTAAATTCTTCAAACCTTACCAATTAACCATATGATTCTTTTTCATCTTCTATTGTATGACAGCGTATTCGAAATCTGAAATCCTTAAATTTGAAGAAATCTGAATTCTTAGAACAAATCCCAGACCTATCTGGAAGCCCAAACTTAGAGTTCCTGGATCTAAGTTTCTGTACAAGTTTAAAGAAGATTCACCCTTCGGTTGGATACCTCGAAAAGCTTGTTGAACTGGATCTTGAAGAATGCTCTAAACTTGAGATGCTACCTGGAGAAGTCAACTGGAGATCCCTCCGACACATTAATCTTAACTCTTGCAGAAGGTTGGAGAGTTTCCCTGAAATTGTGGGAGAGATGAAATACATGACATCCTTGGCTTTATCCCGCACTGGCATCAAAGCATTGCCTTCATCCATTGGACATCTAATTAATCTTGAAGAGTTGAGTTTACATAGTTGTGGAAATCTCACAGATCTACCTTACAGCATCTATGAATTGCAAAATCTGAAGGAAGTTCGTTTGTCCTGGTGCCGAAAACTCGTAACATTCCCAAACAAGGTGGACTCTGAACGCTCAAAGGTGAAGCGAAAACATCTTGAATGCTCTGACAACCGTGACTCTTTATCAAAAAAAAATAAGACGGAGTGAAGGCAGTTCATTGGGAGCCAAAGCCAGACACTGAATTCAATTTGGCGCTTCCTTGGCTACATCAATTCCGTGTGAGTGGATGCAATTTATCTAATATTAATCACCTCGGGTTGGATTGTACATCCATTGTTTTTCTTCCTGAATGCATCAAGAAATTTGTCAACTTGAGGGAACTCAATTTGAGTGGCTGCAAGAGGCTCGTAGAAATTCCAGAGCTTCCACCAGGGATTGAATGGCTGTGTGCGAGGGATTGCGTATCATTGGAAAGATTTTCAAAGTTGTCAAACATTTTGGAGCGAAAAGGATCACAAAAAATGATTGAGGAGATGGACTTGACTAATTGCTGGAGACTCTGTCAAAATTTGGCTCAGATGGCAAACAAGGAAGATGATGAGGTGGACGCTGATCTCTTCTCTCGACTCCTATCTTCTCAGCAATTCAAATTCATAATTACATTTCCAGTTCCAAGAAGCGAGGTTCCAAAGTGGTTCAGCTGTCAAATGGATTCCAAGGGGCATCAACGGTTTGAATTTTGTATTGAAACACTTGCAAATTTCAAATGGGAGAACACAGGATTGGCCCTCTGTGTTGCTGTTGATAAAAAGCTACAAGATACTTCTGCTGATACTTCTCTGCCTTTCTATTTTGACGTCTATATTCACATCAATAAAGAAGAAGTTTCACCCATCGAGACACAGTCTGTTGGTTCAGCAGAGTCGGATCATGTGTGGCTACAGTATGTTCCATTCCTTGAAATGTGGGAAGTTGATATGCGTCCATTGCCACCTTTTAAGTGTCGAGTCATTATTAATCAATGGAAGAATTCTGGGGCCTGCTTAAAAAGCTGTGGGATCCACCTTGTAATGCCACCCAATGAAGACGTTTGTATGAAGCTAATCCGTGCAGAGAACCTCACCGATGTTGAAGATTCCTTTTATTATGAGGTATCGTTTCCTTTTGTGAAAATTTCCTTATTTCAGAGATAGTAACCGACATCTGAACAATAATGCTATTGCAGGACGGATGGGACAATTATCGACCCGAACAGAGGACTTTCGTTATTTTTGATGTACAAACGAATAGCTATAGTTATTATAATGCAGCATAGCATTGTCTATGGACCAGTGTCACGAATACAGGTTTACATTTTCAAATCCTCCCTTTCTTTGATATCTTTGGATTTTCAAAATTGGTTTGTAATATCAACTCTTTGTTGGCATTCTCCATATGTGTGGATAGAGTTGAACTAGTTTCCCATGCCCGGTTCCATGTAACTAATAAATGCAACATTGCAGCAGTGAAAGGAATATTAAATTTGTAATTTAGAAGCTTGATCTAGTGCACTAAATCTACTTCACTAAACTCATCGATGAACTTGTAGACGTCCTCTCTTCCGATAGCCACTTTCAAAGTCTTTCTATTTTCTGAGTTTATAGCATCGTTTTCTGAATTTATTTCCTCATTTAAGAAGTAAAGAGTTTAGATCATGATTGTTTAAATCAATCACCATGCCAAACATATATTTACGGTGTCTGATTAAAGTGATATTTACTTGAAGGCATGATTTAAGATATGGAAATCAAGTTTATTCACATGCACTGTCCATCGTAATTGCAGTGATTTTTTTCTTTCATTTGATCAGTTTCTTGTTGAGTTACCGCTTACCACTACATTATATTGAACTTGAGAAATATCTGTCCTTTGTTTTTGTTATTGTAAAATTTATGCATGCCTTTGATTTCTTCCTGCAGGTAAATAGAATTTGCTCTGGTGGAACCATACACCGTTTCAATATACATACAACTTAGCCAGCTCATCAGTTGAAATTTTGCATTTGCATGTTCATTGGCAGTCTTATTCTAAGCTACTGAAATGTTTAAATAACAAGAAGCTGGGATATAAGAAGAAGGGTCTTCCAGAAGACGAAGCACCATCTTGCCTGCACAAGCTTGACTTTTAAAAGGTCAGTAATTCTATTCTTCATCATACCTTTATTTGAAGTAGCTGGTTTTACATTCAAACTATGTGCTGCTTTCTTTTTTTAAGAACACGCACTGCAAGAAATATAGAAAACTGAGAATGTGGTGTCCCAATTGTCGTTTTTGTTTACTAATTTGCTTGCCTGCATCTCAAAATATCAATCACAATCAACAAAATGCATGGATTTGTTGCTTGGCATATTATTTGTCAGCCTCTTCCAACTTTACCTTAGAAACCAAAAATTTTCCCTTCAGAAAAGCAGGTATTGGAAACTATGTGTAATAGGTCCTTATTGGACCTTTGTACTTATATTGTAATAATATGTTACTAGTCCTGAACTATGATGAAATCTAAGACTGCTTAATTTTAATCAAGATTCTCAAAGAGAGGAAACTGAGTGATGATGGTGATTAGAGAGTTCTGAAGTATAATGAAACTCAGATCTCTAGCTCTACTTAATGAGTTTATGAATTAATGATCTCAATTCGTCGAGAATTGAAGGACAATATTTTCATGTGATTGAGGTCTTCTAGAGGTTATGTAAATTATGAAGAACATTGAGGTGCTTGTTGATTTACATAAGGCAATAATTTTTCACTCCACCACCAACCTTAGACATGAACTAATTTTCTGCCAAGAGAAAGCAAATTTTATGGGGCGATATCCATTCTTTTCAATGTGCTATTCCCTCATCCATTATTAGCAGATGTGCTTATGTTCTTTAAGGTTGAAAACAGTTTATTACACCATGCTTTGCACCATCCATTTGTCAAATACTACAGCACAAAATGTGTATAAGTTACAGATGTCCAGAAGGATTATTACACAAACTTCACTCAAATGGAACCCACTGATGTCTTATATTTTGGTACTAGAACCTTCATAATCCAATTTTGTTGTAGTCAACATGATATAAATACAAAGACCAACTTTCCTTGTATATTTTGACCCTTTGATTGTTATCTTGGTTTCTTCCTGTTATGACACTTTGTTTATATAAAATTTAGGGTTTTTATCATAGGTGGGGTCTGAACTATGTCTAACCGGACTGAATGGTACCTGGACTTTTAAAATGATCAAATAGGTACCTGAACTTCCAAAACCACATCATTAAGGTACTTCCGTCTATATTCCGTTAATCCTCCGTTAATTGTAGGGATAAATCAGACATTTCACCCAAATTGACCACTAAAATGACTGTTATAACCTCATCTGACATTTTGTCCATTTCCCTCCTTTCTATCTTAATTTCCCTCCAAAAAAATTGACTCTTCCCCCAACACTATTCATGTAAAACTTTTCATCAAATTTTACCTCCAATTATTGTCTTTCGATAAATAATAATCAACATCTCAACATCAAGTTTTCTTGAATAATTTTTATTGTTCTTCAAAAATTAGCCTAACATAATGAAATACCAAATTATTCAAGTTTTACCTCTAATTATTGTCTTTCGATAATAAAATTAGCCTAACATAATGAAATACCAAAATTAGCCTAACATAATAAAACTTTTCATCAAATTTTACCTCCAATTATTGTCTTTTGATAAATAATAATCAACATCTCAACATCAAGTTTTCTTGAATAATTTTTATTGTTCTTCAAAAATTAGCCTAACATAATGAAATACCAAAATAATTTTTATGTTAGGCTAATTTTTGAAGAACAATAAAAATTATTCAAGAAAACTTGATGTTGAGATGTTGATTATTATTTATCCAAAGACAATAAAATTATTTTGGTATTTCATTATGTTAGGCTAATTTTTGAAGAACAATAAAAATTATTCAAGAAAACTTGATGTTGAGATGTTGATTATTATTTATCAAAAGACAATAATTGGAGGTAAAATTTGATGAAAAGTTTTACATGAATAGTGTTGGGGGAAGAGTCAATTTTTTTGGAGGGAAATTAAGATAGAAAGGAGGGAAATGGACAAAATGTCAGATGAGGTTATAACAGTCATTTTAGTAGTCAATTTGGGTGAAATGTCTGATTTATCCCTGCAATTAACGGAGGATTAACGGAATATAGACGGAAGTACCTTAATGATGTGGTTTTGGAAGTTCAGGTACCTATTTGATCATTTTAAAAGTCCAGGTACCATTCAGTCCGGTCAGACATAGTTCAGACCCCACCTCTGATAAAAACCCTAAAATTTATTCCCCTCTACTTTTCATGTTTTCTAAGATCCTTGGGTGGTATTTCTTTCTGCAGATTTTATCATGCTTTCCAAACTGTTCTGCGCATTTAAAAGGCCGGTCATATACTATTTCCGTAGATACTTGAAATTTGAGGTCCAAGTTGTTAGGATTGTCTCTAAGGTATACATCTCTGTTGTTCAGCAATTGTCAGCTTCACAAATGTTTCTAGCACTCAAAGACAGAAGAACTGGGGGTATCTTGCTTTTCGTGGGAGGAATTCTCTCAGTTGGTAATTTCCTAACACTGTTTATCTCATATAAGTTCTTGTTTTCAGTAAAGGATTGCCCAGTTAGAACTATCAATATTTTAACTTTTTAACATATTCTATCTTCATGTTAGTGCTTATTCTGCATCTTTAAAAAAAAAAAAAAAATTTCGTATACTTGGCATGAGTTGTTTGGGATGCAATCTGGTGATGGATTTCACCAGGTCCTATACGTATGTTTGGTCTATTGGACAGTTTTAAATCATAAATGTACCTCATTTTATGTCAGAGGCAAATAAACTAGCAGAGAACATTTTGGTCATGGAGATTTAGTAGTTTTGTTACTGAAAAGGCCAATATAAGACTATTTTCGTTTTGTGTTTTGTAGCATTATCAATATGAAATTATTTCCTCATTCTCAAATGAAATTTGCGATCCTTAATCTGTTTCATAAATATTATGCTCTGCCTGTTTAAAATGCTAGTTTTGCCAAGACAAAAAATTTAAATCATGTGGATGCAACCCAATTTAGCGAGCAGTTATAGTAAATTGTAACATCTTCAAGATTTGTTGTTTTTGCTAAGACAACATGTGAGGACGTCATTCTCCAAGACGGTTTTGTCTAGGGATAAAAAATTTCAGTTCGCAACAAGCTTGTTAAACCAATTGGTTGCTTTCTATTTGGTGATGTTAGTGGTGTTATCTGTCTCAATATCATTCAAGTTGGGGGTTGTACTGTCCCTCAACTATGGGAAATGTCAACTATGGGAACTGTATACTTTCATTTTGGCAGAAGTTGGATCCCAAATTAGATCAAATTATGCTGAAATCTTTGTGGTTGGCCATCAAATTACAGATTTTCTACCAACTAATTAAACTAATGGTACTAATACAATTTTGGGTAAAGTCATCCGCCGGTGAAAGGAGATTTATTTTATAGTTTACATTTTTTTTTCCAAAGTAATTTCATTGAAGTATTGCCAACACTTGGTCATACAGCTGTATTTGCCTCAATATGAATTTGTGTTTGTTGGTATCGTTTCCTTTTGTAAAAATTTCCTCATTTTTGCTTCAGCAGTTTCAGAGATAATAACAGACATTTGTAGCAAAACAGAGGACTGACATCCGAAAAATTATGCTATTGCAGATTTGCAGGACTACTGGAAAGTCATCATCCCAAACAGTGAACTGACTGCAAAGTAATATATACTGATGCACAACTGGAGAATGAAAAGCTGTAATTAGTACTAATGTAGCAATGTTGGTAAAGCATTGTCTATGGACCAATGTGACAAGTACAGGTTGACATTTTCAAATTCTACCTATATTGTTGAATTATATATATAAGGTTATAGCTTTATAAGGAAAGTTTTTGTCATTATCATAATTAGTTAGATGCTTAAACACACTTTTGTGTGGCTACTTGTCTTATATTGTGGCCCTAGAATCTTCATAATTTAATTTCGTTGTACTAAACATGGTATATGTTCCAAGACTAACTTGCGTTGTATATTTACACCCTCGTTTAATAATTATCTTAGTTCTTTCTTAATATTGCACTTTTCTTATGTATATGACGGTATAACCCCACATTAGGGCTTCTCTCTACATTCCTCAGTAGATGAATTTGTATATTTGATCTTTGCGTGAACGTTCGATTTGTCGACATTAGTTCCTCTTTTGTTTTCTGAAGCTGTTTATATCTTAATTTCTTTGGTTGGCAGATTTGGGTTTATGGGAACAATTTTGAGTCGTTTCTTGCTGCTGTGGTGATTTTGGAGGACAGGACAGCTAGCTGAACATCACTTCATCGATGACTGTAGATCATTGTGTCAAAATCTGAGGCCAAAATATGAACTTTGGATGAGGTATATAGTAGGAAACAGCTAGTATCTCGATAATTGTCTAATTCCCTGTTGCTAATTTCATGCATGCACTACCATAATGTTTACTCATCTAGTCATCTGACATGGAATGCATTCCTACAGTTTTGAGAGGATACATGAAAGATTGGCTGTCCCACTGTCTGCGGCTGCTGAAATTACAGAGAATCTCAGCCCTCATCAGCTAATACCAAATGTCATGTGTGGCTACAGTAACTCCATTTGTTGAAATCTCATTGATGTGTTGCGTCTACTGCTGCCTTCTTATTAGAGGAGTCAGTCTTGAGTCTTTATAGCAGCGTTGTGGTGTTGCCTCAGATGCTGCATGGTGCACCTAGTAATGCCATGACAACAGGATGCAAACCCCTCTACGGAGGTAGGGGTTCGTGAACATAGCGTCTTCTCATAAAGGTTTGGTGATTGGTCAATTAGCAGTCATGAAAGATGATGATGAAGACCTTGAAAGTGGAAAACCAATTGCATTCCCTTCAGAGAATAATCTCCAAGTTATTTTCTAGTCCCAGTGTCTATGATCGCCATAAGTTTCCTCCTGCCTTCTATTCATGGTGATTCGCATGGCATTCATGACTGTCTTGGCTTCTTGATGTTTGTTTTGGTGGATGAATTGTTACTCGCTTTCCTGATTTGGAATGCTTGTTGCTCAATCATTTTGCTATGTCTTACGACTTACTAGCCGTAGATTTTGTCTTCCTAATTTGATCAGCTGCATTTGTTTTTGTTTTCTGTTTTCAAGGTTGAATACTCTGCACTAGTAAACTTTGAAAGAAGTTGATAACTGAAAATGTGTATATATCTTTGTTTTTGTTGTTTGAAAGTGCAAGTTTGTAGTTCTCTTCAACAGAGATTCATTAATCCACTCTTTGCAGTACACCATCTCCCCACGGCAATAAAAACAAGGGCCCTTGAAGAATGCGTGAGAAAATTTTGTTTTCTTTCTACTTGAAAGAAAATGAAGTTTCTATTGCTCAAGGTTTCTGCTTGTATTTTGCAGATTCAGATAGTGAGACATAATTTCTGACTACTGAAAAATGTAGTATAGCCGTCATGCTATAGTCAAAATTATCTCCACCGGCGGGACTTCGTGAGTTGTAAGTTACATCACCTACCAGAACCACTATGCTCACTAATCAACTCTGTTTGCACAGGCACAACTTTGCTCCTTCTGAAATAATACTGATTACACGCATTTTTATAGTTGTTTATTTTGGGTTATACTTAGCATGTTCGGAAACATTTGTCATGGTGATATTGCAGAAGGTATTTGACTTGGATACACATTTACGCAAGCGTACGTATCATTGTCAAGATAGGGAAGTATAATGCCAAAAGTTTATCGTACCACGGGGATTAGTGGCTAGCCCACAATCCTTGGATAATCGGAAATAAAGACACTTAGCAAACAAAGAAAAGAAAAAGAAAATAAATAAAAATGCTAATCTAAGGCACCAAGCCCTAGCAATGCTCGGTTTTGGTTTTCACCAAAGCTTAATAAAAACTAAGAGCCTAGTGATGGATATGCACAAATGAGTGGAAAACTTTAATGCTTGAGGGTTGATTTTAGATTAACAAAAACATAATGAATGTAAAGCAACTAATAAAAATGCAAAGAAATTAATAAAAGCGTAAACAATATAAATGGGAGTGTCGGGTGCTAGGGAGGATCCTTCACCAAATCCCATGTGTCGGAAGCTAATCTAATGTAGATGCATATTTCCTATTTTGGCGGTAGTCGTATCCAAGGCGGTTCAAGGCTCAAGGACCTAAATTCCCTTTCATGGTATTCCTACTCCGGTTCAAGGGCCGTAGGAACTCACTTGACATGAATTAGAGCTGGTTCAAGGGTCACTAATTCACATCAAGAGGCGTAGAGATCGAGGAATTAGACTACTAAACAATCCGCCCGCGCAATCACGCAACGGGTGTAAATCACCATGCTTATAACCCCTCGAATACGAAATTGAAGGTTTCTAGCTTAGGAATTAGAGGGGGTCAAGCCTCTAACTCCATCCTAGAATGCTCAAAATACACACCCTAGAGTTGACTAGGCTCCTAGACATGCATTTTAACCCAACAAAAATAGATATAAGCATCCATCATATGAAAATTGCATCATTACATTAAATTAAGGGTTATTATTGTTTAAGTAAAATAGATTCGAGAGAGAATTGTAGAGAGAGATGTGTATTATTTTATTGAGAATAGGAGCCCTATATATAGGGATTACAAAGTGCTAGTTCTAATGTTACAAGGAATACCAATCCGTGTAGGATTGGGAAATCTAGAACTTTCTCTCCTATTGCTACTCCTAGTTTGATAAGGCACACTAAATCGATATTCCTTCAACACTCCCCCTTGTGCCGCTTCAAACTTGGTGGTGACGCTTCATCTGTTGCCTCGTTAAAAACCTTGCCAGGTAACAAAAACCCTGTGGGATAAAAATAACCATGGTCGAAGGACAAAAAGAGCACAACACGTCCTTCACTCTTCGAGATCGAACATGTAGACATCATAACTCCCCCTGATGTTGATATCTCCCCCTGATTGCTACAATCGAGGGAGTTCGGATAACTTTCTTAATCCGATGCTCTTCACATGTTTCTCGAAGGTGGATCTAGGTAACGACTTAGTAAATAAGTCCGCTACATTATCCTCTGATCGGATTTGATTCACTTCAATCTTTAGAAGTGATTGTTGTTGCTGATTATAAAAGAACTTAGGCGATATGTGCTTGGTGTTGTCGCCCTTGATGAAACCTAACTTCATTTGCTCAATACAAGCTGCATTATCCTCATAAATACATGTAGGTTCATCCGTGGTAGACTTCAAACCACAACTTCCTTGAATATGTCTTATTACAGACCTTAGCCATATACATTCTCGTACGGCTTCATGTAGAGCAATAATCTCTGCATGATTTGAGGAAGTAGCAACAAGGGTCTGCTTTGTAGACCTCCAAGATATCGCAGTGCTTCCCATGGTAAAGACATAACCCGTTTGGGAGCGACCTTTGTGAGGGTTAGAGAGGTACCCTGCATCAGCAAAACCCATCAAAACATCATTGTCGTTTTGATGGAGGGGGATAGGGTGAGGCCGGCCACCCTTGATGGTGGTGGCGGCGTTGGCGGCAACATGGCCGGCCACTATGTTATGATGGACGGCGGCTCCATGCCTAATGGGGTCCGATCCCATTCTTCCGTCATTCCTCTTCTCTCTATAGGGATAAAATAGGCCCATATCAATCTTACCTCTTAGGTATCGAAAGATTGTCTTTACACCAATCCAATGGCGGCGTGTTGGCGCAGAGCTATGTCGAGCTAACAAGTTCACTGCGAATGAGGTGTCTGGTCTTTGTGCATTGAGCTAAGTACAATAATGCGCCTATTGCACTTAAATAGGGCACTTCGGCCTCTAATGGTTCTTCGTCCTCATCCTTTGGACGAAACGGATCTTTTCCGGGCTCAAGACGACGACCGATCATGGGAGTACTCACAGGCTTTGCTTTATCTTCATTAAAGCGCCTTAGAATTTTCTGAGTATATGCAGACTAATGGATCAAAATCCCATCACTACGGTGCTCGAGTTCTAACCCGAGACAAAACCGTGTTTTCCCAAGATCTTTCATCTCAAATTCGGATTTCAAGTATTTAGCAGTTTCCTTCAACTCATCTAGAGTTCCAATTAGGTTCATGTCATCGACATAAACTGCTACGATTGCAAATCCGGAACTTGTTCTCTTAATGAACACGCATGGGCATATTTCATTGTTAATATATCCCTTCCCAATCAAGTAGTCACTTAGACGGTTATACCACATCCGTCCGGATTGTTTTAATCCATATAGTGAGCGTTTTAATCTTATTGAAAACGCGCTCCGTGGTTTAGAGCCACTTGATTTGGGTAATTGAAGTCCATCTGGAACCTTCATATATATCTCTGAATCTAGATCCCCATAGAGATATGCTGTAACCACATCCATAAGCTGCATGTCAAGTTTTTCGGAAACTACCAAACTGACAAGGTAGCGGAACGTTATCACGTCCATTACGGGAGAATATGTCTCCTCGTAGTCGATTCCAGGGCGTTGTGAGAAACCTTGCGCCACAAGGCGGGCTTTGTATCTTACCACCTCATTTTTCTCATTACGCTTTCTAACAAAGACCCATTTATGGCCAACAGGCTTTACATTTGGGGGTGTCTGCGTTACAGGCCCAAATACCTGTCTCTTTGTTAGTGAATCCAATTCAACCTGGATCGCATCTTTCCATTTAGGCCAATCCGCTCTTCGTTGACATTCTTCAACAGAGCGAGGTTCGATATCATCATATTCTATAATTCCTTTTGCAATATGATATGCAAATGCATCATCAATCGCCATAGAATTTCTATCCATCATCTCATGTACACTAGTGTAATTCATGGAGATCTCTCTATTCTTTGGAGTTGGTTCTGACATTGGAGCGTCCCCCAATGATGTCTCTTGGACATAACCATAATCCGGAATATTCTCATGAGATGGATTATTTACATCGATGATTAATGGATTATTTTGTGCCGAACTGGCTTTCTTTCTTGGGCGAGAATCCATCGAACCTATGGGCCTCCCGCGCTTCCTGGCGGGAGCCGTGGGCCTAGCCATAACGTCACCATTATTGAGAGATGGGACGTTGGCGCCATGCTCATGCATTCTTGAGTTGGCGTCATGTCCTCTACTTTTAGGGACATCAATCCTTGCAGGCACGTTTGCAGCAGGTATGTGTGATCTTGTCACTTTAGCGATATCAGAAAACGCATCAGGCATCGAATCTGCTATGTTCTGAAGATCGAGAATTCTCCGCACTTCAATTTCTGACTGTGCGGTTCGGGAATCAAGATGAGACATAGTGGGGACAGACCACGACAATTCCTATCGTTCCTGTTGAACATTTATGTTCTTATCTCCCCCTAACGATGGGAAGACTGTCTCATCGAAGTGACAATCCGCAAATCTTGCGGTAAAGAGATCGCCTGTCAAGGGTTCTAAATAGCGGACAATAGTTGGAGAATCATATCCAACATAAATGCCTAATCGTCGTTGAGGACCTATTTTGGTGCGCTGTGGCGGCGCAATAGGCACATATACTGCACACCCAAATATGCGTAAGTGTGAGACATTATGCTCATACCCAGTCACCATCTGGGACGCAGAAAAAGGTTGAGTGGTAGTGGGCCTCAGACGAATAAGCACAGCTGCATGCAATATTGCATAGCCCCAAGCAAAAATAGGGAGATTGGTGCGCATCACCAATTCTCGAGCAACCATTTGTAGTCGTTTAATGGTGGCTTCTGCGAGACCATTTTGGGTGTGAACATGAGGAACAGGATGTTCAACATCAATCCCAATGGACATGCAATAATCATCAAAAGTCTTTGATGTAAACTCCCCAGCATTGTCTAATCTTATAGACTTAATGGGATGATCAGGGTGGTGAGCCCGTAACTTAATTATTTGTGCTAGGAGTTTAGCAAATGCAGTGTTCCTTGTGGACAATAGCATGACATGTGACCAGCGTGTCGATGCATCAACCAATACCATAAAATATCTAAATGGTCCGCATGGTGGTTGAATAGGTCCACAAATATCACCTTGGATTCTTTGCAAGAATGGTATATTTTCTTTAGTGTCCTTTGCATAGGATGGTCTCGATCCTAACTTTGCTAAAGAGCAGGCTTTGCAGAACGGATAATGGGCTCCAGAAACAACCAATGAGGATTTTGGTTGAGCCATGAAGTCACAATGGACTTTAGAAGTCGAAATTTGAGTCAGAGGAGCAGAGGTGGCGTCAAAGCCACCCTTGAGCCGCAGGGCGATGGCGGCGCCGGCTAGTGGTGGCCGGACTTGAAGGGGGAAGGCGCCGTGAGGCGCAGGTGCTCCTCCTTGATCCAAATTTCGAGTTTTACTTCCTTTTGTTCTGAAAAAGGGATGTCCGTGTGAAGTCTTTAATATATGGATCATCATGTCACGACCTGGGTGTCCCAAACGGTCGTGCCAAAGCCTATACGTGTCGGAATCCCATAAATCATCTCTCATGACATGGTTGGATTCAATGACTCGAATAGTGGTTGCATACAACCCACTAGAGCGACACATAAGTTTCTCTAATACTCGTTTATGTCCGTAGTCATTAGAGGTGATGCAAAGGAACTCTTGTCCATTCTCACAATGTGTTTCCACATGAAAACCATTGGCTCTTATATCTTTGAAATAATAAAGTTCGAAAAACATGTCTACGACATGAGATAAAATAAATCGATACTTTATTAATAATATCCAATGATGACACCAAAGTTTCGTGACCATAATCTAATCCAATATAAAAATCAAATCGTAGACAAATCGTAGTCACTCTATCCGTTCGGTAATTTCAATTTAGTTGTGACCAGGTAAGGTAAGGCGAGATTTTGGTGGAGCGTTGCTCACTTTTAAAACCGTTCTCTCAGATCAAACCTTGCCTAGACATCACAAGTACTCTTGAGTACGCCTAGAGGGAAAGAGTTAATACAATAAGTCATTTTATTGATTTAAGGCATAATTACCATTACATAATTCTTGGAAAAGTAAAGGACTATACTAATCAAAATCTGCAGCATCCTTGTGCAATTCTTTGTCAGATTTGAAGTCCGCTATGGTGAGATTGACGTTGGCATCATCACCATCTTCTTCTATATTTTCGGCAAAATTGGCTTCATGCTCTCTGAAGTCTCTAAATGCCTTGTAATGCGCAGCCAATTGTTTGCTTGCTTTGCATTGTTTGAACCAGTGCTCACTAGATCCACATCGATGACACATGTCATTGTGATTTCCTCCCTTTAATTGAGGTGCATTGTTTGCACTTGGGTGGCGTCCCCTATAGGAGTTGGCGCCATTCCCACGGCCTTGGGTGGTTCCTCCACGTCCTGGAGCCCCACGGCCTCCTCTCCCACGTTGCCATGTATTGCCACGTGATCGTCCTTCATTCTGACGAGTACCTTCCTTTGTAGGGCGGTTATATGGACCAGAACGTCCGTTGTGTCCCTTATTCTTAGGGTTCCGCTCCTTGCGCCCTCCTTTGGGTGCATTATTATAATTCGCCTCATGAACGCTCTTAGTTCCGATAGGCCTTGAATTATAATTTCTCACGAGGATATTATCATGCTTTTCAGCTACAGACATAATATTAATTAGCTGATGAAACCTCGTGAGCCGTCCAGTATTGAATTCGGTATTGCTTTGATAGCAAAATAGCTGAGACGGGGAAGGTGGAGAGAGTTTTCTCAATTAGTTCTTGCTCTGTGACAGTTTGTCCACAGAACCCCAACATGGTTTTGAGGCGAAGAACTTCTGAATTATATTCAGCTACAGACTTGAAATTAGTAAATCGTAGATTGTTCCATTGAACTTTCAAGTCAAGGAGGAGGGTATCCTTTACATTACCAAAACGCTCCTCTAGCGCAACCCATAATTCTCTAGCATCCTTGATTGCCATGTACTCCAATCGGAGTGATTTATCCATGTGGCGCCTTATCAAAATAAGGGCGGTGGCATTATTCATAGCCGTACGCTCGAATAAGAGATCTGGATTTGGTGCCTGAATTACTGGTAGGATCCCTTTTGAAGTGAGATGATTCTCAACATCCGTGACCCAACTATGATATTCAGAGCCAGTTGAGTCAAGGATAGGAAAGTCAAGTCTTGACATCCTGAAATAAGAAGAAGCAATATATTAGTCTCGGAGTTAAAACTTCCACGACGACTAAATATTAAGATTTCCGAGCTATGCTACCAAGAAATCGATTTCCAAGAAAATTGGATTAGACCGAAACAGTGATGTTTAAATGGTCAAAATCTATGCTCACGAACGCTCTTAGTCCGTAGCTTACGAACGCTCTTAGTTCGTTAAATCGATGCTTACGGACGCTCTTAGTCCGAAGTCTTACGAACGCTCTTAGTTCGTTAAATTGCGTGAATCCCCACGATTCCGCTTTTCAAGAATCGAACCCACGTTATAAGAAAGGTGGGATATAGAAGAAGGGAGGTTTTCAAGTCCCCGAGAAAAGAAGGAATATTTAAATTTCGAATTATAGGAACTTCAAAACTTACTCTTTTGAATACTTACTTGGTGAAAATTCGGAGCAGATTCTGTTCTGAACAGCTTGTACCTCGATTGGTGTACAGATCTAAATATGACTCCGATAAGGCTGAAATTCGGAGGTTAGATGGAAGAGACAGAGACGAACAACTTTGATGAAGAAAGTTTTTCGATATGAGCTTCCGAACTAAACGTTTAGAGGCTTGCAAGAAGACGGATGTGCACAGGAACGGGAAAAAGATGCAGTGGGTGTGCGTTGGCTTGTTTGCGCAGCAGTGATGCTTCGATGGCAGCAGGCTGGAACGCAGGGCTGCAGGAAGGGGGGCAGCAGGGGCTGCTGTGCAAGGTTGCAAGCGCACGGGCGCGCGGGCTGCAGCGAAAGCTCGGCTAGCTCGGGCTAGGGGCTGCTTTGTGAATGAGTTTTGGTTTTCTGTTTTGTGGTTAGAGTTGTGCTGATAACGTGTTTAAGTAAAATAGATTTGAGAGAGATGTGTATTATTATTGAGAATAGGAGCCCTATATATAGGGATTACAAAGTGCTAGTTCTAATGTTACAAGGAATACCAATCCGTGTAGGATTGGGAAATCTAGAACCTTCTCTCCTATTGCTACTTCTAGTTTGATAAGGCACACTAAATCGATATTCCTTCAACAATTATCACAAATGGTACCTGAACTTATCTTCTATTTTATCGATGGTACCTGAACTTCAATTTTGATCACAACCAGTACCCGAACTTTTCGATTTCATTTTAAATGGTACCTAAGGCCACCTTCGGTCACTATTCTGGTCAAAAAGCCAAATCTAAAAAAAAAAAAAAAAACAAGTTCAAGGCAAGTCTATTACAAAAAAATCATCACTATATATGATTGCAACCCTTGAAATCATAAAAAATCATCACTATAATTGCCTCCCATGCAGCTTTTAGTCGGAATAGTGACCGGAGATGGCTCTAGGTACCATTTAAAATGAAATCGAAAAGTTCGGGTACTGGTTATGATCAAAATTGAAGTTCAGGTACCATCGATAAGATTGAGGTATAGTTCAGGTATCATTTGTGATAATAATCCTTAAATTAAACATCTTTTACATAAAATTTTGGTTAGGACACACAACCCTAACCCCCAACAAGGAAATTACTCACAACCCATAATCATGGACATCAAAATTACAAAATTCAAATACAAAAGAGAAGAGAAGTGTAGGAGAAAACAAAAATAATCACAAATAGCTAAAAAGCTAGCATGACTAGTCTTGAATTACAACTCCTACAATTACCCAAGTCTTGAATCTTGTAGAGGAGAGGCCTTTGATGAATCTTTGAAGGTTTGGGTGAGTAAATCCTTGAAATTCCTAAAATAAAACTAAAGAAAAGAGGAAAAATGGAGGAGAAGGAGGAGAAGGAGAGAGCAGCCCAAAAGTGCTGCCTCTGTTTTTAGTGTGGTGCGGCTCTGTAGAAGGGATGTGTCTAGGTTCGAGAGGATGAGCTTCATTATATATTCTCGGTCATCAGTGATCAATTGCAGGAGCAGGTTAAAAGTTCATGGGCCTGGGCCCGAATGGTGACAAAATGCATCGGTGGCTGGTGGTTGATTATGCGTAAAAAATATAGTTGTTTATTTTGTTTGCTTACTCTTTAATTTTATAATTTCTAATTTTTTTGGTTACTAATCTTACTTTTGGGAACTCATATATAGGTGCATATTTCTTATCATATTGAGTTATGGATCAATGGAGCAATGGATGGGAAGACCCAAGGGGATATGAGCAAGAATGTTTCTATGGTGGAGGTCATCATGAGTGGAATTCTCATGCGGTGGATTCTATGTCTTCTTGCAATGAAACTTGTGCTTTGTGTAATTCTCCGTGGCATTCACGTTTTGAGTGCTCTATGAGATTTGAATGCCTGAATTTTATGCAAGAGTGTGAGTGCGAGATGGGCATGTATCAAGAGACATTTGTACCCGATGCATATCCACAAGAAGAAGCTTATGAGCCTAGTAAGGAATTCGTTGAAGGACTACTAGCTCAATTGCAAGCCTCCCGAGATCTTTTACATGCCTCTCAAGCTAGAATTTCACAAGAGACCATGGTTCCCGAAGCATATCCTCATGAGCAAGCATATGAGTCTAGGAGGCCTTCTCTTGAAGAATTGCTAGTTCAATTGCAAGCGTCCCAAGCTCGATTGCAAGCTTCTCAAGAAATACTTATACATACCAATGAGCAACTTGAGACTAGTCTTGCACAAGAGCCACCCTTCACCATTTATGAGCATGAATCTTTCTTTGACCAAGTGGAGCCTATTTCAAGAGAAGAAGTGTATATAGAGCATCTTGAGCAAAAATCCTTTATGCAAGTTGAAAATGATGATAGTGATGTTGATGTACAAGAAATTGAGCTTGGTTATGAAAGTTTCAATGCAAGTGAGGTGAGAGACTACACTTCGGAGGAATGGGTACAATATTGGAAATCTAAGCTTCCAAATGAAGGAGAGATACTTGAAGATGATTCCGAAGAGGAGGATGACTTGGCTAGTGAGGAGGATGCGGAATTTGAAGTTATACACCATAATCCCTTGTTCATCGAGGAGGATGCGGAGCTTCAAGTCATATACCATAATCTTTTATTCATTGAGGTAGATATTCCCATGGAGGAAGAGAGTCCTTCAATACTTTGTGATGATGAAGAAATTGAAGAGCCAAGGACTTTCTCGCCTCCCAAATCCATGGAGATCCATCATGAGTTTCCTAAGGTGGAGAGTAGAACGTTGAGCACTTATGTTATTCATGAGAAGATCGAGATCAAGGTAGTTTTACCTCCCAATCCACCATTAAATGGTCAATGTTTCTACAATGAGGTGACGGATTGGAAAGGAAATGGAGCACTTGCACTCACCCTTTCCCATCACTCTCAAGAGCTTCTACCACCTATTGTTTGTATGAACATCATTTCTACACCACTTGAGAAGGAGAAGGCAAGGTTGGCTCCTACAAGAATAATTGAGAAGAATGGGAAGATTAAGAAGCTACACTTTTGGCCACCAATTGGAATATTCATAGTTAGCTCTTGGTCTTGCCTCTATGATATGTCAAGGAGTCCCTTAGCCCCAAATAATAGGGTGGTCGCACTTGAGAAGTATCCACCTTGACAAGATCATATTTTATATGGACCGGCAATAAAGTCCTTAAACAAAGCGCTCGCTAGGGAGGCAACCCTAGCACATCATCGGTAGTATTTCTTCCTTTAGTAGTTTCTTTTTGTAGTAGTGAATAAGGCTTTCTAGTCATTTTTGGGTGGATGGGAGATGTCTGGAGTTGGAAATGTGAAGGAGAATTAATTTGGTAGTGAGCAGTTTCTGTCCTGAAATTCAGTTGAATTTGGGTGACTATAATTCCATTCTACATGTTATTTTGAGCTGAAATTTTTTTGGAGCTATTCTTCTATATGTCTACTGTCTTGTGCCAAAATTTGAACCACTTTCAGTCACTGGAGCTCTATTTATTTAATGGTCAATGCATGAAGTTTAGAACAGAGGCAGCTACTATAGAGTGACTTTGGGAAGCTACATCTTCTACATCCTAAGCAATTTGGAGCTAAAAATTTTCAGAGATGTATTTTCTCATGTCCTCTATATTCAAAAGAAACAGTTTTTGATTTGAACCTTTTTAGCTCCAGATATAGTGTTCCAAGTAACAGAGGTCAGAAACAGGGCACAGCAGAAACTGCAGAACAGATCAGTGAGTTTGGAGGCCAACGATGTTTGACTCAGATATGATACTTCAGTGAAATTTTACCTTCAGATATATTCATGAGTCTACTTTCGTATCCAAGGTCTCACCCTCTTTGCACCTCTGGAGCTTCAGATATTACAGTTTTGGTGACTGAGGGTCAGCAGAAAACTTCATGACAGATTGGCAAGTTTGACCAGCTTTAATTTTCATTTCAAATGGAGATAGGTGGCTAACTTTATATGGATAGAAATCTCTCTGAGTCTACTTTCCATTTCAAGTGGCCTCACCTTATTATCACTTTCTGAGTATGAGATATGGGCATTTGAAGATAGAAATGTCATTGCTGGAAGTTTTCTGCACTCACTAGTTTGTGTTCACTCGGGTGGTTGGACTTCTTGCGCTTCAATTCTTCAATGGAGGTCATTATAGGGATGTTGTGAGCTATATTGGAGGTGACCAAGCCTATGATTTTAATGGAGGATCTTTGTCCTTATTCTTTGATGGGCTACTTGTGACGCATTGCTCTTTGGACATTATATATGTCTCAATGGAGTCGATCTTTCATGAACACCTAGAGCTAGCTTGGAGCATACTTTAAGGAAGTCAAGCCCTTGTGCCTTGAGGTTGGTGTCTCATATTTTCTTCTCTGAAGGTTGTGAGCAATGGAGATGTCTACAAAGGGGGTTTTCTGTAACTTTACTCCGCATTTAGATTTTTATTTTCATAGTTAATTTTTGTGCTTTCGCCCGGACTTCACTTTCATGCCTAATTCCGACAGGATTTAGCTTTCGAGCTCACTTTGCAACATTGAGGACAATGTTGGTTTTAAGTATGGGGGGGAGGGCTCGGGTGCCTATGAAAAAAAAAAAGGAATTATTTTTTTTAGATTAGCTTTTTGTAATTATATATTAGTGGTTAATGCCTTTTTTCCAACCCCAATGACGAGACATGGACTTAACTTGTTATGATTGTTGATAGATTAAGCATGATCTATGACTTTGAATTTGTTTTGTGATTGAGTGTATGTGTGATCTATGCTTGATTATATGTGTGTACATAGCCAATGTTAGGTTCGTTCATCATAGTTAGAGAAGCATATAGATTATTCGATTAACTTGCATGCCTTATTTGTGAGCTTTTGTGCCTATATCTATAGTGTATGCATCGTTCATTCACTTATTCTTTCATGTGTGTACAATTTCATGACATTGCGTATCTAGAACTTGCTTGAGACCTCTCGAGGTTACTTTCAGCTTGCGACATGATAGAAGGATTGAGGCATTAGGACTATATATCACCATGACCAAAGAAGCATGTGCCCAAAGATATTTACCACTAGATTGCCACTTTGAGCCTATTATTTATTTGCACCACAAATCCCTACCTAGCCTAAACACTTTTATCCTACCCTTCCATGGTAGTTGGTGAAGCGATTCGAGAGAATGACTTTATGTTTGAGTGCTTCAAAAGAAAAGAAAAGTCAAAAGTGTGAGGTTACAAAAGAATAAGTGTGGGGGTGAGTGATTTTTGAATAGAAAAGAAAGTTTCAAAAAAAAAAATGAAGAAGTTGTGAAAATAGAAAGAAAGTTCAAGGAAAAGAAAAGTAGGAAAAAAAAAATATTGTGTGAAAAAAAAAAAAAGTATTACGTAGTATAGTGTGGGTTGTACATTGGGTTTTAGAGTGAGTGACTTAGCATTTGAAAGCAAAAGTCATATATCTCTACAAGAGAGAGTTGCTTCATCGATTTCTATGGACTTTATATTTCCCTATCCTTCATTTCTATTAGCCACTTGACCTTAACCCCATTACAACCAAATAAAAGACCTCTTGATCTTGAATGTTGTGAGCTACCCAGCGGAGATGAGATCGAAGAGCAAGCATATGGCGGCGCATGTTGTGAAATTGCTTTTGAGTGAAACACATATAACCCCTAAACACTTGAGCGGTAATATGTAGTGAACCTATGTGAGTTTAGCGGGTTATGTTGGGTCTTCTATATATATATATATTTGATTATGGTGGATTGATTTGAACGTGGTCAACACATGCATATACTTGAGCATCTATTACATGTGCATCTTAATTACATTACAACTTCAAAAATCTTATGTTGTGCTTACGTCTACTTCATGGTCATATACATAATTAGTTCTCCGAGGGTTATGGTTGGAAAGGCTAATACTACACTTCCTTTATGTTTGTGAGTTAGTAGATTTTCGGATTAGATTTCATTTAGTTTGCTTGAGGGCAAGCAAAGTTCAAGTGTGGGGGTGTGATTACACGCATTTTTATGTGCGTAATTGTACTCTAAATACTATAATTAAGCTAATCTTTAAGTCAATTATTATGTAATTAATATATTTTTATTTATTTATAGGTAATAAGCGGAGTTGCGGAAATCGGGAGAAAATGGTACAAAATCGGAACAAATTGAGATTTCCGACAAAATGACAGAATAATCGGCGGTCAAACATGGTCAATGTCAACAAGAGAATGGAACCCGACTAGGAATGAGAACGTTTATGAAAGTATTTTGAGGAAGTGGAAGAAAAGAAGAAGAAAGAATTATATATATATATATATATATATATATATATATATATATATGTCTGCATGATGAGTTCGCATTTAACCAACCTTTGGTTAATTAAAGTGATGGAAGCCACTGCAGGTGAAGCAAATGTATTAATTAAACCACTTGGTTTGATTAAACCATGGTTTGACGTTTGATCATCTTACCACGCACTCAAACCAATTTTGCTACATTATCCATTCCTTCGACCCATCAGCCACCGATGCATTTTGTCACCATTCGGGCCCAGGCCCATGAACTTTTAACCTACTCCTGCAATTGATCACTGATGACCGAGAATATATAATGAAGCTCATCCTCTCGAACCTAGACACATCCCTTCTACAGAGCCTCACCACACTAAAAACAGAGGCAGACCTTTTGGGCTGCTCTCTCCTTCTCCTCCTTCTCCTCCATTTTTCCTCTTTTCTTTAGTTTTATTTTAGGGATTTCAAGGATTTACTCACCCAAACCTTCAAAGATTCATCAAAGGCCTCTCCTCTACAAGATTCAAGACTTGGGTAATTGTAGGAGTTGTAATTCAAGACTAGTCATGCTAGCTTTTTAGCTATTTGTGATTATTCTTGTTTTCTCCTACACTTCTCTTCTCTTTTGTATTTGAATTTTGTAATTTTGATGTCCATGATTATGGGTTGTGAGTAATTTCCTTGTTGGGGGTTAGGGTTGTGTGCCCTAACCCAAATTTTATGTAAAAGATGTTTAATTTAATGTAATGATGCAATTTTCATATGATGGATGCTTATATCTATTTTTGTTGGGTTAAAATGCATGTCTAGGAGCCTAGTCAACTCTACGGCGTGTATTTTGAGCATTCTAGGATGGAGTTAGAGGCTTGACCCCCTCTAATTCCTAAGCTAGAAACCTTCAATTTCGTATTCGAGGGGTTATAAGCATGGTGATTTACACCCGTTGCGTGATTGTGCGGACGGATTGTTTAGTAGTCTAATTCCCCGATCTCTACGCCTCTTGATGTGAATTAGTGACCCTTGAACCGGCTCTAATTCATGCCAAGTGAGTTCCTACGGCCCTTGAACCGGAGTAGGAATACCATGAAAGGGAATTTAGGTCCTTGAGCCTTGAACCGCCTTGGATACGACTACCGCCAAAATAAGAAATATGCATCTACATTAGATTAGCTTCCGACACATGGGATTTAGTGAAGGATCCTCCCTAGCACCCGACACTCCCATTTATATTGTTTACGCTTTTATTAATTTCTTTGCATTTTTATTAGTTGCTTTACATTCATTATGATTTTGTTAATCTAAAATCAACCCTCAAGCATTAAACTTTTCCACTCATTTGTGCATATCCATCACTAGGCTCTTAGTTTTGATTAGGCTTTGGTGAAAACCAAAACCGAGCATTGCTAGGGCTTGGTGCCTTAGATTAGCATTTTTATTTATTTTCTTTTTCTTTTCTTTGTTTGCTAAGTGTCTTTATTTCCGATTATCCAAGGATTGTGGGCTAGCCACTAATCCCCGTGGTACGATAAACTTTCGGCATTATACTTCCCTATCTTGACAATGATACGTACGCTTGCGTAAATGTGTATCCAAGTCAAATACCTTCTGCAATATCACCATGACAAATGTTTCCGAACATGCTAAGTATAACCCAAAAGTCACAAAATTTTTAAGGACTAAATTCAGTTTGCCCCCTCCAACTTTGGGGCAAACATTAGTTTCGTCCCTGAGTTTATTTTTTTAATCATGATCGTCTCTGCACTTCCAATTTCCATTTGCGGAGTCCAAATTTCAGATTTGACTCCAAAAATGACGTCACAAGCTGAGTTGGCACCAGGGCTGGCAATATGAGCCGTTTGGGCCGAGCCGAGCCGTACCGAGATAAGCCTTTGACTCGGGTTTCCGAGAACAACTTTGAGTCGTTTCTTGCTACTGTGGTGACTTTGGTGGATAGGAAGGTAGCTGAGCATCATATTACCAATGACTTTAGATCATTGTGTCAAAACCTGAGGGCAAGATATGAATTTTGGATGAGGTAAATAGTAAGAAAGAGCTAGTATTTCGACAATTGTCTGAAGGATGAATTCCCTGTTACTAATTTCATGCATGCACTATCGTACTCATCTAGTCATGACTAGTCGTGACATTTTGTGAACAGTATCTGACTGGTCAAGCTCAATAGTGGAAACACAAGGCAAAAAAGCAGTGAATAGTCTTGACCGGTCAAGCTCAACGGGTGAACTTGCTCTAAAGCTTCTTGGGGCTTGTTTTGATGTATGAACTGTTGCTTGCTTTCCTGATTCGTGCTGCCTTTATTGAAGTTTGGCATATTACCAGCAATTAGTTTGGCATATTGCCAGCAATTATTGTTTTCTGGCAATGATTGTTTTTTGTCTGTTGTTCTCTTCTTTTTCACTTTCTTTTTTCTTTTCCTTCTTTTCCGTTTCTTTGTCTTTCTCCTTTTTCCTTTTGCTGTTCCCCTTTTACCTTTTGTTGTCTTCCTTTTTCCTTCCCTTCCGTGTATATGTTTTCTCCTTCTTGTAAAAGATCATCAATTGAATCATATAAAAAAGAAGAAGCTTGCTCCATCAGATGTTTTTTCTACATGGTATCAGAGCAGGAACATAGTATCCTATTTTCTGCTTCTTCCTTCTCTTCTTGTGGATTGTATTCCTTCTTCAAGATATAGATGGCTGGAGAAATTTCTTCTAGTACTGATGACGTTAATCCTTTCAGTATCAATTCCAATCCAAACATGTCAAGTGTTTATGAAATTGAGGGTAATCCCAATCAATGTTTGAGTTCATTTTTATTAACTGAATACAATTATCTTCCTTGGTCTAGAGCTGTCACTTTGGCACTTGGAGGAAGATCAATGCTTGGATATGTCAATGGAGTTATACCAATGCCTGACATCAACTCCACCACTTATGATGCTTGGATTTGCAAAGATCAACTTGTCATGTCTTGGTTGCTCAACTCCATGGAGCCCAAGATTGCTGAAATTTTTAGCTACTCAGAATCATCCATGCACATGTGGAAGCATGTCAAAGAGATGTATGGAAACCAAAACAACTCTGCTCGTGTTTTTCATCTCAAGAAAGATATTGCTAGTCTCCAACAAGAGGAGAAGTCTTTTGTTCAATATCTTGGAAGCCTAACAAGTATGTGGAATGAGTTAGATGTATAACGACCTCACATCACAGATGCTAATGTCCTATTGAAGATGGCTGAAGAAGACAAGATTTTTCAGCTTCTCGCTAATCTAGGCTCAAAATATGAAGACTTGAGAAGCCACATCCTTATGAACTCTGAGCTGCCTTCATCCTTATGAATTCTGAGCTGCCTTCCTTCAAAAGTGTGTGTGGCACCGTTCAAAGAGAAGAACTTCGAGGGAAAGTGATGAACCTGGACGTCAAGACCAATATTGCATATTCAAGGGCATATGCTTCAAATCATAAGCAAGCTGATGATAGAGTCTACAAATGATAGAGTCTACAAGGGAAATTGTCCAGACTTGAAATGCAACCACTGCAGTGGCATTGGTCACACAAAGGATAGGTGCTGGATACTTCATCCAGAATTGAAGCCAAAGTTTTCGAAGGAAAACAAAAGCATCTTAAAAAACTGGAGTACCAATCCTCACAAGGCCAACCTTTCTTCCTCTTCCACCTTAGATGGGATGTTAGATTTCACTTCAAATCCAACTTCACTCATAAATGAGTTTGCTGTTTACCTTCAACAAAAGCAGAAGATGACAGAGGATACAAGTGCAACTGGAGCTGAAAATCACACTGCCTTACAAGGCAAGTTTGCAGGCTTTCTTGCTGAAACTGACAATGTGAATCAAAGTGATATTCCAGGTATTTTGAAAGCCTTTGACACTGCACTTAATATAGGTCTTGAGCATGATTATTGGATTATAGATTCTGGAGCCACAAATCACATGACAAACAAACGTACAAACTTGCATGATTTAAAAAAATTGTCTTCTCAAGTATCTGTTGCTAACGGTAAAGGTGCTTCTGTGTTAGGAAAAGGAAAAATAAAATTGTTTTCAAACCACATTAAGTCTGAAGCCTTGTATATTCCTTCCTTTCCTTTTCAATTGTTATCTGTTGGACGGATCACAAACACTCTAAACTGTCTAGCCATTTTTTCTCCTCAAAATGGGATTTTTCAGGACATCATTACTAAGAGGACGATTGGTGAAGGTTTTTTTTTTTTCGAATGGACTTTATTACTTATCTAAGAAGTCCAAGGTCTTTCAAGCTAGTTCGAGTATTGCTCAAGATCACCATCTTTGGCATCAACGCTTAGCTCACCCTTCAGAGAAAGTGTTATCTATTTTGTTTCCAAGTTTGAACTATGACAACTATCATTGTGAAGTGTGTCAACTATCCAAATTTGCTAGATTACCTTTTAATTCCTCTATGTCAAGAGCTAATAATCCATTCGAAATCATACACTCAGATATTTGGGTTCCTATTCTAGAATCCTTTGATGGGTATCGATATTTTGTAATATTTGTGGATGATTTTACAAGGATTACTTGGTTGTTTCTTTTGAAATACAAGAGTGAAGTTGTTAATATGTTCAAAAATTTCCACAGTCTTGTTAACACTCAATTTTCATCAAAAATCCAAGTTTTAAGATCTGATAATGGCTCTGAATATATGTCTCATAATATGTCTCAATTCTTAAGCTCAAATGGCATTGTGCATCAAACAAGTTGTGTTGGCACACCACAACAAAATGGGATTGCAGAAAGAAAAAATAGAGATTTACTTGAGAAAACTAGATCCATAATGTTTCATGCAAATGTACCAAAGAAGTTCTGGTCACAAGGAGTGCTCACTGCAACTTATCTCATCAACAGATTGCCAAGTCGAGTATTGAATTCCAAGTCGCCTTATGAAGTTCTAAAAGGCAGGAAAATTGACTTATCTCACTTAAGAGTGTTTGGTTGTGTTTGCTATGTTCACATTCAAAATATTCATCGAGACAAGCTTGATCCTAGAGCGGCAAGATGCATCTTTCTGGGGTATTCAACTACACAAAAGGGGTATAAATGCTATAGTCCAGTAAGTAGAAGATTCATTGTATAAAGGGATATGAAGTTTGATGAAGTAGAAGATTCATTGTATCAAGGGATATGAAGTTTGATGAGTCTACTCTTTATTTCACAAGGAAACTCGATATTAATGGTCAGGGGGGGTCATTACATGATTTATTTCCTCTTCCTAACCCAGTTATTGATATTGAAAGGTGCCCTATTGTGCCTTTTCCTACTCCTAATCATAAGCCCCATGATCATGTGTTAGAAAATCATCATGAACAAGAAGAACCACATGTTCTGAATGAGCAGCATGAGCCTAGAGCAGCATGAGCCTATCCCTCAAGTGCCTCCTCGAAGGAATCCAACTCGAGAAAGAAATCCTCCTGCAAGGTTTCTTGACTATGTTGCCCACACATCCAAGTATCCCATGACTGATTTTATCAACTACCAGAAGCTGTCACATGCACATTCCGCCTATCTTGGTGCACTTGATAATGCTTATGAACCTCAAAGTTTTCAAGAAGCTAGTCAACATGAAGTTTGGAAACAAGCCATGGATGAAGAGTTCCAAGCTCTTAATGACAATGAAACTTGGAGTGTTGTCAAGCTTCCTAAAGGAAAGAAAGCAGTGGGAAGTAGATCGATGGATTTACAAAAACAAGTTCCATTCTGATGGAACCATTGAGAGACACAAGACTCAATTAGTTGCTCGAGGATTTACACTAACCTATGGAGTGGATTACAAAGAAACATTTGCTCCAGTTGCAAAAATGAATACTGTTCAGGTATTTGTTGTCTCTGGTTGTTAACCAGGCTTGGTCATTACACCAAATGGATGTCAAAAATGCTTTTTTACATGGAGAGCTCGAAGAGGAAGTGTACATGAAACTTCCACCTGGTTATCCCTAATCCCATGATCCTGAACAGATGTGCAAGCTTCACAAAGCCATTTATGGCTTAAAGCAGTCTCCACGAGCCTGGTATGCTAAACTTAGTTTTGTCCTTGAAGAAGGATTTCACAGAAGCAATGCTGATTCTTCACCCTCTGTTCGACATGGCACTTATGGAAAACTTGTTGTTCTCATTTATGTTGATGATTTGATCATCACTGGTGATAGTGCAGATGAGATTACGTCTCTTAAACAAGCACTTCAAACCAAGTTTGCTATAAAGGATCTTGGCTCTCTCAAATAATTTCACGGTATTGAGATGGCTTCTGCTCACAAAGGAATTTTCCTAAACCAAAGGAAATATGTGCTTGATCTTCTGCAAGAAGCAAAAATCATGGAGTGCAAACCAGCTCGTACTCCTCTTGATAGTAAGCTTCAATTGGATATCAAGAGTGAATCTCTTCTAAACTTGAGTTACTACCAAATGTTAGTTGGAAAACTCATTTACCTCACCATTACTCGGCCTGATATCTCCTATTCCGTGAGCATTGTTAGTCAATTTATGCATGCTCCTATTATTGCTCACTTGAACATTGTCAAGCGCATCCTTAGATATCTTAAGGGTTCAGTTGGAAGAGGCATCATGCTAAAAAACAATGGTAATACAAACATCATGGGATATGCTGATGCTGACTGGGCAGGAAATGCTCTTGATCGAAAAAGCACAACTGGTTTTTGTACTTTTGTTGGTGGCGAACTTGTAACATGGAGGAGTAAGAAACAAAGTGTAATTGCTAGATCAAGTGCTGAGGCTGAATATCGAGCCATGGCTTCTGCTGCTTGTGAATTGATTTGGCTGAAGGGTCTCCTTTCCGACTTAGGATTCTCAAGTAATCAACCTATGTCACTTTTCTGTGATAACCAAGCTGCAATGCACATTGCCTCAAATCCTGTGTTTCGTGAGCGTACTAAACACATTGAGGTTGACTGTCACTTTATCAGAGCTCAAGTTCAGTCTAAAGTGATTGAAACTCATTACACCAACAGCAAGGATCAGTTGGCCGACATTTTTACTAAATCTCTTCTTGCGGCTCATTTTCAGATGATTCTTAGCAAGCTTGGTCCAATCAACCCTCTTGACCCAGCTTGAGGGGGAGTATTGAAGTTTGGCATATTACCAGCAATTAGTTTGGCATATTGCCAGCAATTATTGTTTTCTGGCAATTATTGTTTTTGGTCTGTTGTTCTCTTCTTTTTCACTTTCTTTTTGCTGTCTCTTCTTTTCCTTCTTTTCCGTTTCTTTGTCTTTCTCCTTTTTCCTTTTGCTGTTCCCTTTTTACCTTTCGTTGTCTTCCTTTTCCCTTCCCTTCCGTATATATGTTTTCTCCTTCTTGTAAAAGATCATCAATTGAATCATATAAAAAAGAAGAAGCTTGCTGCATCAGATGTTTTTTCTATAGCCTTGCTGCTTTGTTTCTTGCGATGCTTGCTGATTGTAGATTTTGTTTCACTAATTCAGCTGCATTGTTGTTTCTATTCTGTTTTCGAGGTCAGGAGATTTCCTCTGCCAACTGATCTAGTTTGTGGTGTGGCTCTGTAATTTTATTTACTTTTAATGTTGGGGGAATGGGGGTGAAGAAAAGTACAAACTATCCGATTTAGTTTGCTGTGTGCCTCTGTAATTTTATTTACTTCTAATGTTGGAAGTGGAGAAAAGAACAAACTATCGACTTATCACTCAAGTCAGAGCGCACTCTGCACTTATTTGCAATAAGTTGTGTGGATATTCTTTCAAATGTGTTTATATCTTTGTTTTTGTTTTTGCTTTGCAAATGTAAATTTTTTTTTTTTTTCGATAAGAAGGAGGTCACTCTTTATTGAAAAAAGGGAAATTACATGGTACCTAATTCAGCTACAATTAATTGCAGCTGATAAGAAGGATGGAGTAGAAAGAAACCTACCTTCCTGACTAGCACTTGAGGCATAAGCTGCCATCAAGTGTGCAGCATTGTTAGCCCTGCGTTTAACATGAGCAATCTTCACAGTCTGACTTGTAGATAGGAACTGCACCAAGTCGTCATAAATTCTACACAAAACAGAACAATTAGGTTCAGTAGGAGCAGTTAATTGGCATTGTAACACCAAAGCATCCATTTCCACGATCACATGGTAGCAAGAACTCTCTTCAATATAGTCAAAGACCATCTTACATGCTAGTACTTCAGCATGCTCAGGTGAAAGCAAATTATCAACAGGTCTTCCACCTCCTGCCAACATCTTGCCTTCAAAATCACGAACCACAAATCCAATTCCACCTTTCCTAGAACTCGGATTGAAAGAGCCATCAAAGTTGATCTTAATACAACCAATAGGAGGATAGTTCCACTTCTGAACTCTTGGATTTCGATCACTGTCAGTCTTGGTATTGTGAAACCTGAAATCAGCCAGGCCTGACATTGACCTGATAATCAAGTCACTTGCCAGACCCCTCTTATTATTCCAAACTCGGTTGTTTCTCTCTTTCCACACACCCCAAAACAAGTAGAGCAGTTCTCCAAAACTTTGAGAAGACAAGTTCCTCATACAATAGTCTAACCAATTAACCACATCAAGGGATAAAGCTGCATTTGAGTAGAATACCTAGTTAAAAGATGTGTTAGGCTGCAGCACTTGCTTATTGAAGAAGCAGTCTCTGCACAGGTGCACCGTAGTATCCATCTCATTATCATAGAGGATACACCCCATAGAATCCAGTTCAACTCCTTGAGAAGCTATACGGTCCAATGATGGTAATATGTTGTGACAAATTTTCCAAATGTATACTTTAGTAGAATTTGGAACTAGTGTTTTCCAAAGCTTCTTCCAAAAGTTCGAAACAATAGGGAGAAGAATAGGAATCCTTGAGGGAGAGTGACTATAGCCAAAAAGGTATGCAGTCTTTACAGAAAATTTACCATTCCCTTCTAGTCTCCATGCCAATCTATCAACTAAGGCACGCACACTTAAAGATATGGCCAAAATTGCCTCGGCCTCTCTATTAATAAAATTATGGGAAAATGTCCATTTACCTAAAACTGAGCTTCATTAACCCCACTCACCTAAACATTATATAAGATTTCCTACTTACCGAATAATTTACATATTTTTTGTCCTAATACCCAATTAAGTATTTTTTTTATATTATTTTTTCTATATTATTGAGACAATTTTGCCCTCCCTCCCATTATCACTTAGAGAGAAGTCAACAAAGACTTGACTGGAGCCCTGTCACCGACCACCGTCGCCGAGTCTGGTCATCGGTTGCTGAGAGTCCCGTCACCGGTGGCCGGAATTCCTCAAAAAGCTCGTCGGAGATCTCATAGGTCATGGAAGAATATTATTGCTCTCCAATAATATTATTATTGCCCCCCAATAGCCCCTAGTAAAAACATTATTGCGCCCCAGTAATATTATTATTGCTCCCCAATAAAAACATTACTGCCCCCTAATAATATGATTATTGCCCCCCAATAGAAACATTATTGCCCCTCAATTAAGCATGCAGATACCAACAAAAAGCAAATCTCGTTGATCCAAACACTAACACCACTTCCAATTTATTCACAGAGCATCCAATAAACCCTCATCACAATCCACTTTAAAAAACTCAGAGCTAGAAACCAAAATCAAAAATCAACTCTCAACCATAATCCTCTTCACATTTCCAGTTGCGCTTTTGCTTTGGTTAGTGTGGTAAAACATGGACCTGATGATACCCATAAAGAACATGGGTCGACCCCAACCTCCTGGACACCCTCCACAACCTCCTTGAGCTTCGATGGTCTGCATCCCGAACTCAGACCAACTCCGGCAATCAAGTGCTAACAAGAATGGCCACGCAATTCGCTATCACAATTGCTACTATTGCTCTAGGACTTGGAGGTCGGGGAGGGAGCCAGAGAGGTTGGGAAGGTTAGATGGCAAGAGCTGGGGTTAGATGGCACCGTTTCGGATGAGGGTGCCGAGGGTGGGCTAGCTCCGATATAGGAACAAGGCGGTAACAGAGACAAGTCGCAAAGCCCTTCGTCGGTGGAAAAGCTTTCCTCACTGAATTTTCTGAGCAAACTCTTAGATTAAGCTCCTTGAGGTCGACGAGGGAGCTGGAGAGGTCGAGGATCGGAGGTGGAGATCAGAGAGAGAGAGAGAAACCAGAGGTGGAGATCGGGGAGAGAGAAATGAGAGAGACGATGTCGGAGGCTTGGAGAGGGAGGAGAGAGAGGAAATAGTGGCATCTATACAGTTTCTTAATCATACGAAGGGCAAAAATGTCATTAAATGTTAAATTGGGTAAATGGAAGTAAAAACTCTTAGTGGAGTAAGTGAGCAATTTTTAGGCTCAAGTTATGTAAGTAGTCAATGTCCCTAAAATTATTACATACCTCATTTGCATTCCAAACACCAGGAGAGGATATAAAGTGACTAACCTTCAAATCTACATCCACCACAGAAGTATCTGAAGTAGGTAAGAAGCTAAACCTGGTATCCAAGGGTCACACCATACAGAGACATTGCTTCCATCCCCAATTTGCCAATATGATCCTTGACTAATTAAATCTCTTGTAGAGAAGATGCTCCGCCATGAATAAGAGGGAGAACTATGCGGCATAGCTGACCAAAATGAATGCTTCGGAAAATATCTAGCCTTGTAAATCCGAGCAATTAAGGAAGCAGGATTATTCACCACTCTCCAAGCTTGCTTTGCAAGAATAGCACTATTAAATTCTGATAAGCTTGATCAGGAACCCTAAGCCACCCTCCTCCTTAGAATTGCAAAGAAAATCCCAAGACTTCCAATGGATTTTACGTTTGTCCAACGTACTTCCGCACCAAAATCTAGCACACATCTGCTCCAAATCCTCACAAAAATTCTTCGAAAGCTGGAACACACTCATAGCATAAGTGGGGAGAGCTTGCGCAACTACCCTGATTAAATTGTCTTTACCAGCACCACTTAACAATTTAGCCTACCAATTCTTCAGTTTCTTTGCCAAACTGTCCTTGATAAATTGAATGGTCGCAGTCTTTTTACGGCCAACATAAGTAGGAAGGCCCAGATATTTTTCATGAGAAGCAACAATCTCCACACCCAAATAACTCGAAATTTCCTCCTGCATGTAAGCCGACACATTCTTACTGAAAACAACTGAACTTTTATTAAAATTCACCAACTGTCCCGAAGCTCTACCATATGTTCCAATCACCTCCTGAATCTAATAACACTCTTCAAAAGAAGCTTGAGCGTAGAGCATGCAATCATCAGCAACAGTAAATAGTTTACGGATGGAGCTTCCTGACATACCTCAATACCAGAAAGTAAACCTGCTTCTTGTTTCCTTTGTACTAGGGCAAAAAATCCTTCCGCCCCTAAGAGAAATAGATAAGGTGATAGGGGATCACCTTGCCTCAAACCCTTACTTGGAATCACCATACCCCGAGGCTTACCTCTTACAAGAAAAGAATATCTCACCGTCATAATACACAGCATCACCATATCACACCATACTTGTACAAATCCAAATCTATCCAAAACCTTACGTAAGAATGTCCACTCCATTCTATCGTAAGCTTTGCTTAGATCAAGCTTCAAAGTGATGAAGCCCTCATTACCCTCTCGTTTGTTATGAACAAAATGTGCCACTCCATTTGCCACTAGAATGTTATCTGTTATTGATAGGAGTATAAAATGTGACAAATATAATATGCAATCCTTTACACTTTTCTTAGTTATTTCCTTTAAAAAGTCAGTTTTAACTTTGTTTTCTTTTTAGGTAATTCGTGAAGTAGTTGAAGAGAAATAAGAGCTTAAAGGGAGCAATAAAGCCATGGATCATGAAGATGCAAAGGACCAAGATTGATCAACCTTTTGGCCATAAATTACAAGGGAAGTCCACGGAAAAAGTTGTGCATGCAAAACAATTGCTGCAAAGCAGAAAACTGCAGTTTCAGAATCAGCTTTCTGGGAACGGTATTGAGGAGCAATTCTTGCATTCTTCCAGCTGCATCTTTCCAGAAAGGGCCAGCGATCCTTAAAGATATGATGTTATACTTCAACAAGAGCCAAAGATATGGTTAGAAGCATCGACGAGGCAGTAGGAAATCAAGCACAAAGTAGGCTTCCCGATAAGGCAGAAGGTTATTAATCATTCTAGAATATGTGATGTCATAGAACACGTAGGAGTCAAGAACCATCCAAAAGCTTGGCAAAACGTAGTCGTTCCTTGTCCGAGAAATAAGATTCAGAGATAGAAATTGAATCCTAGTCAAAACAGGGCAGCTTGGCAGAAATCTTCTATGGACGGATTTTGGGTGCATTTTTGGAAGGTTGTTGATGCTGCAAATTACAAGGAGAGTCCTCGAATGATCCCTCAAGATTTTGGGAAGATTACTAAGGGTTGAAAATCATTTAATTGTGCACCAATTAAAGGAATCCTCAAGCAACTAGGGGAGGTTTTCAAAGCAGAATTGGAAAAGGAAACCTAGGTTGTGTATTCCATACATATAGAGGCTATGAACACGTTGAAAAGTACCACCCTACAGCACCATCTTCTGCCCCCAAACCCTAGTACACAAAGTCTTGAAATTCCCAAGTCCTCCAAGAGCAAAAACCGTGCACATCATCATCAATCTTCCACCAAGCTTAGCCGTGACCCATCTTGAAGGAGTGCTTCTGTCCAAGGCTGCCTAAAAGTGAATTTGTGGCTCTCATATTCTCCCTTTTATGGTTTTTTATCCTCTTGTAATTTAATACTCATGTTTTTATTTGTTGAATTTAAGACGATGTGTGGCTAGTCACTTTTTGTTAGGGGCGAGGTTTGAAGCCCCAATTATGTAGAACATATGTTTGTTTAAATTTAGTTTCTTGATCTTTGGTGTGAATTGGTTATTTAATTCTGATTGATTGAAAACTTTGCATGTGTTTTTTTTATGGTGGCCAACATAGGATTTGTGCATGTAATTGGAGCTAGGTTTAGAAAATACTTCACCTAATCGTCTTGTTTTCTAATCCACAAGTATGCAAGGCTTTGGACAAAAGCTGATGTTTTGGACAACTAGAAGAGCATGCTAGGTAGGCGTTCCACACTAGATTGCAACTCTATAATCAATCGTTTCCATGAGATCTTAATGCTTCAAATGTGTTGACACTATATGTGTTGTTGATAGGATAGCGTTCTATACCTTGATTGCATGTTTGATAGGCTTAGCTATTGTGCGTTCACGTAACCAAGTAATTAGGGAAACATTAATAAGAGACATGATCTGCTCTAACTTGTTTCTTGGTTGGTTTCTGTTCAGACCTTAGTAATTGAAACTAGGTTAACTTAACATTATTCGAAAGTGATTGGTGGTGGATTTCCGAGTCTCTAACGTCTTGTCCATATTGTTTTTCAAACTCTAAAATCGTTTTTGCTTTCTTATTTTCCTTTTATTTTCGTAGAAATTTAAAAACCCCAAATCTGTTCAACTTAGGATTGCAACGCAACCTTCTATCCTCATCTTGTCCTACCATCTTTTCTTTTTCCTCTTTGACGTTTTTCTTTCACCTAGTTTTATTATTTGTTTTGTGCTTTAGTTAGTTTAAGTTAGCTTAGTTTTATATTGCGTGATTAATCTGTTACCCTTAGTCTTTGGCATCGAATGATTCTTGCTTACTTTATATTGCTAACGACTACATCTTGTCGGGTTAAGTTGCGCTCTTGTTTTGGGTGTATCAATTTTTGGCGTCGCGTCGCCGGGGATTGAAAAATACTTGTTATTCACATTTTTTTTTCTTTAGTTTGTGTAATATTTTGATTTCAGGTACTTCGGACCAATGGGTCTCACCATTAGGCAGTTTTCGTCCTCTACTGTTCCAGGTGGCATCCCCACTTGCATCATCTACCCTGATCCAGCTGAAGGACTAACAGCTTATTTTGAATTGAAGTCTGGATTGCTCCATCATCTTCTACTTTCCATGGACTCTCTATGGAAGATCCCAACCAACATCTAATGGAGTTTCAATTCAGTTGCTCAAGCATAAAGCCACATTTAGCAGATGAGAACATTTTGAAGCTGAAGGCAATCCCTTTCTCATTGGTTGACAAGTTAAAGCAATGGCTTTATGAGTTGCCAAGTGGACACATTACGTCTTGGGACGACATGATGAAATCATTTTTGGATAAGTACTTCCCCACATCTCGCATCATCATGCTTAGGAAGAAGATTAGTGGAATTCAACAAGGAGTTGATGAGTCATATGCGGATTATCATGAGAGGTTTAAGTCTCTTCTTGCTCAATGTCCTCAACATGGAATGAAGGATGAGACTTTGCTTACTTGTTTTTATGAGGGGCTCACCAACTTGGAGAGAGATATGCTTGATGCTGCTTCTGGATCGGTTCCTTCATGGACAAACAACCAGCTGCTGGGATGGCTCTAATTCAAAGTAGAGCTACAAACCAACAAAATATGGAGGAACAAGATCCACCACACGTGAAAGACATGGAGTTAATGAGGTAAGTACTATTGCTCATTTGGAAGATAAAATTAACAAGCTTACTTCTCTTGTGTCTCAGGTTGTTACAACTAAAGGACAAACTATTGCGTGTTACAACTAAAGGACAAAATTAACAAGCTCAATACAAGGGCATGCAGCTGATCAATGCCCTCAACTCATGGACAATGAAGGAGTTAACGCCATAGGCTTCTAACAAGGGCATAATCATCCTCGAAATGATCCTTTCTCAAACACATATAATGAAGGATGGAGAAACCAGCCAAAATTTCATTAGAGAGACCGTGACAACGTCCAAGGAGTTTCCCCAAACACTAATTACAATCGTGCTCCACCTGGCTTCTACCAAAAACCTCAGGCTCCTCTAAACTCTCTTCCTTTAAATTCTTCATCCTCTTCTTCTAATAACTATGATGAGATTATCAAAACTTTAACTACTTCCACTCAGACTTTGTTGCAGAACCAGAATCAAATGCAAAATCAAACTAACAATTTGATGCAAGGTCAGAATCTCATGCAAAAGAGGATGGAAGTAATGGAGAAACAGCTTGGCCAAATGGTTGATTTTATGACAAAAGGCCCTGAAGGAGGTAAGCTTCCAAGTAATACTATCCCAAATCCAAAAGGGAGCTTTGATCGAATCTGCCAATGCGAACACCACCAGAAGTGGAAAGGTCATCAATGACGTCCCCAAGGCACAAAAGAACACCATCGTGCACATTGATGAAGAAGAGGAGACGCCAACTTCAAAAAGGAAGGAAAAAACTGACTCAAAAACGTTCAAGATCGAAACTGACCTTGCATGCTACTACAAAAAGGTCATCAGATGATGGTGGATTTGTGTTGTGTGATGACCAAGCTCACCGTGGTCTAAGTGAGTGTTGTGTGATTGAAAAATCAGACAACAGTGATTTCACCGTTGTGTGATAATAGTTTGATCAACAGAATACCTATTTCCATTGTGTGAGTTCTGCGCAGCATGTGCCTGGCATGGCATACGCAGTGATGCCTCGCCACATTCAGACAACTGAAGATGAAATTTTGCCGTTGTCTGAGATTCATAACACACAACAAATATGACTTATTTTTTGTTGTCTGAGATTCATAACACACAATATATATAACTCATTCTTTGTTGTCTGAGATTAATAACAGACAACAGATATAACTCATTCTTTGTTGTCTGAGGTAAGTAACACACAACCGAAGTGAAATGATCTCCCTTGTCTGATGATTTTGTTTCCGTTGTGTGTTATGAATCTCACACAACAGAATTTTGTTTTCTTTTGTTGTTGGTTGTTAGTTCACACAACAACTAAATTTAGTTAGTTATGGTGCGATTATTGTAATCAAACTGACTAATAACCAATGATTGTTGTAGGAGAAGCCTTAGTTTTGAATTCTTTCCAGTCATACAACATATTGTTTTGTATTGTGTTGTATGAGATCAATGCTAGGTGAAATTGTACAAATTCAATGCTAGAGATTATTACCAATAAACAATAATTTTATATTAATGTTAAAAGTAACTTTGATACATCAAACAAACTCCAATCAGATTCACAATATACAACATTACAAGCATTTAAACATTTCATTGAACTAAGCCTTCCAATTTCATAAGCTATACAAGATTGTGTTCAATCCTCACCCACAAGTAATGCTGCAATATGAGCAATCCAATTTCCATCTTGTGCAGCATATGCTTGAGGATTCTGATGGACAAGTTCATTATCTTGTGCAACATTAGCTCTAGATTCATCTCCTGAATGCAATCCACACCTAACTTGGATGCCCAGGACAGTTGCAGCAGTTGCCTCCTCCGCTGGGTCAGCATCATATTTCTGCATATAAAAAAGTAACATGGCCTGTGATTATGCACCCCCTTGATTATTTCAGCATCATATTTCTTCACACAACAGAAAATGTTAAATCTGTTGTACAATTACAACAGCTTGCACTAGGTCTATTTAGGGGAAGATATTCAAGCAAGCTTCCTCAAACTTTGATGCTTAGTTTTTCAATCACACAATGGAAATAGTAAAACCCGTTGTCTTAGTAGCCCAAATTTTAGTGTTACAAGAGCCAACCAAAACTCCAAAGTGGAGGAAAATCTGCCGCTAAATTTTTTAAGACTCAGACGACAGACATTACTTCATTTCCGTTGTGCAATGTGGTTCTGATAAAAAAGCTTTCACTTTGTTGGCATTCACACAACAGAATATAACAAGTACCGTTATGTAATAAAGCTAGCTTAAACACACAACAGATGATTTCTGTTCTGTTGTATGATTACTGTTGTGTGATTAACTTTTTGTAGTAGTATTGCAATCCCAGACCCTACTACGTCCAGGATTGAAAGTTCATTGCAATCCCCAACGAACCCAGAAAGCAAAGGTAAAACATCTACCTCCTCAATTCCCATTATTACTAATCCTTCTTCTTCTTGTTTGCCTTTTCCAAGTAGATTTGCTAAAACCAAGGAGAAAGAAGATGAGAAGGATATCTTGGACATCTTCCGGAAAGTCCAAGTCAACGTTCCACTTTTGGATGTTATCAAGCAAGTACCGAAGTACGCTAAATTCCTTAAGGAGCTATGCACCAAAAAGAGGAAGTTTAAGGGAAATGAAGTAGTGGCTCTAAGTGAAGAAGTGTTGGCTGTGCTTCAACATAAACTTCCATCAAAGCTCAAGGATCCTGGACAATTCACTATTCCATGCACCATTGGTGCAAAGAGGTTTGACAAGGCTTTACTAGATTTAGGAGCTTCTATAAATTTAATGCCCTTCTCTGTGTTTTCAGCTCTTAATTTAGGTATACTAAAGAGGACCTCTGTGGTGATTGAGCTTACGGATCCCTCATCTGTTCATCCTTTAGGAGTAATTGAAGATGTTTTAGTAAGGGTAGATGGATTGGTCTTGCCTGCTGACTTCTTTGTGACTGACATGGAGGAGACGTCAAGTCCCACATCATTGCCTTTAATTTTAGGGCGTCCCTTCATGGCAACTACTCACACGAACATCAATGTCTACAAGGGAACGTTGACTATGGAAGTCCTTGGAGAAAAGGTAATGTTTCAGGTCTTTGAGCATAGTGACATCACTAGAGGCATGGTGGGGCGTGAGGACAGGGAATTAAGAGAAGAAGTTTGATTTCTGAGAATTTGGAAAGCACCGAAGGTGCAGGCATTAGATCCTAGAGACCCAATGTCACTTAGAAAGGATGCAACACCCAAAAAGAATCCAAACGAGAAGTCTCACATGAAGAAATTTGAGCAACTCCTTATAATATCATTGTGCAAGGGTTTCTTCACCTTTGATTGATCTATGGAGTACTCCGTCTGGCTGAAAGACGTTAAACTTAAGCGCTTCTTGGGAGGCAACCCAAATGATGCTTTCTTTATTTCTTTGTTTTATCTTTAGTTCCTTTTAATGTGTTTTGAGTTTGTGCAGGCCTAAAAGTGCCGAAAGGTATGAAAAAGTGTCACTTTTTGCAAAACAGAGTTCAGCTGTGCAGCTCAGTCCACTTTGACTGGCTGCCGTTTTTAGCTCCCCTGAAGTTAGGAGGTGTGTCATATATGGATCAAAAGCCCTATGAGTCTAGTTTTAACAGATCAAGATTTGAAGCTGTTATGCGCCTGCAGTTCCAGTTTGAATGCAGCAAGGTTAGCCCAGGAAAACAGAAAACTATGCAATTGTGTCATATAAAAGGCAAAACAGGGAATACTTCCCGTGGTCCAAATGAGTAGTTTTTTATATGGCCTTAAAGCTCTATTTGTTTACTACATTCAGGCCAAAAATCTCGTCCATTGGACCAGTGATGCTCCCGGAATAAAGGTTTGAGTGGGTAAAGGTCACTTTGCCAGGTTCTCTGTTCAATTTCCTGTTTTTTCTCTAACTTTGCAGGGCTATGACTTTCAAAGCACTTGGAGTTAGGAGGTGTTCCACATATTCACAGAAATCTGGCAACGTCAACTTTCACCTCCAAGTGGTATCATAGTCATCTGACTCTGCATCAAAAAGTTATGGGGGCTGAAACATGGCCTGACGACACAAATTTGTGGTTTCAAAAGATGCAAAAAGCTGATTTCTTCCCTTTTTGCCCTTACTTACTTCTTCCTTGGAGTCAATTTAGCATAGAGCTTACATTAGGAAGTCAAGGCCTTATGGTCTTGAAGTTGGGGTTTTTGTTGTCATCTCCAAAGGTCGCGAGCATTGGGAGATCTACAAGGGGGAGATTTTCTATCAACCTTCTCACCTTTCTTCTTTTTGATTTCCCTTCTTTACGCTTATATTATGCATTGTTTGATTTAATTTGCCATACATTAAGGGCAATATATGATTCAAGTGTGGGGGAAGGGAACTCGTCAAATTTGAGTCTTATTAAAAATCAAAAATTTCAAAAATTAAAAAAAAAAATTCGTTAGTTAATTATTTTCTATCTTTAAGCGTCTTTAGTTCTTGTTTTCAGTTTTTGCTTTGTTTTTAAAGTCTTAGGTTGCTTTCAACTGTCTAGGATGAACTTAATCTCTGAAATTATAGATAAGAGAGGATCACAATATTGAGATGACGTTAAAATAATTCTTTGGTTAATTACGATATATATAAAGCATATGATTGTGTAGTAGATGTGGCTTTGTGTTGACTTTGGTACAGAATATTGAGCATGTTGATGACGAGTTTTGATTCATAATAACCCTTGTGAGAATTTGAGCCTATTTGCCATTCTTTCTGAGTGTTTATTGAAAATTATACTCTTATTTTTCTTGGCGATGCTTAGTGATCTCATTATATCTTTCTCTTTGATTGTTCTACTTGTCACAGATTAAGTTTAACAGACTCTAGAGATTACTAGAACTTGCTCTTGTACTGGTCAAAACTTTTATCAATATATGTCCCTGATTTTGGAAAGGATAAAGACATCTAGGAACTTCCACCAAAGCCAAAAATAGCTTGTGTCCCCATTTATGTACACAAGATGTACACCCCTTAGTTTAACCCCTTTTGAGCCTCCATCCAAACCTTTTTCTTTCATTACCTTCAAAATCCTAACCTTTAAACCTTAGTATAGTTATATCCCTACCCTTTGTTCTAAGGATTTAGTGGAGCTAATTCACGAGACAGAAAAGATTTTGAAGGCACTACAAAAGAGATGAGGAGAAAGAATAAGTCTGGGGGAAAGATTTGTCCATGAAAAAAAAAATTATATGTATGCCGAAAAGAGAAAAAAAGAAGAAGAAAAACAAAAAAAGTATGTACGGCAATTGAAAAAAAAAATGTATGAAAGTATTTATGGATTTTAGTCCCCCCATTGTGGATAAGGAGTTTGTTTTGAAGTGAAGACCTAAATACGATAAATTTAGTCTTTGTCCTACTCCACAAGTGTTCAAAGGAATGTTAGAATGAACGAAGGGCCCAACATAATGACATCCGGCCCTCAATAAAGACACACAAGAAGTTCAACATTGCAAGATGCCTTGGTGACTAAAAGAAGACGTCCCAATGCTTCAATGAAAGCTCAGCTAGGTTTTTAGAATACTTTGTGATTTTTTCTTACCCTTTTGTTTCCTTAAACCCCTAATCCTTGGCCCCATTATAACCCTAATTAAGACCTTTTTGATCCGTAAGATGGGCAACCTTTGATCTGTGGAGATTGGTTACAAGAGTTAAGCATATGGTTCGGTCCGTTTGCCAAGTAGTTGGTATCTTTCATGAGATTGTAAAAGAAAAATTATTTCATATAGTTCGACATAGCCTTTCTGTCTTTATATGTGAGTTTTTTGTTTGTCGAAAATATTATCATCTCTCACATATATTTGAGTGAAAAAAGCTTTTAAGCATTAGCCTTGATCTGAGAGAAGAAAGAGTGGTGAATCCAGTGAGGTTTGAATCATACTTGTTGGATACATGCTGACCTCCACCCATCACCATTGTCACGTCCGTGTCTTACATGTTTATATGTGGAATATATGTTTTAATTAACTCTTGAATTACTCATGATAGATTATTGGTTGCGTGCTAATCCTGATGCTATGAAAGTAAGAGATTTCTGAGACAACAATATTAAAGGCATAGTTCGTTTGAGTCTTTTGAGTCCTTGTTTTATTTTCTTGGTGTTTGATTTTGCTAAGAGACTAGCAAAAGCTAAGTGTGGGGGAATTTGATAGGAGTATAAAATGTGACAAATATAATGTGCAATCCTTTACACTTTTCTTAGTTATTTCCTTTAAAAAGTCAGTTTTAACTTTGTTTTCTTTTTATGTAATTTGTGAAATCGTTCAAGAGAAATAAGAGCTTAAAGGGAGCAACGAAGCCATGGATCATGAAGTACTGATGCAAACGACCAAGATTCATAACCTTTTGGCCAGAAATTACAAGGGAAGTCCACGGAAAAAGTTGTGAAAAACAGTTGCTGCAAAGCAGAAAACTACAGTTTCAGAATCAGCTTTTTAGGAATGGTATTGAGGAGCAATTCTTGCATTCTTCCAGCTGCATCTTTCCAGAAAGGGCCAGTGATCCTTGAATATATGATATTATAATTCAACAATAGCCAAAGATATGGTCAGAATCATAGACGAGGCAGTATGTAATCAAGCTCAAATCAGGCTTCCCGATAAGGCAGAAACTGTCGGCTTTTCACGAAGCTTTTTGGGAGATCTTTTCCGGCGACTTACTTGAAGTTTTTCCAGAAGATTATTGATCATTCTAGAATATGTGATGTCATAGAACATGTAGGAATAAAGAACCATCCAGATGCTTGGCAAAACGAAGTCGTTCCTTGTCTAACTCAGAGACAGAAATTGAATCCTAGTCGAAACAGGGCAGTTTGGCAGAAATCTTCTATGGACGGATTTTGGGTGCATTTTTGGAAGGTTGTTGATGCTGCAAATTACAAGGAGAGTCCTAGAATGATTCCTCAAGATTTTGGGAAGATTACTAAGGGTTGAAAATCATTTAATTGTGCACCAATTAGAGGAATCCTCAAGCAACTAGGGGAGGCTTTCAAAGTAGAATTCGAAAAGGAAACCTAGGCTGTGTATTCCATACATATAGAGGCTCTGAACACATTGAAAACTACCACCCTACAGCGCCATCTTCTGCCCCCAAAACCTAGTACACAAAGTCTTGAAATTCCCAAGTCCTCCAAGAGCAAAAACCGTGCACATCATCATCCATCTTCCACCAAGCTTAGCCGTGACCCATCTTGAAGGAGTGCTTGCGTCCAAGGCTGCCTAAAAGTGAATTCGTGGCTCTCATATTCTCCCTTTTACGGCTTTTTATCCTCTTGTAATTTAATACTCATGTTTTTATTTGTTGAATTTAAGACGATGTGTGGTTAGTCACTTTTTGTTAGGGGCGAGGTTTGAAGCTCCAATTATTTAGAACATATGTTTGTTTAAATTTAGTTTCTTGATCTTTGGTGTGAATTGGTTATTTAATTCTGATTGATTGAAAACTTTTGCATGTGTTTGTTTTATGGTGGCCAACATAGGATTTATGCATGTAATTGGAGCTAGGTTTAGAAAATAATTAACCTAATCGTCTTGTTTTATAATCCACAAGTATGCAAGGCTTTGGACAAAAGTTAATGTTTTAAACAACTAGAAGAGCATGCTAGGTAGGCGTTCCACACTAGACTGCAACTCTATAATCAATCGTTTCCATGAGATCTTAATGCTTCAAATGTGTTGACACTATATGTGTTGTTGATAGGATAGCGTTCTATACCTTGATTACATGTTTGATAGGCTTAGCTATTGTGCGTTCACGTAGACTAAGTAATTAGGGAAACATTAATAAGGGACATGATCTGCTCCGACTTGTTTCTTGGTTGGTTTCTGTTCACACCTTAGTAATTGAAACTAGGTTAACTTAACATTGCTCGAAAGTGGTTGGTGGTGGATTTCCGAGTCTCTAACGTCTTGTCCATATTGTTTTTCAAACTCTAAAATCGTTTTTGCTTTCTTATTTTCCTTTTATTTCATAGAAACTTAAAAACCCCAAATCTGTTCAACTTAGCATTGCAACACACCCTTCTATCCCCATCTTGTCCTGCCATCTTTTCTTTCTCCTCTTTGACGTTTTTCATTCTCTTAGTTTTGTTATTTGTTTTGTGATTTAGTTAGTATAAATTAGCTTAGTTTTATTTTGTATGATTTATCTGTTACCCTCAATCTCTGGCATCGAACGATCCTTGCTTACTCTATATTGCTAACGACTACATCTTGCAAGGTTAAGTTGAGCATATGTTTTGGGCATATCAGTTATCAACCTCCCTGGAACAAAGGCACTTTGGAAAGGAGAGAGAATTGAAGGCAAAATTACCTTCAACCTATTTGCAATAACTTTGGAGCAGAATTTATAAATCACGTTGCAGAGAGCAATCGGCCTCAAGTCGGATATATTCTCAGGATTAGACACTTTAGGTATCAAATAGATGTGGGTAAAGTTGATCTGCTTAAGTAAATGGCCAGAATGATGGAAACACTTCACCGCCTCTGTAATATCTCCACCAATGGTTTCCCAATAATGTTGAAAAAACAAAGGAGGCATTCCATCAGGTCCTAGTGACTTTGTTAGGTACATCTGGAACAAAGCACATCTGAAATCCTCAGATGAATACTGTGCACAAAACTGATCATTCATCTCCCTCGTAACACATGGCTTGATGGCTTGTAAAGTTGTCTCCAATTCTTCCATATCAAGTTCAAAAGCAGTGATTATTGTTTGGAAATAAGACGCAATAATGTTTTCCATACCTATATCATCATCATGCCAATTCCCGTCAACATCATACAAACCCTGAATAGAATTCTTCCTCTTTCGATTGGACGCTTTACGGTGAAAGAAACCCGTGTTTCTATCCCCCTCCTTCAACCATGTTATTTTCGATCTTTGTTTCCAAAAATTTTCCTCCTGAGATAGAAGAGAATGCAATATGTCCATTAGACTTTTCTTCTCTTCTTGAACTAGTTCCACGTTAGCCATCTCCATTAATTCTTCCAATCTTGCACGTATACCTAACATTTGCTGCTGACGAACCCTAAAAGTTTGCTTCTGCCATTTATCTAAAGCAACCCTATTAAGAGAGATTTTCTCAACAACCTTAAACATCGGGATACCCACCACATTAGTCTGCCACACAGCCTGAACAACAGGATCACATTCACTATGTTGCAACCAAAAGGCTTCAAATTTGAATCTGTGATGCTTGGGGCGCTTTGCAATAGGAATGGTACTAGCTTGTAGCAATATAGGTATATGATCAGAGTCACTCGGTGGAAGATGAGTGACCTTTGCATAACCATATATATCACACCACGTCGGCGTGCAAACTGCTCGGTCTAGACAGAGCTGTGTGTTGGAGTTCCACCAAGTAGATTTCGTACCACGAAACCCAAGGTCCAGAAGATCACCGTACCCTAAAGCTTCACGAAAACCCCTCATTTGACTCTTTGATCGAACTAGTCCACTGATCTTCTCCTCACTGTTGAGAATCTCATTAAAATCACCTATAATAACCCAAGGTAGCGAGTCAAGATCACTCAGGTCCCTCAGAAGTTGGCATGAACGATCCCATTCATTGGTTCTTGCATAACCATAAAATCCTGTGAGCTGCCAACGCGACTCTCTCGAGTTGCCTCTAATCTCAGCGTCGATGTGATGGCTCGACGACGTACGAACATGAAGATCAACTTCATCTGTCCAGAATAAACTGAGGCCCCCTGCCTGTCCCTCACTCAAAACTTCCTTCTAATAGGGAAACCCTAGGGCATGATGCAGATCTTGAAAGTCTTGGATATTACTTATCTTTGTCTCGCAAAGAAAGATGATTTGTGGACGATTCTAAGCGATAAGGTCCTTCAACGCTCTTGTCATCGTATTATTGCAGATTCCTCTACAGTTCCAGCTAAGGATATCCATATCCATGGCAGAAAAGATATTTCTCTCAAGAAAACCTATAGAGTAAACCCTAGCGCGGCTAGGTCAGTTTTTGCACGTTAGGTTTTATATTGCAGATGTAAGTTTGTAGTTCTCTTCAATAGAGATACATTAATCCTCTTTTTTACAGTAGTCCATTTCCCAAACAATCACATAGAGCGTCCTTGAAGAATGCGTGAGAAAAATTTGTGTTCTTTCTACTGAATCTTCAAAATATGAGTAGAAATTTGAGCATACTTCATTTTCTTTGATGTGTAGAAATAGTGGTCAGAAATTATATTTCTTGCTATCTAAATCATCAAAATATTAGTAGAAACTTGAACAGACCATCTTCTTTCATGTGTAGAAAGAACTATAACTTCTGAAGATTCAGATGGTAAGAAATATAGTTTCTGACCATTTTTGAAAATTTTGAGAACATTTTAAAGAATGCATGGCATAATTAAATCTGAGAAAAATCTAGCATAGAATTCAAAACCCCTAAAGACTAGTGTCATCTCTTGATTCTCTCCATTAGCCTGTCATATTATCCATTGAAAATTATCTCCACCGGCATAACTTCATAAGTTGTAAGATACATTATCTATTCTCACTAATAACTCTACTTGCATAACCCCAACTTTTGCTCCTTTCAAATAATACATGTTACAATTTTGCCATGATAAATGCTCTGGAGTAGGAAGGCTTGCTGAACTAACCCAAAAGGAACAAAACAATTGATCTAGAAATACGAACAATGTCAAAATAAAATGTGCCCCCAATACAGGGAAAATGGAAAGACAAGAGTGAGCTCCAGCACACAGAGCTAAAGTGCTCATCTTCCAAGTCACAAATCAGCAGAGTACTCCACCTCCGCACCTAGCTTCCTTCGAAACAGAATCGAATGTGCACTGCTGCTTTCTGCACTGATGTGAATTTCAGCTGTGAAAGGGCACTAACCAAAATTGCCTGTAGCAGTAGCTGAAGCACAAATAACCAAACATTTCAGAGGAAGTTCAAAACAAAATTCACGTTATCACCAAGCTCCATCATCCATGCCTGAACAAATTTGAAACTTTAACTTCCTGGAATACAATGGGGAATTCAGTCTTCAAAGCTTAGGGCAACTCCAACCATAGGGTTCAAAACCAGATTTTGTTGAATTATAGGACTTTTCATCTCCAACAAGGCTTTTTAGGGGGTGTTGATCCTAAAATTATAGGACTTGGGCTCATCCCAAGTCTCATATTTGTGACTTTTCTAAGACCAAGACTCAAGTACTATAGATGGGGGCCAGCAAATGGGCTGTGCCAGCCCAACTCACTAAGAAACGCACTGAGGAAGCTGAAGTGACAAAGACGCGCGCTGAGGCTGAAGAGGAGGAAGCGCGCGCGGGGAAATGCGCTGGAAAGAGAAAAGGAGGTTCAATCGTCTACTGTAATAGGGCCCGTGCGCATTTTGTCCCCTACTGACCATTGGAACCCCCAACGGCCATGAATGAATGGTGGAGATCAGTATTTTCAATATGGACAGTCCGATGTGAGGCCTTTTTTTTTTTTTTACTCAAAAGTATCTATTTTTAATCTGAGGGCTCAGATTTGATGGAAAAAAAGAGATCAATGGCTCTTATTAAATCAAGGGTTATTAATTCCATTTTGTTCCAAAAAAATTTTAAAAATTACCAAAATTTTGAGGGAAAAATATATACCAGTTGGAATAGTAAATTGTAGGAAATTCTATAAATACCAACCCATTCTTTTCTATTTCCTCACACCAAATATCCTCCATCTCCTCCACAATTTTTCATTCATTCACCCATTTTCTTGTTCTTAATTTATTTTTTGTCTTGGAAAAATGGCTCCAAGAAGGGATTCTTGGAGGCACAATGAAGAAGTTATTCTTTGCCGAGCTTGGATCACCGTTGAGGGTGATGGTTCCGTCGGAAAAGATCAAATGTCAGATTTATTATGGAATCCAAGTGGTCCCCATAACTTGTACATTGTTTTGAAGTCTAGCTAGTATGTTCCAAACAAACAAGACAGGTAAAAGGAGGCCGATGACCCAACTTAACGAATGGAATATACCACATCCACACATGACCAGAGCGCCCCATCTCTTTTGCTTCAAAACAGAACGAGATTGTAGGCATTATATGCTCATTGATATAAATATTGGCTGCAATTTCCTTTGTTCCCCAATCTGATATCTAGAGGAACATTAAAAGAAAACTCAGATTTATCAACAAGCTCCGTTAAATTGTTGCGACATTTAAACTACCTTGGAACTTCTCTGCTTGGAAATTCCAAATGGAATTCAGGCTACTTAGAAGAGTGAATCAGAGAGCAGAGAGTAGTACTTGACATTTATACAACGAAATAGATGCCATGATTTGTGATGACTCTCTACGTTTCAAGATGTTTGACAGTATTGCAAATCGTCCAACGACTCGCAACCATCGGCATTTACCCATTCAACTTTCGGAGGAAGATCATAAATTTCCCGAAGCTTCTTGCAACCACGAAGGTTAAGATGCCACAAGTTAGTTTGATGTGATTTTGCATTCCACCTTGGAAATGTAACAAGTTCTGAGCAGTTATGCAGATCAAGTTTCTCTAAATGATGCAACTCATACATGCTAGGTGGCAGATACACAAGTTTCTCACAATCTCTCAACTTCAAATCTTTAAGTCCAATGAGATATCGAATTGATGTAGGCAAATCTGTGATTGCAGTTCTGGATAAATCCAAGCACGTTAGAGATTCCATCTCTTCCAAAATATCCTGGAAAGTTTTGAGCTTACTACAGCCACAAAGATTTATCTCTCTCGCATTTTTCCAGGCAATTGTTCTTGGAAGCACAGTAAGGTTATGGCATCCTGCAAGAGTCAAGACAACTAGATTTATATGATGCCCAGCAGAATCATCTGTTGTGCGGAAGCGTAACAAACACAATATTGATATGGAACTAGATGAGTGGCCAAACAACGAAAAGAAAACAAACACAAGAATTTATAGTGGTTCACTCAATCAATGTGATTGAGCTACGTTGACAGGACCCGCCTCGGATTTCACCCTGAAATCCGAAGTGACCCTGCGGGGCCCACCTTAGAAGAAATTCTACCAAAAATTTGGCGGAATTTCCCCTAAAATGGGCTACCCAAACTTGTACAAAACATTTACACTTCTCAATCAATTCATCCTTATGCTCCTGGAGCCACCCTGCTCCCCAAATCAACATCAATCTCCAGTTCCCAAAACACACATCTCAACTCGAATAGCATAAATCTCATAGGTAATCAGAGCAATTCTAACAGAAAGGTATAACAGGAAAACCTAATTCAAAGGCAGATGCGGAAGCCATGCTGTTGACTATGCCTCAACCCGTGTACGCCCGACCTCAACCAATTCGCCTGCAAACTGGGCATTTGAAACCGAAGGGCCCAGAGGAAAGTACATAAAATACGTTAGCGTGAGTGGACAAAAATAAACAATTTTTAAACTAAATGGATTTTATATTTTCCCACATTTATTTCCTTAAAAAAACTCTCGATGCATGCAACGATTTAGAAAACAAATCACGAGTAGCTCCGCTCAAGAAAAACCGACTAGCCCCGCTAGTCACAAACAACTGAGAGGAAAGATCGAAACTCCGATACTCAACAGGATAAGACCAGCCCCGCTGGTTACACGGAAATCAGACTAGGCCCCGCTAGTCGAGAAATGATAGGATATGGGGAAGAGATATCACCATACGGGAAATGGAGCCTCCCAGGCTCTACCTACCCTCAACTGCCACTCACACATAGATTGTGCGAGGAGGAGAACTAATAACCTCAACTTCCACTCACACATAGATTGTGCGAGGAGGAGACCAAATAACCTCGACTGCCACCCACGTGAGGAGGAGAATAAATCACCTCTACTGCCACTCACCAACACAAAGTAGGTGAGGAGGAGAACAAGCTACCTCAACTGCCACTCACCAACACAAAGTCAGTGAGGAGGAGACCTAATCACACACTAAGCCAAAAAATCGAATAAACAACGGACCAAATTCGTTGTGTGATTTGGATGATCTCCGTTGTGTATCGGAGCGTTGTGTGATGAAAAATGGCACAACGGTGGAAACCCGTTGTGTGAATCACAAACAGTCAACACTTATTTGGTTAAAACTGTTGTGCCTTCTCTCGGCAGATGGCAACCGCAGTTGCCGCACAGTCATGCTGAACATGTCATTGGCATCATTCACACAACGAAAGTTGTTTCCGAGCCGTTGTATGAAAGGTGAATCAGACAACAGCATTTTATTTTCTGTGTTGTATGAGTTATCCTCACACTTCACTTTTGGAAATTTTATTGTTGTGTGTTAGTTTTAGATAACGTATTCTAGTTATTACAGTTGTGTGATTGTAAATCAGACAACGTATGTTTGTTAGAACCGTTGCATGTTATATAAGGATTCATTGTGTGAACATCCAAATTGTTACTTCAGACAACATTATTAACATAAGAAATTATGTTGTGTGATAATCATCTTTTCTGGATTTTGTGCATTGTTAATAATGCTCCATTTTACCTAATGAACAGTGACTAATTGTGTGAAGTTTACTATATTAGTGCTTGAAATCATTATCCAATGAACAATGATTAATATTTACACCAAAAGCAATGTGATACATCAATAAAATTCCAATATATCCACCAAATATTGAATCCAAGTATTATGTCATTGCTATAAAGTTTCATAGCTAGTTGAATTTACATGATGAAAGAAAATATATTTTGCTTCATTGCTTGGTATTCCATGCTTGATCACTTAGTGACTCTTTAGGCAACATTTCACTAGATATTCCCAAAGCTGCAAACAAAATAAGCAAAATTCAAGGTTATGAAGGATTTAATCAGGTAAAATAAATGTCTGGTCATGGGAAGAGGATCTGATAACCTAGTTTTTCACTCATTTCTAAGTAATCAAAATTGCAAAAGCATTAAGATATGTCAACCAAAAAAATTGAAAACCCAGAAAACAAAAAGTTAGGGAAGTGTTCTAACTAACTGCTATCTTATCAAAGTTGGGTTCCTCCCTTGAGGGAATAATACCATATCTAGCTCGAGTAGGAAAATATCTGAAGTAAGGAAAATATATTACAACTAAGCATTAACTAAAAACAGCTACTGTACTTCACCAAAAGAACATAATTCAACCCAGAAAAAGTTCACACTTGACAGCAGCAAAAATGGTATCAGAAGCTCCTAACAAGGCATTATTATAATGCTTCTGGGTGAAAAGACCTCCTAGCAAAATTTACAAGTCTACAACTCATTTATTAATACTCAGAACCTAGGACCTAAACCTTTACCTGCCCTCCCCACCAACTACCCACAACTCACCATCAGACCCATTAAACTATCTACCAAAGCCTTGATCAACCAAAAGTACCTAAGCAACCAAAATTAATAGAATCTAGTTCGATGTTATCAAATTCAATTTCCTCTATTGAATTATAATAAGCTGTTTGAAATTGCTCATCTAGAAATGTAATTATCAGGTGCAAAGTTAAAAGACTCCAACCACAGACAAAATCACAACCAAAGAATGTCAAATATGAGTACACTGCAAACTCACCCTGCAACAGCCTGAAAGTAAAAGAGTTTATCTTTGATACTGTTGGGTCCATGGATTGCATGTCAACTATGTATCTTATATGCAGATGACTCACTGCTGCTCTTGATTTCTCCAATGCTTCTGAGTTAGTACTACATTTCTTTAGCTTGCTCAGCGAGGCGACCTTCTTTTGGTACTCAAATTTCATAAGCTCACCTGCCTACCCAATAATAGTCAATCCCAAATAAGATCGAGTACACAGCTAGCTGATATATAGTAAAATAAATAACACACTAATCTGAAGTGTCAAACTGGTATATCTAGTTCTGCAATCTGAGGTTGCTGTGTATGACATTGATACTAGTATGACAAGAGACCGCAATCAACAAGAGCAAAGAATTATGGAGACAATTTGACAAGTTAGAGTCATTTAATTATATGAAAGTGCAAATGAATTCCTCTAAACATGATCAGTATAGTTCTGTAAGAAGCCGAAACGTACATTTCTTGCCCACATGATCAGTATAGTTCTGTAATAGAACAAAAAAGGTCAGAAGACTTCTTTTTAAGTCATAAACATTACTATTTTAACTCTTAATAAGCAGTCAGCTTGACCTGAATTGGTGCAGACAAACTAGATATATCCATCAGCTATATATTCAAAAAGAAAAGAAAAGTTACTTTAAGTAGATACAAGTTAATTGCAGTAGAAACTTGTAGATATATCCATCAGTTATATATTCAACAAAAACAGAGGTTACTTTAAGTAGATACAAGTTAATTGCAGTAGAAACTAGAAGCAAAATACAATACAATTGGCATAAATATGTGGTGTTTGTTTTCCAAATTAAGACAAAACACAATAAAACAATGACAATAGAAGCTAAATGAATAGAAACCGGTTTACTTGATTAATGCAAGTTAATGTTTACCAACCAATGTTACTTATAAACATCGAATTGATATAGTATAAGAATCGCAGGTATCACAACTACCACAAATAGCCTAATAACAAAGACTAAGGAAAAAGTACCAAAGCATGCTTTTAACAATCATATTCTTAAAACCAAATCCAGAACAGTGTATTAAAATATCAAGCAACTGTGGCAACTCTTGTGTTCTCGCTATTGAAAATCCCTCTCTCTTTGATCAAAAGAGGATCTATCAACGCAATCGCTGCTCAAATTCAAAATAAAACCCTTAAATGAAACTCAAATTCCATTCACAACAAAAACCCAGATCCAATTCCACCGAAAGCTTTCACCTTTATCAAAATCTCAATGTTACAGCAAAAACCCAACAAAACCCAAATGCAATTCCACCTAAAGCTTCCACCTTTATCAAAATCTCACACTTACAGCAAAAACCCAGATCAAAATAGACTCTAAAAGTTTAAATCAACTTACAAGACCAGTCAACGGCGAGTTTCTGACTCTGAAACAGGAAGGTGTTCCAGCCTCTCTCCATGGCGGCTGTCATGACCTGCTTGCTCTCCGTCCAAACCCACACCATCTTCTTCGAGCTCCCAAACGACGTCGTAGAAGAAGCAACTGATGAACTCTGGGTGGCCTTGGTTTCCATTGGGTGTTTATTATGTGAAGAAATCAATCTGCAAATAAAAGGCAACCACATAACCATAACAATAAAATAGAACAATTAACTAATAGACAATTAAATATACATTTATTGGGGTTGCTCGATGAGGAGCGCATGAACGGCTTGTTAGCCTTGTTGGGGTCGCCATTGGCTTCTCGAATCATCTTCTGCTCCCCAATGCTTTGTACTTTTCAGAATCTCAGACAAACTCAGCATGCTTTGTACTTGATATATGCCCACAGTTTACTTTACCTAAATAACTTAAGAAACTGGGTTTAGGGTTTAGACACTAAAAACATATCCTTAAAAGCATATTGAGGTTTACATCAGCAGCAATATCCAACAAACATAGTATATAGGAAATGAGGAAGTATAATTGCAAGTTTCTCCACATATATGTACGAAAAAGCTGTTATCTGTAGCAAATAATGGTACTCGATCCATAAACATATAGTTTCAAAATTTCATAATAAAATTCTCAACCGCACCAACTTACGCTGGTATCATCCTAACTATTAACCCTTCTTAATTCTTACAATTTTACTGCATCATCATGCTACAAGTGAAATCCATATGAATTGAATCAAACAATGCTCTGAGTGTTTTGGCCTGTACTTAAAAACCAAGCCCAAGCATGAATCCACACACACTACCTTAGTGCCCGAAATGACGTCGTCCGAGAACGAAGGGATATGCGAGTACTCTATAGCTGGAACCTCACCATGTCCATCACTTTGACCAAGTTTCAAAAGCCGCCGACTAGAATTTCTTGCAAAATCGTCAACATTAATTGCTACTCATAATGTCTGTAACCCAAGTTATCTTATCAAAACTAACAAAAAATCATAAATTTCTAAGCAAAACATTTATGCTAAAAGGCATAAGTAAAAAAATTCAGATGAAGGTGTATTTGCCTGAAGGGCTTTGGGACCGAGAAGATGAGATGACTTGCGAAGAGTGGCCGGGTTGGGTAACGACTTGGCTCCGACGGATTTGAGATCCATGTTGAGGAGCTCCGATTTCATTGACTTCACCACCGTGCGGGTTTCATCGGCGAATGCCCAGTGGATCAGGATCATCGCTTAGAGTTTCTCGAAGTCGCCTCCGAAGCACCATCCTCGGCTTCTTAGGGTTTCGATTGTGGCGTCGGAGAGAGCCCAGAGCTTTCCTTCCTTCAATAGCTTGTTTGGATTATAAATCTCAAGTCGAGACAACTCTCAACCCCCAATCTAAGCATATGCAGAGAGGATGAGACAACCCCCAACCCCTAATTTCTGAGAAACCCAATGACAAACCTAATAACAAACCCAGAACCCTTTGTACCAGAACACAGAATCTTTCAATTTCCGTAAACAAACCTTTGTCGGCCACTTTAGGGTTTGAGAGAGAGGATGGGGATGGTGAGAAGAGATTTGGGGATTTGAGAGGAAAGAGGAGAAGATATGGGGATTTGGGTCGGTATATCGAGGAAGAAATGCGGAGGAGGAGTGAGAGGGGTCCAGAGGTTTTGGGTCGGTATATCGGGGAAGAAAGGCGGAGAAGGAGTGAGAAAAGGTCGAGAGGTTCGAGAGGTTTTGTTTTCTATTTTTCCCTTTCGCACAAGATATGGCTAGGTCTAGGGTACGCATTAAACTTTATTGAATTCTCAAGTTGATCCCACAACAGAATCATAGAACACTGTCGTAGGAGTGCACGACATAAAATCAAAATGTGGAAACATGGAGGGAAACAAGGCTCCTACAGCATTTTGGCTCAAAATGTTGCCGCCTAGTTCTAAGTTCACATAACAGAAAAGCTTAAATCTGTTGTACAATTTCTACAGCTTGCACTAGGTGTATCTAGTAGAAGACATTCAAGCAAGCTTCCTCAAAATTTGGTGCTCAGTTTTTCAATCATACAACGGAAATAGTGAAACCGTTGTACCTAGTAGCCCAAATATATCTTCCTTGATCAAACAACACAAAAACAGAAACTGTTGTATGACATTTTGCAAGCTACACGCATACAACATATATAACTATTCTGTTGTCCTTTGGAACACCAATTTAGAGCCAAATTTGAGTTAGGCTAAGAGGGAAATATGCCGCTATTTTTTTTTTTCATTCACACAACGAACTATTCTTATAACTGTTGTGCAATGATCTACTAGCTAAAAAGTTCAGAATTTTAACCACCTTATACAACGCAAGTTTTGTAAATGTGTTGTGTGATTCACTTTTCTTCATCACACAACACATTTTTTTTTTCGTTGTGCAAAAAGTGTTGTATGTTGAGGTTATTGGCCTAGTGACATAACCCGCGTATGGTGAGGAAAAATCATCGAAAACCAGTAAATCCATGTAGCTTCCCCACATTTCTCACGAGATAGAAACCATGTGTTCAACGACGTGACCCCGCACGCCAAGATTACTCTCAATCTCAATATGGATAAGTGAGAAATAGGAATAAATCGACGGCGTGTCCCACACGCCCAAATATTCTCAAATCCGTAACCAAAACTGGAAATTAGTATAGGTAAATCTCATTTCCAAAAATCTCCAAGAAGCCAACCAAATCCAAAATCCTTAATTAGGCATTCCCGATGCCAAAATCGAAAGTCAATAAACAATTGAGAATATCCAACTCCATTGAAACTCATCTTAAAAATCTTCCAGGAGCTTAACTCGGTGATTAGGGATATGCTTAATTCCAGAAATTTACCTCGGAAATAAGGAATTCATCAAATAATATTATAAATCAAAACCAACCTTTGAAACTCATTATTGAAAGCAAATCCATGATATAATTCGAAATCAATTTCCAAAAATTAATTCATTTCCTCAAAAAGTAATATGAATAATCACTAGAGCATTATTTAAGAAAATAAATGCATGCATCGCTATTTAAAACAAAAGTCCACTCACAGTACTATTCTGACGATCACGCATTCGTGTTCCGTCATCGAGCAATAGCTCGGTACGTCGTCCTGTACACAATTATATTCCGTGAATAATTCTTCAATAATTTAATACAATTCCTAAAATCAATTCCTCATAATTTCACCTTCCAATTCTCCTCAGATTTAGCCCAAATTATACCACTAATACCAATTCGTTAATTTAAAGGTTCCAAGGCAGAACCGTGAGATATCCGACGGTCGGATTCTCGTAATTCGATAATCGAAACCCTAAACTTCATAAATTCATAATTAATTCCAAGTTTCTCCAAAAATCACCAAACTTCACAAACAAGCTCTACAATATTTATGTGATTTAACTAACTAAATAAAAACAGAATTTTAATCACTGTTCATACACCGCACTATTCACCCGTCGCACTATTCATGCGGCAACACTGTTCATGCGGCGGCCAACTCCTCCTCCGGCCACCAAATTTCATCCACAGCATCATCTTAACATTTCCAATAACTTTCTCAACTGTGACAAAGTCAGAAAATACCTTGAAGTGGCCGAACAATTAAGCACACCGAAGTACAGTGAAATTTTCCAATTATGCTTTCTTCCTCCATGCTTCGATCTGGGTTATGAAACTTGGCAAGCATGAAGAGTGGCTCAAGGCGCTTCTAATGGACCTGGGTTTATGTCCAGAGGTGGCCGGAAATCGGCATTGACCGATTTGCTACAGTAAAAATATTGGCTTCGATCTCCATATTTCCGGCCAAACCGCCGTAAACAACTCCTACATGCGTGTTAAGGAGGAGGAGACGAGTCTATTGACGCTCACAGCTCGCCATTTGGTGGCCTAGAGGTAGAGGAAGAGAGAGTTGCAGGAGAGAGAGAGAGTTGCAGAAGAGAGAGAGAGAGAGAGAGTTGCAGAAGAGAGACAGAGAGAGCACGGGGGAAGGAGAGAGAAAAGAAAGAAAAGTTACCCGGCCACAGTAACTTTTTAAATTTATACCAATCCACCATAAACAGTAACTGTCATATTTCACTTATAACTTTTGCATACGAACTGCGATTTTTACGTACCACATATCCACGCGCTCGGTTTAACGTCCTCTACAACCTGAAGAATATTTTCTCAAATTTTGACTCAAACAAAAAGTCAACTTTTAGGGCCACTAAAAGTACGGAAACGAAAGTAAAAGTTAAAATAGTTGTCGTTTACCATCCAAATGACTAGTAAACTGATAAATTGAGGTACGGGACGTTACATACGTCCACTTTCGGAGCCGGCGAGAAATTCCACTATAATCAATTTGAGAGAATACAATTAGAGTTTGAGAATAAACTCTACCCAAAAACCCAATACACCAATAACTAGGTTAACTCTCTCTCTCTTTTATAATACTGGCGGCAGCAGCATATATATATATCCTAATTAATATAGGTTTCTTGCCAACGTCACCTTCACAATGGGCTTATCAACTTTTTATCCACCTATTCAATTAAAGCCAAATTCAATAATCTCCACCTTGGCTTTACTTGATGTAAATTCTCCAAAATAGAACTTCAAAACCAATCGCCGCTCCAACATCCCCGTAGGGAATTTCAAATTCTTCAAATACCAATCAAGTTCAAGCAATGCTTGAGCTTGCTCAATGGAACTGACTTTGTCAACATATCAGCAGGATTATCTGCAGTTCCAATTTTGAGGAGTTGAACATCACCATCCTCCACCATCTGATGAATCTTGTGAAATTTGACATTGATATGTTTAGTACGAGCATGAGTAACTTGATTCTCTGCTAAATGAATAGCACTTTGACTGTCACAAAAAATATCCACATATTCTTGAATAATTCCCAAGTCCTCAAGCAAACCACAAAGCCAAACTGCTTCTTTTGCACCCTCTGTTACCACCATGTATTCAGCTTCTGTAGTCGACAAAGCAATTGTAGATTCCAAATTCGACTTCCAACTCACCGGTCCACTAGCAAGAGTAAACACATAAGCTGTAGTAGATCGGCACTTATCCAAATCACCTGCAAAATCAGAGTCCACATATCCAACAATACATTGACTCGTCTTATCTTGCTGAAAAACTAATCCAACATCCACAGTACCAAGAATATACCGTAGAATCCACTTCACTGCTTGCCAATGACCTTTACTTGGGTTATGCATATATCTGCTCACCATACTTAAGGCCTGTGAAATATCTGGTCTAGTACACACCATACAATACATCAAGCTACCAACAGCACTAGCATAAGGAACTTTAGCCATATATTTCATATCATCATTTGTGCTAGGAGACATAGTAGATTTAAGCTTAAAGTGAGAGGCAAGAGGTGTACTTACAGGTTTAGATTTATCATTCATGCCAAACCGATGCAGTACCTTCTTCAAATATTGCTTCTATGACAAACAAACTTTGCCTCTTGATTTATCTCTTTCAATTTCCATGCCCAAAATCTTTTTAGCTTCTCCCAAGTCCTTCATCTCAAATTCACCACTCAATTGTGATTTTAATTTATTTATCTCCACCTTGCTCTTAGATGCAATTAACATATCATCAACATATAAGAGCAAATAAATGAAGGTCTCATCCTGTAGCTTGCAAAAATAAACACATGGATCATAAAGACTCCGAGTGTACTTCTGACCGAACATAAATTTATAAAACCGCTTGTACCACTGCCTTGGAGATTGTTTCAAACCATATAATGATTTATGCAGTTTGCAGACCCAATTTTCTTTACCAGCAATTTTAAACCCTTCTGGCTGAGTCATATATATCTCTTCTTTTAATTCACCATGTAAGAAAGCAGTTTTTACATCAAGCTGTGCTGACTCAAGATCAAACTGTGCAACCAAGGCCAATAAAATACGAATAGAAGAATGCTTAACAACTAGAGAAAATACCTCATTGTAGTCAATTCCTTCTTTTTGTGCGTAGCCTTTCGCTACCAATCTAGCCTTATACCGTGATCCTTCCTTTTTAGCAAACACCCACTTGCAACCAATTGCTCTCTTCCCATGCGGTAACTGAACCAACTCCCATGTTTTATTCTTGTGAAGAGACTTCATCTCCTCACCCATAGCTTTTTCCCATTCTACACAATCTGCATGTATGACAGCTTCTTCATAAGTAGTAGGAATTTCTTCTTCAGTAACTGGAAGTGCATAAGTCACCATATCATTAAGCCAAGCTGTCTTTTGAGCATTCCTTTTTCCCTTTGTAGTTGCAATTGGTCCATCTTGCTGTGTAGGCTCTTGGGTTGGAGCCTCTACTTCAATACTCATGTCCTCAATATTTAAATCATCTGAATCAACATTAGGACTCACTGGATCAATTGGAGTTTCAACAATTTTTTTCTTTAACTCCACCTGCTACAAACTCTCTACGGTCATTCTCTGCTCTTCAGAATTTTTCTGCTTGTTCTGATCAACCATAAAGCCTCATCAAAAGTCACATCTCTGCTTACAACAACTTTCTTCACATCTGAACACCAAAGCTTAAATCCCTTAACACCCTCATTAAATCCCAAGAATATAGCTTTCTTGGCCCTTGGATCTAGCTTGCTTTCCCTGACATGAAAATAAGCAGGACAAACAAAAATATGTAAATAATGATCATCAGTAGCAAGTTTACCATACCATACCTCCATGGGAGTTTTTCCCTCAAGTGCAGCAGTAGGTAACCTATTAATGAGATGGCTTGCATACACAACTGCCTCAGCCCAAAATTCTTTGCCTAATCCAGAATTAGACAACATACACCGAATTTCCTCCAATAAAGTCTGATTCATGCGCTCTGCCACCCCATTCTGTTGTAGTGTCTCTCTAACTGTGAAGTGTCTCACAATGCCCTCATCTTGACATAGTTTCAAGAATGGATCAGATTTGTATTCACCACCATTATCTGACCTGAGCCTCTTAATTTTTCCACCGGTCTGAGTCTCAATCATCTTCTTCCACTTCACAAATATATCTAAGACTTCATCTTTATGCTTCATGGTGTACACCCATACTCTTCTAGAGAAGTCATCAACAAAAGAGACATAATAATGCTTACCTCCCAAAGATGCAGTTTTGGTAGGTCCCCATACATCAGTGTGAACATAATCTAGAGTACCTTTAGTCTGATGAACTGCAGTGCCAAATTTAACTCTAGTCTGTTTTCCCAAGACACAATGTTCACAAAATTCTAATTTTCCTGTCTTTGCACCTTTCAATAGACCTTGCTTCACTAATCCCTGCATTGCTTTCTCACTAGCATGTCCAAGACGCATATGCCATAATTTTGTATTGTCTGCATCATCATCATCTATAGTCTCAGATATTGCTGTTTCACCTGTCACTGTGCTCCCTTGTAGAAAATACAAATTTCTAAACCTTTCACCTCTCATCATCACAAGTGAACCAGAGACAACTTTAGCAACTCTACTTTTCAATGTAATTGTGTGCCGTTTTGATTCTAAAGTTCCTAAAGAGATAAGATTTTTCTTCAAATTTGGAACATACCGAACATTTGTTAATTCTCTGACTACTCCATCATGCATCTTGAGGCGAATTGTACCAATTCCTCTTGTTCTACAAGGACTGTTGTCTCCCATCAAAACTATTCCACCATTCAACTCCTTGAAAGTAGAGAACCACTCCCTATTTGGGCACATATGATGTGAACAACCTGAATCCATAATCCACTTGTCAGAATAACCAACTGCAGATGAACTAGCCAAAGCAAACTCAATCTCTTCTTCTTCAAAATCTTCAAAAACTGATGAACAACTCAAAGCAAAATCAAAGTCATCATCTTCATCATCTCTTACAACATTCACTTCAGAATCCTTCTTGTCTCTATTCTTCAACTTAGGACAATCTTTCTTCCAATGACCTTTGTTGCGACAAAAAGCACACTCATCTTTTGCAGGAAATTTACTTCTTGACTTGGAACGAGATTTACCTCGTTTTCCAGTAGGTTTTCTCTCATCAGATCTGCCCCTTACTACAAGTGCTTCACCTGAAACATTCTGAAGTTGCTTCTCTTTCTTTCTGCACTCATTATTTATCAATGAATTACACACATCATCAAATTTCACATCATTCTTTCCATGCAACAAAGTTGTAATCAAATGCTCATACTCGTCAGGAAGAGAATTTAGCAAACACAACGCTTTATCCTTATCACTAATTTTCACATCCAAATTAGCCAAATCTGCAAGTATCTTATTGAAATCACTGATGTGTTCAGACACAGAAACACCCTGTCAATAATTAAATCGAAAAAGCCGCCTCTTCAGGTGAAACCGATTTTCAGCACTCTTGATCATATATTGGTCTTCTAATTTTTTCCACAACACTTTTGCAGAAGTTTCTTTCATGACAAAGAATTTCTGATCTTTAGCAAGGCACATTCTGATAGAACCACAAGCCCACTTGTTAATTCTCACCCACTCTACATCATATATGTCTGCAGGTTTATCTTCCAGAGCTATATCCAATTCTTGTTGACACAAGACATCCATCATCTCACACTGCCACATGCCAAAATTGTTGGTGCCATTAAACTTTTCAACTTCAAATTTGGCATTACCAATTGATGGCCTGGAAGTTGACCAACGCGAAGAACCTGAAGACTCAGTCCCTTTCTTTTTCTCGTCAACCATGATTTCCAATCAATGAATCAACTCCCAATTCAGAACCTGAGCTCTGATGCCAGTTTGTTGTGCGAAAGCCTAACAAACACAATATTGATATGGAACTAGATGAGTGGCCAAACAACAAAAAGAAAACAAACACAAGAATTTATAGTGGTTTACTCAATCAATGTGATTGAGCTACGTCCACTTTCGGAGCCGGCGAGAAATTCCACTATAATCAATTTGAGAGAATACAATTAGAGTTTGAGAATAAACTCTACCCAAAAACCCAATACACCAATAACTAGGTTAACTCTCTCTCTCTTTTATAATAATGGCGGCAGCAGCATATATATATATCCTAATTAATATAGGTTTCTTGCCAACGTCACCTTCACAATGGGCTTATCAACTTTTTATCCACCTATTCAATTAAAGCCAAATTCAATATCATCAACATCCAGTTAAACTTGTACAGTCGTTAAGATTCAACTCCTGTAACTGGGGGAATTCAGACAAGCTAGGAATCACTTATAGGCATAAGCAGCTTTCTAAGTTCATATATCTCAGATATCTGTAACTCTGGCTCTATCAGGTAAAAATAAAAAAATAAACGACTGGACTTATTAGAATTATATAATCTCATTCCGAAAGTTTAACTTCAAGAAATAATCTAGAATGCCTTGAATGTGCCCCCCAGTTGTAACATGTAGCTGCTGCCAGGCATATTGAGTTTAACAACCTTCTTTGGATCAAAATCCAATGGTAAAGCTTTAAACGGAAAGTGAGTCCAATCAATAAGCCTTAAATTATTGGGGAGCGATTCCATCTCTCCAGAACAGGGTGCATCTCTGTTTTTAAAAAATTTAAGATTTTTCATCCCTGAGAAGCTTCTAGCATTCAATTCTATCTCTGGTAAATCTTGTTCAAGAACAGTAGGAGATTTATCATATATCTGTCCGGGAGACATTACCATGACGATGCCTTCGATTTCATTTGTTCCCTGAAATGAAAAAGGGTCCAGTGTTAACAAAGAAAACTCCTTATCAAAATAAAATTGCAAGTAGTTAATTTTTCTTTATTCCAGATTTCTTCCTTGTTGAAAGTAAAATTTAAAGAGTAAATGTTACTAACAGTCTTCAAAGTTTAGGTCATTCGACATTTTGATTCCCGACATTCTAACACTATTACTTTGGTACCTTAAAATTAATCTCTAACATACTTTTAATACCCTCATTTAGTAACATCATCAGCTCCTTTTTGCCAAGAACATTTTCATCTTACCCTCTCTCTCCCCATCACAGATCTATCGCTGTCTTGATCGAGATAATGGAAAATTAGGGGGGGGGGGGGAGGGCAAGATAAATAGTACGGGGGCGGATCCATGGCCATCTAAATTATAGGTAAAATTATACTCTGATTCTAGACCATTAGATCATATAACAACTAATGGTTCAGATTAAATAATTTTTTTTATCGGTGTTTTTTTTAATAAATGCATATTCTAAAATACAAAAGTAGATGATTATACTTTTTCCTTTTTTCTCACTCCTTCATTTACCGCAGGAAAACCCCAATTTGGAATACCAAATCAAATGAGATTATCTATTTAGTCACTTTCTTCTCTCATTAATTTTAAAGTATAAATTGGAAAACTATTTAGAATTTTTCATCTAACATAGAGTAAATTTTTTTTAGAGGTTGAGAAAAAAAAATTCTTCATTTGTTGATTCTACTCCTTAGGTGAGTTGCATATATATCAATCAAAATGCAGAAAAAAAAATCAATTTTATTTTCTCAATTAATTATTTTTCCTGCAACAGATGAATTTAGAGAAACAAGAAAATAATTTGAGGAAATGGATCCTGTAATTATTGAGCATTTTTTAAGTTGTCTGTAATAATGAATTTGAAGGAGAATAGGAAAGAAATTAATGGCTGGTTATTTGATTAGATATATAATAGAATATATTATTTAAAAAATAAATAACACATTTTGTTTAATCTGAACCATTAGTTGTTATATGATCTAATGATCTAGAATCAGAGTATAATCTTAACTATAATTTAGGTGGCTACGGATCCGCCCCCAAATAGTACTAGTATATACGAAAAGTAATTAGGATAACAACTAATCAGAGGGAAAGTTGAAAAAGCTCTTGGCAAAAAGAGGAGTTAGTAGTGCTATTAATGGAGGGCCCGGTTAATAAATTTACGTGGAAGATTAATTTGAGATACCAATGTGATAGTTTTAGGATGTTAAAAACCAAAGTGTCAATGACTCGAACTTCAATGACTATTTGTGATAAAAACTCAAAATTATGTGTAAATACATGGTATTGTGTATTTTACTCACTCTGCCTTATGTTAAAACATCGAAAACATCATCATACAAGCACAATCTCTTGTGGTTTCCGGGCTTAATTTGTGCCTCAAGAGTTATTGCTTTACCGATTACTTCCCAGTTGATGACACTCTTGGTGTTGAGCAAAAGTTGAAAATAAATATACCCAACACTATTTCGTTCTATTTTATTGACGAAAATAGAGTTTATTTATGTTAGGCTCGACTCATTCAAGATAGGAAAATCTCTTAATTACAATCCCTTGCTTCACGAGAAACCCTTCGATTCCAAAATACTGTGAGGATCCTTTTTGAATTAAACATTGACTAGGCCAAAATCAACCCAATAATCCAATTATTGGGAGGACTTTGTGCATGATTCAGATAATGAATAGGGCTTGACAGTATGAAGCATAGTGCGGGAGCTAGAAACACATTGCGGTGAGAGAATTTGGGAGTTTTTGAATTTGGGGTTTCTGGGAAAGTTTGAAGGACGGTTTAGAAGGGTAGCTAGGACTAGGTTTATGCTTGAAGGCTTGAAGGCATGACTGCTATAGGTGTTCTAAGCTTTCTGGTTTCTGCTCAATGCCTGTTCTAGCTTTAAGTCTCTCATTTTATAGGCTCAATTGGGGTGTTATGGTGGCCCAAAGCACTTGGGTAAAAAATGCTTTTCCTTCCACTCATACAGTATTCTTGCCTTAAAATCTTGGGAAAAGAAGCTCACTTGAGGGATGAAACTTTGGGAGAGTGAGGAGGTTATTGTAGTCGTCAACAAAAGTTGCAGCAGAAATAGCTGCGGTGGCACAAAACCTGGAAGTGGACAAGGAATCTTGAAGATGTAAGCTCATTGTTTAAGGAAGAGGAGGATATGTCTTAACTAGTCATATTGCTTATTCCTCACCAACTAATAGAAGGAATCATTGTTTCCCAAAGATTTTGGTTTAACTCTATGTGTACTAGTTGCTGCGGGGAAAAAGGTGAGATATGGATTGCTGCAGGGAAGGGAGGTAAGACGGAATGATGAAGAAGAAAAGGGAAGTCGGGCTTTTCTGGCATGGGCTTTGGGTTTTAAAGGAGAGGCTGGCCCAATTCTCTTATTTCACCATTTCGTTTTTTATTTAAGTCTTTGGGCTTGGATTTCAGGCCCAAGACCGAAATTACCATCGACACTAAATCAATAGATGAGCATTATGTGTTTCCGTAACCTTCCACACAATACCCACTTCTGCAAGCCCCAAATGCGTAGTTTTGGCTTGGGTCCACATGCGTGGCGTGACAGTTTGAGAAGATATGTAACTTTTTGTATTTTCAAATGCAGTTTGCACATGTATTTTCTTATTAGGCTTAAATGAGTGTAGGGAGTGTCACGTGCTTTTTTGGGTATCAACAAATATGTATCTAACAAATAGAGATTTGTGTGTTTGTCAAAATTTGCGGTTGCATCGGGGTTGTTTTACAGGTTACCTAGGCCTCATCAAAAAGCCCGTGGATCAAGTGGGCCGATGAAGACCCGCCTGCCCACAGGGCCAAAAGCCATTCCCGGCCCTTTAAAAAGCCCGCCTTGGTGGGTAGAGGGCCGACCCGTCAAAAAGCCCACAAAAACCCGGCCCGGCCCTCCAAAAACCTGCTAGGCTCGGCCCGCAATATAAGTATATATATTTATAAACACACACACACACATATATATAAACACATATTCTGTATAAAAGTATGAGAACTTCCACACATATATAAACACAAACGCACACACATATTCTTTTATATATATATATATATATATATATATAAAAGAATATGTGTGTGTGTGTTTATATATATATATATATATATATATATATGTATATATGTGTGTGTGTGTTTATATATGTTTGTGGAAGTTCTCATACTTCTATATAGAATATGACAATATGTGCATATATATTCTACATATCATGACGACGGTTGACCAATTCGATTGGATTTGAAAATATGGTGAAATTGGCTAAATTTTTTACCACACGCATAATTTATTGTAATAATCTCATCCAACGGTCGGTTTTTCCATTTTTATTGAATTGATAGGGGTTGATCTTTGGAGTGTATGATATATAAATATAGGTTTATAAGAGTAACTAAGTTTGACCTCGTTGATTGAATTCGAAACGAGAACCAAATTAGCTTAATTTTTTACAATCACCATAAAACATTACATTCTCTCAATCGAGTGGTTGGTTTCTCTAAATTCATTTTCTACTTCATGGTTGCTTTACAATGAACCTCAACAATTTAAATGCAATGTACAAGTCATACAACTTTAGGAGGCAAATTGATATAGGCCAACGTCTTTGTAATTAAAATTGAATTTTTTATCTTATGTACTCACACATTCATCGATAGGATATTTACAGACGTGATGTGAAAAAATAAACACGTTTCGCGGTCGTCAAGCCATCGGTCAACCAAGAAAACATAGAAGTGACGACGGTTGACCAATTCAATCGGATTCAAAAATATAGTGAAATTGGCTAAATTTTTTACCACACTCATAATTTATTGTAATAATCCCATCTAACGATCGGTTTTTCCATTTTGTTTGAATTGATAGGGGTTGCTCTTTGGAGTGCATGATATATAAATATAGCCATATAGGTTTATAAGAGTAACTAAGTTTGACCTAGTTGATTGAATTCGAAACGAGAACCAAATAGGCTGGATTTTTTACAACCACCATAAAACATTACAATCTCTCCATCGAGCGGTTGGTTTCTCTAAATTCATTTTCCACTTAATGGTTGCTTTAGAGTGAACCTCAACAATTTAAATGCAACATATAAGTCATACAACCTTAGGAGGCAAATTGGTATACGTCAACGTCTTTATAATTAAAATTGAAATTTTATCTTATGTCCACACACATCCATCGATAGGATATTTACAGACGTGATGTGAAAAAATAAACACGTTTCGCGGTCGTCAAGCCATCGGTCAACCAAGAAAACATACAAGTGATGACGGTTGACCAATTCTATCGGATTCAAAAATATGGTGAAATTGGCTAAATTTTTAACCACACTCATAATTTATTGTAATAATCCCATCCAACGGTCGGTTTTTCCATTTTCTTTGAATTGATATGGGTTGCTCTTTGAAGTGCATGATATATAAATACAGGTTTATAAGAGTAACTAAGTTTGACCTAGTTGATTGAATTCGAAACGAGAACCAAATAGGCTGGATTTTTTACAACCACCATAAAGCATTACAATCTCTCTATCAAGCGGTTGGTTTCTCAAAATTCATTTTCCACTTCATGGTTGCTTTAGAGTGAACCACAACAATTTAAATGCAACTTATAAGTCGTACAACTTTAGGAGGCAAATTGGTATACTTCAACGTCTTTATAATTAAAATTGAAATTTTTATCTTATGTCAACGCATATCCATCGATGAAATATTTATAGACTGATGTAGAAAAATAAGCATGTTTCGCGGTTGTTATGCCATCGATCAACCAAGAAGACATAGAAGTGACGAAGGTTGACCAATTCGATCGGATTCTAAAATATGGTGAAATTGGTTAAATTTTTTACCACACTCATAATTTATTGTAATGATCATATCCAACATTTAGTTTTTTTATTTTCTTTGAATTGATAGATGTTGCTATTTGGAGTGTATGATATATAACAATGTTCTAAAAATCGGCCCCGTGAAGGTGCCGTTCGGATTTTTCCCTGATTGTTTGCCTTAGGCGTCGGGCTGCTAGGCGTCCGCCTAGGCTGGCTGGGTGGAGCCTAGGTGGGTTAGGCGGATCCAGATTGGGGCTGGGCGCTAAGATCTGAACTATATTCAACCTCGCATCTTTCTTCCACCTCCGCTTTTCCTCTCTACGAAGGCTATATGGCCGCACATAAGTCCATCCCTCACCTCAATTTCTCTGGGATTTGAGACCGGATTGGGTTGAGAGGTGGCAATCGTGGTGATGGATGGCTGGTGGTCACGGGGAGTGAGGAGTCTTCGACGATAACATCTGGGTCTTTGAGATCAGAGTGAGCGAGAATGAGAGAGAAGAAAAGAAAGAGAGTAAGGTAATGCGGGATATGAGTGCCATGATTGTGATGATGATGATGATACGACGCTGCTGTTGCAACAAATGACTTCGAATTTGAAAGTGTCTCTTCTTCTCTCCTGTACAACTAACAGATGAGATAAGATAGAGCATTTTTTATTATTTTTTTGGTCAAAGAGATAAGATAGAGCTTAATCTTTGGGCTTTATCAATATTGGGTCCTGGAATTAATATTGGGTCTGGGAGGTGGTTGACTAACAGATTGTTAGATTCATACCTACCCGATTTATTTTTAATTAATAAGTATGATTGTTTCTTTTGGCTAATGAGTATGATTGCTAAATTTTAAAACATTTTTTCTCTATTTATTCTCAATTAATTGTGAGCTTTAAATATTTTTATTTATATAATTATGTCATAAAAATAATATTAAAATTAAAAATTAAAAACCACCTGGTCCCCACCTAGGCCCCTAGGCGCTAGTCCTTGGATCACCGCCCGACTAGCGCTTATGTTTTTTAGAACCTTGATATATAAATATAAATTTATAAAAAAATTAGTATATTTAAAGATTTATTTGTAAATAAAGCCTACAAGGCCGGCAAGGCTCGGCCCACAAAAGCCCGAAAAAGGCCGCAAGGTCCGCTTTATATGGACGGGCTTGGATAATTCGATTCACAATAAAGCCTGGCCTTGCCCGACCCGCTACTATTTAAAAATATAGTAAGGCCCGGCCCAAGCCTGCTATAAATGCCTGGCCCGACCCGTTGATGAGGCCTAAGGTTACCTACGTACCCTGGGAGAGATCAAGCCACTCATAGTTCCAGAGTTTGTTGCTTTGGGGTTTTGATAGATAGATGACCTGTCGAAATATTTTGGTTTGGTATTTGGCTGAATTTGATTTTGAAAGAACTAGTGATTCGGTTTAAGTTGTGGATGCATCTATATATAAACTCAGATTGCCTACATACCCTGTGAATGGATCAAACCTTTGTAGTTCAAAGTTATTTTTAGGTATTTGGAATTTCTTGGTTTTGCACCAAAAGGATTTTCAATTTAAGTTTCGAATTTTTTTGTTTTTTTGTTTTTAGGAAACCAAAGCTCTGGTATTTTGATTTGGACAGCCATTTCGCTGAACTCTTCAAATAGGCCCAAATTTTGAAGTGGGCTTCTTTTCTGTTTCCTTGCGAGTCATGTTCCTCAATCCATAGAGTTTTCTCAGCCTCAAATTTGATATGGAAACCCTCAATGTACCTAGTGAAACTCCAAGTCTCAATTTTCTTATCTAAAACCCGGAGACATGCACCACACTTTTTTTGTTCTCGGGCACCAGATTTTAAAATGGACAGCCGCAGCAAAAGCCCAAATTTGGCAAGGACACCCGAGAAAAGTTTGTCGGAGGCCCAAAACTGAAAAGATCCCCCGTGGCTTAGTTGCGTCCTTCTTCACTCTGGGTGTCCGAATTTGCTGCCGGATTTCATCGAACAAGTGGTGCGCGTTACTGTTCTTCAATAGTAAAAAAAGGCGATCACACTCAAAGCTTGGTTCTTGGTTTTTCTTTGCAGGTGCCATTGAAGGGAAAGCACTTCGCATTTCATCAAAGCCTCTGGACTCCAATATTGCTTTTGTTTTGGTGCTTTTGGTCTGAATGTAAAAGCTTCCCTCTTTTATTTGCAAAGAAACAAAACTAGCTTTTATTAATTTTGCTTCCTTTTGTCTTCTCTTCTTTGTGGTATCATCACACTCCAGCACACTTCGCACAAAGGGAAGGCATGATTAATTAAGCATTCATCGTTGGAAGACCACAAATCAACATCCTTCTTCTTTTGCTTTCCTACGTCGGCACCTCCTCAAAATTTCTTGCTGCAACCTCTTGGAATAAATTTAATTTGGCTTCAATATATGCCTTGGATGATGCTGCACTTGAACACATCTTTGACAAATAGTGTGTTGATTTATCTTATGCTTGGTAGTTGTCAATCGAACTCAGTGGCTGGCTACTCAATGCTTGGTAGTTGCCTATCGAATTCTCGGCTACAACTTTAAGTTTGAAAGCTAGCCACAAAGAAAGTTCAGTCGCGACCAAACTTGCCAAACAGTGTTTCAATTCTATAGGAGTTAACTTGTGGTGGGTTCAGGGAGAATATTGGACTGTGCATTTTCAGTTTATCTTGAAATTTATTTGACCGATTTTTCTTGCTTATGTTGCAGGTGCTAATGCAGTTGAGTTCATCATCAACCACGCTGAAGTTTCAATAGCTTTTGTTCAAGATAACAAAATCCCTGCTGTGAGTTATTTTCCAAACTATTATGTCATTATCATAACTAGATATATTTTTGAAGCCAGTGATGTATTATATCCGAGAACCTTCACAATCCAATTTTGTTGTAGTAAACATGATATAATTAAATACAAAGACCAACTTGCCTTGTATATTTTGACCCTTTGATTGTTATATTGGTTTCTTCCTATTGTGGTACTCCATTTATATAAAATTTATTCCCCTCTCCTTTCATGTTTTCTAAGATCCTTGGGTAGTAATTCTTTCTGCAGATTTGATCATGCTTTCCAAACTGTTCTGCGCATATAAAAGGTAGGTCATATACTATTTCCTTAGATACTTGAAATTCGAGGTCCAAGTTGTTAGGATTGTATCTAAGGTATACATCTGTGTTGTTCAGCAATTGTCAGCTTCACAAATGTTTCTAGCACCCAAAGACAGAAGATCTAGGGGTATCTTGCTTTTCGTGGGAGGAATTCTTTCAGTTGGTAATTTCTTAACACTGTTTATCTCATATAAGATCTTGTTTTACCAAAGTAATTTGAGCAATATAAAAATTAAATCATGAGTAAAGAAAAGCAATATAAAAATTATATCATCTTTCATCTTCAGAGAATATGTCAGAGGCAATCTTCCATTACAATCTTCCTGTTATGCTATCTCAGCAGAAAAACCCATCTAGGGATTTGCAACCTCCGCCTCCACAGCCACAACTAGCTTCAAATTTATCAAGCTGATAAGCATCCATTCTCTACAAGGTGATTATTTGATTTCCAATTTGTGTTTTCCAATTCTATTTCATAATTTTTTCTACGTTGAGTTGGATGTTGTCATGTGTAATTGGATAATTGTAGAGTTAATGATCACAGCCCCATTTCATTCTGGAATGGAGGTACTTCTAATTACAATATTAAGCACATCCATATGATTTTGATTGATTTACATGGAGATTATCTGAAATTTACAGTTGGCCTTGAAATGTTATGGTAGCTAGGCATAATTTCTTTTCTGTTGAGATGTTATATCAGAGGGTCTCATAAAATCAAAGTATGGCAGAAATTGCTCGTACAGTAACTGCCTATATTATGAGGACTTGAATTACAAGCCTTCTTCTGTAAAGTTTGCACCAAGCAATAAGCAATACACTTTAATCATAACCATCATTCTCCCACTCATACCCCACTGACTTCATTTCCATATCCTTCTATTTTCCTTCCCTGCCAAGCAGAACTCCCTACCTCTCTATTCCTCTTACTTGCCAAGAAAGAGTTATACTATTGTGTTCTCAATGACATGGTCTTTCCACCTTAAAATGACTCCCTTTCACCCAACTATGCACTAATATATACCCTCCCCCCTTCTTCACCTTATGTTCAACTTCTCCACCTTAGTACCGTACTCTCTCTCACTAAACCAATCCACAAACACATCAACAGTAAAACAATGACACCCCAATACCTCCTCATTATTCTTTTTCGTGATCTTCTTCTTCCATTTGCACATAATTTCTGCTCAATCTCCAGCAGTCGCATATTTGCTTCAGATTGCTTATAGCTGCATATTTGCTATTCCTTTTGGACCATTTTTCTTTTAAGTTCACAATTAAGGTGTAGAAATAAGACAAATTGGCGTCATCACTGAACATATATAGAACATTTGAAAATATATTGAGAACTTGCAATGCATGTAAGAGGCAATATTTAGTCCCAAAGAGTTTATCACTTCCAACAACGACACATCAAAAATGAAATTGTATAGAAATAGAGTTGTGCATCTTTTGTTAATCGATCAGCATATTTCACTGTATCATTTGAGCAGAAGAATGATTAATCTGCAAGAGCTTTATGTGTTCTGCAGCTTTGCATTAGAATTATGCATGCAATGGATAAAGTAAACCAATTCTTTTCTCTAATTTAAGCTCTGATGTGCCCTTTGACCTCGTAGTATCTCCACTCTTCTAACCATATTGAGTCCAACGATGTGTCTTCTAGCTCATGGCTCTCATCTTTTTCCCACCAAATCCCAGGCCTGTAATCATTTAAAGTTTTGATGCAAAGCTGTGGGTCTCTCTGTTCTAATTGAAATTGAATCCTGATCTGATATACCTTTCATAACTTACGTGCTAAATAAGGCTGAGATATGTAGATGAAGCAAAGACACTGTTCTTTTTGCTACTCACAATGTCCGGCAGTAAAACTCCGATGCTGTAAACATGTGGTTCCTATGCTTAATCATTATGTATTTTCATGTTCGAGGGCAATTTATTGCTTTTGGTTTACAAATAATTATGAATCAATATGTTTTTGACTCTACATGACATCATGATATTATCATCTATGGAAAGAATATTTAATTACTTGCTAAATTATCAAGAGGGAAAGAAACAGAATGATAATGTACCAATGTGACAATGTTCTATATGGGTTATTTGATGAAGTAGGGAGATAGTTTCTGGCTTTTTACACCTGTTTATTTGTGTTTGCAGTTGTATTAGACATTTACAAGATTAGATGTATCACCTAGAAGTTTCTCTTCTTAGAAAAATGTAGAACAAGAAAAAGGCTGGGAAAGTGTTCTTTTACTGGATCAGGTTTGTGACAGCTACCTTGGCGTAAGGGCGGTTGAATCCTCTTTCTGCCACAACAGCTCTCTTATCTCCTGTCTGTGTAATTGGCTAAGACCTTCAGAAGCTATGTTCTTTCAGATTTGGGAGCTTGTCATGTTTCGAAAGAAGATGGAGAGAGAGAGAGAGAGACATCATAGTTAGAAGAAGAGGAAGAGGAAGAGGAAGAAGTTTTTCCATCATCCGTCATAGCTTCAATTTGGTTGAATAAATTATAAAATGCAACAAAATGCATGAGTTCCTCTGATTTTCCTGAGTCCGTGATGCTTTATTTTTTGTTGAAACTTGGAAATTGAGTACCTTTTTTTTTTTTTTTGAGGGAAATGAAATAGATTTCATTGACTTACAAGTCATTACAATCAATGGATATAAACTCCACCACATTTGGAGGAGGTACAGTAAAGAGCTGCATAAAAAACTGAGCATTTTTAGCATCTTGTGCTAAAGTATGAGCCACTATGTTTGCTGCACGGCGCACATGGTGAACCTGCGCAAAGGATGCTAGCTGCAGGGCCTTGCGAAGGTCACTTAAGAGGTAGCCCAGCTCCGAATGATCAAGGGAATCATGCGCCACAGCTTGTACCAAGTCTAGACAATCAGTTTCCACTATCAGAGGGACAAATTGATGAGAGATAGCTAGCTGGACGCCCACCAGCAGCGCTACCAGTTCCGCATGCCGAGCGGAAGAAGCTGCAGGAAGTGTGTGGCGAAAACCTCCCAAACAAGAGCCTTCAAAGTCTCGAAACACACCCCCAACACCAACACTCCCACCCACATTGCTAAAAGCCGAATCCACATTTAGTTTGATCATACCTATAGGGGGCTTCTTCCATCTAACATTTTGTATTGGAGATGCAAGGCGAGAAGAAGAATGAGCAACCTTAAATTCCTCCCACCATCCTAAAGTAAGTGGCACAACTTCCGAAGCTAACTTAGCTTCATCTCCCCATACATTCGCATTTCGATTACGCCAAGTTGCCCAAATCACCATCAACAAAGTAGCAAAGGTAGTAGGGGACTGAGAATAAGAAGCTACTAACCAATCAATCACACTTGCAGAAGAGGGGACATTGGGAATATTTCCCAATTGAAGAAATGAGCTTGCATGGGAGCAATCTCTTAATGCATGCAGAGGGGACTCAATTTCTTCGTCGCAGAATGGGCAGTGGGTATCAATGTCTATACCCCTTTCACTTAGCCGACTCCGAGATGGAAGAATATTGGACGCTGCCTTCCACACACAGATTTTAACCTTCCCTGGGACCGAGGCTTGCCAAATCCGGTTCCAAAACTCGGCACTAGGGTTAGGCGTGCCAGAATTCTCACCCAAGACTCTATCCCATGCTATATGGTAGGCGGATTTGACGGTGAAGCCTCCCTTCTTATCACCAGACCAAATCCACCGATCATCATGAATACGGTTACTAAGCGGAAGAGCCAAGATCTTGTGTGTAATATGTAATGGGAATAGCTCCTGTAGTAAAGCCTGGTTCCAAACACCTGGAGATAAAATAAAGTCTAAAACCATATTAATTCTAGGAGTATAGAAAGAAGTCAAATCCTCACCTATCAACCAAGGATCAGTCCACACATTGGTGGACTTACCATCCCCAATATGACGCCGAATACCGGCCTGCAGAACATGTCTACCATTCAGAATGCTCCGCCAAGCATAGGATGGAGCTGAACCAACCTCTGCGTCCCAAAAATTACAATGGGGAAAATAGATTGCCTTCAACAGCCTACCAACCAAAGACTCAAGATTTTGAATTAGACGCCATCCTTGTTTAGCTAACATAGCCAGGTTAAAAGCAAACAGATGACGAAATCCCATTCCACCCATCACTTTAGGTTTACATAACTCATCCCAAGCTCTCCAATGCATAGCTTTTTTATCTTCTGTACTCCCCCACCAAAATTGGGCACAAAGTTGGTGGAGTTCATGAATCAAATTCTGCGGTAGAAGGTAGCAATTCATAGTGTATAAGGGCATAGCCTGTGCCATGACTTTTATCAGAATCTCCTTACCATATGCACTTAATAATTTGGTACGCCAACCGGTAAGCTTCTTTGACAAATTATCTTTGATATAAGCAAAAGTATCAGCTTTCGATCTACCTACCAGAGTAGGAATGCCAAGATACTTCTCATGCTGGTCCACTACCTGAACGTCTAGAATGTCAGCCAATGATTGCCGCATATGGGATGGTACACTCCCACTAAATACCACACTACTCTTTTGTAGGTTAATCTTTTGCCCCGAAGCTTTCTCATAGACATTTAATATATTCCGAATCAAAATGCAATCCTGAGAAGAGGCGTTAGAGTACAACATACTATCATCTGCAAAAAGCAAATGACTAATAACAGGGGCCCCATCACAAATGCGCAGCCCTTGCCACTGACCAGTAGCCACAGAGTGAGAAATAAGAGCTGACAATCCTTCAGCACATAATAGAAATAAATAAGGAGAGATGGGATCACCTTGCCTCAATCCTCGATGAGGAGTAACAAACCCTCTTGAAATCCCATTAATGAGGAAAGAATACCGGACAGTGGAAAGACAGAACATGATCAAATCCACCCATTGAACCGCAAATCCCATTTTGAGCATTATTTTCCTGAGGAAATCCCACTCCAACCGGTCGTAGGCTTTAGTGATATCCAATTTGAGAGCCAAAAATCCTTCCTGGCCTCTTCGCAACTTATTCATGTAATGAGCAAGTTCAGATGCCACCAAAGTGTTGTTAGAGATTAACCGGTCTGGGACAAACGCACTCTGCTGTGGGGAGATAATGGCTGGTAATAGCACTTTTAATCTATTAGCCAACACCTTCGAAGCTATTTTGTAGAGGACATTGCATAAAGAAATAGGTCGTAATTGTGACATATTCTGTACTTCTTTCACCTTCGGAATCAAAACCACATGAGTAAAGTTCAAATCCGAAGGCATATCCTTAGTTGTCAACAAAGAAATCACTGCTCTACTAACCTCTGACCCCACAAGATCCTAGTACTTCTGGAAAAAGAAAGGAGACAAGCCATCCGGTCCAGGTGCTTTGGAGGGATGCATTTGGAAGAGAGCAATTCGAACTTCCTCCATACTATAAGGAGCCAATAATGACTCGTTCATTTCGGTAGTAACTCTTGAATCAATTGTCTGCAACACCACTTCTTGAGCTCTAACATCTGGTACTTAACTAGCATAAACCTGCTGGAAGTATTGCATAACCACGTCCTCAATGCCATTAGAGGAAGTCTGCCATACCCCATTATCATCAAACAAACCTTTAATCTTATTCTTCTGCTTACGATTCGAGGCTTTTCGATGAAAGAATTTGGAATTCCTATCTCCATTTTTAAGCCAAATTGCACGTGAACGTTGACGCCAATAAGTTTCATCAATGGACATCAACTCACTCAATCGCCGAGATAACTGGAGCTTTTCAGCTTGGTCACCCAAGTCAAAAGGCTTCTGCAGTAGCAAATCCAATCGGCATCAGACCAAATCCAACTCTTCCCTCCTTTTGAAAATAGTTCTATCCCAATCCAACAACGTCTTTCCCGTATCCTTTATCTTTCGACACACTTGCACTATCGGGCTCCCATTCTAGGGTACTATCCAGGCCTCCTCCATAACCTAGGTAAAAGATTCATGGGAACACCACATTTCTTCTAATCTAAACCGCCTCCTGCCTTTATGATGCACAATCTATTCCGTACGGACCTCCAGAAGCATATATAGGAACGTGGTCAGATCTGCTAGGGGGCAGGTTAACTACCCTTGAAAAGCCAAAAGCCCCTTGCCACTCCGGGGAACCAACAACCTGATCCAACCTGTCCTTTGTATGGGCATCACTCCCTGTGAAGGGTCCTCCAGCCGCCCCCAGGTCTGCAAGATTGCAGTCCAGCAAAGCTTGGCGAAATGCATTCATCTGTTGCTGATTTCGGAGCCTTCCGCTAGATTTCTCATTCAACTCCAATATCTCATTAAAATCCCCGGCTACGATCCATTTTTCTGTCGAACTACGCACGAGGGAACGGAGCAGATCCCATGAGAGATGCCGCTGCCCTATCTCCGGGTGCCCATAAAAGACAGTAAACCGCCATTGGATATCATCAGGCCCTTTCACATCCACATCAATGAAGAAATATTCAACGTCTCGTACAGACACCGTACTCGAATCATCATAAAGGAGGGCAAGCCCTCCAGCACGATCAACTCTATCGAAATGGATTATGTTTGGCGGCCCCACCACCTGGGGAAGAGAGTGATGCTGCTACTTGGTGCAATGGGTTTCACTAAGGAAGACAAGACGAGGCTGGTGCTTCTGGGTGAGAAGCTTGAGCGCACGCCGGGTCTTCCGATTCACGATTCCTTGGCAATTCCAGACCAAGATATTCATCTTCAACCAAAGAAGACGAGTTGTCTTCTTCCTCCTGGCCGTAAACGGCTATGCAGAAACCCTAGAACCCGGGCGGCGAAACCCTAGGTTTCAAGAAGTTTCACTTTTTTTCGAATTAGTGCCTAATTCCTGGTTGAACTTTTTGTCTTTGTCAAGCAAAAAAAAAAAAAAAAATTGTCGAAATTGAGTACCTTATTATGAGAGTTGCTAGGTCTGAAGACAACTAAATGCTGAAGAATGGAGTGGATTTATGTTATTTTGCATATGTATGGTCAAATAATGTTCAAATGTAGTGTTATGAACCTTGATTCCAGGTTGTCAAATAGCACTGGTAGTAGTATATATATCAAGCTCACTGATTTAGTTTAATTTTGAGACATTGAACTGTAAGAGTCGGTATGACATACTAGAATATGCTTCTTCTTGGCCCCGTGGCTGGTATGCTTAAATAGATTCAGCTGTGTATGCTTGAGCTGTTGGTTAATTTTATGCATCTGATGATGTTTTTCTGTTTAAAAAGGCATATGTCAGATTTTGGTAAATTCAGAAGTGATAGGTGTATTGTTTTGTTGTGTTACTAAATTGTCCTTGCAATTCGATAGAAGTGGTCATTATATGTGTACATTAAAGTTTTGTTATGCCTGCAGATTTAAGTTTGTCTTTTTGGAATAAACAATACTGTTGAATGCAGAAGAACATGTATAGCGTTTATGTAGAGCTGGATGAAATTAAAGCATTTAAGCTCAGGACTGAATACAATAGCAAAGAAGAACTATCTGATAAACTTGATGAAAGCAAACCGAGCAGCTCGGCAAGTTCCAGGAGGCAAGTTTGAACAACCTTGTAACGGCTACTTATTTATGTATAAACAACCTCCTATTTGTTTATCTATTATTCTTTTTTTACAAGATAAGGTTAATATCTTTCTCTACAAGATAAGGTTAATATTCCTAAAATCTAAACAACCTTCTTTCTTTATTCTTTACCACTAAAGCAAGAGTTGGTTGGTCAGTCACTTCCACTCATTCGTTGGTCAATGTGAAATGCTCTTTTCGGTGGTCACGTGACTCATCAGTCCTCTTTACTAGAGGCAAAAATTAAAAAATCAAAAAGAAGTTGAAAACTGTGATCAGTGCGTGCCTATTGAGGGCCCCTTCTTCATTTCACCAGCAATTAAACAACTCCTCAGATCTAATGGCCAACCAATTGAGAGCTTCTTCCTCATTCTCTTCTGTCCCTTTTTCCACCCGTTCATAGTTCATACACACACGATGTGTTTCTGAGTTTCAGGGGCGAGGATACTCGCTACGCTTTCACAGGTCATTTGCACAGGTATTTGGTTCTCAACAGGATCAACACCTTCATAGACGATGAGCTTACAAGAGGAGAGGAAATATCAGAAGCACTTCTCCCAGCCATTGAAGGATCAAAGCTCTCCCTCATCGTCTTCTCCGAAAACTATGCATCCTCAAAGTGGTGTTTGGATGAACTAGTTCATATCCTTGGATGTAGAAGATCAAATAACCAAATGGTTCGGCCAATCTTTTACAAAGTGGATCCATCGGACGTAAGACACCAAGGAGGCAAATTTGGTGAGGCAGTTTGAAAATACCAAATGGAACGATATTGCGTTACAACTCAAGGAACAATTTAACTGCAAAAGTATTTTAACAATAGGGACACAGAATTTGCTAACGCAGTGTAAACCTCTCCACTGAGAAAACTTCACTGCGTGGCTTTTAACGTAGCCAACACGAAAGATCAATCCAATATGAATCAAAAGAGTTTACAGTACACAAGTTGTGTTGTTCATAACATACACAATCACTTAGCAACAAATGCTAACTTGATTTACAACTGATCTAACATTTACTTGATTTTCAATCTATCAACTCTAATCAAATCACTTATCTTTCTTGTTTTCAATGACTCACTGATCTTTGAGAATGATTTATGAAAGTGCTAGACAACACAAGATAAAGCATGAAACAATTAAAGAGAGTTCTCAGAAAAATGGTTTTTACGAAAAAACATAGTTCAAGAATGAACAAAAGTTTTTATACTGCAGATGAAAAACCTCTCCAAATGTATTAGTTTCGAAGCCTTTTATACAAGAGGCAAAACTCCCCCTCAAACAAATCTTTTCTTTAAACACCAAATAAGATAGATATAGAAGGATATCAAAACTTATTTGTTTTGCATGCAAGAAGTCTTTAATGCAAAAATACACCAAATCAATTTAATAGACATGTAAATCAATTAAAATTGTGCAGCATGATTTGGAGAATTAAACTCAAGATCAGTGAGTCAATTCTGCTTGAACACATCTTCCTCTTTGTTTCCTTGAAGCTCCGGTTTCCTTGTGACAATGGGAAATCATGTATTGAATGGTAATTGCCCAAAATACTTACAATCTCCCCCTTTGGGCATTCCCATTCAACACATGATTTTTCATCTTTTTGTCCTGCATGTTAGTTTTTCACAGAGAAACATTAATCACTAACAAGGATGGCTACTTGGATTAAGGAATCAGTTTCCATCCTTTTCCAAATCCAAGTAACTAAAACAATTATCACATAATAATAATATTCATCCAAAAATAAGCATCTCAAGTAGTTTGTGCTTATGCACTTACAAATTCAAACCAAAAAATAAATATTGTTCATGAAAAATTTAAAACCAGAAACATAAAAGAAGAAGATGAAAAGATGGAAATTAATTCTCCCCCTTTGAATGGGAAGGCACGTCAAACTCCTCAAGCATTTTGGTCATGGTGTCCTGAAAGTCCTCGGTGTCCATGGAACCTTTGCTGTCTGCTTGATCATCGTCCTCTGGCACAGGCATGGACAGACCAGGAGCGTCAAACCCGGGAGGGTGGCTCTGCATGTTTCGGATTTCCTGAAGAACTTCCCTGAGAGTATGGTTGGTGCGAACGAGGAGAGAGTGCATGTCATCCATGTCGGTGGTGAGATTTGCAACCCGCCAGTCAGTGACCAGAATGAGGTCGCGAAGACTCTCAAGAGAAACAACAGAAGGTGCACTAGAAGGAGATGGACGAAGAGGAGGACTTCTGCTTTGTTCACGGGGCATGCCTGGATGAAGAATACCGGCTCTGGCTGCGGCTTGGCGCCCCTCCTCTGGAGGAGGAAGGCGCCGATGGCCTCCGCGGTGAGGAGTGATCTTAGTGCGAACCATGGGGAGCGAAAAAAAGTGAGAGAATCTGCACACTAAGGCAAGGCAGAGTGAAATCCGAAAGAGATATAGATATATAGCGAACCAGTAGGTTTAGGAAAATCAAGAGACGCATCGGTCAGTGATAGCGTCCAAGGGAAGGAAAATTTATTGCAAGGTATAATTCCGAGAAACACGCATGCAAGTAAAAACTCCCCCTCACGTTATGCTGAACCAGTAAGGAAAGGGAATACAAACAGATGGCAATCCAGAATAGATATCGAGAGAACCATGGATTCCCATAATCTTCAATTATAGCACACAATGTATCCGTCGGTATAGTATCCAAGCAATTAATTTGTCATAATGAGAAGAGAAAATATCGCATAGTTGAAGCACAGAGAGCACAAATCATGTAGTGAAGAGAACATAGGTCAGAACAGCAGGCATGATGTATTCTATCAACAAAATGAATGGGTACTCATAGTCAGACCTTAGGAAAAAAACTTGTGATTAAAGTGAGTGTAACCAGTATATGGGGCTTCGAAACAAGTTTAGTGAAGAAGAGAAGTAGTGAAGTAAGAGAACTAAACATATGAACTACGCTAAAAAAAAATTCCTTAAAAGGAGTGGAAAACATTGTTCCCAAGCACGTATCGGATTGGAGTCATAGACCCTTTTTATTTTGTGACACTTAGAACTCATGTAACATGACTTTTCTCAGCAACTCCCAGAACAGATGTTCTTAGGGTACTAAACATAACAAGGATGCTCCATGGAGAAAGTCTCGAGTAGTCGTCTGCTTTATTGATTTTTCGTGCACAGATCACTCACCAACTCGTTTCTTGCAAACCTTAGAAAGTTCACCACAACTAAGGCCTGATTACTAGGAGAGATGGGATAGAATCATCCATTCTCGTTTCTTACAAATCCTAGAAAGTTCACCACAACTAGGACCTGATTACTTTGAGAAGATGAAATGAGTTATTTGAGCAGTTTTAATTAGTTCGCCTAGTTCACTGAAACTCTTAGACAATAAACAAGGAGCATGCCACCACATAGGCTATAAGTGAAAGTGCATAACTGACTAAGATACGAACCATGAGTACACCATATTTGTCCAGAATAAGGCATGACAATAGTGTCCAGAGAAAATGTACAAGTCACTAACAACAGTGGTCAAAGCACACTAAGATCATAAAGTTCTCTCTCAACAGTGGACACACATTAGATTGTCTTAATACTTGGAACATATTCCTAAAGCATTTCTTAACATTTCAAACCTAGCAGTGTCAAGAGGCTTAGTGAACAAATCAGCAAGTTGACTCTCAGTGGACACAAAGCTTAACTCAAGTATATTTTGCTCAACCAAATCTCGAATAAAATGATAGCGCAGATCAATGTGTTTTGTTCGAGAGTGTTGAACAGGATTTTTGGTAATATTGATAGCACTGGTATTATCACAAAAAATAGACAACTTACCTTGAGTGATGCCGTAATCATGAAGCATTTGTTTCATCCAAAGCATTTGTGTGCAGCAACTTCCAGCTGCGACATATTCAGCTTCAGCAGTAGACAGAGAAATGCAGTTTTGTTTCTTGCTGTGCCAAGCAACAAGATTATTCCCAATGAAGAAACAACCTCCAGAAGTGCTTTTTCTATCTTTTAGGTTTCCACCCCAATCAGCATCAGAATAGCCTGCAATTTCTACGTTAGTGTCAAAAGTATAGAAAATGCCGCAGTTAATTGTACCTAAGATATATCGGATGATCCTCTTGACAGCTTCCAAATGTGATTCTTTGGGATTTGCTTGAAATCGAGCACACACTCCCACACTGAATGAAATATCAGGTCGACTAGCAGTTAGATATAGTAAGCTGCCAATCATGCTTCTATAGAGAGTGGAGTCGATTGATTTTCCATTCAGATCCTCGCTCAGTTTTGTAGTGGTGCTCATGGGATTTGTAACCACTTTCTTGGATTCAAGTCCAAATTTCTTGACTAGATTCTCAGCATATTTGGTTTGAGTGAGAAAGATACCTGCATCAAGTTGCTTCACTTGCAGTCCAAGGAAAAAGGTTAGCTCACCACACATGCTCATTTCAAATTCACTTTCCATGACCGATTGAAATTCACTGACAAGGTATTTAGATGTAGAACCAAAGATAATGTCATCAACATACACCTGAGCTATGGTAAGATCATTTTTCACATGTTTTATAAAGAATGTTTTATCAATTGATCCTCTCGTGTACCCTTTTTCCACCAGATGGGTGGAGAGTCTTTCATACCAAGCTCGTGGAGCCTGCTTTAAACCATAAAGAGCTTTCTTGAGTCTATAAACATGATTTAGATTATGTGGATCTTTGAAACCTTGAGGTTGTTCCACATAGACTTCTTCCTGCAACACACCATTCAGAAAGGCAGTTTTGACATCCATTTGGAACAGTTTGATTCTTAGGTGACACGCAACAGACAAAAGCAATCTCACTGATTCTAATCTTGCAACAGGGGCAACAGTTTCATCAAAGTCGAGACCTTCAATCTGTGAATAACCTTGTGCTACTAGTCTAGCTTTGTTTCTGATTACATTGCCTTTCTCATCACTTTTATTTTTGAAAATCCACTTAGTGCCTATTACATTACAGTCTCTAGGTCTTGGTACCAAGTACCACACATCATTCCTAGTGAATTGATTTAATTCTTCCTGCATGGCACTAATCCAATCATCATCTAGTAGGGCTTCCTTGATATTCTTTGGTTCAATTAGGGAAACAAAACCACACAGAGATATGACATTCATAGCTATTTGATTTTCTATAATGAAACAAAGTAAAGCATTACCTTGACTTACCTCATCTACACTTACCTGTGGGGCAGTTTGGCTTCTGGTTTTGAGACCATCTGAGATTTGTCCAAGAATGTCTTGACGTGAATGATCCTTTTGGACTTGCTTGAACCCTCTTTTTGCTTGAGGACTGGCTTGAATATGTTGTCAGCATTCTCTCTCTGTTCATTAGTAGTTGATGTGTCTTCTGGTTCTGGTTTGCATGTGGGTGATGTTTCTGCAAAGGTTTCCTCCTGTCTAATGTAGGAATCATCAATAGACACATCGATAGATTCCATGACAATCCTGGTTCTTTTGTTATAGACTCTATAAGCCCGACTATTAGTAGAATATCCGAGGAATATACCATCATTGCTTCGAGCATCAAATTTTCCGAGTTGTTCTCGATCTCTTAATATGTAGCAGGGGCTTCCAAACACACGAAGGTGGTGTATGTTTGGTTTCTTACCTTTCCACAACTCATAAGCTGTTTGGTCAGTTCCAGGTCTGAAGAAGATTCTATTGATGGTGTAGCATGCAGTACTAATAGCCTCAGCCCAAAAGTTCGAGCTTAGATCAGCAGAATGCAGCATTACCCTTGCCATGTCTAACAGCACTCTATTTTTTCGCTCGACTATTCCATTTTGTTGTGGAGTGATCGGGGCTGAAAACTCATGGGAAACACCTAACTCATGAAAGTAGTTAGCAAAAGCAGTATTTTTAAACTCAGTTCCATTATCTGACCTTACTCCTACTAAGCACATGTTCGTGGATTGTTTTTCAATTTTTATTCTTTGGTTTAATCCCTTGAATGATTCAAAGGTTTCAGCCTTGTCTCTTAGGAAATTAACCCAAGTGTACCTGGAGAAGTCATCAACGATCACAAGTATGTACTTCTTACCTCCAATGCTTTCTGTTTGAGCTGGTCCCATGAGATCCATATGCAACAGTTCCAAAACTTTTGTGGTAGTGGCAGCGTTTATTGTTTTATGAGAGGACCTGGTTTGCTTACCGATTTTGCATTCTCCACATATTTTGTCGGTCCTACCACTTAGTGCTGGTAGACCTCTGACACACTGCTTAGTGGATAATTTGAGTAGATCCTGATAGTTTACATGCCCCAGTCTTCTGTGCCATATTTCAAATGTTTCTTCGGTAGATCTCACAGTCAAGCAATCCTGTAAATTTAGAGATTCATTAGATTGAATGTGATAACAGTTATCTGAAGATCTCTTACCTCTCATAATATTTTCTCCCTTGTTATCAAGAATTACACATCTTTGCTTATTGAACCACACATCCTCATAATCATCAGCCAAGTGACTGACACTTATTAGATTGGCAGTTAAACCCTCTACATACAAGACATTTTTTAGATTAGGAATTCCAGGAGTATTGACTGTTCCTCGAGCAAGTATTTTTGCTTTTCTCCCATCACCAAAAGTAACTGAACCCATAGTGCTTTCATCTTCGAATGAGATAAACCAAGCTTTATCTCCAGTCATGTGTCTGGAGCAACCACTGTCCACATACCAAAAATCTTTTCGCTTGTCTTCCAAGGCCGTGAGTGCTACCAGGCAAGTTGCTTCAATGTATGCTGAAGAATTATCTGTACTTACACTTGTCATGAGGCAGACATCATTAATAGAGTCAGTAGAATCAAAGTGATTAGAATGATGTTTATTTAAGTTCTTTCTAATCCAGACAGGTTTACTTCTATTTTGCATGTTTGCTTTAGTAATCAGACTAGCCAATTTGTTGATAAGCTCTTTCTGCTCTTTAAGCTCACAATGTAAAGATTTTACAGATAGCTTTTCCTCACCAGATGGAATTGACTTAAGTCTCTCATTGCATCTTGGTCTAATGTGTCCTAACTTGCCACAGTAATGACATGTAGGAATAAAAGACTTAAAAGTCGCATACCTGTTATGACTAGTAGAAGGCATCTGATTCAACCTTACCTGAGTGACATTCTGAGAAGATTTTGGTTCTTTGTCAGCCCTTGTAACAGAGTCTTTGATGACCTGAGTGATGGGATCATCTTTCTCCAATTTCGAATTTGACTCTCTCACAAAGTGTGTGCCTTTGGAGCTTTCTCCAGAATATCCAAGTCCGAATGTATCATGGTGAGTTTTTCCGGAGTTGAACAACTTAGATGCTGTTGCAGAGCTTATCTCAAACTTTGTGAACTTCTCTTGAGTGGACTTCAACTCTTTCTGCAATGATTCATTTTCAGTTAGTAAGTTTGAGTTTAGAGCATGTTGTCCTTTTACCTCAATTTCAAGCATCTTGATTGTGTTTTTCAATTCAGTGCATTGTATCTTCCAGGTCTGAGAACTCTCGTCGCTTTGTGAGTTCTGTAGCTCTTCTATGAGTTTGTTTCTTTCTTGTTCCCACGTGTTCTGAGAGGTCCTCCATGCAAGTTCCAACTTCTCATATTTAGCTTTTAGCCGCACAATTTCATCCTCCAAACCTGCATTTTTGATTAATGTGGCTTTTGACGCTTTATAGAGTTGTTTGCAGCGGACATTAGTCTCATCATCTGAGAATTCTTCATCACTTTCAGATTCAAGTGAAAGAGATGACACGAAAGCAACATTTTCGATCTCCTGAGGTTCATCATCACTCCATGTCGAGAGGAGGGATTTATTGTTGCTATTTCCATGCTTCCTGTTACCACAATCAGTAGAAATATGGCCATAGCCACCACATTCATAGCATTTTACTTTTCCAGATTTGTTTGCTCTAAAATTCCCTCTAACGTTGTTATCATTGTTAACAAAATTTTTCTTGGGAACATTTAAGCTTTGAGAGGAGGATTTATTTCTAAGAAACTTTTTGAACTCTTTGGTCAGAAGAGCAAGATCAAGTGATTCATCTTCCTCTTCTTTCCCTTTCACAGCCTTGAAAGCTACACCTTTGGATTTCTTTTCAGGTTTTAGTCTTAGTTCATAAGTCTTTAGATTTCCAATGAGTTCATCCAAAGGGTATTCATCAATGTCAAATGAGTCCTCAATACTAGTGACTTTAGAGTGAAACTTTTCTGGAAAGGCTCTAAGTATTTTCTTGACTACCTTGTCTTCATCAAAAGGGGCACCTAGACTACGACATTGACCAGTAATCTTTAGAATTCTACCATGAAAGTCATCCACGGTTTCCTCCTCTCCCATGGTCATAGTTTCAAATTCATATATCAGACCTTGCAGTTTTTGAGCACGTACCTTTTTGTTTCCTTCATATGTAGTCTGCAGCAGATCCCAAGCTTGTTTTGCAGTGTCGCAGTGACTAATTCTCAGTTTTTCACGTTCAGAGAGAGCGGTGAAAATGCTATTTTTTGCTTTGAAATCGGCTTGAAGATCACGTACTTCTACGTCAGTCCAGTCCTTCCATGGCTTGGGAATAGAGATTGATGAGCCCTCGCCTTTAGCTGGAATTATTGGTGTCTTCCAACCATTTTCCACAATGTTCCATACATGTTCATCTTGCGCATACAAGTATGACTTCATGTATATCTTCCATTGAGTGTACTTTTCACATCCTCCATCAAACCATGGAGGACTATTAACAGATCCACCAGCAGCCCTATCTCGATGTTGTTCCATCGTCCCTGCAATCTACTAGAATAATCTAGAACCTGCTCTGATGCCAAATGAAAATACGAAATGGAACGATATTGCGTTACAACTCAAGGAACAATTTAACTGCAAAAGTATTTTAACAATAGGGACACAGAATTTGCTAACGCAGTGTAAACCTCTCCACTGAGGAAACTTCACTGCGTGGCTTTTAACGTAGCCAACACGAAAGATCAATCCAATATGAATCAAAAGAGTTTACAGTACACAAGTTGTGTTGTTCATAACATACACAATCACTTAGCAACAAATGCTAACTTGATTTACAACTGATCTAACATTTACTTGATTTTCAATCTATCAACTCTAATCAAATCACTTATCTTTCTTGTTTTCAATGACTCACTGATCTTTGAGCATGATTTATGAAAGTGCTAGACAACACAAGATAAAGCATGAAACAATTAAAGAGAGTTCTCAGAAAAATGGTTTTTACGAAAAAACATAGTTCAAGAATGAACAAAAGTTTTTATACTGCAGATGAAAAACCTCTCCAAATGTATTAGTTTCGAAGCCTTTTATACAAGAGGCAAAACTCCCCCTCAAACAAATCTTTTCTTTAAACACCAAATAAGATAGATATAGAAGGATATCAAAACTTATTTGTTTTGCATGCAAGAAGTCTTTAATGCAAAAATACACCAAATCAATTTAATAGACATGTAAATCAATTAAAATTGTGCAGCATGATTTGGAGAATTAAACTCAAGATCAGTGAGTCAATTCTGCTTGAACACATCTTCCTCTTTGTTTCCTTGAAGCTCCGGTTTCCTTGTGACAATGGGAAATCATGTATTGAATGGTAATTGCCCAAAATACTTACATAGTTGCAGAGCATGAGCGCAGATTCAAGGATGACATGGACAAGGTGTTAAGATGGAGAGCAGCTCTTTCAGAAGCAGCAAATTTATCTGGGTGGCATTTCTCGGGCGGGTATATCATGCATGCTCTTAATCTAGTAAAAGTTTTATGTTGTTTTATTGGTGTGTGATTATTATACAATACTGTTCTTTTCCGAAGTAGCAAGGTTTATTTTATCAAATGTTTCATTTGATTTTAACACGGCAGGTATGAATATGAATTTATTGATAAAATTGTTGAAGAGATTACCGCACAAGTAAAAGAACCTATCTATTTGGATATGCCAAAGTGCCAAGTTGGGCTAGACTCTCGGGTAGAACATATACTTGAAATGTTAGATGTTGGCGGAAGTGATGTACGCATGGTAGGAATATGGGGAATTGGCGGAATAGGGAAAACAACAATTGCTAAAGCTGTTCACAATACAATTGCCCATAAGTTTGATGGTAGCTGCTTTTTGGCAAATGTTAGACAAGGTTCAGAGCAACAGGGAGGTTTAGTTAACCTACAAAATATTCTTTTGTCAAAGATTGTGGGGCAGAAAGAATTGAAAATATACAACATTCATGAAGGAATCACTTTGTTGCGTGAAAGGTTGAGAAATAAAAGGATTCTCTTAATTGTTCACGATGTGGATAATTTGGACCATTTAGAGAAATTAGCTGGGAGAACTGATTGGTTTGGTCACGGCAGTAGAGTTATCATAACAACAAGAGATAAGCATTTGTTGATTGCTCATCAAGTGAAACCAATATACGAGGTTCATGAACTAGGTCATTATGAAGCTCTTGAGCTTTTCAGTTCAAATGCCTTCAAGGATAATAAGAATTTGGTTGATAATGAGAAACTGTCAGTTACTACTGTTGTTAAATATGCTCAAGGGATTCCACTTGCACTGGAAGTTTTAGGTTCATATCTATGTGATACCTCTATACATAAATGGCAAGCTATGTTAGGTGGTTTTAAAAAAAGTCCTCCTAGGCGCATTCAAGATATTCTCATGATCAGTTATGATGGACTGCAAGATACAGTGCAAAACGTTTTCCTTGACATTGCATGTTTCTTCAAAAGTCAAAAGATAAATGACGTGATACAAATACTTGAAGGTTGTGACCGCATCAACCCCGAGCATAGTATTAAAGTTCTCGAAGAAAAGGCTCTCATATATATTATATTGGTGGATATGGTCAGATTTGCATGCATGATTTGCTAGAAGAGATGGGAAAAGATAAAGTTTTGAAAGAGTCTATAGAGCCTGGTGAGCGAAGCAGATTGTGGCATCACAAGGATGTGCAGGACGTTCTAATAGAAAACACTGTAAGTAGTTCCTACATACTCAGATTTATATATATACATGGGAGTCAGGTCAGGGTGATTCTCTATGTCTGTTGTTAAAGAAGGAATAAAAATCAAAACAGTTGTTATTTATGATTAAAGTACTTGTTTCGCTAATACAATTGCCCTTTTCATACTAGGGAACAAGTAAAATTGAGGGCATAATGGTAAAGATGCCCATAGAAGATGTGATACACTTGAGTCCTAAATGCTTCAAAAAGATGAAAAATCTTACAATCTTTATAAATGTCAATGGACGGTTTTGTGGAGAGGTTGTTGATCTCCCGTGTCAATTGCGGTTATTTGATTGGCCTAAATATCCACTAGAATATTTGCCCTCCAATTTTAATACAAAGAAAATGGTTCATTTTGGCATGCCTTGCAGCCGCATCTCACGCCTTGGAGAAAGATTCAAGGTATTTATAAATTTTCAATTATTAAATTCTTCAGACCTTACCAATATCCATTTGATTCTTTTTCTGATTTGTTATGACAGAGTATGCAAAATTTGAAATCCTTAAATATGAAGGGATGTGAATTCTTAGCACAAAGCCCAGACCTGTCTGGAAGCCCAAACTTACAGTTCCTGGATCTAAGTTGGTGCCCAAGATTAGTGGAGATTCACCCTTCAGTTGGATACCTGGAAAAACTTGTTAACCTGAATCTTGAAGGATGCTCTAAACTAGTGATGCTTCCTGGAAAAGTCAACTGGAGATCCCTAGAAGCCAATGATCTCGACCTCTGCACAAGGCTGGAGAATTTCCCTGAAATTGTGGGAGAGATGAAATACATGACATCCTTGATTCTATTCGGCACTGGCATCAAAGAATTGCCTTCATCCATTGGATATCTAATTAACCTTGAAGAGTTGCTGTTGCGTGATTGTCGAAACCTCACATATCTACCTTGCAGCACTTATGAATTGCAAAATCTGAAGAGCGTTTGTTTGTACGAGTGCCCAAAACTCGTAGGATTCCCAAATAAGGTGGACTTTGAAGTGCTTCCAACTTACTCAAAGGTTTCACATCAATACCGTAACTCTTTATCAAAAAGAAAGAGACGAAATGCAGGCAGTTCATTGGAGCCAGAGCCAGACACTAAATACAATTTGGCGCTTCCTTGGCTAAATCAATTCCATGTGACTCAATGCAATTTGTCTAATATTGATTTCCTCGCGTCCCTTGATTGTGCATCCACTTTAAATGAACTTGATTTATCAAGAAGCCCTATTGTTATTCTTCCTGAATGCATGATCAACAAATTTGTCAACTTGTGGGAACTCAATTTGAGAGGCTGCACGAGGCTCGAAGAAATTCCAGAGCTCCCACCAAGGATTGGCCGGTTGTATGTGAGGGATTGTGTATCATTGGAAAGAATTTCAAAGTTGTCAAACATTTTGGAGCGTAGAGAATCACAAATGATTGAGGAGATGGACTTGACTAATTGCTGGAGACTCTGTCAAAATTTGGTTCAGATGGCAAACAAGGAAGATGATGAGGTGCACGCTGATCTCTTCTCTCGACTCCTATCTTCTCAGCAATTCAAATTCACAATTACATTTCCAGTTCCAAGAAGCGGGGTTCCAATGTGGTTCAGCTGTCAAATGGATTTCAAGGGGCATCGACGGTTTGAATTTTGTATTGAAACACTTGCACATTTCAAATGGGACAACACAGGATTGGCTCTCTGTGTTGCTATTGATCAAAAGCTGCAAGATACTTCTGCTGTTTTCTCTTTTGAGGTTTGTATTCACATCAATGAAGTACTTGTTTCAAATCTCTTCCCACAACATGTTGATCATGTGTGGCTGCACTATGTTCCATTCCTTGAAATGTGGCGATTTGGTTATATGCGTCCATTGCCACCTTTTATGTGTCGAGTCATTATTTATCAACATAGTCACTCTGAGGCGTCCTTAAATAGCGTTGGGGTCCACCTTGTAATGCCACCCAATGAAGACGTTTGTATGAAGCTAATCTGTTCAGAGAACCTTACCAGCAAATTTCTTGGTGGTGAAGTTTATAAGGTATCGTTTCCTTCCGTGAAAATTTCCTGATTTCAGAGATAATAACTGACATTTGTAGCAAAATGGAGGACTAACGTCTGAACAATAATGCTATTGCAAAACTTCTGGGAGAATTATCATCCCAAACAAAGGACTGACTGCAAAGAATTATATACTGATGCACAACTGGAGTACAAAAAGCTGTAATTATTACTAATATGCAGAATAGCAAATGTCTATGGGCCAATGTGACGAATACAGGTTTACATTTCAAATTCTCCCTTTCTTTGATATCTTGGGAATTTCAAATTGGTTTTAATATAACCTCTTTGTTGGCATTCTCCAGTAGTGTGGATAGAGTTTAACTAATTTACCAAGCTAGCCCGGTTCCATGTAACTAATAAATGCAAAATTGCATCAGTGAAATGTTAAATTTTTAATGTAGAAGCTTGATCTAGTGCACTAAATCTACTTCACTAAACTCATCGATGAACTTGTAGATGTTTTCTCTTCCGATAGCCACTGTCAAGGTCTTCTATTTTCTGAGTTTGTAGCATTGTTTTCTGAATTTATTTCCTCATTCAAGAAGTAAAGAGTCTAGATCATGATTGTTTCAATCGATCACAATGCCAAACATATATTTACGGTGTCTGGTTAGAATGATATTTAGTTGAAGTCATGTTTCAAGATATGGAAATCAAGTTTATTCACATGCAGTGTTCAATATATACGATTTAAATAGAGTTTCCTCTGGTGGAACCATACACAGTTCCAATATGCATACAACTTATCCAGCTCATCAGTTGAAATTTTGCATTTGCATGTGCATTGGCAGTCTTGTTTTAAGCTACTGAAAGGTTTAAATAACAAGAAGTTGGGATATCAGAAGAAAGGTCTTCCAGAAGACGAAGCACCAGCTTGCCTGCACAAGCTTGACTTTAAAAAGGTCAATAATTCTATCCTTCATCATTCCATTATTTGAAATAGCTGGTTTTAAATTCACACAATGTGCTGCTTTCTTCTTTTAAGAACACACACTACAAGAAATATAGAAAACTGAGAATGTGGTGTCCCAATTGTTGTTTTTGTTTACTAATTTGCTTGCCTGCATCTCAAAATATCAATCACAATCTACACAAAATGGATTTGTTGCTTTGCATATTATGTGTCCTTCTGGTCAAGTGTATTTTCAAAGCAACCAGCCTCTTCCGACTTTAGCTCAGAAACCAAAAATTTTCCCTTGAGAAAAGCAGGTATTGGAAACAATGAGTAGAGGGAATTGCTTTTATGCTTGTGGTGTTTGGGGCATGCAACTTGCCTGTACAAATCATGTTCGTCAGTAAGCTTGAGAACTGAAAGAAGAACAGAAGCACTTGTGCTGGAGAAGTCATCAATTTCATCTCGATTACCCATAATTAATGTCTGCACGGTAGAGAGAAAAAGGAAAAGGTCAAGTAATGGAATCAACAACAAGCCAATTAAACTAGTCAGATAAATCACAGATATATTATACATGAAGAAGTTACCACAAGAATTGTAACATACAAGATTACCTGCATTGGGCAAGAATCATAGGCTTTCGGGGATTGGTAAAGAAGTGCAGAGAGGACTATTTCTGCAATTGAATTGAAATCTGAGGCAAGAGTGGATTATTTCCCCAAAACAATCAAAACTCACTGCAAAGAGAAAACCCACCTAATTTCTAGAGAATTTGAAGAAATAGACGTGTGTTAGATGCGAATTGAGTGAATTCTCTGAGCGTTCCATACTCGCCAGAGAGGTAGAAAGAATTGGGGAGCTCGCGAATTGGGGTTAGAAAGGGTTTGAGAATTGAGATCGCGAATTGGGGTCAGAACGGGATCAGAATCTTGATTTAATCTTAGCCGTCGAACCTCATTAGAACAGATCCAAGGGCTGCGAGCCTATCCCTCAAGTTGGCAAAAAATAGGGATCGCTCATTGGAAGGGGACTGCATATATATATATATATATATATATAGAGAGAGAAAGAGAGAGAGAGAGAGAGAGAGAGAGAGAGAAGGCTTCCACTAAGGGATCCCTTTTTTTGGTCTTTTATAGGGATAGGCATTAGACCAACTTTTCGATCATATTTTCACATCTTAACCGTTCAGTTTTTAGGTCTTAATGTAGAGATCACTTATGCAAATTTTCAGCCAAATTGGTGATCGTTAAGGCATCCAAAACTGTAATTTACATGAACGGACCGAATCTGTCTAACCGGAACCGTTTGTGTTTATAATGGTAAATTGCAGTTTGGATGCCTTAACGATCATCAAATTGGCTGAAAAATTTGCAGAAATGATCTATACATTAGGACCTAAAAACTAAACGGTTAAGATGTGAAAATATGATCAAAAAGTTGGTCTAATGCCCTATCCCTATAAAAGACCAAAAAAAAGGATCTCTCACTAGAAGGGCCCTATATATATATATATATATATATATATATATATATATATATATATATATATATATATAGCAAGGTTCCAAAGAGGACGTCCTTGCTATAGTTAATTTGCGGATGGGTCAAGCACAGTCGTCCATTTCTTTAAATGAAATGCAACGGCTCAGATCAATCTCCTTGAAAACCAAAACGTGGGTCGAACTAATATGTTCCACAACGATCAACTGTAGACTCTCCACTTTGGTTGCATCGAAGTCTCTGGTTCTGGTTCAATCAATTCTCCACAATCACTTCTCATCTCGTCTCCAAATACTAGAAAGAGAACTCAGGTTGCACGATTGTTGCAACCGAAGCTTTATTTTTTCCTTTCTTTCATGAAAATTGCATCTCTCTTATGGTCCCGACATCCCTTGGAGTTTTCGCGCCAAAAGTTGCAGACTTGGAAGCAGAGAAACACATCTACAGTATGGATTCTCTCTCTTTTCTGATTTGTTTGATTTCCCATTACAAAATCTAGGGTTTTTTTTTCCCATATTTTGGGACTTTTCTTCTTTCTGTTTCTGGGTTTGGTTTTTGTTTCGATTGTTGATCTTATGTGTGCTTTTTAGTTTCAAATAAATGGAGTCAGAGGATGATCAAGTTTATATTCCTCAAGTAAAGGCAGAGTTGATGCCTAAATTATACCAAGAGTTTGAAACAATAGATGATATATGTTGCTGCTTTCTACAATAGATATGCAAAAGAAGCAGGGTTTAGTATTAGAAGTCATTCTACTGCGACCAGCAAAGATAAGAAACAACTTATGAGGAAGGAGTATGTCTGTTATAAGCAAGGAGATTCCAAAGTTGAAGGACAAAAAGCGTAAGAGAGGATTACCAAAAGTGGGTTGTAAAGCAAGAATTGCAGTTGTGAGAAAGAAGGAGTCTGGAAGATATGCAATCTCTGTATTTGTTGAGGCTCACAACCATCCATTAACAAGCCCACCTAGAGTACATTTGTTGAGATCTCACTGTCGTGTTTCAAAAGTTAACACAGTTCTATCACAGCAACTAAGCTTGGTGAATGTGGAGAAACATAAACAGTTTGAATTCTTTGGTGTTCAGGCAGGTGGCATTCAAAATATTGGTTTTATACAGCGTGATCTATATAATTATGGAAGAATTTGTCGTGAAGAGAAGAAGAGGCGTGATGGAGATCTACTGTACATGCATTTTGAGAATGAGAAAGAAAAAGATTCTTCTTTTGTCTATACAATGGATGGAGACGAGGAAAACAGAGTAACACAGTGCTTTTGAGCTGACTCAATTTCAAGACGAGCTTATAGATTTTATGGAGGTGTAGTTATCTTTGATACTACATACAACACAAATCGGTATGGAATGATTTTTGCACCATTCACTGGTGTTAACAATCATGGGCAGGCAATCATCTTTGCTTGTGCATTCTTGAATGATGAGACAGCCGATACTTTTGTTTAGTTATTCAAGGAATTTCTAAATGCTATGCCAGGAGATGCACCAGAAGATGCCCCCAAGATGATCATTACCGACCAAGATCCTACTATGACTAAAGCCATTTCAGAAGCACTCCCATAAACATTTCATAGATATTGCAGTTGGCACATTCTTAATAAATTTTCTGAGAAGCTAGATGCGATTAAATATCGAGATTCCTACCAAGACTTTCATAGTTGCATATGGAATTCAAGTAGTAGAGAGGAGTTTGACTCAAGATGGATTGAAATTATTGAGAAGAGTGGGTTGAGTGATAACAAGTGGCTGGAGTCGATATACAAAATTCGTTCATCATGGATACTAGCATATGTCAATCATGTTTTCTCAGCTGGAATGTCAAGTAGTCAAAGAGCAGAGAGTCAACATTCTTTCTTCAAGAATTATGTTTCTAAGTGGAATTCATTGGTGGAATTTATGGTTCAGTTTAAGAGGGGACTTCTTCACCAACGACATTATGAGTTAGAGGAGGATCATATTAATATTGATAAGAAGGCAAAAACTATCATGTCCCTTGACATAGAAGATCATATGGCCAAGGTTTATACACATAAACTATTGGATTAAATACTGCTTACTCCCTATACTTATAGGGTTTCATCGTTTCAGTAGTCCCTGACCTTCGAATTTCACCTAAAAAGTCCCTGAACTCCCAATTTCCTCCCAATTGGTCCCTACCGTCAAAGACTCTGTTATCTTGCTGACGTGGCGGTGGTTCCCCCCCCCCCCCCCCAAAAAAGTCTATTATACCCTCACTTACTATTTTTTTTTTAAATTAATTTTTTCTTCTGTTTTTTCCTTTTACCTCTTCTTCTTCCAAGTTTTCTCTCCTCTGTTCATCTCCATCATCTTCTTGAAAAACAAACCTAGCTCTCTCTCTATCTTCTTCTCCCAGCGGTCTTGGATGGCGAGACGAGGGGGAATTGGCATGGGCGGTGAGAGTGGTGGCGACATCATCCCAGTCGTTTCAATCCAGATACATAATCTGCTTCAGCATTAAATTGAGGAAGAATTAAGAATCTCTAGCCATGAATAACAAGATTATCACATCAAAACAGTATCAGCAAAAAAAAAAAGATGTTCAAACTCATGTTCCTATAATATTCATCAACACGTAGCCCATGAAATTTGACGCACAATATACAGTGCAACATTCACATAACTAACCATCAATTCAAACTCCACACTAGTACTGCCCCAAACCGAAAATTCATCATGTAAAGGCCGGAATCCAATTCATGCAACAAATATAGCAATGAGAGAAAGCAACAATACCTTTCATATTGAAAGCTGCTACTAGCTCCAAACCCAGTTAACAAATCATCGAAAGCTGCCGGCACACCCTTGCTAGAGCTTTTCGACGATGCCGGCTCAGCCTTGCCAAACCCACTGAGAAGGTCATCAAACCCACTACTATCACTTGCTTGAGACGGCGGCGACGTCACTGTCGAGGAGAAAATATCGTTTCCAGCGGAGCTCTTCAGCCCCGCAACGCCGAGTCAAAATCAGGGACCTTGGAGGAGGAATTAGTGGGCCCACCACCACCGTACATGGAATCCAAGTTCAAAGCCTCAAAATTGATGGAGAACCTAGCCGAGTTGCCGAAGATCTTCTCAAAGTTTGGGCTTTTAGGGCTTCGAAGATCGGGTCGCGATCGTCGGAGAAGGACCCGTCAAAGGAATTGGAGGTGCGAGTTGATCTGGAGAAGGGTCCAGTCGAGCAGGAAGAAGACGACTGAGTCGCCGGCGAGTTCGCGGCCGAGTTGGCAGGCAAGTTGGAGGAGAGGGACGGTTGGGTAAGTGGGGTGGTGGGAGCGGAGGGGATTCCACTCGGCGTCGAGGGCTATGATGGCGGAGCAAGTCAAGGAGGTGGTTAGGTGAGTGAACTCTGAAGAATTGGTGGAGGAGATGAAGTGGGTTTTCAGGGGGATTGGATCTTGCAGATCCACGGAAGAAGAGGAGGTCAAAAGGAAAACGAAAAAAAAGAAAAAGAGAGAAAGATAAAAAAAAAAATTAAAAGAAAAAAAGTAATTGAGGGTAAAATGGATATTTCAGCTTAAAATGGATGCCACGTTAGCAATTTAACAGTCAATTTGGACGGAGCTTGACAGCAGGGACCAATTGGGAGGAAATTGGGAGTTCATGGACTTTTTAGGTGAAATTCGAAGGTCAGGGACTGAAACGATTAAACCCTATAAGTATAGGGAGTAAACAGTAATTAACTCTAAACTATTTTATGAAGTTCAAGAACAGTTGAGAGAGGGCTTCAAATATAAACTTGAACTTGTGTTTGAAAATGTCACTCAAGAACAGTTTAAGGTTATACGAACATTGATACTTGTAAGTCTCGTGAACTTACTTATGAAAAGAAATCTGATTTTGCATCATGCATCTGTAGAATGTTTGACAGTCAAGGTTTCCCATGTCGGCATGTTTTGGCATATTTGATTAAGATCCAAGATGTTGATAAATTGCCTATTCAGTACATCTTGAAGAGATGGACTAAAGCTGCAAGACATAGAGTTGTGTTAGATTGTAATGGAATGGAGAGAAAAGATAACAAAGCTTTACTTGCAAGGAGGACTAAACTATTCCAGCATGCTACATATGCAATTAATTGATAAGGTTATGGTGAGTGATGAGGCTACCAAACTGTTTATGGAAGCATTGGATGCTTTTTTGGAGAATATTAAACCATTAATTAGTAATGAAGGTGGACAAACTGCAGTAGATTTGGAGACCGAGACCAACAATGCTACTATTTGGCATGGTTTTAATGAACCACATCAAGTGAGAGCAAAAGGGTGTGGAAGAAGGTTGAAGAAAGGAAAAGAGAAGAGGAAAGTTAAGGTAAATGTCAGTCAAGGTAGGCAATGCCATGGATGTGGAGTATTTGGTCAGTCACATGACAAAAGAAATTGTCCAACACCTCATGGAAGGTAAGATACCTATGTTTGATATTATTGTTCATGGCAACATTTTTATCGATTGATATTGATGACTTTATTTTTGTTTATTTATGTAGACCTGCTATTGATGAAAATGGAGATTCAAGTTCCACTAGTATGGATGAGGATAGTTGTTCATCATCTCATTTGGTAGAATAATGTCTCAAACAGATCAGTTCACTAACAGAAAACATGCTCTTTAAGGTAAGTTTTGAGTTTTCTATATTTGGTATTTTTTTGGATTTTGCATCTGATTTGGTCAGTTTGAGGGATATTGCTACTGTGCTTGTGTTTGATTTGTTCAGAAATAGCATTTGTTGATTGGTTTTGAATTTGTTGAGAAATAGCTACTATGCTTGTGTTTGATTTGTTCAGAAATAGCTATTGGTTTTGGTTTTGAGTTTCTTGAGAAATAGCTACAGTGCTTGTGTTTGATTTGTTCAGAAATAGCTGCAGTAGATTGGTTTTGAATTTGTTAAGAAATAGCTACTGTGCTTGTGTTTGATTTGTTTAGAAATAGCCTTTGTTGATTGGTTTTGAATTTGTTGAGAAATAGCTACTATGCTTGTGTTTGATTTGTTCAAAAATAGCTATTGGTTTTGGTTTTGAGTTTCTTGGGAAATAGCTACAATGCCTGTGTTTGATTTGTTCAGAAATAGCATTTGTTGATTGGTTTTGAGTTTGTTGAGAAATAGCTACTGTGCTTGTGTTTGATTTGTTGAGAAATACCTATTGTGATTGGTTTTCAGTTTGTTGAGAAACAGCTATTGTGATCTTCATTTACAAGTTTGGTTTTGAGTTTATTGAGTCTGCTTGATTCTGCAGGTTTTGGATGCATTTATAAGCTATTGTGCGGGTTTGATTCTGCAAATTTTGGATGCACTGATCAGTTTATGGGAAGACGAATTTGTGGTCTCTTTGATTCTGCAGGTTTTGGAAGACATTTTGGATCATTTCAAGATTATATGGTAGAGTGAGGATCATAGTGAATTCATTATGTAATGGTTTCAATTGTGGATACTCAATTGTTGCTGATTTGTAATGATTCCAGAAAATGAGGTGTGGAATGACTTAATATGCAATGTTAGACTCAAAATGTTCCAATCTGGAGCAAAACTTTAACATTGCATATTGACTCAAAATGTGGAGCAAAATGACTTAATATACAATGTTAGACTCAAAACCATGGCATCAGAAGTTCAAATTTGGAGCAAAATGACTTAGTATGCAACATTTGTCAATCAGATACAATATTCAAAGACTAAAGCCATTTCATTCCTTCTATAATTCTGTAGAGTACAACAAATGAGAAATAGCTTAGCAAGAGCAAAGCTCTGTGATTCCAGAAAATGCACATTACATTCACATGTTCTATACACTGTGATTCCAGAAAATGCACATTACATTCACATTACATTTAGTGTTTACTACTACAAACATTCCACCAATGACCACAGTTTTCCTATCCCACAGCCAATACATTATGCAGCAACCAACCAATCCACCTCCCTCAAATACAATCGTCATTCACTGCCGGTGCATCCCAAGCTTGAAGAATCAAACACATCACAAAATTCATAACAATATTCACCAATAACAGCAACAAGCCAATAGCCAAATTGAAATCACCTTGCAAATACAAAACCTGAAAAATCACACACACTAGATTAGTATCCTAAAAGCTCTATTGAAATTTCATGTGCTTCTAACAAATAAATGACTTTTACATAACTATAAGCTCTCTCAAAACTGAACATGTCACTGTTTACAATCAAAACATTACAAACATGTTTAAACAAGCTTGAACTCTTCTTCTAGACTACTGAAAGTGAGGTTGAGGATTGGAAGCAAAAGTTCAAATAAATTTGCACATGTAAATTCCATGTCGAAGTTCATTTGAACTTTTGCTCCAAGCCTCAACCTCAAATTACATTATAAGCATTTTACTTTTCTAAGATATGCATTTTACCTTAATTTCTCCTCTGCCAAACACTTCAATCAAATCTATATACAAAATCAGTAATCCAAAATCAGTAATTCCAAAATCAGTAATCCCAAATTAAATTTCCCAAAATCAGTAATCCCAAATCAGTTCTACCCAATCTTCAGTAATCCCAAATCTTCAAACTCATAAAACTCAAACCTTTACCTTATATGGCGACTTGAGGACCTTCATCGGGGTCTTCATCGGTGATGAGCTCCGTTGACCGCGTCATCGTCAAACCCAAATGGCAGCAGTGAGGATGATTAAGGAGATGATGAGGTTTGGCAGGGTCAGGATTCACTAAATCCCAAACTGCATTTTGGTTCATGGAATCAATTTCAGCTTCCATAGCTTGTTTCCACTCACTAGGTTGATTGCTTTCAATAGCTTGATTGAAAGTAATTGGATCATTGTCATCTGCAAGATCAATTATCAATTTAACTTCATGTTCTTGCAAATAAACAATGTAGTAAGAATCTCCCCCCCCCAAGTTGGTTTCCTTACTCCATGAGACCTTCTTACTTGAGGATTTTGATTTTGTTGTGGTTCTGCAAGCTAAACTTGAGGTTCCACAAGCTGTGGTGGATCAGGTAAGGGTTCAGGGATAGTTTGATCATCTGCAAAATGTATTTCCTGATCAACAAGTTGATCTTGTGCACACTACTACAAAAAGGTCATCAGACGACGGTGAATTTGTGTTGTGTGATGACCAAGCTCACCGTGGTCTAAGTGAGTGTTGTGTGATTGAAAAATCAGACAACGGTGATTTCACCGTTGTGTGATAATAGTTTGCTCAACAGAAATACCTATTTCCGTTGTGTGAGTTCTGCGCAGCATGTGCCTGGCATGGCATGCGCGGCGATGCCTCGGCACATTCAGACCACAGAAGATGAAATTTTGCCGTTGTCTGAGATTCATAACACACAACAGGTATGACTTATTCTTTGTTGTCTGAGATTCATAACACACAACGGATATAACTCATTATTTGTTGTCTGAGACTACTAACAGACAACAGATATAACTTAATATTTGTTGTCTGAGGTAAGTAACACACAACTGAAGTAAAATTATCTCCCTTGTCTGTTGATTACTTAGACAACAGTGATCATTTTATTTCTGTTGTGTGTTATGAATCTCACACAACAGAATTTTGTTTTCTTTTGTTGTTGGTTGTTAGTTCACACAACAACTATATTTGGTTATCCGTTGTGTGAATACTGTAATCAATTGGGTACCAACTAGTGACTGTTGTAGGAGAAGCCTTAATTTTGAACTCTTTTACATTCATACAACACATTGTTTTGTATTGTGTTGTATGACTAAACCTTGAACAACAACAAGAATATCAATATAAATGTTTGTCCAGAATAATGCTCAATATATTACCATATAAACAATACTCTAATCCATATATATCATTCAAGTACCATTATTCAAGCATCAATACATTCAAGTAACAAGATAATGCACCAAACAAGAGCATTCTTAGCTAGCTACACATGAATAAAAAAACATTCCTATTCTCGATGGCTCTTAACCTTCAGCTGCCATTCGCTTCTACAAAACCTCGAATGTCTCACTCACAATTGGCCTGCAAGATGCAAACTTGTTTAGTGATTTGAAAAAATTTGACAATGTCTGCATTAGGCACAGCCAGCTCATCTTTAAACCCTGTAGCAGAATTACATATGTAATGGTTGCGTTTCACATCAACTAACTGAATCTTTCACAAAGAGAAAAAAAAACAATTACATCAAGTGGTTCAAGACTACACAATTGTGTCAAGTACTTTTGAAATGATAAAAAAGTTACATGGTGCATCAGAAGGTGCTTGAGACTACTACATATGCTAAAATGGCACAACACCTTGAGATAACAGCAACCAACTCACCCATTCCATTGATGATCTTTATAATCTTTGTTTTCTTGCTCTCCTCTATGCCCGAGTCAATAAGAAAGTGCTCAACAAGTTTGTCCTCTGAAGGATCTCTACATGCCAAAGTAGTTGGTCCAAATCAGCACAAGGGAAGGAAAGGAAGAATAAATGGAAGAAGCAGATAAGTTTAAATGCCACGGAAGAAAAGATTCAATCAAGGTAGAACATGCAAGGTAAGATCAATGCAAAAACTCACTCAGGTAAAAAATTGAAAATCAATGCCTGTGGCCAAGAGATACTAAAGCAAAATACAAGTATTTAAGCAAAGAAGAGGAGAATGCAAACCTCAAGTACTTATAATCACCTGCAATCAAAAACCAATGACTAAAATGTTCAGTACGTAATATAGGATGAGATTATGAGATAAAAACAATGCTGAAAAGATAGAGGAAGAAGCATAAAAGAAAACCATCTTGGACAGAAGTTTGCATAAATGATTTGTATATACATCAGTTGTGCCCTGAGAATTTATAAGAAAAGTGCTACAAATAACTCACGAGCACATATGTTTGCTGAATGTAGCGAAAAGTTTACATTTGGGTTAATGTTTTAAGTGCAGTAGTTTCTGACAAGGTTATGAAGAGAGGCGGCAATATTTATGATTTATGAACAGGTGCGGAGTTGAAGGTTTTGCTGTTAACACTGACCTATATCATGGAGGAGTGCAGCAAGTTCTACCTGGCGAGATGAAGGGAAATAAATCAGAAAGACAAATAACTTTCGTGTCTAATCGAAATAACAAAACATTATTATAGTCCACCCGATGGAGTTCCAAAACTCAAGTATTTCAATCTGGATAAGAACAAGTCATGTGGAGCAAGTCGAACTTCTGTCCTTGAAATCAAATAGGAACACAAAATGCCTATATACCACCTCACAAGATGCCACAATCCATTACCTAAAGAAATTTCTCTGAGTTGAAAAGATTTACTTATTATTAAGGCCAGACAATGGGATTGAAAAAGGCAACCCAAGAACACAAAAAAGTAAAAATCAGGATTGAAAAAATGCAGGAATGTAATCAGATTGAAACTATAAGGCTCCAACTGCAGTTTAGTTTTCTGCTCTAAATAGAATTATACTCCTGTTAGATAGCCAATGGCAAAAAATGCAGCTACATAACCAAAGCATTCCCATTTATATCACCACAGCTATGTCTACAAATATTATGAAGTGTCTATCAGCATGACAATGTGTTGAGCCAAGGGCATTACAGAAAACCAGACTTCATTTTCAACATTAGGAATTCAAGAAAGCAATGAATTTGGCTTTGTCTAACATAAATAGGCTTTCAATTAAAAAACGAAGAGGGAATAGTTTGTTCACCTGTGTAATGCCCAATTTGTGATGCCTTCTTGAATAAGATTGATTGAGGAGATTTGTGCTCGAAAGTGTAAACAGTTATCTTATTGTTGAACAGATATAAATTTATCAACTCTTTTAAGCATTACCCCTTCATATTCTAAATTAAAGTTCTCATCAAACCATCACCAAAAAATTACTTTAGCTGTTATGTCTGTTTGATATTAATAGGATTGAAAGAAAACTGCTTCTAGAACGGTAACAACCTGGCGGCCTAAACCTCTTCCACTTTGCCTAGTAAACATCAATCTCAAAAGGAGTACACACCACACAAAGACATAGTTGATATTTCAAAATAGAAACAATCACAACTCCGACAGGCAAGATTTTTATAATTCTATTCCATGTTCCTATTCTCAAACAGAAGTTATAGTCCTATATCTCCGAAAAAGCCAGATGAAGTTTATATATTGCGATTCAGTTACCAATATCTGAATTTTGAACTTTGATCATTCTCTGTACACTATGCTAAGGAAGAGCTAAGAACTCACCTCAACTCAGCCATATCGGACAAATCAAATTTATCCCAATAAACCGACCCATATCAGAAAGTACATAATCTCAGTCAAGTTCTAAGCATGACATGTTCTCAATATTGATATCTGCTCCACAGACACCAGTTATTAAATGGATATATTGCAGATCCAAAAATTCCATTACTTTGACATACAATTTTGCATAAAAATAGCCAAGGAGAACAAAAGTCTTACCATTTCTCATCAAACATAGACGATATTTCCTTCCACACCCCATTATCCAAGAACAGATAATTTCCTTCTACTATGACCACTTTATTCCTGCAAAGAAGAAATTAGAGAGTTACCTCCACCTGTGAAAGATGCCAGAATCAAAATGACACAATTTTTGGCCTACCATTACTGCTTAATGTTCTTGGCATCCTAAACTGTTTATATCAGCTCATTTGTTACTGATAGATACTCCTGAAATAGCTAGTTGCATTTACTAATTTCAATCCACTAATGGCAAACAAATCCACCATCAAACTAAAATATTAGCAGATGACAAATGATATTATCTTTCTGACCTACTGAGAGGCCCGTTAACTTTCATTGTTAATACTGTTCTTAGACATTGTTTGAGTTCCCTGCTTTCTTTTGCTTTCCAATCAGTCATGTTTCTCTAGAACATGCCCCATATTTCTAAATGTTTAGCTAGTGTAAAGAAGAATATTCATGTGAAAGGGACAGATTACTCACTGAATGCTCACAAAGATATCATCCTCTACTGGATCTCCAACACCAAAGATATTCATCAACATAAATGTTTGGTGAACAATCTTCCACTTATGTCAGACCATTGAGGCCAGGTGGAGCAGTAGAATCTGGAAAGTGGAGTAAGGAATTTGTCAGAACAAGTAATAACAAATTTGAAGGTAGAAGCAAGCAGGAAATTGTAATGAGTAACAAAGAAAGAAGGTTTACTTACGATGGAATCTGGTTAAGATATCAATCAGTACTTGCCAAATTCCGTTTATCATCAGCAGTCAGCCACTTCTCTGGAGATATTACACAGATTGTCGCAAATCAGCATTTCATATACAAAATTTCCAATATGAGGGAGGACTCTCATTGTATACATAGATAGACATACACATAGCTTGGAAATTACATGATTTTGGGCACCGGAGAGTACATATTGGGAAAAATCTTTAAACATAAATGGTGAATTAAGACTTACCCTAAGCATCGACATCTGTGTCTTCCTCTTCGTTTGTTAGCTGTAGTGTTTGGTCAGGAGCTGGGAAAATCTTCAATTTGAGGCGGTTGCTCATGCTTGAAGTCTCCAAGGACGGGAATTTAGCGATGCAATTTCCGGAGCAAAAGCGTTGTAGTCTTGGAGAAGCCCCAGGCGGCCTGCTGGAGGACGATGGCGACGATGGAGATCTCGTTGACGTGGTCGGCGACGATGGAGATCTCGTTGACGTGGTCGGCGTTGATGAGGTCCTTGATGAGGGTGCGGAAGTGATCGGGCTGGGAGAGGTACTTGAGCTGCCAGCGGTGCTGGGCCTGGAGGACGGAGTCGGGGCAGGACCCGAAGCTGCCGTTGTTGATTCGGGCAACGGTGGGGTCATGGTGGGAGAATTCGGTGGCGATTTCGGAGGGGTGATGAAGGAGAGTTTGGGCTTTTTGGAGGCGTGGGTGTTGGAATCGCCGTTCAGGGTGTGGTTGTGGTCTGGGGAGGAGGCCATTGCTGGGGGAGGAAGATTTTAGGGTTGGGGTTTGAAAGGGGGTGATGAGATTGAAGAAGAAGAGAGCATGAAATTGAGACAAGAGAGATCGAGAGACTGAGAGAGAGGGGTTTGGTGGGGGGGGGGGTTGGGCGATTGGGAGAGTCATGGGGAGGGGTGGTGGAGAGACGGGGGTTTCACAACTAAGAGAGCTCGAGAGAATTTGTTTCATTTTTCTTTCGACACGATGTGGCTTGGGCTGGGTGGGAGGCACAATTAAACTTCCAACAAATTCTAAAGTTGCTCACACAACAGAAACGTAACAAACTGTTGTAAGAGTATCAAAATATCAAAACATGGAGGGAAATCTGCCGCATACAGCAATTTGGCTCAAAATGTTGCCGCCTATATGTTCCCACTTTCACACAACAGAAAAGTATAACTTCTGTTGTCTAATTTCTACAGCTTGCACTAGGTTTACCTTGTGGAAGACATTCAATCAAGCTTCCTCAAAATTTGGCATCCAGTTTTCAATCACACAACGGAAATATAAAGCACCGTTGTATCAAGTAGCACAAATTTCAGATTTCAAGAGGCAACCAAGGCTCCAAAGTGGAGGGAAATCTGCCGCTAATTTTTTTAAGACTCAGACGACAGACATTACTTAAGTCCGTTGTGCAATGTAGTTCTGATAAAAAAGTTATCACTTTGTTGGCATTCACACAACAGAATATAACAAGTACCGTTGTGCAATAAAGCTTACTTAAACACACAACGGATGATTTCTGTTCCGTTGTGTGATTAACTTTTTGTAGTAGTGGCATTTTGAGTTTCTGGAACACTAGTAGCTGTTGATGTATCCTGAACTATAGGCAATATATTTTCAGTATGCTCATTATCCACAATTTCTTCAAATTTTGAAGATAAATATTCAAAACCTGTATTATGAATTTTCTCATCCAAAAATTTTACTTGATGTGTTTCAAAAATTCTTGGTGAGTGTTGAGTTGCATAAAGCCTATAGCCTTTAGATTTTTCAGGATAACCTATAAAATGGCAACTTACAGTTTTAGGATCAAGCTTGTTAATGTTTGGATTGTAAACTCTAGCTTCTGCAGGGCATCCCCACACATGACAATGATGGAGGCTAGGCTTTCTGCCACACCACAGCTCAAAAGCAATCCTTTCTATAGTTTTGCTAGAGTTCTGTTGCAAACATTGTTTGCAATTCTTAATTCCTCACCCCACAAAAATCTAGGTAAACCTATTGTACACATCATACTTTTGACCATATTCAAAAGAGTCCTATTCTTTCTCTCAACCACAACATTCTGCTGAGGATTGAATGGTGTGGTATATTGTGTCTTAATGCCTTATTCCTGTAGGAACAAAGCAAAAGGACTTTTATGTTGTCCACTTTCTGTGTATTTTTCATAAAATTTACCACCTTTATCTAATCTGATAGTTTTGATTTTCTTTTCTAACTGCTTTTCTACCTCATCCTTAAAGATTTGAAAGGCTTTAAGTACTTGAGACTTTTCTGAAAGTAGGTAAACATAACAATATCTAGAAAAGTCATCAATAAAAGTGATGAAATATACATTGCCACAGATAGTTTGAGTTCTAAATGGACCACAAATGTCAGTATGTATGAGTTCTAAAAGTGCTTGGCTTCTATGTGCAGTCTTTTTTTCCTTCCCTTAAAGCATTCAACATAATCTTGCAAATCAGAAAAGTCAAGTTCATTCAAGTTATTGCTTTTAACTAAAACTTACAATCTCTCTTTTGATATGTGGCCGAGTCTTCTATGTCATAAATATGCAGACTTGTCATTACATTTAGTTCTTTTAACACCAGTTAAGGTATTACTCAATGTGTTATTATTTTCAACAAGTAAAATTTCTTGTTGACTTTGTGAACAATTTAATTGTAGGTAATCATTAAAAATAACACCAGAACAAATTTGCATTGAATCTTCAGAAATAATAATTCCATTATTGTCAATAAGAAGTCTACAACTAGATTTAACTAAAAGAGAAACATAAACTAAATTCCTTCTCATGGAAGGTACATAAAAAACATTATCCAAAGGTAACAACTTTCCTAAACCAAGATCTAATTTTAAGGTTCCAATAGCTTTGACTGCCACTCTCATGCCATTGCCTACACATAGGTTCACTTCATCACTTTTTGGGACTCTCTTCTTTATGAATCCCTGCAAGGAAATGGTAATGTGCAAGGCAGTAAGGGACTTCCTGAATCAATCCACCAAGTTTTTGCTTCAACATTAACTAAATTAATTTCTAAGGAAAACACTGAGTTAGAAATATTACCCTTTTTGATCAACCAGTTTTTAAAACCAGCGCAGTCTTTCTTCATATGTCCCACTTTCTTACAGAATTACCACTTAAACCTGAATGGCTTATTAGCTAGCCTTAGCTTCTGCAGAGGTAGATCATTTGGTGATAGTTTTGGTAGGCTTGAGCTTAGACTGGTTCTGGTTCTTCTTCTTAGGTTTCTCAATGAGGTTCACTAAGCTGCTTGGCTTTCTCTCTTTTCTAATCTTGTCTTCCTCATCCACACAGATTGCAAGCAGCTCCTTAAGGCTCCATTTTTCTTTCTAGCATTGTAGCTAGTCCTGAGTTGGCTAAAGCTTTTAGGCAAAGAATGCACTGCGGCATCCACTACAAGATCATCATTGACCCCTATCTGGAGGTCCCTTAGCTGAGCATTAATCTCAATGGTCTTCATGATATGCTCTCTCACTTTCCCTGTGCCAATATACTTGAGTTCATTAAATTCTTTTGATAGTCTAGCTGCCTCAACCTTATCAATCTCTCTGTACATATAATGAATGACATACAAGAAATCCATGGCTACCTCAGGTTCTTCAGTACTACCTCTATCTGTATCTGACATGGTAGTTCTAATCACATTCTTTGCCATTTTATTAGCCGTATGCCACTCCTTATAGTATTTCTTATCTTCATTTGTGCTCTCACTATGAAGCATTTCAGATTCTTCCTTATTCAAGCAAAGGTCCATGTTCTGGTTCATGGCTAGGTAAAAATCTACTTGGTTTCTCCACTTCTTATAATTATATCCAGTTAGGAGCTGAATGGTGTTCAAGGTCACAATAGGGATTCCTAAAGAGCAAAAATAAAAGAAAGTTTTGTAAGTTTTTCAAACTGTAAAGTTCTTAAAATTTTTTAGTTTTATGCTTGCTGTAACTTAAGCAATAACAAAACTCAAATGAAGCAAACTAAAAACAAAAAACAAAAACCAAATCGCATGCAATGTCATATATCATTTAACAACCCTTTAACCAAAAATAATATCATGCAACACTTTTGAGCAGAAAACATAATATTCTGAAGGTTCCAAATCAATAAGCCATGTCTGTTCAATCCAAGTTATCCAAAGAACACAAATTACATCTTTAGACAGAAATTTGAGTTCTAAGTATCCAGATTTGAAATCAACAGATATGTTTACTGCTATTTGCATTCTAAAATTACATAGTACTACTTCTTTGGAAGCAAAATTATAGGTATAATTTTAAAATGCAAGATACAATTTTTCACCAACAGCTTTCTACAAGAGTCAATGAAAAGTGCTTTGTGCAATATATTCACTTAAATTACAGAAAACATAAACCAAGTTGAGCTTGCAAGCTTGATTTTCTATCCAGATCAATAATCCTTATAAGAAACTAAGCTCTTTTTGTACCTGTAAATTTTAACAATGCCTAAAATTTTGGGAGATTTCTGCATGCATTGTCATACCACAAAACATAGATACAATTTTCAAACAATTCATCTCATAATAATAAGCATATCAAATCACAAGCAAAAGCAATACAGATATGCATATACTCAATTTTAATTCCACAAAAACATTCAAAGAAATTAAATTTCATCCGGTCACCATCTACGCTAGCCTATGCGCACACCGGGAATGCTACTAGAGTTCTTGTGCTCAACATTTATCAAAAACAATTTGAATCAAAAAAAGATTTTCTTAAGTCTTAACCTTTGCAATTTTCCCAATTTTGCTGCAAAAACTCTTTTGCGGAAGCATGAATTCAAAAACAGAAGGAAGCAAAACATCATTCTTGGCATCTTAATTCGACAGCATCGGGGTTTTGAATTTCCAAAAAGATGAATCATCTTGTGTGCTTCTAATTCCAAAACCCTGAAGATAGCCCTAAATCCTTGTTGCAACGGTCACTTTTTCTTTAGTTTATGAAGGGATACGTTTGGGCAGGGTTTGATTTTGGATCAGCACATGCTGCAAATTAGAGGGCAAAAGGTTTTTCTAAAGAGGCAAAACGTGGCTTGTTTCTTCACAAAGCAAATTTTTTTTCTTTTTGTTTGAAAACCTAAAACGATTTTTACATCAAATTAAACTAAAGAACAATTTTGTGAGCCTATGCTCTGATACCAATTGTAAAACAACATATACAAATCAAGGTCACATTAATTACATGTTAAACACAATAGCCTTAGAAGATCAAACATACCATTAAAGTCCATGGTGGAAGCCATTGATGTAGTTGCAAGAACAAGGATGGAGATGAGGCTGAAATCTTATGCCAGTCACCAACTGAAGTTTCTGAATGGGCAGAACACAGTGCTTGTAAAACGGTGGTGATAACAGGGACCCTAGCCTTTTATTTATACAAGCACAAGTCCTAAGAATCCTCCCATAAAGATTGTCCTTAAGAATCAAGTCTCTTTTTTAGAATCCTAATGCATCACAGTTTTAGGACTTTCTTGTAGTCCAAATAATGGATTCCTAATCCAATGCTAAATACACTATCACATCAGATATCTAGATAGATTCTTTTCTAAGTCCATGTTGTACTCGATTTTACGTCTAGATGATTTCCTAGTTACTCTAGGATAACCTGTGATGAGTCCATCTTTAGCCTAACAACTCGCATGGCATTCCTAACTGTCTTGATGAATGCTTGTTTTGGCGGATGAATTGTTACTCGTTTTGCTAATTCGGGATGCTTGTTGCTCAATCTTTTTGCTATGTCCTACGACTTACTCGTTGTAGATTGTCTTTCTAATTTGATGAGCTGCATTTGACTTTGCTTTTATTTTTTGTTTTAAACCCTTAGCCCACCCCATCCTTATATATATCAGTAAGAATCAAACCATATATGACCTTTACAATATTGACATTATAACTTACTCAGCTCACCGACACTCGTAAACTTTGAGAGAAGTTGATAACGGGAACTGTCTATATATCTTTATTTTTGTTTTTGTTTGAAACTTGAAAGTGCAGTTCACTTTCAATACACTCTTTGCAATACAGCTGGGCTAATGTTGCTTTCTATGAAGTTTTGAGATTAGAGGCCGAATCTTTCCATTTCTAATCGATTAGTGAATTGTTTTAGATTGCTTAATCAAAACAGTTTCTGGGTTATACTTCCTCGGTTTCTAGGAAAAGCTGTTTTAGAAGCGAGGAGGAAGAAGATGGTTGGTTTTGAAAAAAAATTATGCATCTGTTTCTTCTTCTGAAATTAAGCTTGGGATTCTGAGCTTTGTTGTTTTGATAGCAGAAACCATTTGGAATCTAGAATCGGCCTCCAAAGTCGTCGGAATGGTCTTCTAGGCCTGTAGAGGATCGAGGACAAGAATCACTCATCAATGCAAACATTAGATTTAATCCAACATTTCTGGTTTATTGGAATATCCCCACAATCCAACTCTCTTCCGACTCTTCGTGTCACTATTTCGTTGAGCCATGCTTTGATTTGGTGTAAAAGAAAGCATCTTTCAGTCATGCAGAGACAAAGGTACGCTGCTACTCTATTAATACGCAACTGCTATTTTGATTTCGGATTCAGCTGCTAACATTCGCCTGTGGCCCTTGGAAATGTTGGCGAGAAAGAATAAAGGCCCTTACTTTGGCTTAATTAGTTTGGTTTCATGGATTGCTAATCTTAGTGTCAGCTTTCACATGGTTGATTAATTTTATTATATGCGATGTAAATTTGTATTAGATGCAAAGACTCATTGGAGGAAGTTTGATTAGGTCCTGGTGTACAGATATTCATGCCATGAAATATTTGAAACTTTAGATGATTCTGTCATTACTTCAGTTTTTCTGTTGACCCGACGTAATCATGTAATAATGTACGTCAGGTAGATGGTTTGAGTTCCTGCTAAACGAAATGAATTTTTTTTTTGTTTGAAACCTTTCTTTCATTAATGAGTTAAAAGAAGGACAGGTTAACTCATTATAATGTTTACTTTGCTCCCTTATTGTCATTGCAAGGAATGCCCTGAGAAATCTAAGGAAGCTGTTGCATCACTAATGATTACTGCAGCTAGATTTTCTGATTTATCAGAGTTTTGTGACATTACGCCACTATTTCAAGAGAGGTAAGTGAACTCTGGATTATTATGTGGATCAAAAGGTAATTATTTATTGACCTGCACTTGATGGAATTTTATGAATCCCTAACTGCTTTGAAACTGACTAACTGAATTCCTAAATGATAGTTTGCTGAGAACATAGCTTCAAAGCCTCCCACAGTGGAGAATAAGGTTCGGTTGACATAGCATTGGAGTTTTCAATAAAGTGGGACTCCAAGGCCTTTGGAAAAAAAAATGTCTAAACCTCCTGCATTTATACAGGTCTTGGCCTACTGTGTTGCTGCAATAGCAGCTGTATCAGATATTCACATACAATACAAAGTCCTGGGATGTCAAAGTTTGGTGAATTTCTTATTTGGGAAAAAAGTATTGCTCTTTCAAATTCGAAGGCAGTTGCAATTTCGCAGGGCAAGCCATCAAATTTTGTAGACCTCTCCATCCCAAGGTATTTTTCATATATTTCATTTTTGGGTATCGAGTCATTTGCCATACGATATTAACTGCTTTTAGTAGTTCAGGAATTTTTTAAGACCTGTTCGTATTGGCTTTTCAAGTTTTCAGAATATCAGCTACCTACTTTAAACTTTTATGTGGCCTAATGGAAATTGTAATAATAGGGACTTTCCAAATGATTGGGATCCGATCCAACACATGATAGCTGAAGGCCTGGCAAGGTCTGGATCAAAAGAAGCAAAGTTAGTGGGAGAAGACATTGCTGTAAGGTGGATCAGAACCAATTATAAAGCCTACAAGAAAACAGGTGTCATGCATGAAAAATATGACGTGGAAGAGTATGGAGAATTTTAGAGGTTGTGGTGAATAATATGTACCCAAGGTATATCACTTTATCACTTTAATTATTATGATCCTTGGTTATTATGACACTATTTTTTATACAACTGCTATTAAATGGTCCAGTTTTGCTTCTACTGAATCCCCTTTTGAAATTATAGCACATCTAATTTTAGCTTGGAGCATTTTGGAATATCTGTTTACCAATAGTTTTATGAATTTGTTCAGATTTGTCAGCTGGCTGAACAGATTCCAGATGCAATTTTTCTAAGGTTAACTATGAAGAGCCCAACACTGTGTGCCATGGTCTCCACATTCATGTGATACCATTCTTTAGGTTTTATAGAGGCAGAAGGGCGAGTATGTAGCTTCAGCTGCACCATTGCCACTGTAAGCTTTGCAATTCCTGTTGATGTTGGTTTGTAATATTCAATAAAAGGATCAGTGGGTATTTATGATTCGAATTATGCTAATTGGGTTGTTTTACAGGTCAAGAAATTCAAAGATGCATTAGCTTAATTTGGGACTGAGGATTGAAGTCTTGGCTGAGATAGGTGAAATATCAGCAAGATCTTCTTCACCATCAACCAAAGAAGAGAGGGTGGGGGAGGATTTGGTCCTGTAAAACATAGATTTATCTGGTGTTTGGAGCAATGTGATCCATAACCATGTAGGCTTGCTCTCTATGGGCGTGTCCATCCTTCTCTGATTGCAATTTGCTTCTTCCATCTTTGGTGGTTCTGCTTCCCTTTTCATGGGCTACATGGTAGTCAACACCCAGGAGATGATTGAGAAGGGCACACCTTGGTGATCTGGACTACGTGAAGCATGCCATAACCCTTTTCACTGATTTCATTGCTGTTTTGTTCACACACTCATAGTCAGAGTAATTTTGTCTCTAACCAGCTTAGAATACCAGCTTTCCTTTTAATGAGTTTGTACCCCGTTTTCGTTTTACAATCTTCCTACTATGCTATCTCAGTAGAAAAACCCACCTAGGGATTTGCAACCTCTGACACGACGGCCACAACTAGCTTCAAATCATAGTCATGCTCAACCTGATAATCATCCATTCTCTATAAGGTGATTATTTGATTTCCAATTTTTGTTTTCTGATTCTATTTCATATATAATTTTTGTTTAGTTGTATGTTGTCATGTGTAATTGGATAATTGTAGAGTTAATGATCACAACCCCATTTCATTCTAATATGGAGGTACTTCTAAATACGATATTAAGCACATGCATATGATTTTGATTGATTTACATGGAGATTATCTGAAATTTACAGTTAACTTTGAAATCTTATGGTAGTGGCATAATTTCTTTTCTGTTGAGATGTTGTATCAGAGGATCTCATAAAAGAATAATGTATGGCAGAAATTGGTCATACTGTAACTGCCTATATTATGAGGACTTGAATTACAAGCCTTGTTCTGTAAAGTTTGCACCAAATAATAAGCAATACACTTGAATCATAATCATTATTCTCCCACTCATACCCCACTAACTTCATTCACATATCCTTCTATTTTTCCTGCCCTGCCAAGCAGAACTCCCTACCTCTCTATTCCTCTTAGTTGCCAAGAAAGAGTTACACTATGGTGTTCTCGATGACATGGTCTTTCCACCTTAAAATGACCCCCTTTCACCTAACTGTGCACTAACATATACCCTCCCTCTTCTTCACCTTATGCTCAACTTCTCCACCTTAGTACCTTACTCTCTCTTACTAAACCAATCCACAAATACATCAACAGTAAAACAATGACTCCACAATACCTCTACTCAATATTCTTTTTCATGATCTTCTTCTTCCATTTGCACATAATTTCTGCTCAATCTCCAGCAGTTGCATATTTGATTCAGAATGCTTATAGCTGCATATCTGCTATTCCTTTTGGACCATTTTTCTTTTTAAGTTCTCAATAATGGTGCAGAAATAAAACAAATTGGCGTCATCACTGAACATAGAACATTTGAAAAATATATTGAGAACTTACAATGCATGTAAGAGGCAATATTTAGTCCCAAAAAGTTTTACTTTCCACAACGACACATCAAAAATGAAATTGCATAGAAATAGAGTTGTGTCTTTTGTTAATAAGCATATTTCACTGTATCATTTGAGCAGAAGAATGATTAATCTGCAAGAGTTTTATGTTCTGCAGCTTTGCATTAGAATTATGCATGCAATGGAAAAAGTAACCCAACTCTTTTCTCTAATTTAAGCTCTGATGTGCCCTTTGACTTTGTAATATCTCCTCTCTTCTAACCATATTGAGTCCAACGATGTATCTTTTAGCTCATGGCTAGCTCTCATCTTTTTCCCACCAAATCCCAGGCCTGTAATCATTTAAAGTTTTGATGCAAAGCTTTGAGTCTCTATGTTCTTTGTAGTTAATATTTGGCTTAAATATTGTTTCCAAAGGTATTGATAGTAGAGTTTCATCTGGTGGTGTGCTGAGGAAGACCCTTTTCCAGTATGCATATAACTAGTACGTCTCACTGAAACCTCCTTTTTTGTTTGCATTTGTATTCCTGCCATAAACTAATTATTACTAGCAACAGTTGCCCGCGCGTTGCTGCGGGAGTATGACTTGATTCTCTGTTCCTAATTTCATCAATTCCTCCCTTCAATGCCCTAATCTGTTTTTCCATTGCAAGCTTTTCGCCTTCCAAAGCCTGAAACTTCCTCAAGAGCTTCATACTCACTTACCTGTGAGGGTGAAGATAAACTGAACTGACAAATTGCCATATAGATTAACTTGGAGTCTAGGTAGACATCCCGTGTGATGCTGAAGGTATATGTGTACATTTTTTATTGAACAATATATGTTTACGTATCTCAAAATCTGGTGTTCTAACCAGATTCATATATTTACATGTTTCAAAAATCAAAGTTCCAAACAGACTAAGCTTGGCTATTGACGATTTTCCAAAATCAACATTCTAACCAAAGTTGCTTTTGATATTGGTTACAAAAATGGTTGGACATGAGAAAAAACATTAAATTCCCTCAGTTGGTTCATCTGGTGTTGAGACGTGCCTCATCTGGTGTTGAGATGTGCCACATCTAGCGTTCACTGCATATCGTAACAGCTTAGGATTAATAGTGAAAAACCACAGAAGATCAACTGATACAGACAAAAAACATAACGATACGTACAATTGGGATAAAGGAAAAGCAGAGAGAAATCATGACAGCTAATTGTTCCGATCCAATGAATAGTCAGGGCTTAAATATCTATATGAAAATCAATATCTAGTAGAAGAATTTACCTTCAAAACAGTGAGTTTGGAGGTTTTTCTTTTGTCCTTCAACTGAGATTGCCTGCCAGCATTGTATATGTTAATCTCTATTTCTAACAGCATTATAAATTTATCAAAGGCAATACCGTTCAATTTTATGGTTACCTTCATGTAGGTGTCAATATCTGGATCAGGAACAGTTCCTGCTTCCTTTTCTCTCCTGCTAACCTCTAGTATTATATTTGCATGAGCAAATCTGACTTCACATGTCAATGATGGAAATGAAGAACTAACCTGAAAAAAAAAAATTCAAAGGAGATGAGGAATGTACCAGCTCTGCTTCCAATACGTTGACAGCGGGCTGAAAACTCGATTGTTTCTCTTACAATCATCTCAGGTACGTGAAGGTTGTGTTGGCTTCTGTACGCTGGAGTTTTTTGAGGAACAAACTGATCTAGCTTGTAATCATTGTATGGAATCTCCCCTGTAACCTGAGGTAAACAAAAGTCTTCATATTTTATGACATTTGTCAACCTTCATTTTGTTGCTGTTGAGCTTTTGTACATGTATGTTTTCAAATATTCACCTTAGGGATTTGTCCAGTTTTCCGGCAAGTGCCAATAAGAAGGTGGTTTTACCTCCTCAACTATTTTTGCATTTCAGCAATCTTTATAGAACTCTCGATCCCCAAAACACAGCAGCTCAGCAAGAATATTTAACCTATATTAGCAATACTGTATGTAAGCAGAAGATTTTTCGAAATATGAACCAATAAGATAATAAGATAGTTTGCATCTTTCCCAGTACTACATCCTGTTCAAGCACGAAAACAATGACGTAGTAACATTCTTCTAGTAGTAAGGTACACCACGATATGGAGCAATGATGCTAGGCATGTTTGCATATTTCTAATCCAAAAGATTGAAGAAGCAATTCAACTTTTTGTGTTAGCCCTAAATCTTAAATCAGATATGAGGGTATTGAAATTTTTTTTGCATTCTTAATACACGACTATTACGAAAGTCAAGCTGAAGTGGACAACAATCCAGTGATCAATGCAAGTAAAGTTCAAAAGTGTCTGGAAGAATAGAGAATTAAGAGCAATGAGTAGAACCTCTTATGCAGAGAGTAACTAATAGATCACATGTAAAAGGTAAACAATACCTTGTTGTTAAAGTTCGACGTTCGCATAATAGTGGTGCAATTATCACTATTCCTACATGTTGATTATAAATTCTCTCTACAAACACCCAAACTAAGATTATTTCTTTAAACACGTCCTTCAAACTAAGTCAATTGCTTCTCTAGAGAAATACTGCATGTATTAAGCACAGCATCACTATGATATTGGTATTTGATAACGCCTGGAATATCAAATGAGAAATAAGATTGCATGTAACTGAAATAAAAAAGAATACATGAAATGAAAAACAATCCTAGCAAAATCAACAACAAAATCAATTGAGTAGCAAACTGTATTAAGTCAGTCTTGTCTCTAATTGAGTAATTGAGGGTACAAAATTCTGAAGTAAAATGAGTATACCTTTCATCATCCAAAGAGATTGCAAGACTGTTATGAAGTAAGGCCACAGAATATGCTGAAGAGAAGCAACACTGCAGCAAATCTTCTTAACAGAATAGCAATCAGTAAAAAAGGAGGGTGTAAGAAACACAATATTAAATGCATCTGTTGAGTTGGTGTATACATTCTTAACAAGAAAAAAGGAGGGTGTAAGAAACACAATATTAAATGCATCGGTTGAGCTACTGTATACATTCTTAACAGGAAAAAAAAAAAGGTATCATTGTTACCTCTCCCAAATGAACATTAGATCAAAATTGCTTAACAAATTAATACTTAATAAACTGATGATGCTGAAGCATGGAGAGGACAAAACCTTGGATGTGTGAAAGAAATTTTCTGTAGCCAGAAACTTCCCCTGAAGTTTTGGTTTGAAAATTGATCCTATATTGCAGGGTTGATAGAAACATTTTTCTGATACCAGGCAAAGATATAATCACTGTCAAAACAAAGTGAAAAGGAAATCTGTGGCACACAAATATGGCAGTACAGTGCAGGAGAGTATAACCTTTTTGCAACATCATTTTTGCAACATTAACAACAAAAAATCGCGCGGCAAAGCAAGCCTCCATTGCCTTGTAACTCGAGCTCTCATTCTGAAGTTCAGCTGAAAGCTGTTATCTCTCGAACTAACGTAGGCCTTGTTGTTTCCTGATGTTTACATTACAAAGCAAACATATGTTTGTAATCTGATGTATGGAAGTAAATTTAGAGTAATAAGTGAAAATATCAAAGAAATTAAGACAACTAAAAAACTAAATGGCTTTGCAACAGTAGGTACAGATTACAATATCACGCTCAAAGGAAAATTACGATGTAAGAATATAAAAGGTAGAGTGATTTAAAGTTGGTGAATTGGGATCCATGTATAATGTATAGAGCATGCTTTACGCGATAATATAGGAGGACAAAATTAAGTCAGTAAGTTCCAGATATTGCATACATTTGGGCATATTACTGTGGAAACTCCTGTCAGAGCTCTCCTTAGAAATGGCTTGTCCCTTGAATCTCCAGTCAATGACTTTGTAAACAAAAACCAAAACCATGTATTGAGTGTTTGAAGTACAATGACAAAGAACTATGAACAAAGCAACCAAAATGAGTAATAGAATATTGTTTCCTACCTACCTCAACATAAGTTCCAAATGTTTCAAGTGCAGCTTGTTTATCCTTTAGCAATGCTTTTACTCTAGCTTTTTTGACAATCAACTTGTAACTAATTCAATCAGTTTATTGAATTATTAGTCGGCTGCAAACAAATCCTTGAGCATAATATATTGTGTTTATAATAATAATCATATGAAATGCAAAGAAGATAGCTGTTGGAATGGTGGAAAAAAAAAAAACTAAAGATAAACATACCGAGTAAAACAAAAAGAAAATCCATTTAAACAGAGAAGCAAGAATACTAATTCAACAAAAACATAAGTTTAATTTAGGTGATATCCAAAGTTAATTCATCCTCTTCTGGTTCGCCCAATCACCAGTGTCATGTAAAATATGAATATTTGTTTGTTGGTACCGTTTCCTTTTTAGAAAACTCCTCATTTTTGCTTCAGTAGTTTCAGAGATAATAACAGACATTTGTAGCAAAACAGAGGACTGACATATGAACAATTATTCTGTTGCAGGACTAATGGAAAGTTATCGTCCCAAACAGTGACCAACTGCAAAGTAAAATATACTGATGCACATCTGGAGAATGAAAAGCTGTAATAGTACTAATGCAGCAATGTTGGTAAAGCATTGTCTATGGACCAATGTGACGAATACTTACAGGTTACATTTTAGATTCTCCCTTTTTTTGATATCTTTACTTGTAGTGTAATAATGTATTACTAGTCCTGAACTATCATAAAATCTCGGACTCTATCCATTATGTACAACTTGCTATTCCCTCATTCAAATGCAGTTGAGTTCATCCTCAACCGTGCTGAAATTTCATTAGCTTTTTTACGAGAACAAAATCCTTGGCGTTAGTTATCTTATAAGCTTTTTGACATTATCTTAATTAGTTAGATGCTTAAAGACACTGTTGTCTTATATTGTGGTACTAGGATCTTCATAATTAATTTAATTTCACTGTACTAAACACGATATACGTGCAAAGACTGACTTGCCTTGTATATTTTTAGTGTTCTTACTGTTGTCACTTCCGTTTTTATAAAAGTTATTTCCTTCTCGTTTTCTTGTTTTCTATTATCACGTGGTATTCTTTCTGGAGATTTTATCTTGCCTACCAAACTGTTCTACACATTTCAAAAGTAGGTAATAAGCTATTTGTTTGAATACTTGATGTTTGAGGTGCAAGTTGTTAGGATTCTGCTTAAGTTGACTGCATATCATAATTACATAATTAATATATACTTGAATCAGTTAAATCATGGTGAAAGTTCAGGAAATTAAACAAGGTTAAGTATTTAACTCAACGTGCTTTCTCACCTTAATTCATGATAGATGTGTTTGGCCTATGAGATGTCGAGTATGAGATGCTTTTGTGGTCATTCAGATGACCTTAACTTTCTAAATCAGCTACCACAACACATCAGAAGCAGATATATATGAAAAAAAGAGATCTACATTTCATCATTTTATTAAATCGTGCAGGCCTTACTGAAAGCTGCGGTTGGTTTCCCCTTGATAACTATTGAAGCATGGCTTGAGTTGGTCCCAGAACTAGGATATGATTCAATTTCTAGTGTGCCACGTGGAGAGATTTGCCTAAGAGGAAAAACCTTGTTTTCTGGTTACCACAAGCTACAAGATCTAACTAAAGATGGGCTGTTGGAATTACCGGAGGGGTTGGAGTCATCGTGGCAGTTTCTCAGGTATCAGACATTTGTTCTGTGTGTTATGGGATTGATCATGTACGTTAAATCGAGTGTCACATGCATGTATTGTGAATGCTACTGAGTTTATTTCCCAGGGAATTATGCATGCAAAGTAGAATCATAGGAAAAAAAAAAAAAAAGCAGAATCATAGCTATCATATTTTTATTAATTTTTCAGTCTGTTAATTGGAACTTGGAAGAAATTAGAATCAGAAAACAGGTCAAATGGCCCGAAAAGAAAAATGGGTAAAAATTGAAAAAAGTGTAAATGAAAAATGGCCCCTTCAGGTCTCGAACCTGTGAGCTTCACGTTATCAGCACGACACTCTAACCAGCTGAGCCAATAGGCTAGGTGATAAGTTGGACAAGAATTAGCTACAAGGGCAAAGAACAAATAGGTATGAACAGACTTAAAAAGGCTCACTGGTGTGAATGGATTCAAATTGTTAGTATGAGATGATGGCTGAAACTCTGTTTTCACTGGCAGTGACTCTGCTTAGAGGAACCCAAGCGGTCGAATGCTTGGTCAACGCCAAGTCAACGATAAGAAGGTACCTTCCATTTCCATCTGAGCAATTGCAGCAACCCACTGAAACCCAGGAGCTCAATTTTGTTAATAGGAAATGCTAATGCCAATTTTGTTTACTGCAAAATGACGGGCGGGTCCATTTGTGTGGACTACATATCAAGCGGTCTATGATGCAGCCATTCGTATGGGTTCGGCCATCAGAAGCCGTGGTGTCAATCCTGTATTTATGTATGTATATATTTGTTTGTGTGTGTATAACATTTTTATGGATGAAAATGTGTCCTTAGTAATATAGGTGTCTGCGTTATAGAGTTGATGTATAGTGGTAGTGAGAATAGAAACTGTGCAATGGAAAAAGATTGTTTTTTTTTTTAAATAAAAAAATAAAAAATTGTTTCAATGTTTGCAGGGAGATCGTTGTGGTATATATGGATCAAATTGCCCCCAATGGATTCTTGCAATGGAGGTAATAGGAATACTTTATTTCTTTGTTTCATATACGTGCATATTATGCAAGACACTAGAATGAAGAAATGCTATGTTGACTGTTGAGAGCACATTTTTGTGACTGGTGGAAGTATTGAACTATTGGGGACTGAATCTTAGTAGAAAGAGTGCGACTTTTTAGCCTTATGCTTTTGTTTTGTTTTTTAACAGGCCTGTAACAGCCATGCGGTTACATATGTTCCACTTTACGACACCCTTGATATGCTTGTTTTTTTTTTTCAAGAATTGTTGGTGCATGTATCATTTTCCAATGGCAGATAGTGAACTTCAATTTAGTTGAAGGGAAATTCTAAATTGTCTTAACTTTTTCCTTTTCAAAATCTACCAATTCACCATCGTTTATAAATATGAATTGAGCTGTGTCCAGTGGCTGGCTACTGAATACTTGGTACGTAGTTGTCTATGGGACTCTTCACAACAACTAACAGTTCTGTTGGAAACTACTGAACAGTACCAAGTGTTTGCTAGCTAGCCACAACAAAAGCTTAGTAGCCAACCACCAAACATGCCAAACAGTTTTTGAATTCTACAGGGTATAAGGGGACGTTTTGGGAATTAAGTTGTGGGGGGTGTAGGGAGAAAATTGGAAGGTGAATTTTCACTTTCCCTTGAAATTTATTTGATTGACATTTCATGGTTTATGTTGCAGGTGCTAATGCAGTTGAGTTCATCATCAACCATGCTGAAGTTTCAATAGCTTTTGTTCAAGAGAACAAGATCCCTGCTGTGAGTTATTTTCCAAACTATTACCAATAACTCTGTTGCATAAACTCGGTTACTTCAATTCCGACAATTGAAGTAACTCTGTTGAAGTATTACCAATAGATGGTTAAGGATTATATTTTTTTATGAAGTTTAGTTACTGAACTCAATTAACAATTTGACATTTCCCTGATGGCAATAATATTGACTACTGACATAAAATAAATTGTATTACAGTGTACAGAAGAAGATTCATATTTTTCGTTTCTCCCGTTGGCACATATATATGACCAAATAATCGAGAGCTATTGCATCTACAAGGGATCTTCAATAGGCTTCTGGCGAGGCGTAAGTATATGTGTCATTCTTGCTATATTCTTTTTCTTTAGTTTCCTTATTAAACTTGATTGGTATTCTCTTACTTACATACCAACTTCAACATCTGTCCAATGTGAATGCCGTTGGACTTGCAGGATGTCAGGTTTTTACTGGACGGCCTTCAGGAACTAAAGCCTACTACGTTTTGTGAGGTTCCTCGAGTTTATGACCGTATATACACTGGTAAAACAGATTCATCAATTTGAACTGTATAGACGTATGTCCTTGAATTTCTTTGTTGTTAATATTTGGCTTAAATACTGTTTCCGAAGGTATTGCTAGTAAAGTTTCATCTGGTGGTGTGCTGTGGAAGACCCTTTTCCAGTATGCATAGAACTAGTACGTCTTACTAAGACCTCCTTTTTTAGTTTGCATTTGTATTCCTACCATAAACTAACTAATACATGTATGGCAGCAAGTTGGCAAATCTGGAGAATGGTTTACCACAAGAAAAATCGGCACCTCTCTTGGACAAGCTTGTATTTAACAAGGTCAGTCATTCTATCCTTCACATTTTCATTCTTGAAATATCTGGTTTTACATTCGAACAACGCATTACTTCTATTTTATGCGTTACATTCTAACAAACTATGTTACTTGCGGTAGATAAAACAAGGATTAGGAGGACGAGTTCGTATAATGTTGTCTGGTGCTGCACCTTTGCCCAGGCATGTGGAGGAATTTTTGAGGGTCACCAGCTGCAGCACTTTATCACAAGGATATGGTATGGCTGACCGCATATCATAATGAATATAACATATAATCAGTTAAATCATAGTGAAGATTTAGGAATTTATATGAGCATAAGTATTCAACTCGCTGTGCTCCCTTACCTTAATTCGCGATATATGTGTTTGACCTTTGAGATGTAGAGTATGGATGCTATTTTACTCATTCAAATAACCTTAATTTTCTAAATCAGCTACCACGACACGTCAGAAGCAGATATATATGAAACGAAGAGAACTAGAGTTCATCAGTTTGTTAAATATTGTAGGCCTTACTGAAAGCTGTGGTGGCTGTTTTACGTCCATTGGCAATGTTTATCCTATGATTGGGACTGTGGGTGTCCCCTTGACAACTATTGAAGCACGGCTTGAGTCGGTCCCAGAACTGGGATATGATGCACTTTCTAGTGTGCCACGTGGAGAGATCTGCCTAAGAGGAAAATCCTTGTTTTCTGGTTACCACAAGCGAGCAGATCTCACTGAAGAAGTCCTTATTGATGGGTGGTTCCATACAGGTAAATGTCTACAAAACTAGAAATGGAGTACGTTTTGGTTGATGCTCAATCTTTTGGTTTCTTTTCAAGATGGAGCCTTCAAAATTTTTGTTGATGATTAATTTTGAGTGGATGGATCACAGGTGATATTGGAGAATGGCAGCCTAATGGAGCAATGAAAGTTATAGACAGGAAAAAGAACATATTTAAACTGTCTCAAGGTGAATATGTTGCTGTGGAAAGCATTGAAAGCAAATACTTGCAATGCCCCCTTGTCACATCGGTATGTCGTTAACTTCTGTATTCTACTTGTATGATGAATGACAGGACTAACCTTTATTTCATCAATAAATGAGATTGTGTTCGTCTTTGTGCTACATTTGAATTTTGTGCTAGTGTCCTCCACCCTTCTTTCATGTTTTCTGAAGTTACAGACGGATTTCTTAACATCTTAACTTTCATCTGGTCGGCAGATTTGGGTTTATGGGAACAGCTTCGAGTCATTTCTTGTTGCTGTGGTTGTTCCTGACAGAAAGGCCTTGGAGGACTGGGCAGCTGAGCATCATTTGACTGATGACTACAAATCATTGTGTCAAAACATGAGGGCAAGAAAATACATTTTGGATGAGCTCCATCCCTGTTTCATGGTATGTTGCTTAAGTTTATTTATCTGACTTACAAGACATTTTTATTGCAGCTTCGAGGGTTTGAGTTGTTAAAAGCAGTTCATGTGGAACCAAACCCCTTTGACATAGAGAGGGATCTCATGACCCCAACTTTCAAACTGAAAAGACCGCAATTACTCAAATATTACAAGGTATGATTTTCTACTTAGTTAAGAAATGGTTGGAACGTTGATAAGTTAATCCTAAATATGTATGTTGAATTATGTCATCTGCAGGATCAAGTTGAAAAACTTTATAGTGAAGCAAACGGTGGAAAAGTATAAGAACAGAGCTGCAAGCAACTATTGGATAAATCTATAGCTACATCACTTTCCCAAAATTTCGATTGCCTGATCTTTTGTTGATGAAAAACTACATATGACTGTAAAAGAATAACATATCTAGCCAGGATTTACCCATATTGACATTGTTCCAAGTTTGTGTATGAATAAGTAAAGATCATATGAAATTTTCATATTTATTCTTTCATCCAAGATAAAATATTTCATGTATATTCTAGAATTTGTGTCGGCCCCAAATGTCGTGCTTGCATTTAACGAGGAGGTGCAACATTCAGTTGATCGGTTGTCATAAATAAAAAATAAAAAAAATTCAGTTGAAAGGCCAACTGGCTCTCTCTCTCTCTCTCTCTTTTTTATTTTTTTTTTAGGGCAGCGGAAGACTAATCCATTGGTGATAAATCATACGACCTCACTCGGTCAAGCATGAAGGGTACAGAACACCTCTCATATTACAACGCATGCTCATGAAGAGAACTAAATCTAAAAGAAACCCAGAAAACTAAAGTCCAAAAGACTAAAAACCTAAAGGAATTGCTGAAAAAAACAATGCAGAATTTAAAAACCCCATAATCCTACACTGCCCTAAAATGGAACCAATGTCCTGAACATCTTGACGCCTAAGACCCTTCTCGTGTACGTCGTAACATTCAACACAGCCACGGCAGCATGCTAGGAACAGGTGCAGGATAAAGAGCAGGACAGACCACCCCCAAGAAGCCCAAACCCGACCGAGAGTGAGAAAATAGGGGAATTGGACTAATTAGGCCCAAATGGGCTAATCAGACCCAATTCACTGGACTGCAACTCGGCAGCCCATGAAGGCAAAGGGCCAAGACCCGCTGCCCAAACCCTACGTTCCCAAACCCTTGCCGATCGGATCTGGAACCTCCAAGAAGCCGTCCACCACCCCCTCGTCAGTCCGGTGGCCTCCCCAGGCAGGGAGCAATAGCAACCATCGCACCGCCTACCAAAACTGCTCGCTGCAACAACCAAAGCCTTAGTGGACGTCTCCTCCTCGCCGAGCCGCCCGAAGAAGGTCCGCAAGGATCCGAGCCGCCTTCAACTGAACGTCGCCGGTCGTTACTCGCCCTGACAAAACAATCCGAACCGACGCCGTCGTCTTCAACCCAACAGCACCGCCTCAGAGGTGACTGCTGTGCCACAGTACGACGATGGAACCAGATCTGCAAACTCCAACCCCAGCACCAAATAGCCCAATCCTATCACGGGTCCGACGCCTCCACCAACAAGCCTGCTACGTTCACCGAAAGAGAACGACGCCGGAAGCGCCCTATAGCGTGCAGAAAACCCTTTGATCGCCGCCGCCCTGCTACACGAAACCCTAGGTTTCGGTGTACTAAGCTCCGAATTTTCGGGAGCAAGAAAAATGCACATTTTCTCTCTCCTTTTGTTTGAGGAACAACTTCCAAAACTCCAGTCAAAATTAATAAAAGACTCGACAATCAAGGAGTTAGAGTTGCATAAATATGTCGCTTTAACCAATATGCAGGAGTGAACTCAATTTTCTAAAACTGTGGCATAAGTAATCAACAATATTAAAAAACTAATAAGTTTAAAATAACTGAGCAAAGTAATTTTTAGGTTTAACAATAATAAAAAATAAAAGTACTTGTGTTATGTTTTTAGAGACATTATTAACTAGTTTTTTGAGAAAGAAGAAAGAAATGAGTCCTACTTCTGCACCCCATAATCCCTTGTCGAGGAAAAAAAAACTTCTTTGAACTAAAATTATGTTCTGATGATGAAATTAGTGTGGGTTTCCTATTCAATCCAAAAAACAATGCATGAAGTCAATTGCGGTTGCTTCCAACAGTCGATATACAAATGTGTCGTCTCTCACTCTCAATACTTGGTTGTCATGTTCATTAGGACTGTGCTTCTAATTAAACAACCTTCTAAGTTCTAACCTCCTTTCTTCATTCTTGTACAACGTACAGTTCTACCACTAAATCAGGAGCTAGTCGTGACAAACAGGCAATTGCATTGGCAAAATATCTCCCACAGTCCCACTCAGTATAAGATGCTGTTTCGGTGGTGACTTGACTGATCCACTCAGTATAAGATGCTAGTTTCGCTTCATCTTACACGAAATACTCAGTGCGCCTACTGAGACCCTAGTGGTCTTCTGCCCCTTCTTCATTTCACCAGCCTTTTCCACACGTTCATACACATACACATAATGTGTTCCTGCTTTTTCCGCTTACCTTTTCTTCTTCTCCTTTTCTTGGTCGTTTCGTTTCATCTTACACGCCCTTGACTTCAAATTGACGTTGATCCAAGTTAGCAGGAAACTGTGATCATGCAGTGTACCTATTTTTGAGAGCTTCTTCCTCTTCCTCTTCTGCTCCTTCTTCATTCCATCACCGAGCTGTGCCTGAAATCAATCAAAAAGCCAGATTCGATGGCCATCCAATTGGGAGCTTCTTCTTCTTTCTTCTCTGCTTTTTCAACCCGTTCACACACACACGATGTGTTTCTGAGTTTCAGAGGCGAGGATACTCGCTCTGCTTTCACAGGCCATTTGTACTGGAATTTGCTTCAGAAGGGAATCAACACCTTCATAGATGATGAGCTTACAAGAGGAGAGGAAATATCACAAGCACTTCTCCGAGCCATTGAAGGATCAAAGCTCTCTCTCATTGTGTTCTCTGAAAACTATGCATCCTCCAAGTGGTGTTTGGATGAACTAGTTCATATCCTTGAATGTAGAAGATCAAAGAACCAAATGGTTCGGCCAATCTTTTACAACGTGGAACCCTCGGACGTAAGAAACCAACGAGGTACATTTGGTGAGGCACTTGCACAGTATGAACGCAGATTCAAAGGTGACATGGACATGGTGTTAAGGTGGAGAGCAGCTCTTTCAGAAGCAGCAAATTTATCTGGGTGGCATTTCTCGGGCGGGTATATCATGCACTTGATTTTACTCATTTTAATCTAGCATAAGTTTTATGTTCTTCTATTGGTGTGTGATTATTATACAATGCTGTTCTTTTTCTAAGTAACAAGGTTTGTTTTGTTAAATGTTTCATTTGATTTTAACACGGCAGATATGAATATGAATTTATTGGTAAAATTGTTGAAGAGATTTCTGCACAAGTAAAAGAACCTATTTATTTGGATATGCCAAAGTGCCAAGTTGGGCTAGACTCTCGGGTAAAACATATACTTAAAATGTTAGATGTTGAAGGAAGTGATGTACGCATGGTAGGAATATGGGGAATTGGCGGAATAGGCAAAACAACAATTGCCAAAGCTGTTTACAATACAATTGCCCATAAGTTTGAGGGTAGCTGCTTTTTGGCAAATGTTAGAGAATATTCAGACCAACATGGAGGTTTAGTCAACCTACAAAATACTCTCTTCTCTCTACCATTGTGGGGCAGAAAGAATTGAAAATAAACAATATTCATGAAGGAAACACTTTGTTGCATAGAACGTTGAGATATAAAAGGGTTCTCTTAGTTCTTGATGATGTGAATAAATTAGACCAGCTACGTGCATTAGCCGGAGCATCAGATTGGTTTGGTTGTGGCAGCATCATTATCATAACAACAAGAGATAAGCGTTTGTTGACTGCTCACGAAGTCAATCCTATATACAAGGCCAGGGAACTGGATGATCACGAAGGTTGTGAGCTCTTCAGGTTATATGCCTTCAAGAAAAAGAAAAATCATGATGATGATGAGAAACTCTGGATTAGCACTATTGTTAGATATGCTCATGGCCTTCCGTTAGCCCTGGTAGTTTTGGGTTCACATCTATGTGGTAGACCTATACATGAATGGCAAGCTCTGTTAGATGGTTATAAAAGAAATCATCCCAAAGACATTCGAGATACTCTCAAAGTCAGTTATGATGGACTGGAAGAAACAGTGAAAGAAGTTTTCCTCGACATTGCTTGTTTCTTCAAAGGTAGGAATACAAGGGTTGTGATACATATACTAGAAGATTGTGACCGCAACAACCCCAAGCATAGTATTGAAGTTCTTGAAGAAAAGGCACTCATAAATGTTGATGTATATGGTTGGGTTTCCATGCATGATTTGCTAGAAGAGATGGGAAAAGCTATAGCTCGGCAAGAGTCTACAAAGCTTGGTGAGCGAAGCAGATTGTGGCATCATAAGGATGTGCATGATGTTCTAACAAAAAACATGGTAAGTAGTTTCCATATGCTCAGATTTATATATATACATGAGTCAAGTCAGCTGATTCTCTATGTGTGTAGTTTATTCTAATTCGACAATCAATATCCGGGTAATATGTACTATATGATTTTTTGTTGAATTCTTAAAGAAAGAATAACACTGCATGTTTTTTATTATATAAGTACTCATTTTGCTAATACGATTGCCTTTTTCATACTAGGGAACAAGTAAAACTGAAGGTATAGTGATAAAAATGCCTACAGCAGATGAGATATGCTTGAATCCTAAATGCTTCAAAAAGATGAGAAATCTTAAAATTTTCATAAACATCAATGGACGGTTTTGTGGAAAGGTTGATTATTATCCGAATCAGTTGCGGTTACTTGAATGGCGTGACTGTCCGCTAAAATTTTTTCCTCGCAATTTTAATATGAAGAATATAATTCAACTTAATATGCCTCGTAGCTGCATCTCACGTTTCGAGGTATTTATATATTTTCAAGACTTTATTTTATTGAAATCTTTATACCTTACCAATTTTCCATTTGATTTTTTCTTCTTCTTTGGTATGACAGAGTATGGAAAATCTGAAATCCTTAAATTTGAGTGGATGTAAATTCCTAACACAAAGCCCAGACCTGTCTGGAAGCCCAAACTTAGAGTTCCTGGATCTAAACAATTGTAAAAGTTTAAAGAAGGTTCACCCTTCGGTTGGATCCCTCAAAAAGCTTGTTCGCCTGAATCTTGAAAGCTGCTCTAACCTTGTGAGGCTACCAGGAGAAGTCAACTGGAGATCCCTCCGATCCATTAATCTCGACTACTGCACAAGGCTGGAGAGTTTCCCTGAAATTGAGGGAGAGATGAAATACATGGCATCCTTGAGTCTATACAAAACTGGCATCAAGGCATTGCCTTCATCCATTGGATATCTAATTAACCTTGAAGACTTGACGTTACAAGATTGTGGAAACCTCACAGATCTACCTTGCAGCATCTATGAATTGCAGAAGTTAAGTTGGGTTTATTTGCTGAAGTGCCCAAAACTCGTAAGATTCCCAAATAAGGTGGAGTCTGAAGTGCTTCCAACTTACTCAAAGGTTTCACATGACAACCATGACTCTTTATCGAAAAGAAATAGATGGCGTGATGAAGGCAGTTCATTGGAGCCGGAGCCAGAGCCAGACACTGAATTCAATTCGGCGCTTCCTTGGCTATCTTACTTCTTCGCGAATGGATGCAATTTGTCTAATATTGATTTCCTCGCGTCCCTTGATTGTGCATCCACTTTATTTGCACTTGATTTATCAGTAAGCACCATTGTTATCCTTCCCGAATGCATCATCAACAAATTTGTCAACTTGAGGTCACTCTATTTGATCGGCTGCAGGAGGCTCGTAGAAATTCCAGAGCTTCCACCAAGTATTAAACGGTTGTATGTGGGGGATTGCGTATCATTGGAAAGAATTTCAAAGTTGTCGAATATTTTGGTGCGTAAAGAATCACAAATAATGATTGAGGAGATGGACTTGACTAATTGCTGGAGACTCTGTCAAAATTTGGTTGAGATGGCAAACAAGGATGATGATGATGAAGTGCACGCTGATCTCTTCTCTCGACTCCTATCTTCTCAGCAATTCAAATTCACAATTACATTTCCAGTTCCAAGAAGTGAGGTTCCAAAGTGGTTCAGCTGTCAAATGGATTTCATGGGGCATCGACGGTTTGAATTTTATATCGAAACACTTGCAAATTTCAAATGGGACAACGCAGGATTGGCTCTCTGTGTTGCTGTTGATCAAAAGCTGCAAGATCCTTGGACTGGTTTTACAGTCTATATTCACATCAATGAAGTACGTGTTTCAGTTCCCTACTATGAACGTGTTCATTCAGGAGAGTGGGATCATGTGTGGCTGCACTATGTTCCCTTCCTTGAAATGTGGCGATTTGGTTATATGCGTCCATTGCCACCTTTTACGTGTCGAGTCATTATTTATCAATTTGAGTCCTCCATAAAAAGCTGTGGTGTCCACCTTGTAATGCCACCCAATGAAGTCGTTTCTATGAAGCTAATCCGTGCAGAGAACCTCACCAGTGAACTTTCTCGTGGTGAACTTGATAAGGTATCGTTTTCTTTTGTGAAAATTCCCTCATTTCAGAGACAATATGTGATATTTGCAGCAAAACGGAGGACTGACATCTAAACAACAATGCTATTGCAGGACTTCTGGGACAATTATCGTCCCAAGTAGAGGACTGGAGAATGAAAAGCTGTAATTTTTACTGATGCAGCATAGCATTGTCTGGACTAGTGTTACGAATACAGGTTTACATTTTCAAATTCTCCCTTTCTTTGATATCTTTGGAGTTTCAAAAGTGGTTTGTAATATCAACTCTTTGTTGGCATTATCCATATGTGTGGATAGAGTTGAACAAGTTTCCCTAGCCCGGTTCCATGTAACTAAAAAAATGCAAAATTGCATCAGTGAAAGGAATATTAAATTTGTAATTTAGAAGCTTGATCTAGTGCACTAAATCTACTTCACTAAACTCATCGATGAACTTGTAGACGTTTTCTCTTCCAATAGCCAATCTCAAGGTCTTTCTATTTTCTGAGTTTATAGCATCATTTTCTGAATTTATTTCCTCATTCATCAAGTAAAGAGTTTAGATCATGATTGTTTCAATCAACCACCATGCCAAACATATATTCACAATTTTTGATTAGAATGATATTACTTGAAGGCATGATTTAAGATATGGAAATCACGTTTATTCACATGCACTGTCCAATTAATGCAATGTAATTCCAATGATTTTTTTCTTTCATTTTATCAGTTTCTTGTTGCGTTACCACTTACCACTACATTATATTGAACTTGAGAAATATCTGTGTAAAATATGTGCATGCCTTAATTTGTTCCTGCAGGTAAATATAGTTTCCTCTAGTGGAACCATACACTGTTCCAATATGCATACAACTTTGCCAGCTCATCAGTTGAAATTTTGCATTTGCATGTTCATTGGCAGTCCTATTCTAAGCTACTGAAAGGTTTAAATAACAAGAGGCTGGGATATGAGAAGAAAGGTCTTCCAAAAGACGAAGCACCACCTTGCCTGCACAAGCTTGACTTTACAAAGGTAGTAATTCTATCCTTCATCATTCCATTATTTGAAGTAGCTAGCCTTTACATTCAAACAATGTGCTGCTTTCTTTTTTGAAGAACACATACTACAAGAAATATAGAAAACTGATAATGTGGTGTCCTAATTGTCGTATTTGTTTACTAATTTGCTTGCCTGCATCTCAAAATATCAATCACAATCTACACAAAATGGATCTGTTGCTTTGCATATTATTTGTCCTTGTGGTCAAGTGTATTTTCAAAGCAACCAGCCTCTTCCAACTTTACCTTAGAAACCAAAAATTTTCCCTTCAGAAAAGCAGGTATTGGAAACTATGAGTAGAGGGAATTGCTTTAATGCTTTGTATGGATTACGATAGAACAAATGCATCTAATATTCACTTATACTCTGCATATGGCCATATCAAAGATGTAGATGCTGTTGGTCATAATATGTCCTTATTGGACCTTTGTACTTGTATTTTAATAATATGTTACTAGTCCTGAACTATGATCAAATCTAAGACTACTTAATTTCAATCAAAATTTTCAAATAGAGGAAACTGAGTGATGATGGTGATTAGAGAGTTCTTGAAGTATATTGAAACTCAGATCTCTAGCTACTTAATGAGTTAATGAAATAATGATCTACATTTGTCGAGAATTGAAGGACAATATATTTGTGTTATTGATCTCTAGCTGTTTATATCTTAATTTCTCTGGTTGGCAGATTTGGGTTGATGGGAACAATTTTGAGTCGTTTCTTGTTGCTGTGGTGGTTTTGGAGGACAGGACAGCCAGCTGAACATCATTTCATCGATGACTGTGGATCATTGTGTCAAAATCTGAGGGCAAAATATGAACTTTGGATGAGGTATTTAGTAGGAAACAGCTAGTATGTTCATAATTGTCTAAATTCCCTGTTGCCAATTTCATGCATGCACTACCGTAATGTTTTCTCATCTAGTCATCTGACATGGAATACATTCCTACAGTTTCGAGAGGATACATGCAAGATTGGCTGTCCCACTGTCCGTGCGGCTACGGAAATTACAGAGTAAATCTCAGCCCTCATCAGCAGTGTAGGGTGCATTCATCCACTCTTTGCAATACTTAGTTGATCTGGAAATTACGCTTCTACCCTCTCTCTTTTCTTAAACTACAGTCTTGCCGTTCGCAGCAATCTGGGTTTAAGCTAATGTTGCTTTGTCTGAAGTTTGAACCCAGATTAGAAGCAATCGATTAGAGCCGCTTATGAACAGTGAATTGTTTAGATTGCTTAATCAAAACAGTTTGTGGGTTGCTATTTTGATTTCGGATTCAACTGCTAATATATGCAACATTCGCTTATGGGGCCTTAGACATGTTGGCGAGAAAGAATAAAAGCCCTTACTATGGCTTAATTAGTTTGGTTTCCTGGATTGCTAATCTTACTTTGTTTAGGTTCTGGTGTAGAGATATTCACGTCATGCTCAACCCGATAAGCATCCATTCTCTATAAGGTGATTATTTGATTTCCAATTTTTGTTTTCCGATTCTATTTCATAATTTTTTTTTTTTTTTTATGTTTAAGCACAGCCCCATTTCATTCTAATATATATGGAGGTACTTCTAAATACGATATTAAGCACATGCTATGATTTTGATTGATTTACATAGAGATTATCTGAAACTTACAGTTAGCTTTGAAATCTTATGGTAGTTGCATAATTCCTTTTCTGTTGAGGTGTTATATCAGAGGGTCCCATAAAAGAGTAATGTGTGGCAGAAATTGGTCGTACCGTAACTGCCTATACTATGAGGACATGAAATACAAGCCTTGTTCTGTAAAGTTTGCACCAAACAATAAGCAACACACTTAGAATCATAACCATCATTCTCCCACTCATACCCACTGACTTCATTCACATATCCTTCTATTTTTCCTGCCCTGCCAAGCAAAACTCCCTACCATTCTATTCCTCTTACTTGCCAAGAAAGAGTTACACTATTCTGTTCTGGATGACATGGTCTTTCCACCTTAAAATGACTCCCTTTCACCTAACTATGCACTAGTATATATAGTTATATACCCTCCCCCTTCTTCACCTCATGCTCAACTTCTCCACCTTAGTACCTTACTCTCTCTTCCTAAATCAATCCACAAACACATCAACAGTAAAACAATGACACCCCAATACCTCCTCACTATTCTTTTTCATGATCTTCTTCTTCCATTTGCACATAACTTCTGCTGGAGACAATGATACCCCAATACCTCTTCTCACTATTCTTTTTCGCGATCTTCTTCTTCCATTTGCACATAATTTCTGCTCAATCTCCAGCAGTTGCATATGTGCTTCAGAATGCCTCTAGCTGCATATTTGCTATTCCTTTTGGATTACTATTAATTTGAAATAGCAAGCAGCTGCAGTATAAGCCCCTAAGCTTTCATTTAGTATTAATAGACGAGATGCTTAGCCTATAGCCCTAGCTGCCCTCTTTAGATCTTTAAAGCGGACTCCTTGTAATTCGCTTTTTGTTTATTCAATAAAAAGCTGTTTCTTTTCCAAAAAAAAAAAAAAAACAAGAGGCAGAATAGTTCCTGTAACTTGGCACGAGTTGTTTGGGGTGCAATCTGGTGATGGATTTTCACCCGGTCTGTACCTGTGTTTGGTCTATTGAACACTTTTAAAGCATAAATGTACCTCATTTTTGTGTAAGAGGCAAAATAAACTTGCAAGGAACATTTTTGGTCATGGAGACTTGGTAGTTTTGTTACTGAAAAGGCCAATAAAAGACTATTTTTGTTTTGATTTTTGTAGCATTATCAATATGAAATTATTTTTTCATTCTCAAATGAAATTTGCCATCCTTAATCTATTTCCATACATATATGCTCTGCCTGTTTAAAATGCTAGGTTTTCCAAGAAAAAAAAATTTAAACCATGTGGATACAATCCAATTTAGCAAGCACTTATAGTTTATTCTTCAGGATTTGTTGCTTTTGCCAAGAAAACATGTTAGGACGTCATTCTGCAAGAAGCTTGTTAGAACAATTGGTTGCTTTCTATTTGGTGATGTTAGTGGTAACTGATAAGGGGTTCAAACTGCATCTTCCACGTATCTTAATTTTATCAGATTGATTAAAGTTGGGGGTTGTACTGTAACCCTCCACTAGGGGAAATTTATATTTTCATATTGGCAGAAGTTGGATCCCATAGTACGTAGATCAAATTATGCTGAAATCTTTGTGGTTGGCCATCAAATTACAGATTTTCTACCAACTAATTAAACTAAGGGTACTAATACAATTTTGAGTAAATTCATCCTGTGAAAGGTGCTTATTTGCAGATTTATTTTATAGTTTATATTTTTATCAAAGTAACTTTGTTGATGTATTACCAATACATGGCTAACGTTTATATGGCAGCAAGTTGGCAAATCTGCAGAAGGGCCTAATAAAAGCAAAACCGGCACCTCTCTTGGACAAGCTTGTTTTTGACAAGGTCAGTTATTATTCCTTCACCTTTCTATTCTTGAAATATCTGGTTTTACATTCGAACAATGCATTACTTCTATCTTATGTGTTACATTCTAACAAACTGTGTTATTTGCGGTAGATAAAACAAGAGCTAGGAGGACAAGTTCGTATAATGTTGTCTGGTGCTGCACCTTTGCCCAGGCATGCGGAGGAATTTATCAGAAGGATATGATATGGTTGACTGCATAACATAATGAATAGGTACATATTATACTTGAATCAGTTAAATCATAGTGAAGATCAAGAAAATTGTACAAGGTTAAGTATTCATGGTATATGTGTTTGACCTATGAGATGTCAGTATGAATGCTTTTTTTGTGCTCATTCAAATGACCTCAAGTTTCTAAATCAGCTACCACAAGACATTAGAAGCAGATATATATGAAACGGAGAGAACTACATTTCCTCAGTTTGTTAAATTGTGTAGGCCTTACTGAAAGCTGTGGTGGTTGTTTTACGTCCCTTAGCAATGTTTATCCTATGATTGGAACTGTTGGTGCCCCCTGACAACTATTGAAGTGCGGCTTGAGTCGGTCCCAGAACTAGGATATGATGCACTTTCTAGTGTGCCATGTGGAGAGATTTTCCTAAGAGGAAAAACCTTGTTTTCTGGTTACCACAAGTGACAAGATCTAACTGAAGAGGTCCTTATTGATGGGTGGTACCGTACAGGTAAATGTGTACAATACTAGAAATGAGGTACTTTCTTGGTTGATGCTCAATCTTTTGGTTTCTTTTCAAGAGGGTGCCTTCAAAATTTTTGTTGATGATTCATTTTGAGTGGATGGATCACAGGTGATATAGGAGAATGGCAGCCTAATCGAGCAATGAAAGTTATAGACAGGAAAAAGGAAGTATTTAAACTGTCTCAAGGTGAATATGTTGCTGTGGAAAGCGTTGAAAGCAAATACTTGCAATGCCCCCTTGTCACATCGGTATGTCACTAACTTCTGTATTCTACAATAAATTAGTTTGTGTTCGTCTTTGTGCTACATTTGAATTTTGTGGTTGTGTCCTCTACCCTTCTTTCATGTTATCTGAAGTTACGGATGGATATCTTTACATCTTAACTTTCATCTGGTCAGCAGATATGGGTTTATGGGAACCGCTTTGAGTCATTTCTTGTTGCTGTGGTTGTTCCTGGCAGAAAGGCCTTGGAGGACTGGGCAGCTGAGCATCATTTGACTGATGATTACAAATCATTGTGTCAAAACCTGAGAGCAAGAAATTACATTTTGGATGAGCTTAATATTACGGGTCAGAAACAGCCAGTATCCATTGCTGTTCCTAAATTCATGCTATGTTGATTAATTAGTCATCTGACTAAAAAGACATTTAAATTGCAGCTTCGAGGGTTTGAGTTGTTAGAAGCAGCTTCAAAATTGTGTGCAGATGGCAAAGAAGGAACATGATGAGGTGGACTCTAATCTCTTCTCTCGACTCCAATCTTGCTTGTATTGGGAGGAATTTTCTTAGTTGATAATTTCTTTATACTTTTCTCTCCAAGTACTTGTTGGCAAAGGACTGGTCATTAATTTGCAATGACATAATACCTATGTATTACAATTAGGTGTTTTATTAAAGATTAAAAATCAATCAAATTTCCCTTTTTGTATTGGGGATGTCTCTATCTGTTCTTCACAACCTGTTATTCCCTCATTAAATAGTCAAAAGCTAGGGCTTAAAAAAAAGTATACACGAATATACACATCTAGAATAATTATTGTACAAACCTCAGTCAAGTGGCAACATCACTGATCTATAGCATTAACAAGAGGATATAAAGGTAAGCTTTCACCACCACTGCATGTACTCATATTAATCACTGAGCAAGTGAAACGAAAAAAGCATAAAATGAAATCCAATACAGTATCTGGTTTGAAAAGGATATGCGGTAATGTTGGTAAGTTTCTATAGAAGCAGGATAACCCCACATTTGGTCTACATTCCTCAGTGGATGAGTTTGTATAGTTGATCTTTGCACAAACATTTGATTTGTACAAATTAGTTCCTGTTTTGTGTTTTGAAGCCTGTTGATATCTTAACTTTCTCTGGTTGGCAGAATTAGGTTTCCGGGAACAACTTTGAGTCGTTTCTTGCTGCTGTGGTGACTTTGGTGGACAGGACAGATAGCTGAACATCATTTGACCGATGACTTTAGATCATTGTGTCAAAACCAGAGGGCAAGATATGAATTTTGGATGAGGTAAATAGTAAGAAACAGCTAGTATGTCGACAATTGTCTGAAGGATGAATTCCCTGTTGCTAATTTCATGCATGCACGTACTATCATACTCATCTAGTCATCTGACATGGAATGCATTTACAGTTTCCAGATTCTGGGGAAAATCACGTTGACATGGAGAGTGATCTCTCAGAACTTTCAAATGAGAGAGTACATGCAAGATTGGCTGTGCACCTGTCCGACTGTCTGTGCGGCTGCTGAAATTACTGAGTCATCAGCTACTACCAAATGTCGTGTGTGGCTGCAGTAACTCCATTTGTTAAAATCTCGTTTATGCATCCCGTCTACTGCTGCCTTCTTAGTAGATGAGTTATTTTTGAGTCTTTATACCAGTGTAGTGGTGTTCCTCAGATGCTGCATGGTGCTTCTAGTAATGCCACGACGATAGGATGTAAACCCTCTGTATATGGAGGTCACGGTCCATGAAGATAGGGACTTCTCATAAAGGTTTGGTGAATATATTGGTCAATAGGCAGTCATGATTATGAAAGATGATGATGATGACCTTGAAAGTGGAAAACCAATTGCATTTACTTCAGAGAATAATCTCCCAAGTCATTTCCTAGTTCCAGCATTTGTGATCATTAATGTTTTTTGGTGCCTGCTATTTTTGGTGACTCGCATGGCATTCCTGACTAAGGCTTCTTGGGGCTTGTTTTGATGCATGAATCGCTACTTGCTTTACTGATTCGTGCTGCCTTGCTGCTTTGTTTGTTTCTTGCTATGCTTGCTGGTTGAAGATTTTCTCTCTAATTCAGCTGCATTTTTGTTTCTTTTCTGTTTTCGAGGTCGGGAAATTTCCTCTGCCAACTGATTTAGTTTGCGGCGTGGCTCTGTAATTTTATTTAATTTTAATGTTGGGGGGAATGGGGGTCAAGAAAAGAACAAACTATCTGATTTAGTTTGCTGTGTGCCTCTGTAATTTTATTTACTTTTAATGTTGAGGGTGAAGAAAAGAACAAACTATCGACTTATCACTCAAGTCAGAGCGCATTCTGCACTTATTTGCAATAAGGTGTGGATATTCTTTCAAATGTGTTTATATCTTTGTTTTTGTTTTTGCTTTGCAAATGTAAGTTTGTAGTTCTCTTCAACAGAGATACATTGATCCACTTTTTCACAATACTCCATTTCCCAAACAATCACGTAGAGGGTCCTTTTGAAGAATGCGTGAGAAAATTTTGTGTTCTTTCTACTGAATCTTCAAAATATGAGTAGAAACTTGAGCATACTTCATTTTCTTTGATGTGTAGAAAGAATGGTCAGAAGCTATATTTCTTACTATCTGAATCATCAAAATACGAGTAGAAACTTAACAGACTTCATTTTCTTTGATGTGTAGAAAGAACTATTACTTCTGAAGATTCAGATAGTAAGAAATATAACTTCTGAAGATTCAGAACTATAACTTCATTTTCATATTTTTAAGATTCAGATAGTAAGAAATATAAATTCTGACCATTTTTTGAAAATTTTGAAGAATGCGTGACATAATAAAATCTGAGAAAAATCTAGTATAGAATTCAAAACCCCTAAAGATTAATCTCCACCAGCATAACTTCGTAAGATGTAAGATACATCATGTATTGTCGCCAATTAACTCTACTTGCACAACCCCAACTTTTGCTCCTTTCAAATAATACATGTTACAATTTCGCCATGATAAATGCCCTTGAGTAGGAGGCTTGCTGAATTAACCCAAAAAGAACAAAACTATTGATCTAGAAATGCGCACAATGTCAAAATACAATCCGACCCTCAAAATTAATAAAATCTCTTAATTACAATCCCTTGCTTCAAGGCAAAACCCTTTGATTCCGAAATACAAAGCTAATTAACAGATAGAGATGTGTGTGTTTGTTAAAAATTGCGGTTGCATTTGAATTATTTTACAGGTTGCCTACGTACTTTGGGAGGGATCAAGCCACTCGTAGTTCTAGAGTTTGTTGCTTTGGGGTTTCGACAGATAGATGACATGTCGAAATATTTTGGTTAGGTATTTGGGTGAATTTGGTTTTGAAAGAACTAGTGATTCGGTTTAAGTTGTGCATGGATGCATCTAGATGTAAATCCAGATTGCCTACATACCTTGTGAAGGGATCAAACCATTGTAGTTCAAAGTTATTTTTAGGTATTTGGGATTTCTTGGTTTTGCATTAAAAGAGTTTTCATTTTAAGTTTCGAAGTATTTTTTTATTTTTTTTATTTCGAAGTAACTTATGAAGAACATTGACGTGCTTGTTGATTTAAATAAGGCAATAATTTTTAGTCCATCACCGAACCTAGACATGAACTAATTAACTTTTCTGTCAAAATACAGCACATCGTATGGGCTATCTATCCATCATTTAGAACTTGCTATTCCCTCATTCAAATGCAGTTGAGTTCATCCTCAACCGTGCTGAGATTTCATTAGCTTTTGTCACGAGAACAAAATCCTTGGTGTGAGTTATCTTATAAACTTTTTGACATTATCTTAGATAGTTAGATGCGTAAATACAATGTTGTCTTATATTGTGGTACTAGGATCTTCATAATTTAATTTCATTGTACTAAACATGATATATGTGCAAAAGTGACTTGCCTTGTGTATTTTTACTGTTCTTACTGTTGTCACTTCCGTTTTTATATAAGCTATTTCCTTCTCCTTTTCTTGTTTTCCATTTTCACATGGTATTCTTTGTGCAGATTTTATCTTGCCTACCAAACTGTTCTGTACATTTAAAAAGTAGGTGATAAGCTATTTCTTTGGATATTGATGTTTGAGGTGCAAGCTGTTAGGATTGTGCATAAGTTGACTGCATATCATAATTAATATATACTTGAATCAGTTCAAATCATAGCGAGGATTCAGGAAATTAAACAAGGTTAAGTATTTAACTCAACGTGCTTTCTCATCTTAATTCATTATATATGTGTTTGGCCTATGAATGCTTTTGTGGTCATTGAAATGACCTTAATTTTCTAAATTAGCTACCACAACACACCAGAAGCAGATATATCTGAAAAGAAGAGATCTACATTTCATTAGTTTGTTAAATCGTGCAGGCCTTACTGAAAGCTGTGGTTGGTTTCCCCCTGACAACTATTGAAGCATGGCTTGAGTTGGTCCCAGAACTGGGATATGATGCAATTTCTAGTGTGCCACGTGGATGTTGGAGAGGAAAGATCCCACATTGGAAAAGTGACAAATAAAATATAACTTATAAGTGGGTGACTCTTACCCAATTTTACCGAGGCCTTTTGTGATTAAAACCTAACACCTATCGAGTGGTTAAGTTGGGACAGTATCGGTACAATGGTGGGCCACGGGCCACGCTTGTCGCTGTTTAACAGTGGAGAGATTTCCCTGTGAGGATTTCTCAGGGAATTATGCATGCAAAGTAGAATCATAGCCCAAAAAAAAAAAAAGAGCAGAAATCATATCATATCATATTTTTATTCTTTTTTCAGTCTGTTAATTGGAACTTGGAAGAAGTTAAAATCAGAAAACAGGTCAAATGGCCCAAAAAGAAAAATGGGTAAGAATTGAAAACTGTGTAAATGAAAAATGGCCCATACAGGTCTCGAAACCATGAGCTTCGCGTTATTAGCATAACGCTCTAACCAGTTGAGCTGATATGCCAGTTGATAAGTTGGATAAGAATTAGATACAAGCTGCGAATGTGGTAGTGGGATATGAGCACTTAGAAAGGCTCACTTGTGTGATTTGATTCAAATTGTTAGTATGAGATGACGGCTGAAACTCTGTTTTCACTGGCAGTGACTCTGTTAAGAGGAACCCAAGCGGTCAAATGCTTGGTCAACGCCAAGTCGACGAGAAGAAGGTACCTTCCATTTCCATTTGAGCAATGGCAGCAACCCATTGAAACCCAGGAGCTGAATTTTGTTAATAGGAGATACTAAGGCCAATTTTGATTAATGCAAAATGACAGGCAGGTCCATATGTGTGGACTACATATCAAGAGGTGTATTATGCAGCCATTCGTATGGGTTCAGCCATCAGAAGCCGTGGTGTCAATCCTGTAAGTCACACCTCTCCACTTATGTATTTATGTATGTATATATTTGTGTGCATGTATAACATTTTTATGGAAGAAAATGTGTTCTTAGTAATATAGGTCATGTGTTATAGAGTTGATGTATAATAATGGTAGTGAGAGTGGTAACTGTGAAATGGAAAAAAGATTGCTTTTTTATTTGTTTCAATGTTTGCAGGGAGATCGTTGTGGTATATATGGAACAAATTGCCCCCAATGGATTATTGCAATGGAGGTAATAATACTGTAATGTTTTCCTTTTCATATTTGTGGATATTATGCAAGAGAATTCATTGAAGAAATGCTATGTTGACTATTGGGAGCACATTTTTGTGACTGGTGGAAGTATTGAACAACTGAATCTGATAATGGGGACTGAATCTTACTAGCAAGATTGTGACTTTTTAGCCTTATGCTTGTGTCAGGCCTGTAACAGCCATGCCATTACATATGTTCCACTCTACGACACCCTTGGTATGCTTGTTTTTTTTTTTTTTTTTCAAGAATTTTTAGTGCATGTATCATTTATTCATTTTCCAGTGGCAGATAGTGAACTTCAATGATGGTAGTCGAGTTTGACTAATTGAACGGAAATTCTAAATTGTCTGCACTTTTTCCTTTCCAAAATTGATCTACCACTTCACCATCATTTGTAAATCTGGATTGATCTGTGTTCAGTGGCTGGCTGCTGAATGCTTGGTAGTTGCCTATCAGACTCTCTGCAACAACTTGAGGGTCCTCTTTGAAACTACTGAACAGTACTAAGTGTTTGCCAGCTTGCGATCGACAACAAAGTTTCAGTAGCCAACCACCAAACATGCCAAACAGTTTTTGAATTCTAAAGGTACAAGGGGAGGTTTTGGGAAATCAGTTTGTGGGGGTCTAGGGAGAAAATTGGAAGGTGCATTTTCAGTTTCCCTTGAAATGTATTTGATTGGACATTTCATGGTTTATGTTGCAGGTGCTAGTTCATCATCAACCATGCTGAAGTTTCAATATCTTTTGAGAGAACAAAATCCCTGCTGTGAGTTATTTTCGAAACCATTAAGTCATTATCATAACTAGATATTTGTTTGAACTTTGAAGCCAATGATGTCTAATATTTTGGTACTAGAACATTCATAATCCAATTTTGTTGCAGTAAGCATGATATGAATACAAAGACCAACTTGCGTTGTATACTTCTTGGTTCCTTTCCTTATATGCACTCCGTTTTGTATAAATTTATTTTCCTCTCCTGTTCTTGTTTTGTAAGATCCTTACTCGGTAGTTCTTTCTGCAGATTATATCATGCCTTCCAAACTGTTCGACGCATTTAAAAAGTAGGTCATATACTATTTCCTTAATACTTCAAATTTGAGGCTCAAGTTGTTAGGATTGTATCTAAGGTATACATCTGCGTTGTTCAGCAATTGTCAGCTTCACAGATGTTTCTAGCACTCAAAACAAGGAAGCAGAAGAACTGGGGTATCTTGCTTTTCGTGGGAGGAATTCTTTCAGTTGGTAACTTCTCAACACTGTTTTCTCATATAAGTTCTTGTTTTCAGTAAAGGATTGGCCGTTAACATGCAACGATATGATATCATATATTATCTTTCATTTTCTCATGGAGATTCAGATTGTGAACTACCTCCAAAACAGAGGACTGCTGTTTGCACAATAATGTATACAAGTGGAACGACTGGAGAACCAAAAAGCGTAATCGTTAGTAATGCAGCATTAATGTCAGAAGTATTGTCAAAGACAATATACTTTTCCTAACAGATAGGGTGGTAAATACCTTAACACAGTTAACATCTTCAATTTTATATATTTTTAACACATTGATGTTTCTGAATTAATGCTTATTCTGCCTCTCTAAAAAAAAAAAAAAACAACAACAACAACAAGAGGCAAAATAGCTCCTGTAACTTGGCACGAGTTGTTTGGGGTGCAATCTGGTGATTAATTTTCACCAGGTCCTGTACCTATGTTTGGTCTATTGCACAGTTTTGAAGCATAATTCTACCTCATTTACATGTCAGAGGCAAATAAACTTGCAGAGAACATGTTTTGATCATGGAGATTTAGTAGTTATGTCGCAAAAACGGCCATTACAAGGCCATTGTTGTTTTGGATTTTGGAGCATTATCAAAATGAAATTATTTCCTGATTCTTAAATGAAAATTGCGATCCTTATTCTGTTTCCGTACATATATGCGGTGCCTGTCTAAAATGCTATTTATACAGACAAAAATTTAAATCCTGTAGATGCAATCCAATTTAGGGAGCAGTTATAGTTTATTGTGACATCTTCAAGATGTGTTGCCATTGCCAAGACATGATTGATAAAAGTTGGGGGTTGTACTGTAACCCTCAACTAGGGGAAATTTCATTTTGACAGAAGTTGGATCCATATTAGATCAAATTATGCTTAAAGCTTTGTGGTTGGCCATCAAATTACAGATTTTCTACCAACGTACTAGTACAATTTTGGGTAAAGTCATCCTCTGAAAGGTGCATATTTGCAGATCTATTTTATAGTTCATATTTTTTCCAAAGTAACTCTATTGAAGTTTACCAATAGATGGTTAAGGATTATATTTTTTATGAAGTTTAGTTACTGAACTCAATTAACAATTTGGCATTTCCCTGATGGCAATAATATTGACTACTGACAAAAAATTAATTGTATTACGGTGTACAGAAGAAGATTCATATTTTTCGTTTCTCCCGTCGGCCCATATATATGACCAAATAATCGAGAGCTATTGCATCTACAAGGGATCTTCAATAGGCTTCTGGCGAGACATAAGTATATGTGTCATTCTTGCTATGTTTTTTTTTTCTTGTTTCCTTACCGAAACTTGATTGGTATTCTCTTCTTTACTTACCAATTTCAACATCTGTTCAATGTGATTGCCGTTGGACTTACAGGATGTCAGGTTTTTACCGGATGACCTTCAGGAGCTAAAGCCTACTATGTTTTGTGGGGTTACTCGAGTGTATGATCGTATATACACTGGTAAAACAGATTCATCAATATGAACTGTATACATTTTTGTCCTGGAATTTCTTTGTTGTTAATATTTGGCTGGAATATTGTTTCCGAAGGTATTGCTAGTAAAGTTTCATCTGGTGGTACGGTGTGCTGAGGAAGACCCTTTTCCAGTATGCATATAACTAGTACGTCTCAATAAGACCTCCTTTTTTGTTTGCATTTGGATTCCTACTATAAACTAATTGATATTTGTATGGCCGCAGGTTGGCAAATCTGGATAAGGGTTAACCACAAAAAAAATGCGGCACCTCTCTTGGACAAGCTTTTGTTTCACAAGGTCAGTCATTCTATCCTTCACCCTTCTATTATTGAAATATCTGGTTTTACATTCAAACAATGCATTACTTCTATTTTATGCATTACATTCTAACAAACCGTTTTACTTACAGTAGATAAAACAAGCATTAGGAGGACGAGTTCGTATAATGTTGTCTGGTGCTGCGCCTTTGCCCAGGCATGTGGAGGAATTTTTTAGGGTCACCAGCTGCAGCACTTTATCACAAGGATATGGTACGGTTGACTGCATATCATAATGAATATAACATATAATCAGTTAGATCATAGTGAAGATTCAGGAAATTATACGAGCATAAGTATTCAACTCACTGTGCTTTCTCACCTTAATTTGTGGTATATGTGTTTGACTTTTGAGACGTCGAGTATGGATGCTTTTGTACTCATTCAAATAACTTTAATTTTCTAAATCCGCTACCACAGCACATCCGAAGCAGATATATACGAACAAAGAGAACTAGAGTTCATCAGTTTGTTAAATCTTGTAGGCCGTACTGAAAGCTGTGGTGGCTGTTTTACGTCCATTGGCAATGTTTATCCTATGATTGGAACTGTTGGTGCCCCCCTGACAACTATTGAAGCACGGCTTGAGTCAGTCCCAGAACTGGGATATGATGCACTTTCTAGTGTGCCACGTGGAGAGATTTGCCTCAGAGGGAAAACCTTGTTTTCTGGTTACCACAAGCGACAAGTTCTCAGTCCTTATTGATGGGTGGTTCCATACAGGTAAATGTCTACAAAACTAGAAATGAAGTAAGTTCTTGGTTGATGCTCAATTTTTTGGTTTCTTTTCAAGATGGCGCCTTCAAAATTTTTGTTGATGATTAATTTTGAGTGGATAGATCACAGGTGATATTGGAGAATGGCAGCCTAATGGAGCAATGAAAGTTATAGACAGGAAAAAGAACATATTTAAACTGTCTCAAGGTGAATATGTTGCTGTGGAAAGCATTGAAAGCAAATACTTGCAATGCCCCCTTGTCACGTCGGTATGTCGCTAACTTCTGTATTCTACTTGTATGATGAATGACAGGACTAACCTTTATTTCATCAATAAATGAGATTGTGTTCGTCTTTGTGTTACATTTGAATTTTGTGCTAGTGTCCTCCACTCTTCTTTCATGTTTTCTGAAGTTACAGACGGATATCTTAACATCTTAACTTTCATCTGGTCGGCAGATTTGGGTTTATGGGAACAGCTTCGAGTCATTTCTTGTTGCTGTGGTTGTTCCTGGCAGAAAGGCCTTGGAGGAGTGGGCAGCTGAGCATCATTTGACTGATGACTACAAATCATTTTGTCAACCTGAAGGCCAGAAAATACATTTTGGATGAGCTCAATAGTACGGGTCAGAAACAGCAAGTATGTGCTCCATCCCTGTTTCATGCTATGTTGCTTAAGTTTATTCATCTGACTTGCAAGACATTTTTATTGCAGCTTCGAGGGTTTGAGTTGTTAAAAGCAGTTCATTTGGAACCAAACCCCTTTGACATAGAGAGGGATCTCATGACTCCAACTTTCAAACTGAAAAGACCCCAATTACTCAAATATTACAAGGTATGATTTTCTACTTGGATAAGAAAAGGTTGGAACTTTAATAAGTTAATCCTAAAAATGTATGTTGAATTACATCATCTGCAGGACCGAGTTGAAAAACTTTATAGTGAAGCAAAGGGTGGAAAGGTATAAGAACAGAGCTGGAAGCAACTATTGGATAAATCTAGCTACATCACTTTCCCAAAATTTCAATTGCCTGCTCTTTTGTTGATGAAAAACTACTTATGACTTTAAAGAATATCTCGCAGGGATTTACCCATATTGACCTTTGTTCTAAGTTTGTGTATAAATAAGTAAAGATCTTAATTAAGATCTTTACTGAAGTATGTTGTAAAATGAAAGTGAAAGTGTTTCAGAAAATGGAGAGAGCTTTGCTTCAAAGAACTTGAGAGAGAGAGAGAGAGAGAGTTTTGATGCAGAGAGGGAGAGTGGTATTTTCTGTTTTCTTCATCTTCCATGTATGAGAAATGGACTACATATATAGTGGAAGACAAGGAACATATATCCTAAAGTCCTCCATAAAACAAGGACCCTTAAAGTCCTCCCTAAAACATGAATCCCCTAAAACTAGGAAAACATCTTCTAATATACAACAATTTACATGATATAGCCATAATAGTTTACAACACTCCCCCTTGGATATTTCATGTCAATAGTGTTGCCTAGGCTGTGCGCTTTTAAGTTGCCTCGTCAAAAACCTTGCCAAGTAATAAAAACTCTGTGGGAAAAAACAACCTTGGTCGAAGGAGAAAAAGAGCACAACGCGCATGAGTGTGGAGTAGTAATATCACAGCTTCGGAGATAAGTGGAGTCTTCTTATTAGCATCATAAGTAGGTAGTATGTCTACGAGAGGGATGCATTTAGATTTGCTACACCAAAACCTTGCCCGGTAAACCCAGTGGGAAAAACCCGTGGTCGAAGGGAAAAGATGAGCAAATGCATATATATTGAATCAAAACATCTTCAGGATGTAGTATAAGTGGGGCGACCATGCTAAAGATGTGCCTCGTTAAAACCTTGCCAGGTAATAAAACCCAGTGGGACAAAATAACCCTGGACGAAGGACAAAAGAGTACACGATGGTCAAGTGGGTATGCTTCTGGATACTCCCCCTGATTCAACTCCCCCTGAAAATTACATGTTAGGTAATTCAGATAATTTACGTAGACCAATACCTTGTACATGCTTCTGGAATGTAGACTTTGGTAGTGACTTAGTGAAGAGGTCTGCACGATTGTCTTCAGATTGAATCTGCTTGACCTCAATCTTCTGATGCTCCTGTTGTTGCTTATTGAAGAAAAACTTTGGTGCAATATGTTTGGTGTTGTCTCCTTTGATGTAACCTGTCTTCATTTACTCGATGCAAGCAGCATTATCCTCGTGGATAGTGGTTGGTTCATCAGTGGTGGAATGCAGTCCACATGTGCTTTGAACATGCTTTGTGATGGCTATCAACCATATACATTCACGTATTGCGTCGTGAAGGGCTAGAATCTCAGCATGATTCGAAGAGTTAGCAACAAGGGTCTGTTTCATAGACCTCCAAGAAATTGCAGTATTCCCAATGGCAAAGACATAACCAGTTTGGGAACGCGCCTTGTGCGGGTCTAATAGATAGTCTGTATCAGCATATCCAACAAGGCTCATTCTAAGGATCAAATGGGTTTGATCGATTCCTTGATGCATAGGGATACTATAACCCCATGTCCGCCGTACCTCTACGGTAGCGAAAAATGTCTTTTATGCCATTCCAGTGGCGGCGTGTTGGCGCAGAGTTATATCTAGCTAACAAGTTCACATCGAATGAGATGTCCTGTCTAGAGCATTAAGCCAAGTACAATAATGCGCCTATTGCACATAGATATGGGACTTCTGGCACCAATATCTCTTCATTATCATATGCAGGACGATACGGTTCTCTCTAGACTTCAGACGACCATGGGTGTGCTTGCTTTTATCCTCATTAAAGCATCTTAACATCTTCTGGATGTAATTTGGATGATGGACCAAAATTTCATCTGCACTGTGCTCGGGCTCCAAGTCGAGACAATAATTTGTTCTCCCAAGGCCTTTCACCTCAAATTCCAACTTCAGGTGCTTTGCGGTTTCCTTGATCTCTTCAGGAGTATCAATCAAATTCATGTCATTGACATAGACTGCTATAATTGCAAACCCGGAACTTGTTTCCTTAATAAACACGCATGGATATAGTTTATTATTCACATATCCCATCCCGATCAAATATTCACTTAGACGGTTATACCACCTCCGTCTAGATTGTTTCAATCCATAAAGTGAAGCCTCAAAACTAGTGAAGAGCGTGTTCCGTGGTCTAGAACTATTTGGATCGGGTATATTAAGTCCTTCAAGAACTTTTATGTATCTCTGTATCATGATCCCCATAGAGATAAGTTACGACCATATTCATAAGCTGCATATTCAGTTTTTCGGAAACTACCAAACTGATAAGGTAGCGGAACGTTATGACGTCCATTACGGGAGAATACGCCTCCTTGTAATCAATCACAGGGCGTTGAGAAAATTCTTGCGCCACTAGACGAGCCTTGTGTATCACAATCTCATTTTTCTCATTACGCTTCCTTACAAATACCCATTTAAATTCTACGGGTTTAACATGGGGAGGTGTAGGAACAATAGGTCCAAACATCTTTCTCTTTGTCAAGGAATCCATTTTGACCTGGATTGCTTATTTCCTTGTTAGCCAGTCATCTTTTCATTGATATTGATCAACAAAGTAAGGTTCGAGGTCATCGCATATTATAGTTTCGGTGGCCACCGCAAATACTAATATATCATCAATGATAATCTCATTCCGATTCCAAATCTCACTAAATTTACCGAGATATCTCTATTCTTGGGAGTGGGTTCAAATGTTGGAGCGTCCCCCAACATCGTCTCTTCTAGGACAGGCCCATAATCCGGGTTCACCTCATGAGATGAATAGGTTTGAGATTGCGATGTCAAGATGATTCGTTTGTGCCAAGTTTACCCTCTTCTGGGGATAAGAATCCTTCGAACCTAATGGTCTACCTCACTTCTGGGCAGGGACATATGACTGGTTAGCCGCCATGGTCGTACCTCGTCCATCTGGGACGACACATCCTACAGGGACGTCTATCCTTGCAGGCACATTTGCAGCAGGTATATATGATCTCGTCACTTTAGCTAGATCAGAGAAAGCGTCTGGCATATTTTGGGCTACACTCTGTAGATCTAGAATTCTCCGCACTTCATTATCATATTGTGCGGTTCGGGGATCAAGATGAGACATAGTGGGGACATTCCACGTCAATTCACGTCGTTCATCAGGAACGGTAACGTTCTTATCTCCCCTAACGGCGGGAAGACTGTCTCATCAAAGTGACAATCCGCAAATCTAGCGGTAAAGAGATTGCCTGTCAAGGGCTCTAAAGAGCATATAATGGATGGGATTCATAATCAACATACACGCCCATCCTTTGTTGAGGACCCAATTTTGTACGTTGTGACGGCACAATTGGCACGCGGACTGCATACCCAAATGCGCGTAAGTGCGAAACATCAGGTTCGTACCTAGTCACCAACTGTAATGCGGAGTAAGGTTGGTAGTAGTGGGCCTCAACGGGACCAACGTAGCTGCATGCAAGATTGCATAGCTCCATGCAGAATTTAGAAGCTTGGTGCGCATTACCAAGATTCTATCTGCGAGACCATCTTGGGTGTGAACATAGGGAACTAAATGTTCAGCATCAATCCCAAAGGATATACAATAATCATCGAAAGACTTCAATGTAAACTCTCCGGTATTATCAAGTCTTATAGACTTTATGGGATAATCTGAGTGGTAAACCCTCAATTTCATGATCTGGGTGAGAGTTTAGCAAAAGCAGCGTTTTCTTGTGGACAATAGTGTAACATGTGATCACTTTGTCGATACATCAACCAAAACCATGAAATATTTAAATGGTATGCATGGTCGTTGGATAGGTCCACAAATTTTCCTTGCATTCTGTGCAGAAAAATGGTGTGTCTATAAACTAGTCTTTGCACACGATGATCTAGAGTTTAACATTCCTAACGAGCAAGTTTGGCGTAATGTGTTACTAAACACAAGACCCTTATTCAGAAGGGGATGCCCATGTGATAAGTTGAGGATGTGATGCATCATACTTTGACCTGGGTGTTCCAAATGGTCATGCCATAGCAAGTAGTTCTCGAATTAGTTAGCTTCTAGCTAACAAATTTCAATTTCTCCAATGTACGCTTCTGGCCGCACACTCAGAGGTTATGCAAAGCCACTCATTTTTCTCAGGGGTTTCAATGTGATAACCGTTGGTTCGAATATCCTTAATACTCAATAACGTTCTTCTGGAACATGGAGAATATAAGGTCTCATTAATGGTAAATTCAGTACCATTGGACAACATAAAGTGGGCTTTGCCATAGCCCTCTATCAGGTTGGATCGGCCTGATACGGTTGTCACAGAGGTATGCATAGGCAATAAGTTTGAAACATATCCGATCTCGGAGTATGGTGTGCGTAATAGCACTGTTAGCCAGACAACAAACTTCCCCACTGAATATGCCTATTCATTTATTTAATTCAATGGATCACATGTATAAATAAATTTATTGAATTAAATATATTCGAACAAAACCACATTTAATCCAAAGTATCGAAAAACATAAATCACCAAAATCCGAAGATTGAAACACTATTCATTAGATATGGCACATGGGGCCAATCATACCCATGTCTTCGAGTTTCTAATCCTCGGTATGTATAGTACTTGCCTGAAAATCCATGATCTCTAGTGTGGTTTATATAGAAAATGACCCTTAAACAAAGTTGGTATTTCGAGTTCCGCGACTGGCGTAATACTCATCTACTGCTTCGGCTATCGCACAACAGGTGCGGGACCAGTAGTCAATTCCTCCACATCGATGACAAAGATCATGCTAATTTTGGTGGCGACGAGCCAGACTAGTGTTCCTTTCAACTTGGGCTTGCTGAGTTAGGGCATCACAATTCTCACTACATGGGCCTTGGCCATGTGGAGCTGGATTACGTGCTCCTTGGCCTCTTGGGCCTTGGCCACCTGACTGACGGTCATGTGGGTTATTTTCCCTTCTGCTAATCATATCTTGCTTCAGGCAAGAAAGTGGTCATTTGATGGTTAAAGCTCTCTTCCAGAGCGACCCAAAGAGTTTGTGCATCCTCTTGATCGGATACTCAGTTTGGAGTGCTTTCTCTATATGTTTCTTTATGAAAATTATGGCACTCGCCTTAAAAGCCTCTCTGGCGACATTGTCAACATTGATTATTGATCTCATCTTCTTTGCAGTTAGATGAATTATCACATCTTGAGTCCACTTTAGATAGTTTCTTCCAGAAACCTCCAAAGCAACAAAGTCAAGTTTGTTGAGATTTGGCATTTCTTACAGGAAATGAACAAATAATCTTAATGCTTTGGGTAATATCGTCCATAAGCAACTAATAGGAATTTTAGGTTCTATAACATGGTATGGAAAGTCGGATTAAACATGTAAAATCTACTGATTTTATCATGTGTGGTGAATTTATGAAGGAAACTTCAAGTTTCTTAAATGGCATTATCGAAACTACAGGTTAGATATGTGTATGAACTACTGGTTCATTTAGAACTACTGGTTCGTTAGGTACCTGCATTTTCTACACATATATTCTAATGTGAAAATTTAGACAAGTAACACAATAATATTAAATAGAGCAAATTGAAATAATATCTCACAAATTTGAATAAATGGAAATCACAAATCAATTGAGATATTAATTGCATGCTAGTAAAATAACATATTAATTATCACACAATTATGTGAATAAATGCTTCTGGCAATTAATTACACATATAAAATATGGTGAATTTATTTACAATAGCCATAATGACATGGACGTTGTCTGGGTTCAAATCTCAATAGAATCAAATCATTTTTCCTTTTATTTGGTTCTACTGGACCAAAGAAAGAGTGGGCTTGATAATAAAGCATACGTACGGGGCTTAGCTGCGAGCTCATGACCCAGGCTTTCATGCACTAGTCAAATAGTGTGTGAGGCCTGTTGGGCTGCTCGGTCTTGCGGAAGGAAAATGGGCCTGCTGGGCTCAAGCTGGTCTGCCAAGGAATGAAAAGTTATTACTTAGTCCTTTCGGTAATTCCAATTGAATACCACCAGGTAAGAAGATGAGGTTTAGGTGGAGCGAGACTCGCTTAAGTACACAGCCTCATTGAATCTTACCTAGACATCGCATCTAATTGGATGAGCCTACTTGGAAAGGTTCATAATCTTTCAGTGTTGTCGAAACTACAGGTTCGATACATGTGAACTTCTGGTTCAATATTTATGTATGAACTTTTGGTTCAATGTTTATGTGTGAACTTCCGGTTCAATGTTTATGTGTGAACTTCCGGTTCGTTAAGTACTTGCATTCCGCACATATATATTCTAATGCAAAGAATTTAAGTGGGTAAAATATTTAAATTTAATATGAGCAGGTAACACCACAAAACATTATTATAATAAATAATGAAGGGAAGATGTATCATTATCACAAAGTCCAAACAAGTATATATAGATATTTGTCACAATATAAAAGAATTGATAGCTAAAATAAAAGCTATTGATTTTCCCTTTTACTCATTCAATTATGCCAATTATAGTGCAAGAGAAATAAGTGTCTCTCATAGAGGATTAAGTTAAACTAGATGCTTCAACAAAAGTCATAAATCGTGACTGCAGTTCATACTGAACAACAGTCGAAAGACGAACTGAAACACTAAGCAAAACTACCCAGAAAAATACGAAAATTTACAGAGATGCACTAAACATATAAGGGCTCCAGCATACAAAATTTGGTGAATTTTGGAGTTGAATTACTATTTTAAATAAATACTGGAACACAGAGATCAGAAGGTAAAATGAAACAGCAAAATAGGTTTTTTGTTTGGAAAAACCTACTTGATTGTAGAGCTGGTAGAGTGAAGTTGATTGAATGATGAACTGCCTTTTCTCTGCAACCTAAGAATTATTCACCTCTTCCCTTGTCAATCTGCAATCCAAATCCTAGAGCTATTCGTGCTGATAACGTGTTGTAAAATGAAAGTGAAAGTGTTTCAGAAAATGGAGAGAGCTTTGCTTCAAAGAACTTGAGAGAGAGAGAGAGAGAGAGAGAGAGAGAGTTTTGATGCAGAGAGGGAGAGTGGTATTTTCTGTTTTCTTCATCTTCCATGTATGAGAAATGGACTACATATATAGTGGAAGACAAGGAACATATAGCCTAAAGTCCTCCATAAAACAAGGACCCTTAAAGTCCTCCCTAAAACATGGATCCCCTAAAACTAGGAAAGCATCTTCTAATATACAACAATTTACATGATATAGCCATAATAGTTTACAACAAAGTAAAGATTATCTAGCTGGGATTTACCCAACAGGCAGTGAACTAAACTGTCTGAAAGTATGGCATAAGTAATTAACAATAAAGTTAATTTTTTAATTTAAGAATCGATAACTGAGTAAGTATTTTTAAATACTCACTGAACTAAAATTAGATTTAGAAATAATAATAATAAAAAAAGTACTTGTGTCATGTCTCCAAATTAAAATGATGGTCTGATGATGAAATTAGTGTGGTTTTCTCATTCAGTCCAAGAAACAATGCTTGAAGTCAATGGCAGTTGCTTTCACCGGTTGATATACAAAAGTTTCGGCTCTCATTTTACCAAACTCTCAATAAACCTATCTCACTTGTGGTTGTCATGCACTCTAGAGTCTAGACAACCTTACAGGGTGTGCTTTTCTTTCTTCATTCTTTTACAGTTTTACCACTAAATCAAGAGCCAGTGGCGGTGACAAACTGGCAATTGCATCTACATATCAACCAAACTCATTATAAGATGCTCTTTCGGTGGTGACTGGACTGATCGGTCCTCTACCTTTACCTTTTCTTCTTTTCTTGGGCACGTAGTTTCGCTTCATCTTACACGAAAAACTCTGTGCACCGAGAGACTTGTCCTCTTCTGCCCCTTCTTCATTTCACCAGCAATCAAACAACAATTGTTCCTGCTTTTTCCACCCGTTCATACACATGCAATGTGTTCCTGCTTTGGCCACTTTACCTTTACTTCTTCTCCATACCATCTTACACGCCCTTGACTTCACATTGACGTTGATCGAAGCTACCAGGAAACTATGATCAAGCAGTGTACCTATTTTTGAGCTGTGCTCCTTTTCTTTTCCTCTTCTTCTTCTGCTCCTTAATTCCATCAGCGAGCTTAGCGTGAAATCAAACTAAAAGCTAGATTCGATGGCCACCCAATTGGGAGCTTCTTCCTCATTATCTTCTGTTCCTTTTTCCACCCGTTCATACACACACGATGTGTTTCTGAGTTTCAGAGGCGAGGATACACGCTACAATTTTACAGGTCATTTGCACAGAAATTTGGTTCAAAGGGGGATCAACACTTTCATAGATGATGATGATCTTCCAAGAGGAGAGGAAATATCAGAAGCACTTCTCCGAGCCATTGAAGGATCAAAGCACTCTCTCATTGTGTTCTCTGAAAACTATGCATCCTCAAAGTGGTGTTTGGATGAACTGGTTCATATCCTTGGATGTAGAAGATCAAAGAAACAAATGGTTTGGCCAATCTTTTACAAAGTGGATCCCTCGGACGTAAGACACCAAAAAGGCACATTTAGTAAGGCACTTGCAGAGCATGAGCACCGATTCGAAGATGACAAGAACAAGGTGTTAAGATGGAGAGAAGCTCTTTCAGAAGCAGCAAATTTATCTGGGTGGCATTTCCCGGGCGGGTACATTATGCACTTAATCTTACTTATAGCAAATTTGTCTGTTTTTTTAGTGGTGTGTGATTATTATACAATACTATGCTCTTTTTCGAAGTAGCTAGCAAGGTTTTATTTTTATTAAATGTTTCATTTGATTTTAACATGACAGGCATGAATATGAATCTAAATTTATTGATAGAATCATTAAAGAGATTTCTGCACAAGTAATAAAACATACCCCTTTGAATGTGGCAAAGTTTCCAGTCGGGATAGAATCTCGTGTACAAGGCATGCTTGAACTCTTAGATGTTGGGAGAAGTGATATACGCATGGTATGGATATGGGGAAGTGGTGGAATAGGGAAGACAACAATTGCTAAAGCTGTTTACAATACAATTGTCCATGAGTTTGAAGATAGTTGCTTTTTGGCAAATGTTAGAGAACGTTCCGTGCCACATGAAGGTCTAGTCAACCTACAAAACATTATTCTTTCAAAGATTCTAGGGGGCAAAGAACTGAAAGTAATCAATGTTGATGAAGGAATCAATTTGTTGCGTGAAAGGTTGAGAAATAGAAGGATGCTGTTAATTCTTGATGATGTGAATAAATCGGACCAGTTAGACGCATTAGCCGGAGCACCTGATTGGTTTGGTTGTGGCAGTAGAGTTATAATAACAACAAGAGATAAGCGTTTGTTTGTTCACGATGTCAATCCTATATACAAAGCCAGGGAACTAGATCATCACGAGGGTTGTAAGCTCTTTAGTTCAATTGCCTTCAAGAATAAGAGAATTTTAGATGACAATGAGCAGCACTTAGTTAGCACTATTGTTAGATATGCTCAAGGCCTTCCATTGGCCTTGGTAGTTTTGGGTTCACATCTATGTGGTAGACCGGTACATAAATGGCAAGCTATGCTAGATGGTTTTAGAAGAAATCTTCCTGAAGGCATTCAAGATATTCTCAAAGTCAGTTTTGATGGACTAGAAAAAGTAGTGAAAGAAGTTTTCCTCGACATTGCTTGTTTCTTCAAAGGTTGGAAGACAAATGATGTGATACAGATACTAGATGGTTGTGACCGCAACAACCCCACGCATATTATTGAAGTTCTTGAAGAAAAGGCTCTCATATATGTTGATTGTTATGGTAAGATTTCCATGCATGATTTGCTAGAAGAGATGGGAAAAGATATAGTTCAGCAAGAGTCTACAGAGGTCGGTGAGCGAAGCAGATTGTGGCATCACAAGGATGTGCAGGAGGTTCTAACAGAAAACACGGTATGTAGTTCCTATATGCTCAGATTTACATATATACATGGAGTCAAGTTAGTGTGATTCTCTATGTGTGTAGTTTATTCCAATTCGTCAACTAATATCCGGGTAATATGTATTATATGTTTTTTTGTCGAATTCTTAAAGAAAGAATAAAACTCAAAAAACTTGCATTTTATTATATAAGTACTCATTTTGCTAATACGATTGCCTTTTTCATACTAGGGAACAAGTAAAATTGAAGGTATAATGATAAAGATGCCTATAGCATATGTGATATGCTTGAGTCCTGAATGCTTCAAAGAGATGAGAAATCTTAAAAATTTTATAAACGTCAATGGAAGGTTTTGTGGAAATGTTGATTATTATCCGAAAAACTTGCGGTTACTTGATTGGCGTAACTATCTGGTACAATCTTTGCCCTCCGATTTTAATATGAAGAATTTGGTTCAACTTAATATGTCTTGCAGCCGCATCTCACGTTTCGGAGAAGAATTCAAGGTAATTATAAATTTTCAGGAGTTTACGTTATTAAAATCTTTACACCTTACTAATTTTCCATTTGATTTCTTCTTCTTCTTTGGTATGACAGAGTATGGAAAATCTGAAATTCTTAAATCTGAGTGGATGTAAATTCCTAGCACAAAGCCCAAACCTGTCTGGAAGCCCAAACTTAGAGTTCCTGAATCTAAGCTATTGTAAAAGTTTAAAGAAGGTTCACCGTTCGGTTGGATCCCTCAAAAAGCTTGTTGACCTGAATCTTGAAAGATGCTCTAACCTTGTGAGGCTACCAGGAGAAGTCAACTGGAGATCCCTCCGATCCATTAATCTCGACTACTGCACAAGGCTGGAGAGTTTCCCTGAAATTGAGGGAGAGATGAAATACATGACATCCATGAGTCTATCCAACACTGCCATCAAAGCATTGCCTTCATCCATTGGATATCTAATTAACCTTGAACTGTTGGTGTTATCTGGTTGTCGAAACCTCAGAGAGTTTATTTTGCGGCATTTATGAATTGCAGAAGTTGGAGGGAGTTTATTTGCTGAAGTGCCCAAAACTCGTAAGATTCCCAAATAAGGTGGAGTATGAAGTGCTTCCCAAATACCGTGACTCTTTATCGAAAAGAAAAATACAATTCGGCGCCAGAGCCAGAGCCAGAATTGTGACTCGTAAGTTATGAAGGCAGTTCATTGGAGCCAGAGCTAGACACTGAATTCAATTCGGCGCTTCCTTGGCTAAATCAATTCCATGTGACTCAATGAAATTTGTCTAATATTGATTTCCTCGCATCCCTTGATTGTGCATCCACTTTAGATTACCTTGATTTATCAGGAAGCCCCATTGTTATTCTTCCCGAATGCATCATCAACAAATTTGTCAACTTGGGGAAACTCAATTTGAGAGGCTGCACGAGGCTCGTAGAAATTCCAGAGCTTCCACCAAGGATTCGCGAGTTGAATGTGAGCGATTGCGTATCATTGGAAAGAATTTCAAAGTTGTCAAACATTTTGGAGCGTAAAGAATCACAAATGATTGAGAAGATGGACTTGACTAATTGCTGGAGACTCTGTCAAAATTTGGTTGAGATGGCAAACAAGGATGATGATGATGAAGTGCACGCCGATCTCTTCTCTCGACTCCTATCTTCTCAGCAATCCAAATTCACAATTACATTTCCAGTTCCAAGAAGCGAGGTTCCAAAGTGGTTCAGCTGTCAAATGGATTTCATGGGGCATCGACGGTTTGAATTTTATATCGAAACACTTGCAAATTTCAAATGGGACAACGCAGGATTGGCTCTCTATGTTGCTTTTGATCAAAACCTGCAAGATCCTTGGACTGGTTTTACGGTCTATATTCACATCAATGAAGTACGTGTTTCAGTTCCCTACTATGAACGTGTTCATTCAGGAGAGTGGGATCATGTGTGGCTGCACTATGTTCCCTTCCTTGAAATGTGGCGATTTGGTTATATGCGTCCATTGCCACCTTTTACGTGTCAAGTCATTATTTATCAATTTGAGTCCTCCATAAAAAGCTGTGGTGTCCACCTTGTAATGCCACCCAATGAAGTAGTTTCTATGAAGCTAATCCGTGCAGAGAACCTCACCAGTGAACTTTCTCATGATGAACTTAAAAATGCGTGAAAATTTCTAAGCTAATGACGTTTCTATAAGCTAATCGGTGCTGTGGTATCGTTTCCTTTTGTGAAAATTTCCTCATTTCAGAGATAATATGTGACAATTATCGTCTGAACAACAATGCTATTCCAGGACTTCTGGGACAATTATCGTCCCAAACAGAGGACTGACTGCAAAGAATTATCTACTGATGCACAACTGGAGAACGAAAAGCTGTAATTACTGATGCAGCATGGCATTGTCTATGGACCAGTGTGATGGATACAGGTTTTTCAAATTCTCCCTTTCTTTGATATCTTTGGAGTTTCAAGATTGGTTTGTAATATCAACTCTTAGTTGGCATTCTCCATATGTGTGGATAGAGTTGAACAAGTTTACCATGCCCAATTCCATGTAACTAATAAGTGCAAAATTGCATCAGTGAAAGGAATATTAAATTTGTAATTTAGAAGCTTGATCTAGTGCACTTATCTACTTCACTAAACTCATTGATGAACTTGTAGACGTTTTCTCGTCCGATAGCCACTTTCAAGGTCTTTCTATTTTCTGATTATATAGCATCGTTTTCTGAATTTATTTCCTCATCCAAAGGTATGCTACTACTCTATTAATATGCAGCTGCGCTTTTGATTTCGGATTGAACTGCTAATATATACATTCGCTTAATTATGGGCCTTAGAAATGTTGGCGAGAAAGAATAAAAGCCCTTACTTTCGCTTAATTAGTTTGGTTTCCTGGATTGCTAATCTTAGTGTCAGATTATGCTGCTGATGCAATATAGCATTACTTCAGTTTACTAGCTAGATTATCTAAATGTCAGGTTTCACATGGTTGATTGATTTTAGTATATGACATGTAAATTTGTACTAGATGCAAAGACTCATTGGAGGAAGTTTGATTAGGTTCTGGTGTAGAGATATTCACGCCATGAGTATTTGAAACTTTAGATGATTCTGTCATTACTACAGTTTTTCTGTTGACCAGACGGAATCATGTAATAATGTACATCAGATAGGTGGTTTGAGTTTCTGCTAAAGGAAATGAATTTTTTTTGTTTGAAACCTTTCTTTCATTAATGAGTTAAAAGAAGGACAGGTTAACTCATCATAATGTTTACTTAATTTGCTCCCTTATTGTCATTGCAGGGAATGCCCTGAGGAATCTAAGGAAGCTGTTGCATCACTAATGGTTACTGCATCTAGGTTTTCTGATTTACCAGAGTTTTGTGACATTAGGCCACTATTTCAAGTGAGATAAGTGAATTCTGGATTATTATGTGGATCAAAAGGTAATTATTTATTGAACTGCACTTGATGGAATTTTATGAATCCCTAACTGCTTTGAAACTGACTAACTGAATTCCTGAATGATTGTTTGTTGAGAACATAGCTTCAAAGCCTCCCACATTGGAGAAGAAGGTTCAGTTGACATAGCATTGGAGTTTTCAATAAAGTGGGACTCCAAGGCCTTTGAACAAAGGATGTGTCACGCCCCGAATTTTGAATAATAAATTCAAATCCGAAACATGAAATAAACAACTTAATCAAATAAACGTTCTGAATTTTTTTCTCAGAGATAAACACACCTCGCCTCACTCACTAATACAAAAACCAAATCCTCAAGAGTTTAATATTACAACACACTCTCTCCAAATTTAAATGTAAGCTCAATGAGCATAACAACCTCACAATAAAGCTGTAACTCCAATCCCACTACTCAAAGCAGCCTGATCACCTTCTCGATTCACCTGACCTGTAGGATTACCCGCTACACAATTTGAATAGTGTACCGGGATTGCAACAACACCAAACCCGGTAAGCTTTACAGCTCGTATGAGTAAACAAGAAAGAACTGTTGATTTTAATCATATTTCTTTTTAACTGAAGTAAACAACCAACAATCTCAACATCTGCAAGGAAACATAAAAACAAAACACGGAAAATCCCCAACGAATACATTTCCACAATTCTCTAACCACAATACCACCACTTTGGTCCATCCCAACTGTTTGGACCCAACACCAACAACACGTTAGAGTTCTAACCACATCGTTTCCTGTCACCTCGGTTATTATTTAACCGGCGATCTTCGGACTTTCCCCTGTCCTCAGAGCACTACATCTCGGTTATTATTTAACCAGCGTTCTTCGGACTTTCCCCTGTCCTCAGAGCACTACATCTCGGTTATTATTTAACCGGCGGTCTTCGGACTCTCCCTGTCCTCAGAGCACTACATCTCGGTTATTATTTAACCGGCGGTCTTCGGACTCTCCCTGTCCTCAGAGCACTACATCTCGGTTATTATTTAACCGGCAGTCTTCGGACTCTCCCTGTCCTCAGAGCACTACAATTCTACCCTCTAATCAACTCAGAAGGTCAACATGATTATCACACACATTTAGCGGTTAGCATTATCATAAATAATCATGGCAATTTCAAAGACAATATCATATCATAACCAAGTTATCGCAATTCCACACACACCTCAATGTCATACCATTCCATATATAATCACGTAATTATATATATACGTAATCATTCGCTCAGGGATAATCACTAATACCAACTATAATTCAAGCATAAAAATCGTGAAATTCATTTTGTATAATTAAAATCATTTTACTTACCTATGGACCGTAGCTGATCAAGTCCATGTGATTAAAAACAAATATTTATTCCATAAATATTTTCACACAATTACGACAAAATAAAGTAATTAAATGTACTCGGTTCGTAATATGAACCACGTGAGGTTTACTCACCTCTAATCCCGCTGCGTCTTCAATTTCACAATACACACCAAAACCGCTCACCAAGGAAGACCGTCAATCACCTAATCAAACATGATCATAACTTAGCCCACAACTCATAAACAAAATTAAACGACGATCCAACGGTCAGATCGAAATTATATGATGATCCAACGGTCGGATCCTCACGGATCGCCCTTAGGATCATCCTCCAAAATTATCACAAAGATCCAACGGTCGGATCTTCCTGAATCTTCCTTACAAACATCTCCACAAAGTTTCATGAAAATCCGACGGTCGGATTCTCACGAATCGCACTTTGAATCACTATTTAGCAATTATACGAAGATCCAATGGTCGGATCTTCGCCCGTGACCACACAAAGTCATCAGGACAGTCATACGATCAACATATCAAAAATACAAGTCCATCGGACGGTCCGATCTTCACAGATCATTAATCGAACAATCGAAATTGATCAAAACCGTAAAAATTCATAACTAAATCATACGATATCCAAAAATTATGAATTATATATGCAAACGATCGTATTGAAACATAGAATCTAAAAATGTAAAGAAAACACATTTTTGACCCCCGGAGGTGGCCGGAAAAGGGCCGCCGGAGTTTGGACAGAGCCGCCGCCGACCACCGCCAATGGTGTCGGAGACATGCTGTTCCGCTTCGTCTCATCAAGCCCAACCACTTTCCTAACTAGCATGAAGTCTGAAAATGACCGGAAGGGGTCGAAATTACCTAAAACAGTCGAGGTGGCCGGAATTTTTTCAGAATCAGGCGAAGAACGCAGAAACCGGCGAGCTTATTTTCGACGTAAAAACTTCAATTTCAGACCTCGATTCCTTCTGGAGAGTTGTTAATAACATCAAGGTAAACTAAATGTTTCAAGAATCAATCAAAAAGATGCACTACAGCTCGAGATATCACGATCGAAAGGTTTTGGTTTCCGATCGAAAACCGGTCGAGCTCCGACGAACGTGAAACCGATCACTCCAGGTGTGATCCTTCTGGGATGATGATAAGCAGGTTTAGGGGAGTTCATAGAGCTAAGGATCGGAAGTTTTGGCGGCCGGAGCTAGGAGAAAACCGGCGTTGACTCAAATCGAACTCAAATCGGTTTAAGCTCCCCGCCGCCGCTGCAGGCCTTTCCGCCGTGCAAGGCTGCCAGAGAAGGGTGGGCAAGGACCAGGCGAAGCCAATGGAAGAAGTCTGGTGAGGATTGGTGGCCGGAGGAGGAAGATATGGCCGGTGGAAAAATTGCAGCGATTTCCGGTCGGGGGGAAAAGGGAGGAACGAAGGTTTCCAAAACCGGAAACTGAAAAATATTTTTGGAAAATTTCCAAAAAAGGAAGCTTTATACCAAACTGGAAACTTTTTCAAAAAATCATAATTAATTCATATGAACTCCGATTTTTGCGTTCCGCATATGCACGAGATCGTATCGACTAGCTCTACAACTTTCATGAAGGAAGTTTTCTCAAATTCCGTACGTATAAAAAGTCGATTTTCGCGTGCTCTAAATAACGCACGTTTTCGAAATAAAATCGTTCGAACTAATTTCACAACCCCTCAAAGCTTCGTACTTTCTCCCATGACCACGAAATCATTACTAAAAATCCCCGGAATTTAATTTGGATTTTTCGGGGTATTACAGGATGTCTAAACCTCCTGCATTTATACAGGTCTGGCCTACTGTGTTGCTGTAATAACACCTGTATCAGATATTCACATAAAATACAAAATCCTGGGATGTCAAAGTCTGGTGGATTTCTTATTTGGGAAAAAAAGTATTGCTCTTTTGAATTCTAAGGCAGTTGCAATTTCGCTGTGCAAACCATGAAATTTTGGATATGTATAGGGTTTCAGGCACAAGCATCGATCTGTGTAAGCAAATTAAGTTATGAAATGGTGGGAGAAAGCCCTAAAACTGAACATGGTGCAGATCCATTCTGCTAAGAACTCATTGATTCTTTGCATAATGCTGGTGATAGATTGGTTGTAGTGGATTTTTACTCACCTGGTTATGGAGATTGTAGAGCTCTCCATCCCAAGGTATATTTCATATTTCATTTTTATCCCAAGGTATATTTCATATTTCATTTTTACGTATCGAGTCATATTTCATTGCTGTTTTGTTCGCATACTCATAATCAGAGTAATTTTGTATCTAACCAGCTTAGAATACGAGCTTTCCTTCTACTGGGTTTTCCCCCCATTTTCGTTTTACAATCTTCCATTACAATCTTCCTACCATGCTATCTCAGCAGAAAAATCCACCTCGGGATTTTCAACCTCTGCCGCCGCAGCCACAATTAGCTTCAAATCATAGTCATGCTCAACCCGATAAGCATACATTCTATATAAGGTGATTATTTGATTACCAATTTTTGTTTTCCAAATAATTTTGCTATGTTTTGTTGTATGTTGTCATGTGTAATTGGATAATTGTAGAGTTAATGGTCACAGCCCCATTTCATTCTGATATGGACGAATTTCTAAATACGATATTAAGCACATCCATATGATTTTGATTGATTTACATGGGGATTATCTGAAATTTACAGTTAACTTTGAAATCTTATGGTAGTTAGGCATAATTTCTTTTCTGTTGAGATGTTATATCAGAGGGTCTCATAAAATCAAAGTATGGCAGAAATTGGTCGTACTGTAACTGCCTATATTATGAGGACAGGAAATACAAGCCTTGTTCTGTAAAGTTTGCACCAAACAATAAGCAATGCACTTAGAATCATAACCATCATTCTCCCACTCATACCCCACTGACTTCATTCACATACCCTTCTATTTTTCCTGCCCTGCCAAGCAAAACTCCCTACCTCTCTATTCCTCTTACTTGCCAAGAAAGAGTCACGCTACTCTGTTCTGGATAACATGGTCTTTCCATCTTAAAATGACTCCCTTTCACCTAACTATGCACTAATATATAGTTATATACCCTCCCCCTTCTTCACCTTATGCTCAACTTCTCCACCTTAGTTCCTTACTCTCTCTTACTAAATCAATCCACAAACACATCAACAGTAAAACAATGACACCCCAATACCTCTTCTCACTATTCTTTTTCGTGATCTTCTTCTTCCATTTGCACATAATTAATTCTGCTCAATCTCCAGCAGTTGCAGATTTGCTTCAGAATGCCTATAGCTGCATATTTACTATTCCTTTTGCATTACTATTAATTTGAAATAGCAAGCAGCTACGTATAAGCCCTTAAGCTTTCATTTAGTATTAATAGGCGAGATGCTAAGCCTATAGCCCTAGCTGCCCTCTTTAGATCTTTAAAGCAGACTCCTTGTAATTCGCTTTTTGTTTATTCAAAAAAAGCTGTTTCGTTTCAAAAAAAAAAAAAAAAAAACAAGAGGCAGAATAGCTCCTGTAACTTGGCATGAGTTGTTTGGGGTGCAATTTGGTGATGGATTTTCAACAGGTCTGTACCTATGTTTGGTCTATTGCACAGTTTTAAAGCATAAATGTACCTCATTTTTGTGTAAGAGGCAAATAAGCAAGGAACATTTTTGGTCATGGAGACTTAGTAGTTTTGTTACTGAAAAGGCCAATAAAAGACTATTTTCGTTTTGAATTTTGTAACATTATCAATATGAAATTATTTTTTCATTCTCAAATGAAATTTGCCATCCTTAATCTGTTTCCATACATATATGCTCTGCCTGTTTAAAATGCTAGGTTTTCTAAGAAAAAAATTTAAATCATGTGGATACAATCCAATTTAGCAAGCACTTATAGTTTATTCTTCAGGATTTGTTGCTTTTGCCAAGAAAACATGTGAGGACGGCATTCTGCTTGAAGCTTGTTAGACCAATTGGTTGCTTTCTATTTGGTGATGTTAGTGGTAACTGATAATGGGTTCAAACTGCATCTTCCACATATCTTAATTTTATCAGATTGATTAAAGTTGGGGGTTGTACTGTAACCCTCCACTCGGGGAAATTTATATTTTCATATTGGCAGAAGTTGGATCCCATATTAGATCAAATTATGCTGAAATCTTTGTGGTTGGCCATCAAATTACAGATTTTCTACCAACTAATTAAACTAAGGGTACTAATACAATTTTGAGTAAAATCATCATGTGAAAGGTGCTTATTTGCAGATTTATTTTATAGTTTATATTTTTATCAAAGCAACTTTGTTGAAGTATTACCAATACATGGCTAACGTTTATATGGCAGCAAGTTGGCAAATCTGCAGAAGGGCCTAACAAAAGCAAAAGCGGCACCTCTCTTGGACAAGCTTGTTTTTGACAAGGTCAGTTATTATTCCTTCACCTTTCTATTCTTGAAATATCTGGTTTTACATTCGAACAATGCATTACTTCTATCTTATGCATTACATTTTAACAAACTGTGTTATTAATTTGCGGTAGATAAAACAAGAGCTAGGAGGACAAGTTCGTATAATGTTGTCTGGTGCTGCACCTTTGCCCAGGCATGTGGAGGAATTTATCAGAAGGATATGGTATGGTTGACTGCATAACATAATGAATAGATACATATTATACTTGAATCAGTTAAATCATAGTGAAGATCAAGAAAATTGTACAAGGTTAAGTATTCATGGTATATGTGTTTGACCTATGAGATGTCAGTATGAATGCTTTTTTTGTACTCATTCAAATGACCTCAAGTTTCTAAATCAGCTACCACAAGACATCAGAAACAGATATATATGAAACGGAGAGAACTACATTTCATCAGTTTGTTAAATCGTGTAGGCTTACTGAAAGCTGTGTTGGGTGTTTTACGTCCCTTGGCAATGTTTATCCTATGATTGGAACTGTTGGTGCCCCCCTGACAACTATTGAAGCGCGGCTTGAGTCAGTCCCAGAACTGGGATGTGTGCCATGTGGAGAGATTTTCCTAGGAGGAAAAACCATGTCTTCTGGTTACCACAAGCGCAAGATCTAACTGAAGAAGTCCTCATTGATGGGTGGTTCCGTACAGGTAAATGTCTACAATACTAGAAATGAAGTACTTTTTTGGTTGATGCTCAATCGTTTGGTTTCTTTTCAAGTGGGCGCCTTCAAAATTTTTGTTGATGATTCATTTGGAGTGGATGGATCACAGGTGATATAGGAGGATGGCAGCCTAATGGAGCAATGAAAGTTACAGACAGCAAAATGGAAGTATTTAAACTGTCTCAAGGTGAATATGTTGCTATGGAAAGCATTGAAAGCAAATACTTGCAATGGCCCCTTATCACATCGGTATGTCACTAACTTCTGTATTCTAGAATAAATTAGTTTGTGTTCGTCTTTGTGCTACAACATTTGAATTTTGTGGTAGTGTCCTCTACCCTTCTTTCATGTTATCAGAAGTTACAGCTGGATATCTTTACATCTTACCTTTCATCTGGTCGGCAGATATGGGTTTATGGGAACGGCTTTGAGTCATTTCTTGTTGCTGTGGTTGTTCCTGGCAGAAAGGCCTTGGAGGACTGGGCAGCTGAGCATCATTTGACTGATGATTACAAATCATTGTGTCAAAACCTGAAAGCAAGAAATTACATTTTGGATGAGCTCAATATTACGGGTCAGAAACAGCAAGTATGTGCTCCATCGCTGTTCCTAAATTCATCCTATGTTGATTAACTAGTCATCTGACTAAAAAGACATTTAAATTGCAGCTTCGAGGGTTTGAGTTGTTAGAAGCAGCTTCAAAATTTGGTTCAGATGGCAAAGAAGGAAGATGATGAGGTGGGCTCTAATTTCTTCTCTTGACTCCTATCTTGCTTTTCTTGGGAGGAATTTTCTTAGTAGGTAATTTCTTTATACTTTTCTATCCAAGAACTCATTTTTGTTGGCAAAGGACTGGTCATTAATTTGCAATGACATAATACCTAAGTATTAAAATTAGTTGTTTTATTATAGATTAAAAATCAATCGAACTTTCCTTTTTGTATTGGGGATGTCTCTGTCTGTTCTTCACAACCTGTTATTCCCTCATTAAATAGTCAAAAGCCGAGTTAAAAAAAAGTTTACACGAATATACACATCTAGAATAATTATTGTACAAACCTCAGTCAAGTGGCAACATCACTGATCTATAGCATTAACAGAGGATATAAAGGTAAGCTGTCACGCCCCGAATTTTGAATAACTAATTCAAAATCCGAAACATGAATAACAACTACAATACACGCCACTCAAATTTCAAATCTCAAATTAATTAATACAACTCACTTATACAAAGTAAATTTGTAAAGCTCCACTTGAGCATCACTCACCTCACAATTTACAAGGCTGTAAAACTAAAAACAATTACTCTAATCTGCACGATCTCCGCCATGATCCTCCTGACCTGCAGGACTACCCGCTACACAATTTGAATAGTGTACCGAGATTGCAACAACACCAAACCCGGTAAGCCATGACAGCCCGTATGAGTAAATAAGAAGGAACTGTTGATTTTAAATTATATTTCTTTTAAACTCAAGTAAAAATTCAACAGTATTATGTCTGCAAGAGACGTTAAACCACTCATAGAAAACCACAAGAAATACATTTCCACAATCCTCATATCACAATACACCACACTGGTCCTACAGACACCCAACCCACATAGCACCACTTTGGTCCAACTTGACCCTACGTTAGAGTTCTAACTACATCGTTACCTGTCACCTCAGCCAAGGTTTAAATAAACGATATACATCTCGGTTAATATTTAACCGGCGGTCTTCGGACTTTTCCCCTGTCCTCAGAGCACTACATCTCGGTTATTATTTAACCGGCGTTCTTCGGACTCTCCCTGTCCTCAGAGCACTACATTTCTTGTCATGCCCCGAATTTTGAATAACTAATTCAAAATCCGAAACATGAATAACAACTACAATACACGCCACTCAAATTTCAAATCTCAAATTAATTAATACAACTCACTTATACAAAGTAAATTTGTAAAGCTCCACTTGAGCATCACTCACCTCACAATTTACAAGGCTGTAAAACTAAAAACAATTACTCTAATCCGCATGATCTCCGCCATGATCCTCCTGACCTGCAGGACTACCCGCTACACAATTTGAATAGTGTACCGGGATTGCAACAACACCAAACCCGGTAAGCCATGACAGCCCGTATGAGTAAACAAGAAGGGAATGTTGATTTTATAACATATTTATTTTAACTCAAGTAACAATCAACAATCAAAACATTTGTGATGAAACATCAAACAAAACACAGAAAATCCACAACGAATACTTTTCCACACTCTTCTAACCACAATATCACCACTTTGGTCCATCCCAACTGTTTGGACCCAACACTAATAACACGTTAGATTTCTAACAACATCGTTATCTGTCACCTCGGTTATTATTTAACCGGCGTTCTTCGGACTCTCCCGTCCTCAGAGCACTACATCTCGGTTATTATTTAACCGGCGTTCTTCGGACTCTCCCTGTCCTCAGAGCACTACAATTCTACCCTCTAATCAACTCAGAAGATCAACATGATTAGCACACACATTTATCGGTTAACATTATCATAACCAAGTTATTGTAATTCCACACACACCTCAATGTCACACCATTCCATATATATATCCACGTAAATATATATATACGTAATCATCCACTCAGGGATAATCACTAATATCAACTATAATTCATACAAGAAAAACAGGAAATTCATTTTGTATAATTAAAATCATTTTACTTACCTATGGACCGTAATTGATCAAGTCCATATGATTTAAAACAAATATTTATTTCATAAATAATTTTTCACACAATTACGACAAAATAAATTAATTAAAGGTACTCGGTTCGTAATATGAACCACGTGAGGTTTACTCACCTCTAATCCCGCTGCGTCTTCAATTTCACAATACACGCCAAACCGCTCACCAAGGAAGACTGTCAATCACCTAATCAAACGTGATCATAACTTAGCCCACAACTCATAAACAAAATTAAACGACGATCCAACGGTCAGATTCAAAAATAAAGACGATCCAACGGTCGGATTCGAAAATAAAGACGATCCAACGGTCGGATTTGAAAATAAAGGTGATCCAACTGTCGGATTCAAAAATAACGGCGATCCAACGGTCGGATTCGAAAATAAAGACCATCCAACGGTCGGCTTCGAAAATAAAGGTGATCCAACGGTCGGATCGAAATTATATGATGATCCAACGGTAGGATCCTCGCGGATCGCCCTTAGGATCATCCTCCAAAATTATCACAAAGATCCAACGGTCGGATCTTCCTGAATTGTCCTTATAAACATCTCCACAAAATTTCATGAAAATCCGACGGTCGGATTCTCATGAATCGCCTTCCGAATCACTATTTCACAATTATACGAAGATCCAACGGTCGGATATTCGCCCGTGAGCTCACAAAGTCACCGGGACAGTCATACGATCAACATATTAAAATTTGAAGTAAAACCGATGGTCTGATCTTCACAGATCGTAAACCGAAGATAAACGTAAAAACGTAAATCCACTATTTATCAACTTTTTCTAAAATAACCTTATAATAGAGTTTTTCCTCTCAGACAGGTCAAAACTTTCATGAACCGGACAGAATGATACCCAATCTTTCAAAGTGACCAAAATGGTACCTGAACTTTCAAAATGTGGCCAAATGGATACCTCCGTTAAATTTTCGTCACTTTACCGTTAGTATAGCCCATGTGCCGCGCATGTGACTGAAAATTAAGGTAAAAAGACCATAATACCCCTAAATTTATGATCTGATATATTTCCACCCTCTCTCATAGTCTACCTCTAATTTTCCCTCCAAATATTCTCGCCAAACATATATCTTTTTTTTTTTTCTCTTCTTCTTCCCTTTTTCCTGAGAATAATCATGTACCTATTTTCTATACAATAAGCTTGCATCGTACAGGAAAGAATTGCTAAGGAGCAATCCAGGTATGGCATCATTACTGAAATTATATTTCCTTTTTCTGTACATAATTTGAAGTTGTTTTCTTCTAAGAAATTGCAGAGGTCATCTCAAATGATATGTTCAGTTGTATAGAAAATAGGCACATGATTATTTTCAAGAAAAAGGGAAGAAGAAGAGAAAAAAAAAAAAAAAAGATATATGTTTGGCGGGAATATTTGGAGGGAAAATTAGAGGTAGACTATGAGAGAGGGTGGAAATATATCAGATCATAAATTTAGGGGTATTATGGTCTTTTTACCTTAATTTTCAGTCACATGCGCGGCACATGGGCTATACTAACGGTAAAGTGACGAAAATTTAACGGAGGTATCCATTTGGCCACATTTTGAAAGTTCAGGTACCATTTTGGTCACTTTGAAAGATTGGGTATCATTCTGTCCGGTTCATGAAAGTTTTGACCTGTCTGAGGGGAAAAACTCCTTATAATATATCAAAACGCTCGTATTGATGCATAGATGAATAAACTGAAAACAGAACACTAAAATAAGGCTGGACGCGCCGCCACAAGCGGCGGGTCAACGGCGGCGGTCAACGGCGGGTCAACCACCTCCGATGCAAAAGTCGTCAACTACAAACTTCTTCAAAATGAAAGGGTGATCAACTTTCATACCTGGAGCTAAGTCTGGTTCGACCTAGATCGTCCTAGATCAAGCTTTGAAGTTTGGATTAATCTCAGCCACACGATCAGATTCCAGATTCAATCACAGCCCTTCAATCTTCAACGCTTGATCTAGAGCTATTCACTCCAAATCGTCATGAAAGGGGAGTATAGGAATGATCAGCAGGAAGAGGAGATCACGAAAGTGGGGAGGATCGGCCCATGAATCGCCGGAAAAGTGGTTTTCCGGCCGGGTCGGGTTTCGCACGGCTGAGGCTCCTCCGATCCAGCTCTGGGGGCGACGGCGGGGCGAGGAGACTTCACCAGGCAACCGGGCGGCTTGGTCTGAGTGCGGAGAGGGCCGGGTCGTGGCCGGAGGACGCCGGAGGAGGGAGATGGATCCGGGTCGGGTTGGTCGGAACCCGAGGGTTCTGAAGAGAAACCGAAGAGAGAGAACGGAGAGTTTTGGGGGACTGTTTAGCAATTTCGAAACTTTTCCGTCCTTAATGAAATAATCAGAATTTTTCCCTATTTATAGAAAATTCCCAAATTTCAAATATTCATAACTTATTCATATGAACTCCGAATATTGCGTTCCACATATACACGCGATCGTATCGACGAGCTCTACAACTTTCATGAAGAAAATTTTCCCAAATTCGGTACGTATAAAAAGTCACTTTTTGAGACCCCCTAAATCACATACGTTTTCGAAATAAAATCGATCGAACTAATTTCACAACTCTTCTAAGCTTCGTACTTTCGCCCATGGCCACGAAATCATTTCCAAAATGTCATCGGAAAATAATATGAATTTTCGGGGTATTACATTTCTACCCTCAAATCAACTCAGAAGGTCAACATAATTATCACACACATTTATCGGTTAACATTATCATAAATAATCATGGCAAATTTCTAAGACAATATCATATCATAACCAAGTTATCGTAATTCCACACACACCTCAATGTCACACCATTCCATATATATATATACACGTAAATATATATATACGTAATCATCCGCTCAGGGATAATCACTAATACCAACTATAAATCAAGCACAAAAATCGTGAAATTCATTTTGAATAATTAAAATCATTTTACTTACCTATGGACCGTAGTTGATCAAGTCCATATGATTTAAAACAAATATTTATTCCATAAATATTTTCACACAATTTCGACAAAATAAAATTATTAAAAGTACTCGATTCGTAAAATGAAACACGTGAGGTTTACTCACCTCTAATCCCGCTGCGTCTTCAATTTCACAATACACACCAAAACCACTCACCAAGGAAGACCGTCAATCACCTAATCAAACATGATCATAACTTAGCCCACAACTCATAAACAAAATTAAACGACGATCCAACGGTCAGATCGAAATTATATGACGAAGATCCTGAGGGAGAGTCTTCGCATGACGAAGATCCTGCTGAGGTAATTTGGTTAAGAACGATCCCAAACTTGTATATTTGGTGCTTCTCCCCTTTTGAGTTATGACCCTTTTCTCGTACAGGCCACTGCTGTCTTTGCTTGCAAACGCGATAGGTCTCAATCCGTCGAAGAGAGTTTTGAAGATGACGAACCTCTGGGAATGCGATTGGTAAACTCCGGCCCCGTCTTATCCTATTTAAATTTTAAAATCTGGGCAGGATTTTTACTATGTATCTTTTGACAGGTCCGTCAAAGGACCACTGATCCCTCTCGCCTGAGCGAAGCTGGACCCTCAGCCACTGCAGAAGAGCCATTTATCTCGCTAGTTCAAGCATCAACTAACCCTGTGGCACCTCTCCCATCTCCCACTACAGAGCATCTGCAAGGTCCTACCGTTCTAATAACGATCTCTGATGACGACTCCTCAGAGAATGAAAGCGTGGAAAGCCACTCTGAAACTTCTGCCGCTTATGAGGAACTGATGACGACAGAGATTCTCTCGGCACTAGAGGTTCAAGAGGTGAATGAGGCGGGGCCTCTTCCTCTTGGTGACCACGTACCAGATATCGACCCGACAGCTCGAGAGGTAAGCCACTGTTTGGCCATTACTTTCCATTTCCCTTTAGATCCAACCCTGCTCTCTGACATTTCTGAACCTAACTAGGATTCTGTTTGTACCGAGGAGGTGGCTGCAAATCCTGCTGGTCTTATCGACAGGACAGTCGCCCCAGAGATGGAAAATGATACTAACGGTGGTGGTGCCCCCCAAGTCTCGCAAACAAATGAGACAACCGTCGAAGCTGAGGGCTCTGTGCTTGAATCTGCTCCACTTGCCCATGGTGAGCCGCTAGTTGAGTTTCCAGATTCCCCTGAGGCTGAAGGGACAGACCAACTTGTTGAAGATGAAGAAACTGAGGAAGCTGTCCACCCTTTTGCATTGGTGGTTCGTGATCCTGTGGCTCCTCTACCGCCTCCTCCTCCTACCAGATTCAAGAGATTGATGAGGGTGTTAGAGGTAACTCCTCCTTCTGCTGTGGATGAGGCTAAGATGGTACTTCACGAACATCTGGGTCCTCAGGTATTGGAGACTGACATCCTCCCGCGAGTCTTGGAAGCTCTAAGGTATCTTCGCCAGGAGAAGGTTTTGACTCTGTGTCAATTTAGTGCTATCGACTCTCTGCTGAATGAACTTGATATGGCCCGCCGACGTCAATCAGCCGCGAACACTCAAGCTCACGACGCTCAAGAGGCTTTGAATAATGTCTCTCAAGAAATGGACATCTCCCGTGATATTTTAAATGAATGATCCATCCGCCTACGGGAACTACAAATCCAAAGGTCCAACTTCAAACTTCAGATCGAGGACCTCCAAGCCCATTTAGCCTTTGTTGAGAATGCGATTGTTGCAGAAGAAGCTCAACTCGATGAACCTTTGGCTGCTTCTGAAGAAATGGGCCGCAACCTGGCCCGTATCAGAGATCGGGCCACTCAGGCCAAAGCTGGTGCTATTGAGGCGAAACGCCACGTGGAGGAACTTTGTTTGAAATTGAGCTTTGCAGGCCAAACTTTGTAGGCCCCCTCATAAACCGGTCGGTCTTCTCACATGCTGCTAATCCCTTCTTTTCCGAGATTTAAGGCATTAATCACTCGTTGAAAAACAACGGTCGTGAAAAATAATCTTGTGAAAAGAACAGTTACCTCCTCGAAAACAGTTCGGTTTCCTTACATGCTATTAATCCTCTAATAATAGCTAACTCCTCAAAAACCGCTCCTCACATGCTACTAGTCCCTTTATTTCCCGAGATTTGGAATCACTAATCTCGATTTACTGACATCGGTTTGACTCTTTAACCATCCATCCAAGGGTGGGGCTTTTCCTGAAGTCCCTTTAAATAGGTGTATTTTGGGCAAGGAATACTCACAACAAATTTTCTGAAACATTCAAGAAATGGGCTTTCAGTCCTTGCTTCTCTTTCTCCTTCTTCACAAATCTTCCCCTCATGAAATGACCTTTAGCCTCTAAATTTTTAGGCTTTATGGTGTAATCTTAAGCCTGGATTAGGCCTTATGGCGTAATCTTAGGCAACCCCTTGTTTCGGCCTTCTGAAATTCTGCAACAACAATGCCAGGCTTCAGATTGGTTTAGAAACGCGAGGGGGCTCCGAGTGTGGGATCCACGATCATGCGAGTCATCTTCATCATAATCCTTACACGCGGAGCAAATCGGGGAAGGGAGGGAAGCCAAATTGAGGTTCGTCTTTCCTCCTCTGTTTCCTTCCTTCTGGACCCGGCCCGTGTTGTGCCCTCCAGATGGAAGAGGCTTTGGTTCTCACCTCCTTCACCCCCTTTCTCTTCTTGATAGAATCTTGGAGGGATGAGAAGGGATGGACTCTTTGAAGGAATGGGTTCAAGCTACAAAATGGCTGTTCATGTACTTCACATCCAGCTAATGGTGGTTACCAAGGCTAGAGGGGGTGCAGAGACTCAAGCTGATATTCGGTTCCTTCACTCTCTGCCCCTCCTTGAGATAATGGCGCGGCTCAACCCGACGTTGGATTCCATAGCTGCTTCCACTTGAGAAAGATTCAGAAGATATCTGAAGATTCCTGTTTTGTATTCTAGCCACTTTTGGCTTTGTAATGAATGTACTGCTTTTGGCCGCACAGCCACTTTATGAATACAATAATATTTTCTTATCCTGATATTCAAATATCCATGAGAAGCCAATAATTGTGTCTTGCAAGGCCCCAAATATAGGCCCCCTAGTTGCATATTAAAAATAATATGAACTTTTAAAATATGCTCCGCGTCAAAAAGAGCCTCGCGATGAGGGTTTCGAGAAAATATGTATCTTTTGGATCCACTTGCTGGCTCCAACTCAATTCGCATTAGCTGTTGAAAACTCCACCGTGAGAAGATAATATTGAAAATGGAATAGTTACATCCTCGAAAACCGTTCGGTTCCCTCACGCGCCAATAATTCCTTCTTTTCCGAAATTTAGGGCAACTTTAATCACGCTTTACTGACACTTGACTCTTCTCTTTAACCGTCCATCCAAGAGCGGACATTTGGATGCCTATATCTTCCTCCATATTATAAACCCAAATTTCCAATCCCAAAACCAATTCATCAACAACAATCTTTCTTAATTACTTGTCATCACCATTCTTCAATTCTCGCACTCTCTCAACCCTTCACCAATGGAACCACAAAACCGGCATCCAACCGAGGATGAAGGAAGCAACAAAGCCGCCAAGAGTAGTCCTAACATGCATTGCAAGCAATGTAATACCAGGTGGCTTCCTACTACAGATCAGATAAGAATCCTCAAGGAGCTTTACGATGACAAGGGAGTTAAGTCCCCCACTGTAGAGCAGGTTCAGAGGATCACTCTCCAGCTAAAATGGTACGGACAGATCGAGAACAAGAACGTCTTTTATTGGTTCCAGAATCAAAGGGCTCGGGAGAAGCTGAAAAAGAAGAATCTCACTTCGGATGTTCAAGTGCCCAAGCAAAGATCAGGGCTTGTTGGTGGATCCATTAATCTCAATTTTGGGTCAACTAGTTCTGCTGATGTTGGTGGATCCATCATGGAACAACGAGGAGAAGATCACTAGGAGGTTAAAACCCTTCCACTGTTTCCCATGCACAGTGAGGACATCTTTGGCAACATGAAGACTACTTCCGACGGAGGTGGTGGTCACGGTGGTGGCTCTTACATTTCCCTTGAGCTCAGCCTTTCCTGTGAGGGCAAAGCTGGAAAAAGTTTCCAGAGCCGCTGACTCGGCTTAGTAGCTTCGCGAGTGTAGGAACACTTAGAATTGCCCCTTAAGAGTTGTATTAATGAAATATATATATTTTTTTTTTAATTGTTAAGCTAAATGAGCTTAGTATTGTATAGTGTTGCCCCCCTAGTGTTGCTAGGCATAGCGAAGAAATGATTATGGGCCTCAAAAATAGGCCTTCATGAATGGGCTTTGCAAGAGTAGGAACACTAGAATTGTCCCCTAAGAGTTGTATTTATGACTTTTTTTTATTTTTTATAAGTAGCTAAATTCAATAAGACAATGTGAATCAAGGTTTAGACATGCGGCCCAAGTATAGTCGCCTAGACACAAATTTTCTTTTCAAATCCTTTGGGCAACCTTACTGAAATGGCCAGGTGGGGAAGGGCGAACAAGAGAGGCAGAATCCATTTTGGCATGAGCTACTCCCACATATACTGGTTTAGGCCCATTTTCACGCACTTCTGGATTCAAGAACCTGTCATGAACGTTGTCCCCTTTCTAGACACCATTTCACATAGGCTATACTTACTAAGATGAGAAAGGTCATAAGTGTGAAGACAGTTCAACAAGTGTTAATAAAAGCCGCCCTTGACCTTAAGGGACCTGATCGAACTAGGCACCAATAAGGAGTTTAGACCAATATTAACAAAAGAGACTTCACCTATTCCATTATGATTCACAACCCCTTACCAAATTCAACTCTTTTTTCATTTTTTTTTTATATGAAAAGAAAACTAGAAACGAAAAATTAACAGAAAATTAAAAGCAAAGAAAGAAAGAAGCTAGCAACACCATGTTTGGCTAACCTCTAGAAGACCACGGGGGAGGCCATCTATGCTTCACTCCAAGCTCCAATGCGTATAAATTTATAGCATGAAAACCCCCCTTGTGAGAGCTTGTAGGAAAGAAACAAAGATACTTCGTGTTGAAGAATTTGAAGGAATTTGGCTCGTGAGAGAGGTATTCTTGCCCCCCAAGTATCTTTGTTGGTTGACGAGGCATGATCTTCAATTGTAATTTGGGAGATGACGGTGTCCCAAGATAGGCTTTGTCGCCAACTGTCGCCAACTTCTCTTGATCAAAGGGATGATGATGGGTCATATCTTGCCCCCCATGCATCTGATCAGTAGCCACATATTTGGCTTGATCAGTGGAGAAATCAGATATTTGTTCAGAGACAATTGTATTGTCAGAAGAACAATCTTGTTGATGACCTTTTCCATGCACAGCCTCTGTGTAAGGCTGTGACTCACCAGTGAAACCCTTAGGTTGATTGCCACCTATAGGCAAGTTAGTCTCAGAAACGACCTCTTCGCGAGCAGGTTTTTGACGTTCCAATTCGCCTTGCTGCGAATTAGCCAAGCTGGAACCTTCCTCGCGTAAGGTTGTGAACTCAGATGTGATGTCCACGACATGTTGAGTGGTTTGTTTGTCGCTGCTCAAGAAGGGCTTATAGAATTGTTCTCTAGCTTTTAGAGCGTTCTGCTCAATTTGTTGGTCCCAATCTCGAAACCTCTGCTTTGTTTTTGCGATCAAACTGGCCATGTCCCTGGCTTGCTTTTCTTTATTCCTCTCGATGTTGGCCATGATGATCGCGAGCTGTTCCTCAATGCTTGCCCCCTCTGGGATGGGAATAGGCATAAACTCATCATTAATGGTGGTATCGCCAATGGTGGCAACATTGTCCATCAATTCACTTTAGGAATTTCTTTTGGTAAAGATTTTCCCCTGGCATCTCAATGATGGCGAACAAATGTAAAAAGACTCTAGTGTAGTCCCACTGGGCGTGCCAAAATGTTTGGCTCCAATTTTGTTGCAGCTGGTCAACAGTCTCTTTTCTGCGCGGGTGTGCCAGCACCGTTCGGGTGCGGTCGTCGGGGATGTCCCTTGACCTGACTTCTATCAAGCAATTGTGGACGAGGAGAGCACCAACCTCGTCGTGGGATTCTTTGTGCCTCGTGGTGAGGACTTTGCTGTAGTTTCTTCTTGTTCACACCATCGATACTCAATATTGCAGATTGAGCAGAGCGAAATCACCGGAAAGTATTGAGATCTTGCTAAAGCGTGACTTTAGCTTGGTTGGGTTGCTAGGGTGTTACCCTTGCTTGGCTGGTTTTGTAACCGTTGTGGTCGTGGCACTACCGTCGGCTCCCGAGGAGACTAGGACCGAAGTATGTTGACAGAGGGTTTGGTGGCACTGAAAGTCGGCTTCTGAGAAGACTAGGACTAGGAGTGTGATCACCGCTAAGAGAAAGAAAAGGAGAGGAGTTGCTCTTAGAGAGGTTTGCTCTAGAGAGAACTTACATCATCTTAGAGATGTTTTGATGTGTGAATGTGTGTCTTAGAATGAGAGGAGAAAGTGTTTATATAGGGAAGAAAAAGAAGAGTGAAATGATGAGTGGAAGAAAAATAATGAAAGTGGATCTAAGTTCACTTGTAAAATATGGAAAAGATAGAGAAATGATGAAATGAAAGCAAAGCATGAAAGTGCAGCAACATGGAAGTGATGATGATCTATTAAAGAGATTGTAGAAGAAAAATATATCCAAGGAAAAAGAGAAAAGCATCTAGCTTTCTTCATGTGGGTAGGAAACATGAACATGTGAATATTGAGCTGTTTTTAGGTCAGTTTCTGTCCCTTTATTCCTTCAATTATTTCTCCAACAAGACTTCATTATATGCCTTCGACTTCTTCATATGAAATGTTCCACTATGAGTGTAGATCATCCTGACAAATTTTCAGATTTTTATTCCATGTAGTTGGGCCGGAAATGCTGCTGGACCTCTTACAGGTCCAGTTTTCCAGTTTTGCTTCTGTAGAAAATTGGGCTGATTGTTTGAAGGCCTTCCACTCAAAAAAAGCTCTTGCACTCTTCATAAGAAATTATCCTTGGACTGTCTATAATGGATCTGGAAAGTTTCAGCTCATTTCGATTTCATTTGGTTAGTCTGCCACCCCTCCTTCCTTATCTAGCTCGGTTTCTCCTAGCCGAAGTAGGAAAATATGCTAAAGTTGACTTTTCATACTTCCATAGTAGGCTTTATTTAGCCTCTAAATATATATTTCGAACTTGTCGACAATATATAGCTTGAGCCACTGATATTGGCTCAATTTCTCCAAGACGTGCCTTGTCAGGCCAAAATATTTATTTTGGGTCCAAACAACCCCAAGTTTTGCTCCTTTCAAATAATACATGTTACAATTTCGCCATGATAAATGCTCTCGAGTAGGAGACTTGCTGAGCTAACCCAAAAAGAACAAAACTATTGATCTAGAAATGCGCACAATGTCAAAATACAATCTGACCCTCAAAATTAAGAAAATCTCTTAATTATAATCCCTTGCTTCAAGGGAAAACCCTTTGATTCTGAAATACAAAGCTAACAAATAGAGATGTGTGTGTTGTTAAAAATTACGGCTGCATTTGAGTTGTTTTGCAGGTTGCCTATGTACCCCGAGAGGGATCAAGCCACTCGTAGTTCCAAAGTTGTTGCTTTGGGTTTTGACAGATAGATGACATGTCGAAATATTTTGGTTAGGTATTTGGGTGATTTTGGTTTTGAAAGAACCAGTGATTGGGTTTAAGTTGTGGATGCATCCAGATATAAATCTAGATTGCCTACATACCCTGTGAAGGGATCAAACCATTGTAGTTCATAGTTATTTTTGTTGTAAATGATAATGGCTATTCATGCAATAGGTATTGCTTGATGTGTGCGATCACTATTGATTGGCGATTGATATACTTCTAATTGGCGATTGACAGACTCGTAATTGTATGAGTGATTGGTTTAACTATTAAGTTTTACCTTTTGTACACAAGATGTAGTCCTATAAACCTCATAGTGAGATGAATAGAAACACATCCCATTCTCTACGTCATTTCTCTCTTCTCTCAAACTCTCTCACATTATGTTTTACAACATGTTATCAGCACAAGAAGGTCTGAAATTGTTGATCAACCAAAGGAGGATCATCGTTCAATCTGGTTTAGGATCTGAATCACAAACAAGCTGTTGGATTGGCTGAGAAGACAACCTTCACAGTTATGCACAAATAAGATGAAGATTCATCAGTTCTACTTTGAGTAAAGTTCTCCAAATTCTAATTTTAATTCATGTTTTCAAACCTGCTTGATTATGTAAAAAATCCTCCATGATGCATGAACCCTAAGTCTTGGAATATTTTTATATATATTTGTTCATGTTTTGGATTGATTGATTGGAAAAAGAAAAAAAATTAGCGTCTTTAGGATTGCAGTTGTTTTTGGTTTCTGTAGCCCAAATGGCTAACCCGAAGGCCCAAAGCCGCAAGGCCTGCCTAACAGAGCAGATGAAGCCACTTCAGCGCCCCATTGAGGCCCTGTTTGGGATTGCTTCGCTTTTAAAAAAATCAACTTTTGTTCAAAATTTTAGATTTTATTGTGTTTGGTAAGTAAATAAAAAGCAGCTTCAAATGAAAGTTATAGGTCACTGGCAGCAGATTTTAGAAGCAGCTCAGAGGTTGCTTTTAGAAGCTGTTGTGGATCAAAACACGGTATGCAGTTGTTTTATGTACAAACAACACTTTTAAAAATATTATTTACAAAAGACAAAATTGTTTTAATTCACAGCTGATTATTCTCACAGTACAGCAGCAGCAGTTTTTTTTAAAAGTCACAGCAATCCCAAACTAGGCCTAAATTCAAGGCCCAGAAGCACCTTGCCTGTCCTAGAAGGCTGGTAATGGGCTGACTGCATCAAGCTACCCAAAAGATCCTTGGATTGAGCCCAGTTGAGCTCCACCAACTGCCAGGCCTAGAAGGTTGTCAAGCAGCCCAATGTAGAGCGTCATGTGTCGCTTTGTTAGGAGCACCTATAGCTTCAAGCTGCCCAAGTCAAGCCCAGTAAGCCTGCTTTCTCTTTGGTTCCACGAAGCCATAGCCTACCCTTCTTCAGCCTCAGGTAGAGCCCAACAGGCCCTACCATCGAGCGCAGTTCTTCTTTGATCCAGAAGAACTCAATAAAAGGAAAAAAAAAAATGAAATTCTCTTTTGGGAGATTTGAACCCAAGCATAACTATGTGCAACCAAATAACCTTCCTGCCGTGCTATTTTAGCACGTTGGTATATGCTAAACATATTTTATATATATTCCACGCTAGCAGCATTTATTCCAATTGTGACATTTAATTTATGATTCTTTTTATGCAATTATGAGATGTTATTCCAACTTGTGTTGTTCATAATTATTTTTGCTACTTGTTTAAATTTTCGTGCTAGAATATATGTGTAGAAAATGCAAGTACTTAATGAACCAGAAGTTTATACATAAATATTGAACCCGTAATTTCGATAAAGCCATAGAAGGAACTTGAAGTTTCCTACATAAATTCACCATACATGATAAAACCAAAAGATTTTAAATGTTTAATCCGATTTCTCAAGCCATGTTATAGAACCTAAAGTTCCCATTAGTTATACATATATTTTCACATTAAGTCACGAAATGTTATGAATCTTCTCCAACTAGGCTCATCTAGTTGGATGCGATGTCTAGGTAAGGTTTGGATGGGGCTGTGTACTTAAGTGAGCCTCGCTCCACCTAAACCTCATACTTCCTTACCTGGTCGTATTCAATTGGAGTTACCTATAGGGTTGAGTAATATCCACGATTTAATGTCAAATTTTAGCAATTGAAAGTTTCTGGAAGAAATTATTTAAAGTTGGCATGCTTTCTTGCCTGAAGCAAGACATGATTAGTAAGATATTGAACAAGCCCATCTGCCCAAAACAATACAAAGAGAGGCATTTTACTAATTCTCGGAATTGATCACTATCTTGTTGTTCACTGAAAAGAACAACAACCCTGTTGAGGAATGATCAAGCCAGTCCTATTGGTACCCAAGTAGATCTTTTGCTTGAAGCAAATGATGTTACTCATCGCGAACCTAATCGACCGAAAGAAGAAATTGCGGCCATGGAAGAGACAAAAAGTCTGATCTTTCGAGACAAGGAAAGAGAGGTAAACCCAAAATTGGCCTATATGACTGTGAGCCGTATAGCCAAGGCCCAAAGTTAAAGCCTATGGCCCCATGTTATAGTGCCCTTGTCCAACAAGCCCAAGTGGAAAGAAACATTAATGGCGGGTCTAGCCCATCGCCACCAAAATCAGCATGATCTTTCTTATGGATGTGGAGGAATTGACTACTAGTCCAGCACTTGCCGTGCAATAACCCAAGCTGTAGATGAGTATTACGTCGGTCGCGGAACTCGAAAGACCAATTTTGTTAAAAGGTCATTTTCTATCAAAACCACACCAGAGATCATGGATTTTCAAGCAATTACTGGACATACAGAGGATTAGAACTCAAAGACATGGATATAATTGGCTCCTTGTGCCATATCCATTTCATCTTAATAAATGAAACATCTTCGGATTTTGGTGATTTATGTTTTCAATTATTATTATTATTATTATTTTTTTTTTGGTTACAAGCGGGGTCAAAAAGACCCAAACAAAAGAAAAAGAACAACTAAGTGTGATAGCACATGCCAGATCTTCTGATAAGTGTGATGTTTTCAATTATTTTGAATTATGGAAATGTGGTTATGTTCGAATATATTTAATTCAATAAACTTATTTATACATGTGATCCGTTGAATTAAATAAATGATTAGGCATATTTTGTGGGGAAGTTTGTTGTCTGGCTAGTAGTACTATTACGCACATCATACTCTCAGATCGGATATATTTTTCAAACTTAGTGTCTATCCATACCTCTGTGACAACCGTATCAGGCCAATCCAACCTGATAGAGGCTATGGCAAAACCCACTATATGTTGTCCAATGGTACTGAACTTACCATTAATGAGGCCTTATATTCTCCACATTCCAGAATAACGTTATTAAGTGTTAAGGATATTCGAACCAACGGTTACCACGTTGAAACCACTGAGAAAAAGGAGTGGAATATCTTTGCATAAACAATTCGAGCAACTACTTGCTATAGCATGGCCGTTTGGGACACCCAGGTCAAAGTATGATGCACCGTATTCTCAACTCCTTGCACTTGCATCCCCTTCTGAATAAGGGTTAATGACACACTATGCTAAGCTTACTAGTTAGGAATATTTAATACTAGACCATCATATGCAAAGACTAATACATACACCACCATTTTTTTGCACAGAATGCAAGGGAAATTTGTGGACATATCTAACCACCATGCGGACCAGTTAAATATTAATGGTTTTGGTTGATGTATTGACAAAGTGATCACATGTTACACTATTATCCACAAGAAAATGTTTCTTTTGCTAAACTTTTGCCTAGATCTTGAAATTGAGGCTCACCACTCGGATTATCCCATAAAGTCCATAAGACTTGATAATGCCGAAGAGTTTACATAGAAGTTTTTTGATGATTATTGCATATCTCTTGGGATTGATGTTGAACATATAGTTCCCTATGTTCATACCCAAGATGGTCTCACAAATAGAATCTTAGTAATGTGCACCAAGCTTCTAGTTTTTGCGTCGGGCTATGCAATCTTGCATGCAGCCATGTTGGTCATGTTGAGGCCTACTACTACCCAACCTTACTCCTTGTTACACCTGGTGACTAGGTACTAACCTGACGTTTTGTACTTATGCGCATTTGGGTATGCAGTTCTCGTGCCAATTATGCCGCCACAATGTACAAATTTGGGTCCTGAACAAATGATAGACATGTATGTCGATCATGAATCCCATTCATTATGTGCTATTTAGAGCCTTTGATAAGCGATCTCTTTTCTGCTAGATTTACAGATTGTCACTTTGATGAGACAGTCTTCCCGCCGTTAGGGGGAGATAAGAATGTCACAATTCCTGATGAACAGCGGAATTAACATGAAATGTACCCACTATGTCTCATCTTGATCCCCGAACCACACAATGTGATATTGAAGTGCGAAGAATTCTAGATCTACAGAGTGTAGCCCAAAATATGCCAGATGCTTCATTTGATCTAGCTAAAGTGACGAGATCACATATACCTGCTACAATTGTGCCTGCAAGGATAGACGTCCCTGTAGGACGTGTCGTCCCAAATGGATGAGGTACGACCTTGGTGACTAACCAGTCATATGTCCCTACCTAGAAGCGAGGTAGACCATTAGGTTCGAAGGATTCTTATCCCTAGAAGAGGGTAAACTTGGCACAAACGAATCTTCTTGACATCACAATCTCAAACCGATTCATCTCACAAGATAAATTCAGATTATGGGTACATCCTAGAAGAGACCATGTTGGGGGACGCTCCAACATTTGAACCCATTCCCGAGAATAGAGAAATCTCGGTAAATTTAGTGAGATTTGAAATCGGAATGAGATTATCATCAATGATGTGTTTGTATTTCGGGTGGCCACCGAAACTATAACAAGCGATGAAATCGAACCTTTCTTTGTTGATGAATATCAATGAAGAGACAACTGGCCAAAAAGGAAATAAGCAATCCAGGTCGAATTAGATTCCTTGACAAAGAGAAAGGTGTTTGGGCCTGTTGTTCCTACACCTCCCCATGTTAAACTTGTAGGATTTAAATAGGTATTTGTAAGGAAGCGTAATGAGAAAACGGGATTATGATACACAATGCTCATCTAGTGGCGCAAGGATTTTCTCAACGCCCTTTGATTGATTACGAGGAGACATATTCTCCCTTAATGGACGTCATAACATTCCGCTACCTTATCAGTTTGCTAGTTTCTAAAAAATTGAATATGCAGCTTATAAATGTGGTCACAACTTATCTCTTTGGGGATCATGATATAGAGATACACATGAAAGTTCTTGAAGGACTTAAGGTACCCAATGCAAATAGTTCTAGACCACGGAACATGCTCTCCATTAGTTTTGAGGTGTTCACTTTATGGATTAAAACAATCTAGATAGAGGTGGTATAACCATCTAAATGAATATTTGATTGGGATGGGATATGTGAATAATGAACTATGCCCGTGCGTGTTTATTAAGGAAACAAGTTTTGATTTTACAATTATGGTGGTCTTTGTGAATGACATGAATTTGATAGATACTCCAGAAGAGATCAAGGAAACCGCAAAGCACTTGAAGTTGGAATTTGAGATGAAAGGCCTTGGGAGAACAAATTATTGTCTTGACCTGGAGCCCGAGCATAGTGTAGATGAAATTTTGGTCCATTAAATTACATCTAGAAAATGTTAAGATGCTTTAATGATGATAAAAGTAAGCACACCCATAGTCGTCCGAAGTCTAGATAGAACCGTATTATCCTGTAGATAATAACGAAGAGATATTGGTGTCGGAAATTCCATAGCTAAGTGCAATAGTGCATTATTGTACTTGGCTTAATGACTTAGATTGGAGATCTCATTCGATGTGAACTTGTTAGCTAGATATAGCTATGCGCCAACACTGAAATGGCATAAAACACATTTTTCGCTACCTTAGAGGTATAGCAGACATGCATGGGCTTATTCAATCCCTATGCATCAAGAAATAGATCAAACCCCCTTAATCCTTAAAATGATGCTCGCCTTGTTGGATATGCTGATGCAGGCTATCTATCAAACCCGCACAAGGCGCGTTCCCAAACTGATTATGTCTTTACCATTGGGAATACTGCAATCTCTTGGAGGTTTATGAAACAGACTCTTGTTGCTACCTCTTCGAATCATGCTGAAATTCTGGCTCTTCACGAAGCAATACATGAATATGTATGGTTGAGAGCCATCACAAAGCATGTTCGAATCACATGTGGACTGCATTCCACCACTAATAAACCAACGACTATCCACGTGGATAATGATGCTTGTATCGAGCAAATGAAGACGTGTTTCATCAAATGAGACAACACCAAACATATTGCACTAAAGTTCTTCTTCAATCAGCAACAACAGGAGCATCAAAAGATTGAAGTCAAGCAGATTCGATCTGAAAACAATCGTGCAGACCCTCACTTTATGTTTTACAACAATTTTTAGGTATTTGGGATTTCTTGGTTTTGCACTAAAAGGATTTTCATTTTAAGTTTCAAAGTACCTTTTTTTTTTTTTTTTACGAAACCAAAGCTCAGGTATTTTGATTTGGACACTCGTAGCGAGCATTCCGGAGAAGAGGAAGATGAGTATGGTGAGGAGAACAGCAATGCTTGCCATTTAGAAACTGGAGGAGAATTCAAGGGTGGTGTTTGTTGGTAGTTGGATTCTTGGCATGAGTCAAGTTATATACTGGAGGAACCGATTCGTTTTTAAGTCTCTGCTAGCTGCAATCACTCTTGAGATTAATTTCTAGAGGCTTCATCCATATTTTGTGAGGTTTCAAAGTAACTTTCTGAGTAAATGAAGGCAATTCTAAATGGTCTTCACTTTTACCTTTCCAAAATATATCAATTCACCATCTTTTGTAAATCGAACTCAATGGCTGGCTACTCAATGCTTGGTAGTTGCCTATCGAATTCTCGGCTACAACTTTAAGTTTGGAAACTACTGAACAGTACCATGTGTTTGAAAGCTAGCCACAAAGAAAGTTCAGTCGCGACCAAACTTGCCAAACAGTGTTTCAATTCTATAGGAGTTAACCTGTGGTGGGTTCAGAGAGAATATTGGACTGTGCATTTTCAGTTTATCTTGAAATTTATTTGACCGATTTTTCTTGCTTATGTTGCAGGTGCTAATGCAGTTGAGTTCATCATCAACCACGCTGAAGTTTCAATAGCTTTTGTTCAAGATAACAAAATCCCTGCTGTGAGTTATTTTCCAAACTATTATGTCATTATCGTAACTAGATATATTTTTGAAGCCACTGATGAATTATATTTCGGTACTAGAACCTTCATAATCCAATTTTGTTGTACTAAACATGATATAAATGCAAAGACCAACTTGCCTTGTATATTTGGACCCTTTGATTGTTATCTTGGTTTCTTCCTATTATGGCACTCCATTTATATAAAATTTATTCCCCTCTCCTTTCATGTTGTCAACAGACCATATACTTTTCCTTACAGACAGTGTGGTAAACAACTTAACACAGTTAGAAATTTCAATATTCTAGCTTTTTAAGATATTCTATCTTCATGTTTCCGAATTAGTGCTTATTCTGCCTCTTCAGAAGGGAAAAAAAAAAAAATTGTCGCAGAATAGCTCCTGTAACTTGGCATAAGTTGTTTTGGGTGCAATCTGGTGATGGACTTCACCAGGTCCTGTACCTATATTTGGTCTATGGGACAGTTTTAAATCATAGATGTACCTCATTTTAAATAAACTAGCAGAGAACAGTTTGGTCATGGAGATTTAGTAGTTTTGTTACTGAAAAGGTCAGTACAAGACTATTTTCATTTTTGTAGCACTATCAATATGAAATTAGTTCCTCATTCTCAAATGAAATATTTAATCCTTAATCTGTTTCATACATGTATGCTCTGCCTGTTTAAAATGCTAGTTTTGCCAAGACAAAAATTTAAATCACGTGGATGCAACCCAATTTAGTGAGCAGTTATAGTCAATTGTAACATCTTCAAGATTTGTTGTTTTTGCCAAGACAACATGTGAGGACGTCATTCTCCAAGACAGTTTTGTCTAGGAATAAAAAATTTCAGTTTGCAACAAGCTTGTTAAACCAATTCGTTGCTTTCTATTTGGTGATGTTAGTGGTGTTAACTGTGTCATTATGATTAAAGTTGGGGTTTGTACCGACCCTCAACTGGGGGAGATTTATACTTTCATTTTGGCAGAGATTGGACCCCATATTAGATCAAATTATGCTGGAATCTTTGTGGTTGGCCATCAAATTACAGATTTTTTACCAACTAATTAAACTAAGGGTACTAATACAATTTTGAGTAAAGTCGTCCTGTGAAAGCAGATTTATTTTATAGTTTATATTTTTTTTCCAAAGTAACTTCGTTGAAGTATTACCAATAGTTGGTTATACAGCTGTAGTTGCCTCAATATGAATTTGTGTTTATTGGTATCGTTTTCTTTTGTGAAATTTTTCTCATTTTTGCTTCAGTAGTTTCAGAGATAATAACAAACATTTGTAGCAAAATAGAGGACTGACATCTGAACAATAATGATATTGCAGGACTACTGGAAAGTTATTGTCCCAAACAGTGACCGACTGCATAAGTAATATATACTGATGCACATCTGGAGATTGGAAAGCTGTAATTAGTACTAATGCAGCAATGTTGGTAAAGCATTGTCTATGGACCAAATGTGACGAATGCAGGTTACATTTTAGACTCTCCCTTTTTTTTTTATATCTTTGGAGTTTCAAAATAGTTTGTAATAATTAATATCAACTCTGTTTGGCATTCTCCATTTGTGTGGATATAGTAGTTGAACTAGTTTACCAAGCCTGGTTCCATGTAACTGATACATGAAAAATTGCATTATGGAAAGCGATATTAAATTTGTTTTCGAAGTTTGATCTATTGCACTAGTCATATTTCACTAAATTCTTTCAAGGTCTTTCTATTTTCTGAGTTTATAGCATTGTTATCTGAAATTACTTCCCCCTCATTCAAAACTAAAAAAATTCAGATCATGATTGTGTTGATCGATCTTTCAAGGTCTTTCTATTTTCTGAGTTTATAGTATTGTTATCTGAAATTATTTCCTTATTCAAAAGTAAAAAGTTCAGAATTGTGTTGATCGATCACCAAATATATATTTTCAGTGTCTGATTTAGAATGATATATACTTGAAGGCATGATTTAAGAAAAGTGAGATTAAGTTTTTCATATGCAGCGTCCAATTATTTTTATGCAATTGCAATGATTTTCTTTTTCATTTGATCAGTTTCTTGTTGAGTACCACTACATTATAATTAACTTGAGAAATATTTGCCCTGGTTTTTTGTTATCGTAAAATTTATGCCTAAATTGGTTCCTGCAGGTATTGCGAATAGAGTTTCCTCTGGTGGAACCATACCCTGTTCCAATATGCATATAAGTTAGGCAGCTCATCAGTTGGCATTTTTCATTGGCAGTCTTATTCTAAGCTACTGAAAGGTTTGAATAACAAGAAGTTGGTGTATCTGAAGAAGTCTCTTTCACAAGACAAAGCACAAGCTTGGGTTTAAAAAGGTCAGTAATAGAATACTGAGACTGTTTGACCCCAATTGTCAATTTTGTTTACCAAGTTGCTTGGTTGCTTTGGATACTATTGATGTGTCCTTGTGGTCAAGTGTGTTTCTGAGGCAACCAGCCTCGTCCAACTTTACCTCAGAATACGGAAAACTTTCCCGTAAGATAAGCAGGTGTTGGAAACTATGAGTAGAAGGTGTTACTTTATTGCTATGGTTCACAATAAAACAAATGCATATATTATTCGCTTTTCCTCTGTTTATTGGTCATATCAGAGATGTAGACGCTATTGGTCTCATAGATCCTTATTGGACCTTTTTACTTGTAGTGGAATAATGTATTACTAGTCCTTAACTATCATAAAATCTCAGACTCAATTTGATTTCAATCAAGATTCGCAAAGAGAGGAAACTAAGAGTTCTAAACTATTATGACATCTCAGATCTGTAGCTATTTATTGATGGAAGACTCTATGAGTCAATGGGAACCAAGGTAATATCAGAGTTTGGGCTATGACAAACTGAATTTGTTAAGGATTGAAGGACTATTTCAGTTTGATTGAGCTGATGTAGAGGTAAGTAACTTATGTAGAACATTGAGGTGCCTTGTTGATTTACACAACTTCCGTTTTTATAAAAGTTATTTCCTTCTCCTTTTCTTGTTTTCTATTATCACGTGGTATTCTTTGTACATATTCTATCTTGCCTACCAAACTGTTCTATATATTTAAAAAGTAGATGATAAGCTATTTCTTTGAATACTTGATATTTGAGGTGCAAGTTGTTAGGATTGTGTATACATTGACTGCATATCATAATTAATATATACTTGAATCAGTTTAAATCATAGTGAAGATTGAGGAAATTAAACAAGGTTGAGTATTTGACTCAACATGCTTTCTCACCTTAATTCATGATAATGTGTTTGGCGTATGAGATGTCGAGTATGAATGCTTTTGTGGTCATTCAAATGACCTTAATTTTCTAAATCAGCTACCACAACACAGAAGCAGATATATATGAAAAGAAGAGATCTACATTTCATCAGTTTCTTAAATCGTGCTGAAATTACTGAAAGCTGTGGTTGGTTCCCCCCAACAACTATTGAAGCATGGCTTGAGTTGGTCCCAGAACTGGGATATGATGCAATTTCTAGTGTGCCATGTGGAGAGATTTCCTTGAGAGGAAAAACCTTGTTTTCTGGTTATCACAAGCTGCAAGATCTAACTAAAGGTGGGCTGTTGGAGTTGCTGGAGGGGTTTTTGGAGTCACCGCTGCAGTTTCTCAGGTATCAGACACTGTGGCAGTTATGGGATTGATTATGTACGTTAAATCAAGTGTCACATGTATTGTGAATGCTACTGAGCTTATACACAGTAGAACCATAGCCAAAAAAAAAAAAGCAGAATCATAGCATATCATATTTTTATTCATTTTTCAGTCTGTTAATTGGAACTTGGAAGAAGTCACTACTACAAAAAAAGCATTTAAGGACGTTCGAAAAACGTCTTTAAAAACTTTAGATGACACGCAAAAAAAGCGTCATCTATCAAGGAGTCATTGTAAGTCATTTTTTAGGACGTTTAAAAAACGTCATAAAATATCTATTAGGACACTTAAAAAACGTCCTTGTAGCTCTAAAAGGGTGTCATCTAATGTCTACTAAGACATCACAAAAGCGTCCTTAAAACTCAAAAAAAGGTCATGTAAAGTTTACTAGGACACATTTTAAGTGTCCTTAAATCTTCAAAAAAATGTCCTCAAATATTTACTAGGACATTTCCAAAATGTCCTCTTAACTAAAAAAAATGTCATTGTACATATTGGAGGACTAGCAAAAGATATCTTTATAAGGTTAAAAACGGTCATATATCACATACGAGGACACGCAGTGTGTGTCCTTAAATTAAAAAAAAAAACGTCATTGTAGACATTATATGATTTAAAAAAAAAGAGGCAAATTAATGTCATCCATTTACACTATTTTTGTCATGGAGATTCCAAGCAATGTGTACAAATTATCCCAAGACTTGTGGCATCCAAAATACACATTGCCAACCGCGAGTCTTGGTGAGATTAGATTACATGTACTTCTAGTGCTTACAAAAAGCTAGCTGATCTAAAACTTTACATGGGCATGCACAAAAACTCAGCTTAATATATACTTTGCAAAATATACCAATTACCAAACTATTCTACATCATCTTGAAGTAATGTTTCAACAAGATCAGCCCACTCTACTCGTACATCATCTATCTCTTCTTGATTGTAACTTTGGTTGTTGAACTGCAACAACAATCAATATAAAGCAATAAATTTCCTTTTATTATTTGTTTCCACAAGTAATACCAGCAAGCATGTACAATATATAGTCTGTTATTTTTACCAAAACCAGCATAGAAACAATTTTTAATTGCAATAGGAATTACACTAGCTATTCTAATCATTTAAGAGCTAACCTTGCTTCTTGTTAATATGGTTGGCTCCTCAATGATTGCTTTCATGAACTTCATTACATAATATCCACATTCCACTTTTCCAGGTTGAGTAGGACACTACAAAGTTCAGTTAAGTAAATCGTATTAAGTAAGAATATCATTAGTGGAACCTCTCCTGTCAATTGAACATTCCACATATAAGCAACAAACTATATAAATCAATTATATAACATGGTCCTTGCATATTTTGGCATTCATTATCCATCTGATCAGATTTGCATGGTCAGGTGCTATAACAACACATCTAAAACTGAAATAAACAAGCACTTAGAGAGAGAGAGAGAGAGAAACAGAGGGGTGTATTAGTCTAAGGCACTTTAGCTTAAAAACTGAACTGAAACTGCAACAGTCAATATAGAGATCATAACTTGAACAGATTACCTGTATGATTTTCCAAATAGCATTTTTTCTATTCCTTCCTTTTTGGGCATTAAACATCCTTAGAGCGCTGCACACATGCATGTATATGAACCCATTATACACTAAGCATATTGTGTCAAAACCAAATGAAATCTCATACGAAAAAGTAAGAGAATCACGTACACATCTATAACACCCTTTAATCCATGGTCTATGTCAACAGGATTAAGGGAGTCCAAGTAATACACCATATCACTATAAGGATTAATTACAACCATAACCCAGTGAAACCTACATGAAACAAATTAATTTTACAGCTCTTCATTTTCACATACAACACTAAATGAAATTAAACGTGGACATTTTAGATTAACTTACCCAAAATTGTAAGAAGCAAAAATCAATTGCTGTTCCTTGCTTTTCTCTAATCTTATTGACAATGCAAACGATCTTTCATCTCGTTTTCCAGAATCATGAGAGAAGGAAGATGGATCCGCAAATCCATACAAGTTATCCTTATGATCTTTCTTTAATAATGACCACAGATGTCTTAAGCAAAACAAAGCCAACAATGAACAACTTAATAGATAATACTAACAATTTCGAATGAAGTAGATACTTAAAAATCGTGGTTTTAGCCTAACCTCATGTAGATTGTCATGCAAACAGAAGAGACTGGTTCCATCGAACAAAATTCAATGACGTCATCTTTGTTCAGATAAGTGTCTTGTTCATATCCGAAGACACCAGACTCAATGGCCACCTTCAATGGTTTTTCTTCTCGCATTGTCTTAGCAAAACGCAATAGAAATCGCACAGATAGAGGCATCTTGTACAAGTTTTGTGGCAACGAGTGTTTAAATGATGCATTTGGAGTCTTTAGCTTGGGCTAACAGTGAAACAAAGAGTATAGGTCAATATATATATGATGGTGATAGAGAATCACTACTATTCATAGAAAATAAAATCTCATGATGTAAATCATACCTTTTCATTGGTCACTATGACAAGATTCCGAGGCCAAGCTACATGAGTCCCAATTGCTTGTCTAAGAGTCACAATTTCATCACCAATAGGTATTGGCAGAAGAGCCTCACCCTTGATAGGTACTTCAACAGAAACGCGTACGTTACCATCCCCTAATGGCACTCCATGAATTGGCCCATCTAATGGAATCACCATTCCCATTGCAACAACATTATTGATATTCCCCACAGCTAACTTGCACTTCTTTGACTGGCCAAGAAAAAGTGTTTACATCATTTTTATTAATTACTATAAATGTAGTTTAAGCATCTAAAAGATTATATGTACGTACCTTCTCAATATCTTGTGGCTTGTCTTTGGGAACCTCTGTATAGCCATCTTGTTTGTTTTTTCCAGGTTTCAAAGCTGATTCTTCTTTATTGTGTTGCTTTACCTTGGAAAAAAATTAATGAATTTGTTAAATCAATCATGGCATTTTATTCAAATAAATGAAATTTACAAAAGTAGCATACCTTCTTGATTTCTTCTGGAATTTTAGTACTACTCTTCAAAGCCTCTTGAACATTGACGTTAAATGTAGCTTTCTTAGATTTCTTCTCAATTCCTTTCATCATTTCCACCCTAGACACCTCCTCCTTAGATAATGTCTCATATTTGTCTTTCTGAACTGAGCAACTAGATTTGTCAGACACACGGCTACCTTGGACCATGTGTTGCATCATTAACAATTGATCAGGTTGTAGTAGTTGAGTAAACATTAAAAGCTGGTTCTGCATTTGCTCCATTTGTTGCAGCAACTGATTTTGGGTGGATTGAGATCGACACCTTGGAGTATTGAAGTACAAAATAGGTGTGACATTGCTTCCAACACCTCTTACACGACCGGAATATTCAGGCTTTTCCAAAGCCATTGCTAGTATGTCATTACTACCGGCTGTTGATATAATACCATCCTCAACATGTTTAGTCACTTCATCCTATAAGCATAAAGTTCTCATTATTGAGGTTATTGTATACATCTGTAATTAGACTATTGGAATACTAAAAACAGACAAATAAGGACTTACAATTTTATCAACACGTTGTTTCACTGCCTCATTTGAGTAGTTTCCATCTTTATCAACACGTGCTTTCTTCCACAGAACTGACCGATCAATATCATTTTGGTCACCTGAAGCCAACTTCTGCTCAATATTAAAATACATGCTCAGATTATAGTATTGCCACAAAGTTGCACCCCATAATTGTACAAACAAAATCAGAGCTTACTAGTTCTTCTTCCAATTTGGCATAACCTTTTCTAGACATTCGATGATTGTATACATAGAGAGCTCGCCTCCTTGATGCAGCTTCTCTAATTTCCTATCAAAGTCACATCCACACCAGTAATTGAATCATTCATACTGTATAAGTAAGATATATAAAATAAAACAATTTGACTAATTCATTTATTTATACATACTGCAAATTCTTCTGTTAATCGAGACTTCACAAAGGCATCCCAATGTGTTTGAAGGATGAAATCATAGCCAAGAGGTGGAGTCTTTAGCTTGTGAGGCTGATGTTTGAATTTCAATATATATGATGATGTTAAAGTGCTCTTGAATGATTTCCATGCCTTTCCAGCACTGCTTATGACATGCTTCCTACTATTCATATCCACGATGAATGCTTTCTAGTAATTGGCAGTTAAAAAAGTTCACATTTTTTGACCAAATAATGAAATACAAGCATAAAATGAAGGTGGTAAAGATACTAACCAGAACCATGTCCCATATCTTATCCTTTAAAGAAGGTGGTAACGCTTTCCAATCTTCATATATAATTGGAACAGTGCTTCGCGCCATTACTCCTATGAAACTAGCTAAATTTGATCCATGCTTGCCTTCTGGCTGTCCTTTTGTGTTATATCCAACTTCTATACGACCCTTACCGCCCCTACGATGGACCAAGTCTGACATCAAAGTTGGACCTCTCCCCTTCCTCTTGTTTGTGGCCTGGTCATCTGCATCCTCATCCGTATATTCATCATCGCATTCTAAAGGATTGTCTTTGAAGTGTTTCATCTTGGCTAGAACTGCAAGATTCTACAAACAATAACAGATTAAAGACAATGTACAAACATATAATTTATATATAAATAAATAACTCACTGCTACATGGGCACAGAAAATAAATTCAATAGCATTATAACATTTCCATTTAATAAAACATCAATTTTACACATAGGAGGGGACATATTAAGCCTTTCTCCTCAAACAAAACCGATATAGGCAAAAGCAAAACAATTAATATGCAATTAATAATATAGAAAACTTTTATATATACCACCATTATAGACAGAAGTCCATTCAAGTAGTAAATGAGTCAGATTATGAAGCATAGTGTTCGACCCATGTGCCTTCACAGTCATCTCGTACATAAACTAACTCATTCTCAGGCATTGCATCAAATAATTCAAAAGATGGCAATGCTTGAGTAAAACATGGATGATCAATTGCTGTGTCCCCCAAATTATCTTCGTTTAGCCAATCAGTATGAGGAGCTGCAAGTACTACTGACCACCTTGAATCTTTTGGATCTTTAATGTAAAATACCTTTTTCACATGACTAGCTACTGCAAAGGTATCATTCTTATGTCCGATGCTACCAAGGTTAACTAATATAAACCCAAACTCATCTGTTTTGATACCTGTTGTACTTTTCACCCAATCACACTTAAATATTGTGTGCGTGAAATCATTATAATTGACCTCCCATATCTCATGAATCGTTCCGTAGAAAGTCATGTCATCTTCTTTAGGATTTTATCTTTAGAACTGGATATTTGCATTGTCTTTGCTACCAAAGTCACTCCACTGTTTTGTTGGACATGAGAACTATCATGAGACTTCGTGTGAAAATGGCAGCCATCTATAGAATATCCAGCATACTTTTTCACTGTCTCTCAAGGCCCTTCTGCTACCCACTTCAAAGTATTAGATATGTCATTATTGGGATCAGCAAGCTCATTCTCAACCTGTGCATAATTGAATAATTATCTTCTATCACTAGTACAAAAAGTTAATCACACAACACTAATCACACAACGGAACACAAATCATCTGTTGTGTGTTGAAGTCAGTTTAATCATACAACGGTGCTGGTTGAATTCTGTTGTGTGAATGCCAACAAAGTGATAACTTTTTTATAGGAACTACATTGCACAACGGAAATTAAGCATGGTCCGTCGTCTGAGCCTTAAAAATTTAGCGGCAGATTTCCCTCCACTCTCGAGTCTTGGTTGCCTCTTGAAATCTGAAATTTGGGCTACTTGATACAACGGTGCTTGAGGTTTCCGTTGTGTGATTGAAAACTGGATGCCAAATTTTGAGGAAGCTTGCTTGAATGTCTTCCACAAGGTAAACCTAGTGCAAGTTGTAGAAATTAGACAACAGAAGTTATACTTTTCTGTTGTGTGAAGTTGGAATATAAGCTGCAACATTTTAAGCCAAAATGCTATGGGCGCGGTATATTTCCCTCCATGTGTTTGGCATTTTGATTTTTGTAGTGCACTCTTACAACAGTTTGTTAGGTTTGTGTTGTGTGAGTCACTTTAGATTTTATTTGAAGTTTAATTATACCTCCCACACTGAAACTCTCTCGACAAAACGAAATGAAACTCAGTCCTCTCAGACACACCCTAAATCTCGGTCCGCTCTCAATCTCGGTACGCTCTCAATCTCAATCCCGCTCTCACAAACCCTAAGTCTATTTGGATCCCAGTCTATTTGGATCTCTCTCACCATCCTCTCTCTCTATCTCTGTGCGAAACCCCTATCTCTCATGAAAGCTCTCTCAATCTCGATCTGCAAGTATGCAACCATGGCCGAAGCTCAAGAATCCGATCAAAAGAGTGAAGAAGAAGAAGAAGAGGAACACTATGGAAGCTGAAGCTCAAGAATCGAGCCCCCAAGATTCAAGAGGCACCACACGAGGCCACAAGTCTCTCGTGGTTGTTCCATGGCAGCCGCAGCTTGGGCTTTCACTCTCTCTCGCCTCACCGACCTGTCACTCAAGCCCCGCCACCCACAACCACCGCCGCTCTCTCGGTCTGCAACGAAGCACGCCATGTCTTCAGAGAGCTCTCCTCCTCTGATTGCAGCTCAGCTCAATCACCTCGCTCTTCACTTCCCTCTGCTCGCTAAGGTAATGCATAAGCTTCTTCAACCCTAAACTCTTTTGCTTCATTTCTACTAAACCAAAATTCGAATTGCCAGAAACTTGGAAATACCAAAGTTAAATCTCTTTTTTTTGGTTTCCGATTTCAACTCGGCGTTATTGGAATGTTGAGTCTTGCTCTGCTTTTGTTCTTCTGGGTCTGAATTTTAACTGCTAAGAATTGTTGAATGAGCCCTAATTGTGGTGTGTATGATATGCTCCAATTTTAGGTTAGAACAATCAGGACATGGCTGACACCTGTGACAAGAAGCCTAATGCCAATGCCAAGGTGAAAGTCAAGCATGGAGGTGGTGGTGGTGGTGGTGAGTTTGCCTTGCTTTTCCGTTTCTCGGTTTTCGGGTTTTTACTTTGATTTCCTTTTGCTGTGAGCTTAGCTCGGAATTTGTTACTGATTATTAGGGGGGAAGAAGAAGGAGGTGAAGAAAGAAACCGGCCTCGGTTTGACCAAGAAGAAGGATGAGAATTTTGGGGAGTGGTATTCGGAGGTATGATGTTTCTTTGAACTAGGTTGTGTTCGGCAATTTATTTGAACAAGTGTAAGCGAGATTTTTGGGTGTTGTTTTTGTTCCGTGCAGGTTGTTGTTTTCGGTGAGATGATTGAATACTATGACATATCTGGTTGTTATATTTTGAGGCCATGGACAATGGCAATATGGGAGACCATGCAAGTAAGTATACTTTTGATGTTTAGTGATGCAGTTTCATCTGTTAATTGTGTTCTTCTTTCGCTTGTAGAGCTAGTAAAAAACTATCTGGTGTCTGCATTGTGATATGCGTTTGTCTAGTGTTTAGGGGGTCGCCGGATGACTCTTTTGCCCTAGTTTTATTTCTAGCTGTCTTACCAAGTGCTACTTTTTAGTGGCATCCTTATGTAAACCCCTGATCTTGGACTACCACACATTGCACTTGTATAATTTAGTATTGCTGCCGAACTTGTGATATGTCCATCCCCAGTTTCAAAGTTATGAACTTTATCCAGTAGCTTCTAATTGAGTATTTTAATAGCTTTTGCTTGCTAATTTATCTATTCATTTGACAATTTGCCATCGTAATGTAATTCCAGCACAGCTGCTTACCTCACAGTTCTGTTGATGTGTAGGCATTCTTCGATGCAGAAATAAAGAAAATGAAGATTAAAAATTGCTACTTTCCTTTGTTCGTCTCCCCTGCTGTTCTGGAAAAAGAGAAGGATCATATAGAGGGTTTGAAACTTTGAAGGATCATATAACGGGTTTGCTGATGAGAATGTGATTGGTGAAGGTGGATATGGGATTGTGTACAGAGAGAAATGGCTGATGATTTAGTTGGGTTTTGCTATAAATGGCTGCTACGTTGAGAAAGCTTGATGATTTAGTTGGGTTTTGCTGCAGGGGACAAGCTGAGAAGGAGTTCAAGGTTGAAGTGGAAGCAATTGGTCGTGTTCGCCATAAGAATTTAGTGAGGTTGCTTGGCTACTGTGCTGAAGGTGCTCACAGGTATGTTGGTCTTCGGTTCTGATATGTTGTGTCTCCTTTTCATCAATTTTTTTTTTTTTTTCAGTTCATTGAATTCTGTTTGTGGCTTACTTATTTATCGTCTTTGCACTAATATACTTGAGAGTTTTTTTTATAGGATGCTTGTGTATGAGTATGTTGAGCATGCTTTAATAAGCTTCAAGGATGGATGTACTTCATAGCATTCATAAGGAACCTTGTAGTAATCCTGGATGTTATTAGAATTGCTTAGAATGGCCTATGTTTACCTTTCCTCTTTTTATATGAAATTAAAACCCACTCACCAGCTATTGAACTTGAGGGTACCATTTGGTGAACTGTCCTGGCTTATTTCATTCTCCTTGATTAGATGCGTTTTGACCTTCACTATCTGATTTAACAGCTCTAATGAGAAAATAAGTTTGCGAATCTGATAACCATGGTGTTCAACTACTGGTTCTGTTGTTTTATTTTACTGCACAATTTTTATCAAGCATTACAGATTCACATCATTTTTTGTGGTCTTATAGAATTAAGGAGTAAAAATTTATTTTGCAATTCAGGAGTACGCTCCTGGTGTTGTGCTTGTACCTATGGGAAGCAGGACAGGAAAACCTTTTCGTACAACAAACCTGATTGTTTTTGCACCTAAAAATGTTCCAAATGATTCTGGAAAGAATGGTTTTATCGCGTGTGGAGATGCGTTGATAGTGGATCCTGGGTGTCAGTCTAAATTCCATGAAGAGGTATGGCATGTTAGTTTGCTCTGCTGCGCCTGGAAAATGGTTTATTTTTAGCCATCATTTACCAGGTCTGTTTAAGAGAAGAAACTCTTGTAAAAGAATTAGTGTTTACAGATTTTATTGTGATAGCAGGTTTTGCTAAGACTGGAACCGGCTTTATTTTTCATCTGTTACAATTTCAACAAATTCTATACAGAATGCTTACCAGTTTAGTTCTTAACATATATCATTTTTCTTTCTGTATTATCAGCTCAGACAAATTGTAGCTGCTTTGCCGAGAAAGTTAATTGTGTTTGTTACTCATCATCATCGCGATCATGTGGATGGTAGGTTGTGTAAAACTAATAAAACTTAGGATAAGACATTGTAATTTTTATTTAAATTGATGTGCAGGTGTTTGTTCCTTTTCTGTTCCCAGGTCTTTCAGTTATTCAACGTTGCAATCCTGAGGCTACATTATTAGCACATGAAAACACCATGCGACGCATTGGGAAAGGTTGTGATTGTAACATTATGTGTATCCAGTGACTGAAAAGCCTAGGGACAAAGATAGTAATCTCAATTATGTAATTCCCCAAACTTTCCAGTATTTTTAAATGATTTTAAATTTAAAAACTAACTCTATACGAAGAGGTTAAAACTTTATTTCCTATTCCTCATTTCCCTCAGAATACTGGTCTTTCTGTACCCTCAGTTAAGAACATTTTTGTTAACTTTTAAAATATTAGAATGACTATGGTAATTGTTTAGCAAGATAGATGAATAATGTTTATGGAACTTAGGATATCAGTTTCTAATTATTACCTTTGCGCTGCTCTTTTCAAGCTCTGCTTATAACTTCTACTTCCTAAGCTCATGGTCTTATATGTTGACAGATGACTGGTCTCTGGGCTTTACTGCTATTTCTGGAACTGAAGAGATTTGCATTGGCGGTCAGCGGTTGATTGCCATTTTCTCTCCGGTAGTTCTCACTTGATTTTCTTATTCAAAAATCATATCAAATTTAAGATGGGATTTGCAATAAAGTGGGCGACCATATCACATTTCTTGTTTCTCCTCATGGAAGTGTCTTTAATTCGAACCGGTAGAAGCTCACTTGTGTTTCAGTCAAGGTAGTGCCATACTGGATGTTACTTCCGGGGGAAATATGACTGTAAGTTCATTATTTGTCCTATTTATATTGTGTCATAGTTATTTCCTATATAAGTTTCCTAGCCTAATGGATGAGTGTCATTGTGGGATTAGACCGGAAAACACATGCCCAATTTGTAGTTACTATATGCATGAAGATTTTTGTTTTTCTCCTCATTTACAGGATTACTTTCAATCAACATACAAATTTATGGAGATTTCCCCACATGCTTTGATCCCCATGCATGGGAGAGTTAACCTCTGGCCAAAGCACATGCTTTGTGGATATCTCAGGTATGAAACATAAGGCTCTCCTCTCGAACATCACACTTTGGCCTAAATGCTATTGTAAAATTACTCACCATAGCTCTGTGTCAAATGTAATCTGACATAAGAGGGTTGCTCTTTCAGGAACCGTAGAGGTAGAGAAAGTTCCATCTTGAAAGCGATAGAAAATGGAGCTGAAACATTATTTGATATAGTTGCAAATGTATATTCTAAGGTTGACCGTAGCTTTTGGATTCCTGCTACATCAAATGTGAGGCTTCACGTGGATCATCTAAGCCAGCAAGATAAGTTGCCAAAGGTAAAGGTTTCATGATAGTAATCTATTTCCTTGGCCTTATATGGTAGCAAAGTCACCTGCATGTAGGTTTTGTGTTGGTAGTTCCAATACACTTTTTGCAGCAAGCATACAACACATTAAATCCAGATTTAAACAAAGAGGCAAACACAGATGTTGATTGTTGGGGTAAACTTATCTGCTTCTTCCATTTATTCTTCCTTTCCTTCCCTTGTGCTGATTTGGACCAACTACTTTGGCATGTAGAGATCCTTCAGAGGACAAACTTGTTGAGCACTTTCTTATTGACTCGGGCATAGAGGAGAGCAAGAAAACAAAGATTATAAAGATCATCAATGGAATGGGTGAGTTGGTTGCTGTTATCTCAAGGTGTTGTGCCATTTTAGCATATGTAGTAGTTTCAAGCACCTTCTGATGCACCATGTAACTTTTTTATCATTTCAAAAGTACTTGACACAATTGTGTAGTCTTGAACCACTTGATGTAATTGTTTTTTTTTTCTCTTTGTGAAAGATTCAGTTAGTTGATGTGAAACGCAACCATTACATATGTAATTCTGCTACAGGGTTTAAAGATGAGCTGCCTGTGCCTAATGCAGACATTGTCAATTTTTTTCAAATCACTAAACAAGTTTGCATCTTGCAGGCCAATTGTGAGTGAGACATTCGAGGTTTTGTAGAAGCGAATGGCAGCTGAAGGTTAAGAGCCATCAAGAATAGGAATGTTTTTTTATTCATGTGTAGCTAGCTAAGAATGCTCTTGTTTGGTGCATTATCTTGTTACTTGAATGTATTGATGCTTGAATAATGGTACTTGAATGATATATATGGATTAGAGTATTGTTTATATGGTAATATATTGAGCATTATTCTGGACAAACATTTATATTGATATTCTTGTTGTTGTTCAAGGTTTAGTCATACAACACAATACAAAACAATGTGTTGTATGAATGTAAAAGAGTTCAAAATTGAGGCTTCTCCTACAACAGTCACTAGTTGGTACCCAATTGATTACAGTATTCACACAACGGATAACCAAATATAATTGTTGTGTGAACTAACAACCAACAACAAAAGAAAACAAAATTCTGTTGTGTGAGATTCATAACACACAACAGAAATAAAATGATCACTGTTGTCTGAGTAATCAACAGACAAGGGAGATAATTTTACTTCAGTTGTGTGTTACTTACCTCAGACAACAAATATTAAGTTATATCCGTTGTCTGTTAGTAGTCTCAGACAACAAATAATGAGTTATATCTGTTGTGTGTTATGAATCTTAGACAACAAAGAATAAGTCATACCTGTTGTGTGTTATGAATCTCAGACAACGGCAAAATTTCATCTTCTGTTGTCTGAATGTGCCGAGGCATCGCCGCGCATGCCATGCTAGGCACATGCTGCGCAGAACTCACACAACGGAAATAGGTATTTCTGTTGAGCAAACTATTATCACACAACTGTGAAATCACCGTTGTCTGATTTTTCAATCACACAACACTCACTTAGACCACGGTGAGCTTGGTCATCACACAACACAAATTCACCGTCGTCTGATGACCTTTTTGTAGTAGTGTATGTTTAAACAAAAAATAATAATAACAAATAAATAAATAAAATCTTAGCATTGTAGCTTTGAGGGGAAAGTCCTTACTTTTTGTTTCAACCAATCTTGGAAAGTTCTGTTCTGTTCATCTCGAAGCCACTTCTCACTTTTTGACTTTTTAGGATGCTGAATCTTCAACAACTCTTCATGCTCACTAAACAATTATGAAGGCATGTCAGTTAATTCCTTTTTACTTATAGCTATACATGTAGAAATATCAAACATGTTAACTAAGAAAATACATATATGCAGGTTGTGAATGTTAAAGAGTAATAAACTACCACAACATATTTAAAAAGGTGCAATTCTTACATGAGATAGGGCATAACTTCAGGTGTGTTATTCAAAACACAAAGATGTGCTTGACGCAATAGCTTTCTGCCAGGCTTATAAACACGCCCAACTGATAGTGGTGTATCGATTCCTTTCTGAAGAGTATAGGTCTTTAATGGGATTCCAACAGTACTAACATCTGATAAGAAATCTGCGCAGAACTCAATGGCTTCCTCTGCAATATAACGTTCTGCCATGCATCCCTCTGCAATATAACTAGTTAATATCAGAAAACAGGTCAAATGGCCTCAAAAGAAAAATGGGTAAAAATTGAAAAAAGTGTAAACGAAAAATGGCACATGCAGGTCTCAAAACTGTGAGCTTCGCGTTATTAGCATGACGCTTTAACTAGCTGAGCTAATATGCCCGTTGATAAGTTGGATAAGAATTAGATACAAGGAGTGAATATGGTAGTGGGATATGAGCACTTATAAAGGCTCACTGGTGTGATTCGATTCAAATTGTTAGTATGAGATGATGGCTGAAACTCTGTTTTCACTGGCATTGATTGGTCAGAGGAACCCAAGCGGTCAAATGCTTGGTCAAGGCCAAGTCAACAAGAAGAAGGTACCTTCCATTTCCATTTGAGCAATGGCAGCAACCCATTGAAACCCAGGAGCTCAATTTTGCTAATAGGAAATACTAATGCCAATTTTGTTTAATGCAAAATGACAGGTGGGTCCATATGTGTGGACTACATATCAAGAGGTGTATCATGCAGCCATGTGGGTTCATCCATCAGAAGCCATGGTGTCAATCCTGTAAGTCACACCTCTCTGTTGAAGAGGAAAGATCCCACATTGGAAAAGTGATAAATAAAATATAACTTATAAGTGGGTGGATCTCACCCAATTGTACCGAGGCCATTTGTGATTAAAACCCAACACCTATCAGGTGGTTAAGTTGGGACAATATCGGTACAATGGTGGGCCACGGGCCACACTTGTCGCTATTTAACATGGTATCAAAGCGGGTCTCTCTCCAATTGCTTCGTCATCATGGACCTGGATATAGGTTCATTCATTAATTGATTCACCAATCTCCTCTCCAATCATGGACCTAGTTTGGGTTCATTAAATTGGCCATCGGAAGTTTCCGATTGGATTATTGTCAAGTGTCCGATGTGGGCCTTGGATTGTTATGTGATTGGTCAAGTCTCTAATGTGGGACTTGTGACCCGATTTCCAATGTGGAATCGGGTTTGTCAATTAATTCCACGTGCATACCTAGAGCTAGGTTGCACGTGAGGGGGCGTGTTGAAGAGGAAAGATCCCACATTGGAAAAGTGATAAATAAAATATAACTTATAAGTGGGTGGATCTCACCCAATTGTACCGAGGCCATTTGTGATTAAAACCCAACACCTATCAGGTGGTTAAGTTGGGACAATATCGGTACAATGGTGGGCCACGGGCCACACTTGTCGCTGTTTAACACTCTCCACTTATGTGTTTATGTATGTGTGTATTTGTGTGTGTGTGTGTAACATTTTTATGGAAGAAAATGTGTTCTTAGTAATATAGGTGTACGTGTTATAGAGTTGATGGTAGTGGTAGTGAGAATAGAAACTGTGAAATGGAAAGATATTGTTTTTTTATTTTATATTGTTTCAATGTTTGCCGGGAGATACTTGTGGTATATAACTATATATGGATCAAATTTCCCCCAATGGATTATTGCAATGGAGGTAATATTAATACTGTCATGTTTTCCTTTTCATCTATGTGGATATTATGTAAGGGACTTGAATGAAGAAATGCTATGTTGACTGCTGGGAGGCTGGGAGCACATTTTCGTGACTGGTGGAAGGATTGAACAACTGAATCTGATATTGGGGACTGAATCTTACTAGAAAGATTGCGACTTTTTAGCCTTATACTTGTGTGTTTATGTGTGTTTTTTTTAATTTAATTTTAATTTTAATTTTTTTACAGGCCTGTGACAGCCATGCCATTACATATGTTCCACTTTATGACACCCTCGGTATGCTTCCTTTTCTTTTTCAAGAATTCTTAGTGCATTGTGAAATTTTCCAGTGGCAGATAGTGAACTTCAATAATGGTGGTCGAGTTTGATTAACTGAAGGGAAATCCTAAATTGTGTTAACTTTTTCCTTTTCAAAATCTGCCACTTCACCATCGTTTGTAAATCTGGATGGAGCTGTGTTCAGCGGCTGGCTGCTGAATGCTTGATAGTTGTCTATCGGAAACTACTGGACAGTAACAAGTGTTTGCTAGCTATCCACAACAAACTTTAGTAGCCAACCACCAAACATGCCAAACAGTTTTTGAATTCTACATGTATAAGGGGAAGTTTTGGGGAAAAAGTTGTGGGGGGTCTAGGGAGAAAATTGGAAGGTGCATTTTCAGTTTCACTTGAAATTTATTTGATTGACATTTCATGGTTTCTGTTGCAATGCAGTTGAGTTCATCATCAACCGTGCTGAAGTTTCAATAGCTTTTGTTCAAGAGAACAAAATCCCTGCTGTAAGTTATTTTCCAAACTATATGTTATTATCATAAGTTCATAACTAGATATTTGTTTGAACTTTGAAGCCGCAGATGTCTAATATTTTGGTACTAGAACATTCATGATCCAATTTAGTTGTAGTAAACATGATATAAATACAAAGACCAACTTGCCTTGTATACTTGATGGTTAATCTTAGTTCCTTTCCTAATATGCACTCCATTTATATAAAATTTGTTTCGCTCTCCTTTTCCTGCTTTCTAAGATCCTTACATGGTAATTTTTTCTGCAGATTATGTCAATCCTTCCAAACTGTTCTATGCATTTAAAAAGTAGGTCATATACTATTTCCTTAAATACTTCCAAATTTAAGGGCCAAGTTGTTAGGATTGTATCTAAGGTATACATCTGCGTTGTTCAGCAATTGTCAGCTTCACAAATGTTTCTAGCACTCAAAAGAAGGAAGCAGAAGAACTGGGGGTATCTTGCTTTTTGTGGGAGGAATTCTTTCAGTTGGTAACTTCTCAACACTGTTTTCTCAGTTAAGTTCTTGTTTTCAGTAAAGGATTGGCCATTAACTTTTAACAATGTAAAATCATATATTATCTTTCATTTTCTCAGGGAAATTCAGATTGTGAACTACCTCCAAAACAGAGGACCGCTGTTTGCACAATAATGTATACAAGTGGAACGACTGGAGAACCAAAAGGCGTAATCGTTAGCAATGCAGCATTAATGTCAGAAGTATTGTCAACAGACCATAGTTTCGTAACAGAGTGGTAAATACCTTAACACAGTTAACATCTTCAATTTTCTATATTTTTAACATATTGACGTTTCTGAATTAATGCTTATTCTGCCTCTTCAAAAAAAAAAAAACAACAAGAGGCAAAATAGGTCCTGTAACTTGGCACGCGTTGTTTGAGATGCAATCTGGTGATTAATTTTCACCAGGTCCTTTACCTATGTTTGGTCTATTGCACAGTTTTGAAGCATAATTCTACCTCATTTATATGTCAGAGGCAAATAAACTTGCAGAGAACATGTTTTGGTCATGGAGATTTAGTAGTTTTGTCACAAAAACGGCCATTACAAGGCCATTGTTGTTTTGGATTTTGTAGCATTATCAAAATGAAATTATTTCCTGATTCTTAAATGAAAATTACGATCCTTATTCTGTTTCCATACATATATGCGGTGCTTGTTTAAAATGCTATTTATGCAGACAAAAATTTAAATCATGTAGATGCAACCAATTTAGGGAGCAGGTATAGTTTATTGTAACATCTTCAAGATGTGTTGCTATTGCCAAGACATGATTCATAAAGGTTGGGGGTTGTACCGTAACCCTCAACCAGGGGAAATTTTATTTTGACAGAAGTTGGATCCATATTAGATCAAATTATGCTTAAAGCTTTGTGGTTGGCCATCAAATTACAGATTTTCTACCAACTAATTAAACTAAGGGTACTAATACAATTTTGAGGAAAGTCATCCTCTGAAAGGTGCTTATTTGCAGATTTATTTTATAGTTCATATTTTTTCCAAAGTAACTCCATTGAAGTATTACCAATAGATGGTTAAGGATTATATTTTTTTTATGAAGTTTAGTTACTGAACTCAATTAACAATTTGACATTTCCCTGATGGCAACAATATTGACTACTGACATAAAATAAATTGTATTACAGTGTACAGAAGAAGATTCAAATTTTTCGTTTCTCCCGTTGGCCCATATATATGACCAAATAATCGAGAGCTATTGCATCTACAAGGGATCTTCAATAGGCTCCTGGCGAGGCGTAAGTATATGTGTCACTCTTGCTACATTCTTTATTTTTCTTGTTTCCGTATCAAAACTTGATTGGTATTCTCTTCTTTACTTACCAATTTCAACATCTGTCCAATGTGATTGCCGTTACTTGCAGGATGTCAGGTTTATACTGGACGACCTTCAGGAACTAAAGCCTACTATGTTTTGTGGGGTTCCTCGAGTGTATGATCGTATATACACTGGTAAAACAGATTCATCAATATGAACTGTATACATTTATGTCCGTGAATTTCTTTGTTGTTAATATTTGGCTTAAATATTGTTTCCGAAGGTATTGCTAGTAAAGTTTCATCTGGTGGTGTGCTGAGGAAGACCCTTTTCCAGTATGCATATAACTAGTATGTCTCACTAAGACCTCCTTTTTTGTTTGCATTTGTATTCCTACCATAAAGGCATAAACTAATTAATATTTGTATGGCAGCAAGTTGGCAAAACTGGAGAAGCTTGTATTTAACAAGGTCAGTCATTCTATCCTTCACCTTTTCATTCTTGAAATATCTGGTTTTACATTCAAACAATGCATTACTTCTATTTTATGCGTACATTCTAACAAACTGTGTTACTTGCGGTAGATAAAACAAGCATTAGGAGGAAGAGTTCGTATAATGTTGTCTGGTGCTGCGCCTTTGCCCAGGCATGTGGAGGAATTTTTGAGGGTCACCAGCTGCAGCACTTTATCACAAGGATATGGTATGGTTGACTGCATATCATAATGAATATAACACATAATCAGTTAAATCATAGTGAAGATTCAGGAAATTATACGAGCATAAGTATTCAGCTCACTGTGCTTTCTCACCTTAATTCGTGGTATATGTGTTTGGCCTTTGAGATGTCAAGTATGGATGCTTTTGTACTCATTCAAATAACCTTATTTTTCTAAATCAGCTACCACAACACATCAGAAGCAGATATATATGAAACGAAGAGTACTAGAGTTCATCAGTTTGTTAAATCTTGTAGGACTTACTGAAAGCTGTGGTGGCTGTTTTACGTCCATTGGCAATGTTTATCCTATGATTGGAACTGTGGGTGTCCCCTTGACAACTATTGAAGCACAGCTTGAGTCGGTCCCAGAACTGGGATATGATGCACTTTCTAGTGTGCCATGTGGAGAGATTTGCCTAAGAGGGAAAACCTTGTTTTCTGGTTACCACAAGCGACAAGATCTCACTGAAGAAGTCCTTATTGATGGGTGGTTCCATACAGGTAAATGTCTACAAAACTAGAAATGAAGTACTTTCTTGGTTGATGCTCAATCTTTTGGTTTCTTTTCAAGATGGAGCCTTCAAAATTTTTGTTGTTGATTAATTTTGAGTGGATGGATCACAGGTGATATTGGAGAATGGCAGTCTAATGGAGCAATGAAAGTTATAGACAGGAAAAAGAACATATTTAAACTGTCTCAAGGTGAATATGTTGCTGTGGAAAGCATTGAAAGCAAATACTTGCAATGCCCCCTTATCACATCGGTATGTTGCTAACTTCTGTATTCTACTTGTATGATGAGTGACAGGACTTACCTTTATTTCATCAATAAATGAGATTGTGTTCGTCTTTGTGCTAGATTTGAATTTTGTGCCAGTGTCCTCCACCCTTCTTTCGTGTTTTCTGAAGTTACAGACGGATATCTTAACATCTTAACTTTCATCTGGTTGGCAGATTTGGGTTCATGGGAACAGCTTCGAGTCATTTCTTGTTGCTGTGGTTCTTCCTGACAGAAAGGCCTTGGAGGAGTGGGCAGCTGAGCATCATTTGACTGATGACTACAAATCATTGTGTCAAAACATGAAGGCAAGAAAATACATTTTGGATGAGCTCCATCCCTGTTTCATGCCATGTTGCTTAAGTTTATTCATCTGACTTACAAGACATTTTTATTGCAGCTTCGAGGGTTTGAGTTGTTAAAAGCAGTTCATTTGGAACCAAACCCCTTTGACATAGAGAGGGATCTCATGACTCCAACTTTCAACCTGAAAAGACCGCAATTACTCAAATATTACAAGGTATGATTTTCTACTTGGATAAGAAAAGGTTGGAACTTTGATAAGTTAATCCTAAATATGTATGTTGAATTACATCATCTGCAGGACCGAGTTGAAAAACTTTATAGTGAAGCAAAGGGTGGAAAGGTATAAGAACAGAGCTGGAAGCAACTATTGGATAAATCTAGCTACATCACTTTCCCAAAATTTCGATTGCCTGCTCTTTTGTTGATGAAAAACTACTTATGACTAAAGAATATCTCGCAGGGATTTACCCATATTGACCTTTGTTCTAAGTTTGTGTATAAATAAGTAAAGATCTTAATTAAGATCTTTACTGAAGTGAAGTAAAGATTATCTAGCTGGGATTTACCCAACAGGCAGCAGTGAACTAAATTTTCTGAAAGTATGGCATAAGTAATCAACAATAAAAATTTAAGAATCGATAACTGAGCAAATATTTTTAAATCCACACCGAACTAAAATTAGATTTAGAAATAATAAAAAAAATAAAAGTACTTGTGTCATGTCTCCAAATTAAAATGATGGTCTGATCGATGATGAAATTAGTGTGGTCTTCTCATTCAGTCCAAGAAACAATGCTTGAAGTCAATTGCAGTTGCTTTCACCAGTTGATATACAAATGTGTCGTCTCTCATTTTACCAGACTCTTACAAATGTGTCGTCTCTCATTTTACCAGACTCTCAATGAACTTTTCTGTCATGCACTCTAAACAACCTTACAGGGTGTGCTTCTAAAACAACTTTCTTTCTTCATTCTTTTACAGTTTTACCACTAAATCAAGAGCCAGTCGGTGAAAAACTGGCAATTGCGTCTACATATCAACTAAACTCATTATAAGATGCTCTTTCGGTGGTGACTGGACTGATCGGTCCTCTACCTTTACCTTTTCTTCTTTTCTTGGGCACGTAGTTTCGCTTCATCTTACACGAAAAACTCTGTGCACCTACTGAGAGACTTGTCCTCTTCTGCCCCATCTTCATTTCACCAGCAATCAAACAACAATTGTTCCTGCTTTTTCCACCCGTTCATACACATACAATGTGTTGCTGCTTTTTCCACTTTACCTTTTCTTCTTCTCCATTTCTTGGTAGTTTCGTTTCATCTTACACGCCCTTGACTTCACATTGACGTTGATGGAAGCTACCAGGAAACTGTGATCACGCAGCGTACCTATTTTTGAGCTGTGCTCCTTTTATTTTCCTCTTCCTCTTGTGCTCCATCTTCATTCCATCAGCGAGCTGAGCGTGAAATCAAACAATAAGCTAGATTCGATGGCCACCCAATTGAGAGCTTCTTCCTCATTCTCTTCTGTTCCTTTTTCTACCCGTTCATACACACACGATTTGTTTCTGAGTTTCAGAGGCGAGGATACACGCTACACTTTTACAGGTCATTTGCACAGAAATTTGGTTCAAAGGGGGATCAACACTTTCCTAGATGACGATGATCTTCCAAGAGGAGAGGAAATATCAGAAGCACTTCTCCGAGCCATTGAAGGATCAAAGCTCTCTCTCATTGTGTTCTCTGAAAACTATGCATCCTCAAAGTGGTGTTTGGAAGAACTAGTTCATATCATTGAATGTAGAAGATCAAAGAACCAAATGGTTCGGCCAATCTTTTACAAAGTGGATCCATCGGACGTAAGACACCAACGAGGTACATTTGGTAAGGCACTTGCAGAGCATGAGCGCCGATTCCAAGATGACAAGAATAAGGTGTCAAGATGGAGAGCAGCTCTTTTAGAAGCGGCTAATTTGTCTGGGTGGCATTTCCCGAGCGGGTACATCATGCACTTAATCTTACTAATAGCAAATTTGTCTTTTATTTTTATTTTTATTGGTGTGTGATTATTAATTATACAATACTATGCACTTTTTCGAAGTAGCGAGGTTTTATTTTTTTTAAATGTTTCATTTGATTTTAACATGACAGGCATGAATATGAATCTAAATTTATTGATAGAATCATTAAAGAGATTTCTGCACAAGTAATAAAACATAGCCCTTTGAATGTGGCAAAGTTTCCAGTCAGGATAGAATCTCGTGTACAAGACATGCTTGAACTCTTAGATGTTGGGGGAAGTGATGTACGCATGGTAGGGATATGGGGAAGTGGTGGAATAGGGAAGACAACAATTGCTAAAGCTGTTTACAATACAATTGCTATTGAGTTTGAAGACAGTTGCTTTTTGGAAAATGTTAGAGAACGTTCAGTGACTCATGAAGGTCTAGTCAACCTACAAAACAGTCTTCTTTCTGAGATTCAAGGGGGCAAAAAACTGAATATAATCAATGTTAATAAAGGAATCAATTTGTTGCGTCAAAGGTTGTGAAATAAAAGGATTCTGTTAATTCTTGATGATGTGAATAAATCGGACCAGTTAGACACATTAGCTGGAGCACCTGATTGGTTTGGTCGTGGCAGCAGAATTATCGTCACAACCAGAGATAAGCGTTTGTTGACTGTTCATGAAGTCAAGCCTATGTACAAAGCCAGGGAACTAGATCATCACGAAGGTTGTGAGCTCTTCAGATCAATTGCCTTCAAGAATAAGAGAATTTTAGATGACAATGAGACGCACTTAGTTAGTACTGTTGTTGAATATGCTCAAGGCCTTCCGTTGGCTCTAGTAGTTTTGGGTTTACATCTATGTGATAGACCGGTACATAAATGGCAAGCTATGCTAGATGGTTTTAGAAGAAATCTTCCTGAAGGCATTCAAGATATTCTCAAAGTCAGTTATGATGGACTGGAAAAAATAGTGAAAGAAGTTTTCCTCGACATTGCTTGTTTCTTCAAAGGTTGGAAGACAAATGATGTTATACAGATACTAGAAGGTTGTGACCGCAACAACCCCATGCATAGTATTGAAGTTCTTGAAGAAATGGCTCTTATATATGTTGATCGTTATGGTGAGATTTGCATGCATCATTTGCTAGAAGAGATGGGAAAAGATATAGTTCAGCAAGAGTCTATAGAGCCCGGTGAGCGAAGCAGATTGTGGCATCACAAGGATGTGCATGAGATTCTAACAGAAAACACGGTATGTAGTTCCTATATATATGCTCAGATTTACATATATACATGGAGTCAGGTCAATGTGATTCTCTATGTGTGTAGTTTATTCCACTTCGACAACCAATATCTGCGTAATATGTATTATATGATTTTCTGTTGAATTCTTAAAAAAAGAATAAAACTATAAAAAAAACTTGCATTTTATTATATAAATACTCATTTTGCTAATACGATTGCCTTTTTCATACTAGGGAACAAGTAAAATTGAAGGTATAATAATAAAGATGCCTACAGCAGATGAGATACGCTTGAGTCCTAAATGCTTCAAAAAGATGAGAAATCTGAAAATTTTTATAAACGTCAATGGACGGCTTTGTGGAAATGTTGATTATTATCCGAATCAGTTGCGGTTACTTGAATGGCGTGACTATCCGTTGAAATCTTTGCCTCCCGATTTTAATATGAAGAATTTGATTCAACTTAATATGCCTCGTAGCCGCATCTCACGTTTCAAGGTATTTATATATTTTTACGACTTCAATTTATAGAAATCTTTATACCTTTCCAATTTTCTATTTGATTTTTTCTTGTTCTTTGGTATGACAGAGTATGCAAAATCTGAAATCCTTAAATTTGAGTGAATGTAAATTCGTAGCACAAAGCCCAGACTTGTCTGGAAGCCCAAACTTAGAGTTCCTGAATCTAAGTGGGTGCCAAAGGTTAGAGGAGGTTCACTCTTCGGTTGGATCCCTCGAAAAGCTTGTTCACCTGAATCTTCGGCAGTGCTATAAGCTTGAGAGGCTACCTGAAAAAGTCAACTGGAGATCCCTCCAAACCATTCATCTTGAAAATTGTGAAAGGCTGGAGAGTTTCCCTGAAATTGTGGGAGAGATGAAATACATGACATCCTTGTTTCTATTCGGCTCTTCCATCAAAGCAATGCCTTCATCCATTGGATATCTAATTAACCTTGAACAGTTGTGGTTATCTAGTTGTCGAAACCTCACAGATCTACCTTGCAGCATCTATGAATTGCAAAATCTAGAGGGGGTTATTTTGTCCGAGTGCCCAAAATTCGTAACATTCCCAAATAAGGTGGAGTCAGAAGTGCTTCCAACTTACTCAAAGGTTTCACATGACAACCGTGACTCTTTATCGAAAAGAAAGATACGGAGTGAAGGCAGTTCATTGGAGCCAGAGCCAGACACTGAATTCAATTCGGCGCTTCCTTCGCTACATGAATTCTCTGCGTATGGATGCAATTTGTCTAATATTGATTTCCTCGCGTCCCTTGATTGTGCATCCACTTTAGATTACCTTGATTGTGCATCCACTTTAGATTACATTGTTATTCTTCCCGAATGCATCATCAACAAATTTGTCGAGTTGACGGAACTTGATTTGAGTGGCTGCACGAGGCTCGTAGAAATTCCAGAGCTTCCACCAAGGATTCGCGAGTTGAATGTGAGCGATTGCGTATCATTGGAAAGAATTTCAAAGTTGTCAAACATTTTGGAGCGTAAAGAATCACAAATGATTGAGAAGATGGACTTGACTAATTGCTGGAGACTCTGTCAAAATTTGGTTGAGATGGCAAACAAGGATGATGATGATGAAGTGCACGCTGATCTCTTCTCTCGACTCCTATCTTCTCAGCAATCCAAATTCACAATTACATTTCCAGTTCCAAGAAGCGAGGTTCCAAAGTGGTTCAGCTGTCAAATGGATTTCATGGGGCATCTACGGTTTGAATTTTATATCGAAACACTTGCAAATTTCAAATGGGACAACGCAGGATTGGCTCTCTGTGTTGCTTTTGATCAAAAGCCATGGGTTACAGAAGACGGTTTGAATTTTATTCGTTCTGATTTTGAGGTCCGTATTCACATCAATGAAGTACTTGTTTCCTTCCTTGAAATGAGGGTTGATTCAGGAGAGTCGGATCATGTGTGGCTGCACTATGTTCCCTTCCTTGAAATGTGGCGATTTGGTTATATGCGTCCATTGCCCCCTTTTACGTGTCGAGTCATTATTTATCCTTTGTGTTATCATCCTAGGGAGTTGTCCTCCATGAAAAGCTGTGGTGTCCACCTTGTAATGCCACCCAATGAAGACGTTTCTATGAAACTAATCGGTGCAGAGAACCTCACCAGTGATGGAACGGTATCGTTTTCTTTTGTGAAAATTTCCTCATTTCAGAGATAATATGTGACATTTGCAGCAAAACGGAGGACTGACATCTGAACAACAATGCTATTGCAGTACTCCTGGCGTAATTATCCTCCCAAGCAGTGGACTGACTGCAAAGAATTATATACTGATGCACAACTGGAGAATGAAAAGCTGTAATTATTACTGATGCAGCATAGCATTGTCTGGACCAGTGTTACGAATACAGGTATACATTTTCAAATTCTCCCTTTCTTTGATATCTTTGGAGTTTCAAAATTGGTTTGTAATATCAACTCTTTGTTGGCATTCTCCATATGTGTGGATAGAGTTGAACTAGTTTACCAAGCCCGGTTCCATGTAACTAAAAAATGCAAAACTGCATCAGTGAAAGGAATATTAAATTTGTAATCTAGAAGCTTGATCTAGTGCACTAAATCTACTTCACTAAACTCATATAGACGTTTTCTCTTCCAATAGCCAATCTCAAGGTCTTTCTATTTTCTGAGTTTATAGCATCATTTTCTGAATTTATTTCCTCATTCAACAAGTAAAGAGTTTAGATCATGATTGTTTCAATCAACCACCATGCCAAACATATATTCACAGTGCCTGATTAGAATGATATTTACTTGAAGGCATGATTTAAGATATGGAAATCACGTTTATTCACAAACACTGTCCAATTAATGCAATGTAATTCCAATGATTTTTTTCTTTCATTGTATCAGTTTCTTGTTGCGTTACCACTTACCACTACATTATATTGAACTTGAGAAATATCTGTGTAAAATATGTGCATGCCTCAATTTGTTCCTGCAGGTAAATATAGTTTCCTCTAGTGGAACGATACACTGTTCCAATATGCATACAACTTTGCCAGCTCATCAGTTGAAATTTTGCATTTGCATGTTCATTGGCAGTCCTATTCTAAGCTACTGAAAGGTTTAATTACCAAGAAGCTGGGATATGAGAAGAAAGGTATTCCAAAAGATGAAGCACCACCTTGCCTGCACAAGCTTGACTTTACCAAGGTAGTAATTCTATCCTTCATCATTCCATTATTTGAAGTAGCTGGCTTTACATTCAAACAATGTGTTGCTTTCTTTTTTGAAGAACACATACTACAAGAAATATAGAAAACTGATAATGTGGTGTCCCAATTGTCGTATTTGTTTACTAATTTGCTTGCCTGCATCTCAAAATATCAATCACAATCTACACAAAATGGATCTGTTGCTTTGCATATTATTTGTCCTTGTGGTCAAGTGTATTTTCAAAGCAACCAGCCTCTTCCAACTTTACCTTAGAAACCAAAAATTTTCCCTTCAGAAAAGCAGGTATTGGAAACTATGAGTAGAGGGAATTGCTTTAATGCTTTGTATGGATTACGATAGAACAATTGCATCTAATATTCACTTATACTCTGTATATGGCCATATCAAAGATGCAGATGCTGTTGGTCATAATATGTCCTTATTGGACCTTTGTACTTGTATTGTAATAATGTGTTACTAGTCCTGAACTATGATCAAATCTAAGACTACTTAATTTCAATCAAGATTCACTTGTACTCTATATATGGCCATATCAAAGATGCAGATGCTATTGGTCATAATTGGTCCTTATTGGACCTTTGTACTTGTATTGTAATAATGTGTTACTAGTCCTGGACTATGATCAAATCTAAGACTACTTAATTTCCATCAAGATTCTCAAAGAGATGAAACTGAGTGATGATGGTGATTAAAGAGTTCTGAAGTATAATGAAACTCAGATCTCTAGCTACTTAATGAGTTAATGAAATAATGATCTAAATTTGTTGAGAATTGAAGGACAATATTTTCGTGTGATTGAGCTCTTCTACAGATTATGTAAATTATGAAGAACATTGAGGTGCTTGTTGGTCTACATAAGGCAAAAAATTTTCACTCCACCGCCAACCATAGACATGAACTAATTTTCTACCAAAATGAAGCACATTTTATGGGCTATCTATCCATTCTCTACATCGTTCTATTCCCTCATCCATTATTACGTGATGTGCATACGGCAAACAATTGGATTTTGATATGTTTTAACGTTTGCAGGGACATCATTGTGGTATATATAAATCAAATTTCCGCCAGTGGGTTATTGCAATGGAGGTAATACTGTATCTCTGAGTTTCAGATATATGCATATCATGCAAGACACTTGAATGAAGAAGCTCTGTCGGTGAGTGTGAAAGTGGTTGGGAAGAAGGTACCGCCATTTTCATTTGAGCAATAGCAACAACCCATTGAAACCCAGAGCTCAATGACTGGCAGGTTCAGCAATCAGAAACTGCGGTCTCAATCTTGAAAGTCAAGTCCCCAACCAAATTGGCTCCAATGGAGGTAATAATAATACTGTATTTCTTTTCTTTGTTTCATACTTGAGCATATTATGCAAGACAGCCGAATGGAGAAGAGGTATTGAATAACTCCAACTGAATATATTGGGGCTGAATCTTACTAGAAAGAATGTGACCTTTTAGTCTTATGTTTAATGTTTGATCTTTACAGGCCTGTAACAGCCATGCCATTACATATATTCCCAGTTTATGTCACCCTCAGTACGCTTCCTTTTCTTTTTCAATAATTCTTAGTGTATCATGCATGTATTACTTTCCAGTTACAGCTAGTGAACTTCAGTGGTGGTGCTTTCTTCTAAGTAAATGAAGGGAATTCCAAATGGTCTTGACTTTTACCTTTCCAAAATATACCAATTCACCATCTTTTGTAAATCGAACTTAGTGGCTGGCTACTCAATGCTTGATAGTTGCCTATCGAACTCTCGGCAACAACTCAAGTTTGGAAACTACTGAACAGTACCAAGTGTTTGAAAGCCAGCCACAACGAAAGTTCAGTAGCGAACCACCAAACTTGCCAAACAGTGTTTCAATTCTATAGGAGTTAACTTGTGGTGGGTCCAGGGAGAATTTTGGACTCTGCATATTCCCTTGAAATTTATTTGACCAACTTTTCTTGCTTATGTTGCAGGTGCTAATGCGGTTGAGTTCATCTCAACCATGCTGAAGTTTCAATAGCTTTTGTTCAAGAGAACAAAATTCCTGCAGTGAGTTATTTTCCAAACTATGATGTCATTATCATAACTAGATATATGTTGGAAGCCACTGATGTCTTATATTTGGGTACTAGAACCTTCATAATCCGTCAATTTTGTTGTAGTAAACATGATATAAATACAAAGACCAACATGCCTTGTATATTTTGACCCTTTGATTGTTATCTTGGTTTCTTCCTATTATGGCACTCCATTTATATAAAAGTATTCCCCTCTCCTTTTCATGTTTTCTAAGATCCTTAGGTGGTAATTCTTTCTGCAGATTTCTGCACATGTAGAAAGTAGGTCATATACTATTTCCTTAGATACTCTAAATACGAGGTCCAAGTTGTTGGGATTGAATCTAAGGTATACATCCGTGTTGTTCAGCAATTGTCAGCTTCATAAATGTTTCCAGCACTCAAAGGCAGAAGAACTGGGGGTATCTTGCTTTTCGTGGGAGGAATTCATTCAGTTGGTAATCTCGTAACACTGTTTATCTCATATAAGTTCTTGTTTTCAGTAAAGGATTGCCCATTAACTAGAGCAATATAAAAATTCTTTCATCTTTCATCTTCAGAGAAATTCAGATTGTGAAGTACCTCGAAAACATAGGACTGCTGTTGCACAATAATGTATTCACGTGGAACAACTGGAGAACCAAAAGGCATAATTGTTGCTAATGCAGCATTAAAGTCAGAGGTATTGTCAGCAGACCATATACTTTTCCTAACAGAAACAACTTAACACAGTTAGATATTTCAATATTCTAGCTTTTTAACATATTCTATCTTCATGTTTCCAAATTAGTGCTTCTTCTGCCTCTTGAAAAAAATAAAAAATAGAGGCAGAATAGCTCCTGTAACTTGGCATGAGTTGTTTGGGGTGCAATCTGGTGATGGATTTGACCAGGTCATGTACCTCTATTTGGTCTATTGGACAATTTTAAAGCATAGATGTACCTCATTTTATGTCAGAGGCAAATAAATTAGCAGAGAACATTTTGGTCATGGAGATTTAGTAGTTTTGTTACTGAAAAGGCCAATACAAGACTATTTTCATTTCGAATTTTGTAGCATTATCAATATGAAATTATTTCGTCATTCTCAAATGAAATTATCGATCCGTAGTCTGTTTCATACATATATGCTCTGCCCGTTTAAAATGCTAGTTTTCCCAAGACAAAAATTTAAATCATGTGGATGCAACCCAAGTTAGCGAGCAGTTATAATTTATTGTAACATCTTCAAGATTTGTTGTTTTTGCCAAGGCAACATGTGAGGACGTCATTCTCCAAGAAGGTTTTGTCTAGGGATAAAAAATTTCACTTGGCAACAAGTTTGTTAAACCAATTGGTTGCTTTCTATTTGGTGATGTTAGCGGTGTTAACTGTGTCAGTATGATTAAAGTTGGGGTTTGTACCGACCCTCAACTGGGGGAGATCTACACTTTCATTTTGGCAGAAATTGGACCCCATATTAGATCAAATTATGCTGGAATCTTTGTGTTTGGCCATCAAATTACAGTGTTCCTACCAACTAATTAAACTGAGGGTACTAATACAATTTTGAGTAAAGTCGTCCTGTGAAAGCAGATTTATTTTATAGTTTATATATTTTTTTTCCAAAGTAACTTCATTGAAGTATTACCAATACTTGGTTATATAGCTGTATTTGCCTCAATATGAATTTGTGTTTGTTGGTATCGTTTCCTTTTGTAAAAATTTCCTCATTTTTGCTTCAGTTGTTTCCGATGTTTTCAAAGGCGTTGCCGAGGCGCGCCCGGGGCGCGCTCCGGTGTGAGGCGACCGGAAATTGCCTCGCCGGATCAAAATGAGGCGTGCTGCTGGAAAAGCGTCGCCTAGGCGACGGAGCGTTCGCTTTTTGCAGAAGCGGCGCCTGAGGCGTCGGTGCGAGGAAGAAGAAGAAGACGCGAGGGTCTTTTTGTCCTTTTTCTTTCCGTCAAAACGACGTTGTTTTGACCTTTTTTTTTTTTTTTTTAATTTCCCCCATACGAAGTCGACATATAGTCTACTTCTATCAGATTGAGAAGCAAACCTTCTCTCTCTTCTTCTTCATCGTCAGCGACCTCCGACAAGTCTTTGGTCACTCTGGTCTCTGTGGCTTCTAGCGAAGGAAGGCGAGAAGAGTTCCACACCGAAACGATGACGGATGAGGCGTCGGGGAATCTGAAGTATGATTTCTATTGGAACCCAAAAAAGTGAAGGTAAGCTCTGTAAATGAAGTTTTTTGGGATTTTTGGGTACTATGTGCTGAAGTGGGTATCAATGGTGTTTGGTATCATCTGCATCTCATATGGGTATGAGAAATTTTGGTTCTTGAATTGTAATTCTAGTCTCGTATTTGAGTTCTTTGTTTGCAACCAATTTTGAAATATAGGAAGAGTTGTCATTGACTTTTTAATGTGTTTAAGCTTGAATGATGAAATCAATGTCCAATTCATGGTGTTAATTGAACCACGAGAGTTCTATTTTGAGGTCGAAGACGGCTTGGATCAGAGGAATGTCTCGGCTCAGTTGCTGCGCCTCTTTTTCCATGACTGCTTCATTGAGGTAAAGAACTCAGATTCTTCATGACTTTGGTGTGAGTTTTTTTGTGATATGGCTTTAATTTCTGGTTTGAAGTATCGAAATATAGGGATATATGGATTCTTGAAATTACGGATTTCTTGATTGTTCGTGGCTGATCAGCTTGGCATTGAATGTGGTTTGGGGTTTTGCTCAAATCGGTTTTAGTAATTTAGGGATTTCTTGACTCTTGAAATGCTTAAAATGTAGCTTGATTCTTTGGATTTTCCTATATGGTTGTTGTTTGGAACCTTATTTAAGTATATTCATATTATTTATAAATGTAGTGTATTATTATAATAATTACGGGAAAGGCGACGCCTCAATGCCTTGAGGCACTCGCCTCGCGAGGCTCTAGGTGGTCGCCTTCGCCTTCGCTTTCGCATTTGAAAACATTACTTGTTTCAGAGATAATAACAGACATTTGTAGCAAAACAGAGGACTGACATCTGAACAATTATGTTATAGCAGGACTAATGGAAAGTTAACATCCCAAACAGTGGACTGTCTGCAAAGGAATATAAACTGATGCACAAATGGAGATTGAAAAGCTGTCATTAGTACTAATGCAGCAATGTTAGTAAAGCATTGTCTATGGATCAATGTGACGAATAAGGTTACAGCTCAGATTCTCCCTCATTTTGGATATCTTTGGAGTTTCAAAGTTAGTTTGTAATAAATAATATCAACTCTCTTTGGCATTCTCCATTTGTGTGGATATAGTAGTTGAACTAGTTTTCCAAGCCTGGTTCCATGTAACTAATAAATGAAAAATTGCATTATGGAAAGTGATACTAAATTTGTTTTCGAAGTTTGATCTAGTGTACTAGTCATATCTCACTAAATTATTTCAAGGTATTTCTATTTTCTGAGTTTATAGCATTGTTATCTAAAATTATTTTCTCATTCAAAAGTAAAAAGTTCAGATTATGATTGTGTCGATCGATCACCAAACATATATTTTCGGTGTCTGATATGGAATGATATTTACTTGATCGAAGGCATGATTTAAGAAAAGTGAAATCAAGTTTTTTCACATGCAGTTTCCAATTAGTTTTATGTAATTGCAATTATTTTCTTCTTTCATTTGATCAGTTTCTTGTTGAGTTACCACTACATTATAATTAACCTGAGAAATATTTGCCCTTGTTTATTGTTATTCATGCCTAAACTTGTTCCTGCAGGTATTGAGTAGAGTTTCCTCCAGTGGAACATACCTTGTTCCAATATGCATATAACTTAGCCAGCTCATCAGTTGAAATTTTGCATTTGCATTTTCATTGGCAGTAGTCTTATGACTACTGAAAGGTTTAAATAACAAGAAGTTGGGATATCTGAAGTAGTGTCTTCCAAAAGACGAAGCACAAGCTTGACTTTAAAAAGGTCAGTAATTATGTCCTCCATCATTCCATTTTTCGAAATAACTGGTTTTACATTCAAACAATGTATTGCTTTCTTTTTTTAAGAACTGCTACTACAATAAACATATAAAACTGAGACTGTTTGTACCCCAATTGTCAAATTTGTTTACCAATTTACTTGCCTGCATCTCAGATTATCCATCACAATCTACACAAAATGGATTGGTTGCTTTGGATATATTGATCTGTCCTTTTGGTCAAGTGTGTTTCTGAGGCAACCAGCCTCGTCCAACTTTACCTCAGAAAACCAAAAACTTTCCCTTCAGATAAGCAGGTGTTGGAAACTATGAGTAGAGGTTTTGCTTTATTGCTATGGGTTAAAATAGAACATATGCATATATCATTGGCCATAGCAAAGATGTAGATGGTATTGGTCTCATAGCTAGGTCCTTATTGGACCTTTTTACTGGTACTGTAATAATGTATTACTAGTCCTGAAGACCTGAACTATGATAAATCTCAGACTACTTAATTTCAATCAAGATTCACAAGAAGAGGAAATGATGGTGAGTAAAGACTTCTGAAGTCTTATGACATCCTAGATCTGTAGCTATTTATTGAGTTAAGACCTTTCTCTCTGAGTCAATGGGAACCAAAGTTATATCAGAGTTTGGGCTAGGACAAAAATTTGTTGAGAATTGAAGGACAATATTTTGGTGTGACTGAGCTGATCAATGTAGAGGTTAACTAACTTAAGAAAGGACACTGAGGTGCTTGTTGATCTACACATGGCAATAATTTTTAGTCCATCACCAATCCGTAGACATGAACTAATTTTTCTGTCAAACTACAGCACATTGTATGGGCTATCTATCCAGAGGTGATATTGGAGAATGGCAACCTAATGGAGCAATGAAAGTCATAGACAGGAAAAAGAACATATTTAAAATGTCTCAAGGTGAATATGTTGATGTGGAAAGCATTGAAAGCAAATACTTGCAATGCCCCCTTACCACATCGGTATGTCGCCAACTTCTATATTCTTGATTATACGCATTTATATGCGTGTAATTATATCTAAAACACTAGAAATAAGTTAATCTCCATGTCAATTATTATGTAATTAATCTATTTTTATTTATTTCGTAGAAAATAAGCGGAGTTACGAAAATCGTGAGAAAATGAGGCGAAATTGGAGCTAATGGGAATTATCGACGAAAGGACGAAAAAGTCAACATTAGTCAACCATGATAAACTTGAGCGTGGAGATGGAAGTCTATCACCCTAAAATAATTTGGACAGAGGTGCCTCACAATCGGAGCAAAAGAGAGAGAAAAGAAAATATACAGAATAATAGTGAGAGGGATTAATTAAACAATGTTCAATTAATTAAACAAATGTTTAATTATAGAAGGTGGCACGTGGGCTGTGCAAACAGAATGAAGAGAATCAGCTCCACCAATGAGCATGTGACACGCAGCAACACAAGGTTAATTAACTAATTAACCAATTGGTTAATTAAGGTTGCAGCCAACACAGCACGTGATCAAATTCTCCTACATTATTCAATCAATCTGGTTTTGACACGTGGCAGTCCATAAGTCCAAAAACCCTATTCTTCTCTCTCAGTAACGTTGCTGACTAAAGAATTTATGCTCAACAACCCTTAGATTTACATCCAAGGGTGGAAAACAAAATACCTCAACTTAATAATAATTCTCTCTGCCCTTGGATAATCCAAGGGTGGTTGAGTATTATTTTCTTGGTCAGCAACTGACTAGGTGAACATTTTCGCTTCTCTCTTCCTTCGTGATAGCCGAAAGCATATATATACACAGCCCCGTTCACCTGGTCAGCTACTGACCAGGGACTATTTGCTCAATTGCCATTAGATTTGCTCAATCTTGATCCAATGGCTGAAAAATATTTAGATAATTTGAATTAAAAATTATTATTTTTATATTATTTAATCATTCAATTACTTTCTTTGAAAATGTTCACCTGGTCAGTTATTGACCAAGAAAATAATGCTCAACCACCCTTGGATGTAAATCAAAGGGCAGAGAAATTTATTATTAACTTGAGGTGTTTTGTTTTCCACCCTTGGATGTAAATCTAAGGGTTGTTAAGCATAAATTCTTTGGTCAGCAACTGACCAGGTGAACACCACTGTTACTTTCTTATCTCTTCTTGATACCCAAAAATTGAAAATCAGTTCTCATCCCGACTCTGTTCTGGCTGAAGACCCAAGAACTTGCCTCCGCAGGAGACTCAAGCCAAGAATTTGCCTCTGCAGTCACCGTCGCCAGCAACCAAAACATCTGGCTCTCCACCTCCTATTTGCAGGACCCAGTTCTCATCCCAGTTCCGTTCAATCTCAAATCATATTCCCCAATTCCAAAATCCTAAAACCACCTTCCTCTCTTTCTCTCTCATTCCAAACTAATCACCCATACCTGTGTTTTCTGGTGGTCTGGATATGGTGGAAAAGTATGGAAAAACAAGAAATTACTGCAGCTCCTTCCTTCTTTTCTTTGTATGACTGTATGGGTCTGGTTTGAGAATGGTATTGGTATGGGTACTGGGTACTGGGTACTGGGTACGGAAGAACAAAATTTGTTCTTGGTATTTTTTGGGTAAAGCTTCTGCTCAATCTTGAGCAAAAAAAAGGTTGGTTATGGGTTATGGGTATGATCTTGGTTTGGTCAAAAAGGAATCAAGATCACTATTACTTTTTCTGGGAATATGGATATGGTGAAGAACAGAAATTCTTTGGGTATTGGTATTGTTTCTGGTACTGGGTAAGATGTAGAAACTAATTTCTTCTCTTGATATTGGCAGCGGAATATGGGTATGGGTAATCTAGATTTCTAGAAATGGTTATCGGTCTCAATAGCAAAATTGCTCTGATACCATGTCAAAGGTAGAGTTTTATGTCATGTTTGCCGGGTTTCAAGCTTTCATTGTGTGGGTGATAGCTGAAGAAATCATAGCTCTTTTCAGTGTCAATATGAAAGCGATGAGCATCTCTTTTTTCATAGGACATAAAACCCTGAGTTGCTGGCATGCACTTTCAGAAACCTTAATTGAAACTCTGGTGGGTGGAGCCACCGTAGAGAGCATAAATTGCAGTTTCTTCTGTACACCCACGGGAAACACACATCTGGTTCCTCAAACTGCTGCATAAGAATAATTAATGAAGATGATAAAGTAATTGAAATTGATAAAAGTGTTAAATAATATATTTTAATTTAAGTTGAGCAATTGTTTCTCAGCCCTTAGATTAAGATAGTTGGGATCCAATGGTTATTGACTAAATAATCCCTGGTCAGTAGCTGACCAGGGGAACGGGACTGATATATACATACACAATTCCGCCGCACAGGGATATCCCATTGTTGAGAGAAAATCTGCACACAGTGAGCGTAAATGTCACCCAACATATTTGAATGGGTTGCCTACGTACCCTTGGAGAGGGATCAAGCCACTCGTAGTTCAAGAGTTTCAATGAGTGAATGACTCATTGGAGGGCTTTGATTTTGGAATGAGAGTAGTGTTTGGGACGAATTTGGTTTAAGTGGACCAGGGATTCGATTTTGTGTTTAGGACACGGTTGCATCTAGATAGATTTGGTTCTAGATTGCATACATACCCTTTGCGGGATCAAACCACATGTAGTTCCGGCATTTGAGATTTAAATGAGTAGATGACCCATTTATTTTGGATTTGTGTTTGAGAGATTTGAAAGGTTTAGAGTCTTTGAATTTTGTGTGATTTGGGAATGATTTGATTTTCTGGTGCTGGGAGAATTTGACTGGAGTCAGTGATTCATTTGGGACTGGCTGAATTTGACTGGTGGAGTCAGGGATTCTGTTTGGAGTTGCGGTTGCATCTAGTGGGTCGCTAGACTGCCTACATACCCCGTGAAGGGATCAAACCACAGTAGTTCATTCTATTTGGGATTTTTGGTTTTGTTCCAACTTTTATCCAACGGATGTGTGTATATTTTTTTTGAACCCATCAAATGTATTTCTTTGGGACACCCAATTTGGTAGAGTGTCTGTTGATTTGACCCAGACCCGATGTACTGGGATTTGCAATGGGCCTTGTGATTTGGAATGGGCTTTAGACTGCAAATTAATCGGGCTCGAGCTTTAAAGTGATCTGGCCACCCATATTTATCCTCAGGCTTTAGTTTCATCAACGCCAGGTGGAAAAGTGATCTGGGCACCCGAACATGCTGAGCTTCATAATGGGCCTTGGATTTTGCAATGGGCTTTGTGTCGCCTTCTTCACTTATCGGCGAAAAATTTGATTAGTCCCGAACTTCGGCGAAGTTGTGCAACGAGCTTTTAACATTGGGCTTCATACTGCTCCGAAATTAATTCGAGCCTAGCAGCTTGCAACCCATGGGTGGACACCCATAAGTTTTGATTTTATATCTACACCCATTTTGAACCGACTTCATGTCTTGGACAAAATTGAAACCCAAAGAGGCCAGACCGTGGAGTGATTCCCCGTATGCAGACTTGATTTGTATATTTTGAAGGCTTTTGTTTTTTTGTTCAAAGCTACAGTAGCACCATGTTTCAACAATTATGCATATGAGACTTTTTGACCAAGTATGTTGATCAATTTCCCACCGCCAAGCCTCATGGCTGTTAGTTGGTCTTCCACTGTTTTTTTTTTGTCTTCTTACAGATCACATCATGGCCTCAAGAGATCATTAAATTAATCTTGCCATCAGTCAAGCTTTAATGCACCTCCGCTTCCATCACACAATTAATTAAGCTTGTCATATTTGTCTTTTTCATCAGGCCACCGCTTCAAAAAGAAAGTTTTTTCTTTAATTGGTCTCAAGACTTTCTGTCATTTGTATGCAGGAACCATTCTTCAAAAGACTTTGACATGCTATTTGTAATTATCTGCAGATTCTGGACCTTCCTCCACCGCCAAGCTTCGTGGGTAAATGTAATTGCCGCATGCTTTCTTGTATCCTTTATTTTTAGCTTGTTCTCAAAGAAACTTGCAGCATGGCTGCCATACTCTGTAGCTTCTTCTCTGCTGCAATTTGACGGAGAAACATATGCTTTTGGGTGGCTTGTTTTGCAAGTGATGCAAGGCCATTTGTTTTGTTGCGGTGAAAAGGAAGACAGGAGGTGGATGGCTTCATGACATTCCACCGATTGGTCATACACTCGTGGATACACATGTATCATATACGAGATTGCGACCGTTCGGGGATCTCCATAGCTCCATGGTGGCGACAGATGACATGACATTCCACCGATTGGTCATACACTCGTGGATACACATGTATCATATACGAGATTGCGACCGTTCGGGGATCTCCATAGCTCCATGGTGACACCGCGGCTGTGAATGAGGACTTGATGTCGACTTTGTGTCTTGCCCAAAAGCCGCTGATCGTTGGTAGAGATTTATGAAGACGAAAGTGGCAAACGACTTCATTGCTAGAGAGAGTAGAGCATAGAAGGAACACGTCTTTTCTTTTGTCTGCATCATGAAAGAAAAGATCAGTAATTTCAAGTGATAGCCAGGATCATATACCTGTGATTTGTTTGAAGCTTTTGCTCTTGCAATGTTGGTTTTCCGTGAACAGCTCCTCTTAGAAAGCTTGTAAGGAAGGACTGCAGCGCTTTGGCTCCGGTTGGATTGCTCCGTTTCTTTCGCCTTCCTTCTTCTTCTTTTTCTGCTCTTCACTCTCTATATATTTTTTTAGCCTTTCGGTGCCTTCCTTCTCTCTCTTTTAGCTTCTCCTCCTGTCTCTGCCTTTTCTGCTTTTGCCCCCAGTCTTTCTCTCCTCTCTTTGGGTGTGCCCCCTTTGTTGCTTCTGCCCCCATGCCTTTTTATAGGCAATAATGGATTAGAGGATCAGCTGAAGATAACGATGGCTTTCAATTCAAGTTTGAAATTTGAATAACCATAACAGCAATTAACTCCTATCTTTCCACGTTGAAAGCTTGCAGTTTCTTTGTTCATTGGATAAAATTTTCAAATCTAAACCACCTTGACTTGGCCTCCAACCAATGAGAGATGAAGCTTATCCAAGACTTTAATTTTAAAACTTGAAAGCTTAGTAGAAAGGAGCACAACTCTACATCCACCCGTGAATATCTTGGGAGCTCTTCCTTTTTTTTATTTTTATATTTTATCTGTTGGACTAAGGGACCTGCATGTTTGTTTTTTTTTCCTTTGTTTCTGCATGGTGTTGCAATGAAGCAAGGAGTCTTCTTTTTCATATTGTAGTAAACAAACCCATCAGTAGATAACTTAGATATTACCACATTCTTCTAGGCTTGCAACGTTATTTTTTCTTCTCAAAATCTTGTGCTTTTACTTGTCAAAGCACTCAGCATAATTAGAGGAATAAAGACCCCATTTGAATGTGAACCTGTAAATTTTAGTCTCAACACCCATCAGACCCATCCTCCACCAGATTTTTTTCTTCAATTTTCCTTCTCATCTTTTCTTCCCACTTCACCAAGATTCACACTTCACCTCACCTCACCACAAATTCCCTCCTCATCAAGATTTTCTCACCTCACCAAGATTTTCTTTCCTCCTCACCAAGATTTTCCCACCTCACCAAGATCTACCTCACTAAGATTTCATCTTCTCATAAATTCCACAAATTTCAAAGGGAGAGCCCAAGCATCAAGAAATTCATCACCATTAAATTTGGGTAAAAGTGGGGAGCCATAAATCAAGATTAGCCATAATTGCTTTATAGCAATTTGTGGCTTGTTCTTGTTACTCCTACTTCTCTTCACTTTGTTCCTATTTAAATTTTGTATATTGATGTTTGTTTAATGATGGGTAGTGAGTAGATTTGTTGTTGGGGGCTAGAGTTGGGTGCCCTAGTCCAAATTTTATGTAAATGATGCCTATTTTAATGTCATGATGCAATTTAATTTGTTGGATGCTTATATCAATTTTTGTTGGGTTAAAATGCATGTCTAGGAGGCTAGTCAACTCTAGGGTTGTATTTTGAGCATGTCTAGGATGGAGTTAGAGGCTTGACCCCCACTAATTCCTAAGCTAGAAACCTTCAATTTCGTATTCAAGGGGTTATAAGCATGGTGATTTACACCCGTTGCGTGAATGCGCGGGCGGGTCGCTTAGTAGTCTAATTCTTCGATCTTTAGGCCTCTTGATGTGAATTAGAGACCCTTGAACCAACTCTAATTCATGCCAAATGAGTTCCTACGACCCTTGAACCGGAGTAGGAATACCATGAAAGGAAATTTCGGTCCTTGAGCCTTGAACCGCCTTGGATACGACTACCGCCAAAATAGGAAATTTGCATCTACATTAGATTAGCTTCCGACACATGAGATTTGGGTGAAGGAACCTCCCTAGCACCCGACATTCAATTCCCATTATATTGTTCACACTTTTCTAGTTTAATTTCCTTGCATTTTTTATTAATCGCTTTACATTTTAGTACTTTTTGTTAAGTTCAAATCCACTCTCAAACATTAAATCCATCGACTCATTTGTGTATACCCATCTTGAGGCTACAAGTTAGTGGCTTTGAATAGGCTTGGTGTGAGCTAAGCCGAGCATTGTCAAGGCTTGGTGTCTTGATTGTTTATAGTTTTTATTTTACTTTTTATTTTTCTTGTGTGCTTTTAGTATCCTACCGCCGATTATCATGGTTAGGTCCAACACCTAATCTCCGAGGTACGATAAACTAAGGTCCAATTACTTCCCTTACTTGACAACGATTCGTACGCTTGCGAAGAGTTTATGAACCAAGTCAATTCTACTTGTATGATAACAAGAATACTTACCTTTATTTTGATCAATAAATGAGTTTGTGTTCGTCTTTGTGCTACATTTGAATTTTATACTAGTTTCATGTACCCTTCTTTCTTGTTATCTGAAGTTATCGACGGATATCTTAACATCGTAACTTTCATCTGGTTGGCAGATATGGGTTTATGGGAACACCTTCGAGTCATTTCTTGCTGCTGTGGTTTGTTCCTGACAGAAAGGCCTTGGAGGACTGAGCATCATTTGACTGATGACTTCAATTTATTGTGTCAAAACCTGAAGGCAAGAAAATACATTCTGGATGAGCTCAATAGGACGGTTTAGACACAGCAAGTATGTGGTCCATCGCTGTTGCTAAATTTATGCTATGTTAATTAATTAGTCATCTGACTTAAAACACATTTACATTGCAGCCTCGAGGGTTTGAGTTGTTAAAAGCAGTTCATTTGGAAGCTAACCCCTTTTGACATAGAGAGGGATCTCATGACTCCAACTTTCATTGGGTTCTTCATTTGAATGACATGTTGAATATTTATGTATTTGATATGGATGTGAAATAGCTAATTATCAGTTTTTGGTTGTTGGATTTATTAAAACAACATGAGGCTACTTTACAGATGGTAAGAAACACATCCAGTTTACAGTTTTGGTTAAGAAATCTGTGTTTGTGGAGGACCACAGCATTTGAAGCATATTTGATACAATGTGGAGCTTTAATGCATTTATAGGCATGTTATTGTTCGTGGTTTTTGTTGCATTAGTAGTTATGCAAGTCCTTTGTTCTGTTGAACATGAGGCTCTTTCATAGCTGTGTTTTGGTTGCAAACTGACAGAACCTTTTTATCAGATTTTTCAAGCTATTGATTTACATATGTGCACTAAGAAACATATCCAATCTTTTGGAAAGAATCCTGATAATTATTAGTTCCTTTGTTAAGCATTTCAATCGACTTCATCATAATTGGAAAGTGAGTAAGTCTATCTGCAACCCTGCAGAGGGTTACTCTTAAGTCCATGAATTTTGACGCCAAATCCGTAGTTTATAACTTTATATATCCCATTACTCAAGATTTCAAAGGCCACTGCCTTATCGCAGACAATAAGGTAATGAAACGAGGTCCTATCAAGAATCCTTTGGGCCAAATATTGTGCTTCTTCACCATGAAAGAAAATTGTGTCTTGCACGGGGTTTCTGCTCAGAGTAATACATGTATGAAAAGAATACAACAACTTTAATTTAGAGTCCAAACAAATTGAATTACAAAACATCACAGAATACAATCTCCAAAAGAATAAGAGAGTGCAGGGAACTATAGGATGCATGTCAAGGACCAACGCCCAAACAGGTTAGATGAACAGACAGATTATGCCAACAGTATTTGATACGCCATGGGGTTGTGTGAAAGCGTTTCTGAATCCACCGGATGCCCGGATGTGTTCTTGCAGCAAGTAATCTGCAATGACGAGACATATTGCAACTCCGATCCAGTCATCCCTCACAGTGGTTGCAATTAAACTCGGAGCCACAATCATCAGAAGAATCAGCGCAGCCGGCAATTCAGCCCATTCTGAAGTTTCCATCATAATTATTACCAAAGACAGCAAACAGAATCCTATTAGAATCATACTAGTTTTATTTTGTGCAGGTTAACTCATAGATGCAAGCCACAATATGGATCAACTAGCCATTTAAACACAAACTGCTTCTTCTGCAGTAGATCAAACCATCAAAGATCATAACTCCATAGTATAAACACTCTACCTGGGAATCGTTTAGGGAAAAAGAATCGCAAGATAACCGCAACGAAGGCAATCCAGCTTCCAATTTCTCCCCTGCATAATTAAACAATTAAAGCTTTTAAAAAAATGGACATGCATGAAAGACAATACACTCATGATAGGATATCTACACAATATAACAGCTACAGTCGGTGGGGAAAATCACCTGAAGATAGAGAAAATTAGTGAAGGACGGCTACAGAATATATATATATATGGGATTAACAGCCCTGTGAGCATGTTTGTTTTCCAGTTTGTCCGATCCAAGATCAACAGATAACTACAGTAAATAGTTGAATAAGGTCGTGCACTCGTGCATGTGTTCTAAAGTAGCAATTTTCTATTATGTATTCGCATGTAAATTGGTTCCTAGATTTAGTAAGACTCTTTAATTTCGTAATTGCAATGCCTTGTGGTGACTCAAATTCTTTTAGTTCTTAATAATTTTTTCTTGTTGAATGTAACAAAGCTTCTTCTTAGGTTGCATGTTAGAAAATTGGTTAAGTTGAAGCATCTTCTTCATAACATACAAAGTGAGAGAGAATAATATGTTAGATTCTAGCTGTGAACTAACCTGGCACCTTCATTCAAGATGTCCAAACGTGACATGTTTGCATGTTGTTTGGTCGTGAATTATAATCCCCCAAACTTTTTTTTCTCTTTGATTTCCAAAATCCTAAATTCTTTGTTTTGTAAATTCGGAGTCATTTATTGTTCATCTTTAATAAATTATTTTCCCTGATAAGCATATTCAAAAATTGTCAAATTTGGAGTCATGTTAGTCTGTCTGTAACATTTCAAGTCATTTAAGCTAGTTTAGACTCGTTTGTCAGTTAGTTCTTTTTGACCGGACAGTTAATTTTTATCTTCAGTCATGCATAATAAGCAATTGAACAACAATCTCTTGCAGAAACGATTCCTGCTTTCAACAATCTTGTAGGGTTAAGTTTTGGCATTTTATGCATCTGTTTAGGTGCATAGAAAGAGCATATCATTCTCATGCCCAAAAATCTTTGGGGAGAAACTATTCTTACTGTTTGTTATCTCATATACAAGTTGCCCTCCTCTATTCTCAAATGACAAATTCCATATGAAGTTCTTTGCCATATGTCTTTATCCCCTCCTTTCACAATCTTACTGCCAATGTCTTTGGTTGTGTCGTTTTTGTTCATAATCTTAATAATCAGTGTACCAAACTGGATGCCAGAGTCCTTAAGCTTCGTGGAATATGGTGTGATTAGAAGAACTGCAATTGCTTTCATCCTCCAACTCACAAGATGAATGTATGTCACCACTCACCAGGGATGTGACATTTTATGAAGATGCTTGCTATTCTTAGGGTGAATATATTTGTATCGGTTAAAAAGATTGAGAGCGAATACACGCAATGCCCTCTTTTTTTTAGGGGAATGAAAGACTAATTCATTGATGGGGAAGTTGAAACTAAGAATCTCTAGAGAACAAGAAGCTTTAGAGAATAAGAAGCTTTTGAAGATTAATTCTCACACACCATTCATTCAATATACAGAGGCATATTTATACAACCCTAATTCTAGACAGATAAGGAAAGTAATCAAATCATAATCACAATCCCGATTCTATACAATTAGTATAATTCTATTCCTAATAGTAATCCTAAAAAATCTATGACTCACAACACTCCCCCTCAAGTTGGAGCATACACATCTCGAATGCCTAACTTGTCAAGTGAGTCATGAAATGCTTTGACCGACACACCCTTAGTCAGAACATGTGCTAACTGCTCCTCAGTTGGTACAAATGGGAAGGCAATTAGGTTGGCGTCCAACTTCTCGATAAAATGCCGGTCAACTTCCACATGCTTTGTACGATCATGTTGCACTGGGTTATGTGAAATTTCGATAGCTGCTTTGTTATCACAAAACAACTCCATAGCTCTTTTTCGCTTGAACCCCAAATCACGCAATAAATTACGTAACCATAACAACTCACATACTCCATGTGCCATACCTCTATACTCGGCTTCTGCACTCGACCTCGACACCACCTTTTGTTTCTTACTCTTCCAAGTGACAAGGTTCCCTCCAACAAATGTAAAGTAACCCGAGGTCGACCTCCTATCTGTGATACAACCAGCCCAATCAGCATCAGTATAACCACTCACCTCTAGGCAGTGATGTTTTGAGAACATAAGGCCCTTCCCAGGAGCACGCTTTAGATACCGCAGAATTCGCACGACTGCTTCCATATGGTCTTCACTTGGGTTATGCATGAATTGGCTCACCACACTTACTGCATACGCCAAATCAGGTCTACTGTGACCCAAATAGATTAATCTGCCAACTAACCTTTGATACCGAGCCCTATCAGTCGGGACTTGATCAGGGTACTCCGCTAACCGATGATTCTGTTCAATTGGTGTATCAGCTGGTCTGCAATCTAACATGCCCATTTCTGACAGCAAGTCTAAAACATATTTTCATTGGCACAAGAAGATACTGCTACTCTCCCTGGCTACCTCTATCCCAAGAAAGTATCTCAAGTCACCAAGGTCTTTCATCTCAAACTCTGAAGCTAACTGGTGCTGCAACCTCCTAATTTCCTCGCGATTATCACCTGTAATTACCATATCATCAACATAGATGATTAACACCGTTACTTTACCCTTTTGATGTTTAAGAAAGAGAGTATGATCCGAGTTGCTTTGTTTGTAACCAAATCGCTTCATTGCCTGAGTAAAGCGCCCAAACCATGCACGGGGGGATTGTTTCAAACCATAGAGTGACTTCTTCAACCTACATACAACATTCGTTTTATCAGTGGTCTCATATCCAGGAGGTAGGCTCATATACACTTCTTCAGCTAAATCTCCATGTAGAAAAGCATTTGTCACATCAAGTTGCTTGAGGGGCCAGTCCAGATTAGCCGCCAAAGAGAGAAGCACTCTGATAGTATTGATCTTAGCTACGGGTGCAAACGTCTCATCATAGTCTACACCATACGTCTGTGTAAACCCTTTTGCTACCAATCTCGCCTTGTATCTACTAACTGAACCATCTGCATCATGTTTAATTGTGTAGACCCATTTACATCCTACAGTTCTTTTTCCTGTTGGTAACTCTATCAACTCCCAAGTGTTATTCTTCTGTAGAGCTTCTATCTCTTCTTCTATCGCTTTTGACCATTTTGGATCTCTTAGGGCATCCTGCACTTTGTTAGGAATAGATACAGAGGAAATCTGATGCACAAACGACTCATATGACTTGGACAACCTATGTGTAGATACGTAATTAGCAACTGGGTACCTAGACTTAGCTTTAAGGCTAGGTTCATATTTCTTTGGTGGTTTACCACGAGTAGAACGAGAAGGTAAAATAGACAAATTTGGTTCGGGTATTACCTCATGATGACCTTCAGGACCTTGGAGAGTTTGGCTCGAGGGGAGAGATGAAGAAGAGGGAGAAGTTCTGTCTTCCAAGTTAGGTTCACTGTTGTTTGAAACGACATCGTTCTGTGCTTGATCTGAAACCACATCCTTCTGTGCTTGATCTGTCCATAATCCAAAACGTTGGCGTTTTCCAGGTCACCGCAAACGACGTCATCGCCGTTCCCCATCTCCAGTTCGCCGGCGTCGTCCAGTTCACACCTGTCGTGAAACGGCGGTCGTTCTTCCATTCCTGGCCGCCCTTCGTTTCCCATCTCCAGAGTATCGCCGGAGTCCAGTTCACACAGGTCGTGACTTCGACCCAAAACTAGCAGTCGCAGTTGAACCCCTTCTGTTTCGACTCCTCCATCAGTTGCGTTCCTCTCTCTTCTGGGTTCTCTTTCTTCTCTTTCGTTTCTGTCTTTTTCTGTTTCTCTTTCTTTTGCTTTTACTTCTCTTTCTGTTTCTCTGCTTTCTTTTCCTTTTTCTTTTTCGCTTTCTTTTCCTTTTTCTTTGTCCTTTTCGTCTCTTTCTCTTGCTTTGTCCCTTTTTTCTGTTTCGTTGTTTTCTTTTTCCTTTTCGCTTTCTTGTCCTTTTTCTGTCTTACTCGTCTCTTTCTCTTGCTTTGTCCCTTCTGTCTGTTTCTTTTCCATCTCTGTCCTTTATATTGCTGCCACTACCACCAACCATCTCTTCGAAATAACCATATTGCTCCCCCTGAAGAGAAGGGTGAGTGGGAGAAAAATAACAGGCGTCCTAAAAAAAAGTGACATCCATCGTGACATAGAATTTTTTGGTAGGATGATGAAAACACTTATATCCCTTCTGATGTGTCCCAAACCCAACAAAAAAACACTTCAAGGCACGAGGTTCTAACTTCGAGCATTGGTTCTTAGGAATATGAACAAAGGCAATGCACCCAAAGACTCGGGCAGGAAGATTATGGAAAGACGGAAGAGATACATGGGACGAGAGGACCTCAACTGGAATATGATTTTGGAGAACACTAGACGACATCCTATTGATTAGATGAGAGGCAGTGAGAACTGCTTCTCCCCACAAATATTTGGGCATATTTGCACTAAAGAGAATTGAACGAGCAACTTTAAGAAGGTGACGATTCTTACGTTCAGAAACACCATTCTGTTCTGGGGTTTGAGGACATGTGGTTTGATGTATTATACCCTGTGTACAAAGATACTCCTGGAACTCATTGCTCATATATTCCCCCCCCCCCCCATTGTCAGACCGAAAGAGCTTGATCGTACCATTGTATTGTGTATGAATCATATTTTGAAAATTTTTAAAAGTTGGGAACACAGCATCCTTGGACTTTAGTAAAGCAATCCAAGAAACACAAGTATAATCGTCAATAAAAGATACAAAATAGCGCATACCAGAAGGAGTAGAATCCCGTGAGGGTCCCCATAAATCAGAATGAATCAATTCAAAAGGCACAAGACTTTTATTTGAAATACTCAAAGGGTAGCTAACTCGATGACTTTTGGCCAGAACACAAGTTTCACACTTAAAAGATGACTCTGAAATACCCAAAAACAAAGAGGGCATAGACTTTCTCATATTACTAGAGGAAGGATGACCAAGACGACGATGCCACAACCAGATTTCATTCAACCGCTGCTCAGAACTCGAAATCAAAGCTACTGGGGCCTTCTTCCCTGGTGTTATCCCCGCATACATCTGATCCAGATGAAACAATCTCCCCCTCAAATCCCCTTGGCCAATTATCTCCCTTGTCTGAAGATCCTGAAATACCACATACATGGGAAAAAAGGTCACAGAGCAATGAGATTCAGTATTTAATTAGGGAACAGAGATTAAGTGATGTGACAAATCAGGAACATATAACACATTCCTAAGCTCTAAGTTTGGTGTGACTCTAACAGTTCCTATTCCTAATACAGGGAAGGCTTCACCATTAGCATTAGTAACTTTGGACACTGGTGGGATTGAGAGAGAGGTAAAAAATGATTTATTGTAAGTCATATGATTAGATGTACCAGAATCAATAATCTAAGTATCTTCCCCAACAAAGTCAGAGACAAATAAAGCCTTACCAAACTTAACTCTTCCAATGAAAGAGACTGAAGCATTACCAGGTTTCTGATATTTTTCCTCCATACCCTGGTAGTCCAGATTCTGAATTAAATTTGCAGCAGTGGTACGACCCTGTTGGTTAGGTCCTGATTTATTCCAGGTATTTTGTTGATGCGGATACCCATTCAATCGATGGCACTTAGTCCTCCAATGTCCATAATTTTTGCAAAAAGTACAATAACGCCATGTTCCTCCTTGAGAACTTGGTTGTAGTCGAAGTTGTTGAGGCGGTGGTACATACTCTGATGGTGAAGGCTTGGTTTGGACAGTGAGACTTGATAACTCCGAATGGATTGCTTTGGTGCTATCAAGTTGAGTCTCATCTTTGCGTATATATGCAAAGGCATCCTCTAGGGTAGGTGGAGTTCCATGTCTGAGCAACTCACCCTTTGCACTAGCATGCTTATCGTCAAGACCATGAAGAAAAATATGCAGCCTCATTAGATCCTTCTCTTCATTGTGTGACTTGATGTCATCAGCGTTCTTCATCTTGTTGGGACGCCTTTGATCAATTTCCAGCCATAAGCCTTTGAGGGCAGCATAATATACTGCCACAGGCCTCCCATCCTGAGTCATCATGAACACCTTGGTATGGAGCTCATGTATTTGAGCAAAATCTGAGTCATTCAGATATAATTGCTTCAGAGTACTCCAAATTTCTGCTGCAGTTTCACATCCAATAATCAACTGTACTACCTCATCCATCATGGCCTTGTAGAGCACAGACATCACAGCACCATTGTGCGTTTCCCACTTTGCATATCCCACATCTTTTTCATCCGGCATCTGAATCAATCCATTCACATATCCCATCTTGTCCAAACCGCAAAGATGAGCAGTCATCATTTTCCTCGAAGTACGATAATTCGTGCCATTCAACTTGGCACCCCCAAATCCCCCTCCTAAGGATTCTTAATTCACAGATACCTCCACATTCTGCACGTCAGAAGTCACAATCTGCTTAGAACTTTCTTCTCCACCCATGATACTTGAACTGCAACAATCTTCTCCTTTTACACTGTGGAAGCAACGAACAAAAAAAAAGACCAAAAATCCAAGATCGGATTCTTGGCTCTGATACCAAGTTGAAACTAAGAATGTCTAGAGAACAAGAAGCTTTAGAGAATAAGAAGCTTTTGAAGATTAATTCTCACACACCATTCATTCAATATACAGAGGCATATTTATACAACCCTAATTCTAGATAGATAAGGAAAGTAATCAAATCACAATTACAATCCCGATTCTATACAATTAGTATAATTCTATTCCTAATAGTAATCCTAAAAAATCTATGACTCACAACAGGGGAATCATTATAATCAGAGATTACAAAAACCTCCACACTGGGAGGAATATCGGTGAAGAAATTCACACTAAACTGGCCAGCTTTGGCCTCTTGAGCTAGAGTATGCGCCACTAAATTAGCCTTCCGATTATCGTAACATACTCTTGCACCTAGAGCATCATGCAGTAGGGCTCTCAAGTCCTTTAACAGGAAACCCAAGTACGAGTGGTCCAGGGAAGACCCCTGAATAGCCTGTACTAAATCCATGCAGTCAGATTCTACCACCAAAGGGGTTAGATGGTAATCAAGTGCTAACTGCACACCTTGAATGAGAGCCAGCAGCTCCGCATGCCTAGGTGAGCTAACCACCTCCAGGGTGTGACGGAAGCCCCCCACAACAGAGCCTTCGTGATCCCGAAAGATCCCCCCCAACCCAGCCAAACCTGTGTCCAAGTTAAAAGCAACATCCACGTTAAGTTTAATAAATCCCAATGAAGGTTTACACCACTTATGTAGAACCCATGGACCATTATCCCGAACAAGTGGAGCATGAGCATCCTTATAGTCATTCCACCAACCCAGAGTCAAAGGCACAATTTCATGAGCTGATTTACATTCTTCATCCCATATCCATGAATTCCTGTTTCTTCAAGTAGCCCAAATCAACATTAACCAAGGAGAAAAGGCCGTAGGAGCAAGTGTATAGATAGCAATCAACCAATCCGCTACACAAGATGCATTAGTAAGAGTTGAGATATCAGCCACTTGAAGAATACTTATTGCATGAGGACAATCCCAAAGAGCATGGATAGGAGATTCCACTTCTTCATCACAAAATGGGCATTGGGTATCAATATCAATACCTCTTTCGCTAAGCCGACTTCGTGTAGGAAGAATATTGGAAGCTGCTTTCCAGGCACACACCTTCACATTCCCTAGTACCGGAGCTTGCCAAAGTTGCTTCCAGAGAATAGCACTAGGATTAGGAGTAGAAGAATCATCCTCCAGAATTCTACTCCTAGCAATATGATACGCAGACGTCACAGTAAACTTGCCCTTCTTATCACCTCCCCAAATCCACTGATCCCCATGGTTGTGGGTACTCAAAGGTAATGCCTGAATCTTTTGCACGATATGTGGTGGAAATAATGTAGATAAAAGCGGTAAATTCCACACACCCGGGGAAAGAAGCAAATCAGCCACCACCGTAGCGTTTGCTGACTGATAGGAACTTAGGTATTCTTCCATTAGCCATGGGTCGGACCAAATATTGTGTAGAGAGGCATTGCCTGAGTCACCACATTAGAATTTCCTTTCCTGCACTACTCAATAATTTAGTTCTCTTGCCTGTCAGCTTCTTAGATAACTTATCTTTAATAAAAGCAAAAGTCTCAGTCTTGGACCGTCCCACAAGAGTTGGAATACCCAGATACTTTTCATGTTTCGACACTACCTGTACCCCCAAAATTTGTGCCAAGTTGTCACGCAGATGGGGAAGAACACTACCACTAAACACCACATTACTTTTCTGTAGATTCACTTGCTGACCGGATGCTCTCTCATAGGTATTAAGCAAGTGACGAATCCTGTGACAATCCTCAGGGCTGGTAAAGGAATCCAACATACTGTCATCAGCAAAGAGTAGATGACTAATCATAGGTGCTCCATCACAAATACGAAGACCCTGCCATGTCCGCATGAGAGATAAGAGCAGATAAGCCCTCAGCACACAAAAGGAATAACTAGGGTGAAATAGGGTCCCCTTGCCGTAATCCCCGTTGAGGAGCAATAAACCCCTTAGGTGCACCATTAATATACTACAACAAAAATAGTCATTTCCAAGGGTGCGATTTGGTCGGAAAAGCCACTTTCCCCGTTGGAAAAAGCTATTTCCGACGGCTAGGTGCCGTCGGTGGTCCTCGGAAAAACTATCATCGGAAATAGTCTTTTTCCGACCAACCCTCGGAAAAAGATATATTTTCGATGACTAGACGTGGTCGTAAATAACTTGTCGGTGGTCGGAATTCTCACTCCTCAACGACGACAAATATTATTTCCGACAAAAGATGTTTGTTGGAAATAATTCATTGCTTGTAGGAAAAAATTGGTTGCTAGCCAATCGATTTTTTTCCAAGGACTTATTTCCGACAAATAGTAGTGGTCGGAAAAAACTATTTTCAATAAGAATATTTAATTCCGACGACTATTTGGCATCGAGAATGAATAAGTTACAAGGGTCATATTTTCCTCGAAAATTGATATTTCCTGTCTAAAAAAATTATAATCTAGTATTTCTGAAAATGATATTGTGGTCGGAAAAAGTGGTCGGAAATGTTTTTCCACGAGATTTATTCGTTTTTCCTCCCATTCAATTTAATTGTCAATTAACCTAATTGTAAGAGGTAGATGAATCAAGATAATTTTTTTATTAAATATACAAGCAGACAATTAAATGTTCATAAAAAACAATGGCATTAGAAGAAACATAGCTAATCATTCATACATGTTCAGAAAAAGATAAATATTCAAAATTTGGTCTTTATAACACAATCATTCTTAAGCAAGGAAGCTAACAATATATCTAATAGAAGTCCTCATTAGAGTTTGCATCATCTTCATCAGCAACATCTTCAGCACCATCTTCATCAATACCATCTTCATCACCATCTTCATCAATACCATCTTCATCATGGTGTGCACTTGAATCTGTTGCAATATTGTCCTATTGTAAAGTATGAACATACCTAATTTAAATTAAAGAAGACACTCCCATATCAACAATGTACCAGGAGGTAAAACAAAAAAAGATACTTCATTAGATTAAACAATAAGGTATTTCCTTAACTGCATTTCATTAGATTAAATTTGAATGGAGTTTCAAAGTAATACAACAAAATAACATCTTCCTAGAAGATACTTCTGCAGATTTTCAAGCAAGAACAGAACATGGATTTCAATTGCATCTAGATATTAAGAAGAAATTGAGCACTAACCACTATCTTCTCAGCAGCTTTACAAATCTTGTTGACTTTGGCCTCAGATAAACATCTAATTCCAGTCAAGTTCTGCCAAACAACAATCAAATTAAGGAAATCCAACTAGAACATTTACAGCTTCAAAAATTCAGAGGTGAAGTTGGCTTTACCTTCTTGGTGAAGTTGCCAGGTGTAGATCCCTGCATCCCTAAGCTTCAACATCTCCTGCATTGATTCCCCGAGCAATCGATTTAGTCACAAGGATCCCTACTACTCTCACAATCCGTGACTAGGTCACTCATTCAAAAATGTGGCACACTTTAGTTCTAGTTATACTATGTTACTATGTTATCCAAGTCAAATTACTATGTTAACAGTCTATGAATACCTCCACACATCCTTTCTCATTCCTATTCCAAAGTGCAGAATGCACAATTTTATTGAACTGGCAGGTTTTATAAAAAAAAATCTCAGCAGCACGGTCAACTTACAAAATTCACCAAAAATTCATTGCAAATCCAAATGACAAGGAATCAGTTTTGAAACAAGCATTGGGTTGTCTAGTTTAATATACAGAAAAACCAGAACTTAATGATTCAAATAGAAGTTCAAATCTCAACAGAAAATCAGAGAACTTTTATAAATTCTGAAACTTTCTCAATTACAGACCAAACTTGGAAAATTCACAGAACTTTCACTTTATGTCGAACTGCGATGAAACTTTTCAGATACTTTACTAACTAACAGAAGTAAAACATATCAAAAATTCAGGTCATTTGGAGGTCAATAAGTCAGGAAAAAGAAATACCAAAGAAGGATGTACTGCAGGACAGTTGCCGCAGATATCCAGCAAATCCACTCATCTTACTTGGTTCATATTCATATAACTACGCAAGATTAGAATAATAGTAAGAATTGCAATTAAGCTAACTGCTATACATGTTCATTGTAATTGCCAATCTGCCATTGAAATTAGCTCTAAATTAAAAAAATTTAGAGAGCATACAAAGAGACTAACCTGGTTTCCGAATGAGACATCCCTCTCAACCTCTCAAGTAGCCTCTCCCTAGCAGGCACAACAGCACCAGGCAGCCTCTCATTCCCACTCAGCAGCATGGTCCAACCCGATTACCCGTACCCGATTCCAGCTCCACTCTCCTGAAACCAACAAAATTCAACACCACGAAAAAACAGAATTTGCCACAACCCTTACCCAATTTGATTCTAATAGAAATCGACCCAGCAATCTCCGTCTTCTCCACATTTCAAACCTGCAGATTCCAGTCCTCCAAAACACAGATTCCATCTATGGTGTTCGTGCAGCTCGGATATGGCCGGTGTAGAGATGTTGCCGGTGTAGTGAGATGGCAGCCGGAATTCGAAAGGGAAGGAGGAACAGTGGCGTCCGGGAATGGCATTTCCCGGTGGTTGCAGAGGGAAGAGAGAATGAGAGAGGTCGGGGAAAAGAGAGAGAGAGGGAGAAGAAAGGGTCGTGCGGCCCAGAGAAAGAAGGTAGAAAAAATGAGGGGCTGCTAGGGTTAATTTGTCTAAATACGTGATATTAGGAAAAGTTGATTTTTCCCATAACAAATTCCCGAAATTTTCAACGAGAAATAAACTTCCATACACCGTAACTTATTCATATCAAATTCGATTTAAGCATGTCACGTATTCACAAATTCGGTATAATGTGCTCTACGACTTCTCTCAAAGAAATTTTCTCAAAATCGAAGCCGAACAAAAAGTAACATCCTTAATGTCTACTATATACGAATGCATATATGTGTGGAAGGATAGTCGTACTATATATGTAGTATGTATGTAATCGATAATGAATAGTACTATGTAACAGTACTTTTCGATAGTAGTATGTATGTGATCCTTCACTAACAGATCTTTTCTTTGGCCATTTTAAGAGATCTCTTATGAACCCACTTTTCGATTATATGTATGGACATCTCCACTATTCAATTTTAGGTCTTCATGAGTATATTACTTATACAAAAAGTTTTCAGCACAATTGACGATTGTTAAAATAGTCATAATCATGATTTACTGTTAGGGTTCATGGTGGAATCTCCTAGTTAGCATGATCTCTTATCTATATAGGGCGGAATTTATAGTTAGCACCCCGGTTAGCGCGGAATCTACCAATTAGCATTATCGTGATTTACCATAGATGATCTCTTATCTACTTCCGCAACTAATAATATTGGGTTAGGGCGGAACCTCCCAATTAGCATGATCGATCGATCAAGTCTTATATAAATCCAATACACAAATATGTATCGTGAATATATAACTATGAGACTCATAATATATATATATATATATATATATATATATATATACAGGGCTTCTTGGGTGCTGACGGTACGGATTTCCCGTTTTCCCCCACTTTCCGGCCACATTTTCCCATCTTAACCGTTCAGTTTTTAGGTCATAATGTATAGATCACCTCTGCAAAATTTCAGCCAATTTGGTGATCGTTAAGGCATCCAAAACTGCAATTTACCATTATAAATACGAACGGTTCCGATTCGACAGATTTGGTCCGTTCGTGTAAATTGCAATTTTGGATACCTTAACTATCACCAAATTGGCTGAAATTTTGCAGAGGTGATCTATACATTATGACCTAAAAAATGAACGGTTAAGATGTAAAAATGTGACCGGAAAGTGGTCGAAAACAGGAAATCTGTACCGAAATTTAGGTACGGACGTCTGCACCTGAGAAATATATTATATATATATATAATATGTACATGTATATGATATGTATATGTATATGTATATATATTATGAGATTTATCCGATCTTACCTTGTAACCAATATATAATAAAATCGTTTTGTCTTTAACATATAATGCATCAATTCTAATAAACTAATAATATAATCATCAAGTAACCTGTGAAAAAATGGTAAAATTAATTTTGAAAAGTTAGAGATCTTATGCTCAATTCTCCTCTCTGACATAATATGTTTATAAAAATTAAATAATACAATTTAGAGAAATATTTCCAAGAGTCACTAGCCGTCGGAAATAATTTGTTCATTAGCGAGGGTATTTTGTTGCCCTCGAAATTAAGAAATCATTTCCGACAAAGCCAACTGCCTCTCGGAAATAGGTCTACCATTACCGACGATACAAAATGTCGTCGAAAATAATACTAGCGCCAAAAGGTCCCGCCATTTTTTTTGTTTTTCCGACGAAATTGGAACTCTTTTCCTACAGCATATTATCCGTCGGAAATAAAATATATTTTGATAGAACATTTCCGACGACTATTTTTTGTGGTCGGAAAAAGAGTTCTTTTGCGAGGGCAATTCTGTGCTGTCGGAAATTTTCGTCGGAAATGAGGACTTTTGTTGTAGTATAAGAAAAGAATAGCGTACCGTAGAAAGGAAAAACATGATTTGGTCAACCCATTGAGTAACAAAGCCCATCTTTAACATGATCTGACGCAAGAAGCTCCATTCTAGCCTATCATAGGCCTTGCTAATATCTAATTTGAGGGCTAAAAAACCTTCTTGTCCACGCCTAAGCTTATGCATATAGTGGGCCATTTCCGAGGCCACCAGAGTATTGTCAGAAATCAACCTGTCAGGCATAAACGCACTCTGTTGGGGGGAAATAATGGCCAGTAAAAAGTTTTTTAATATGTTAGCCACAACTTTGGAAGCAATCTTGTACAACACATAGAGCTATGAGTCTCAAATGTGACATAGTTGTCACCTCCTTGACTTTTGGGATTAACACGACATGAGTAAAGTTCAAATCTGGGAGCATCTCCATCCTTCTCAACATCGAGATGACCGCATTGCTAATCTCCTGCCCTACCAAATCCCAATATTTCTGAAAGAAAAACGGAGACATGCCATCAGGCCCCGGTGCCTTAGAAGGATGCATTTGGAAAAGCGCTTCACGGACATCCTCTGTGGTATCAGGGGCCAACAGAGAAGCATTCATAGACACTGTATTTCTAGGTGAGATGGCCTGGAGTACAGTATCCTGAGCTACCAAATTAGAGGGTTGGGAGCTAAAAACTGACTGAAAATATTCCAAAACAACTTTCTCTATCCCTGGAGAAAACTCCTGCCATGTACCCTCCTGGTCAAAGAGCCCTTTAATGCTATTCTTCTGACGACGATTAGAAGCTCGTTTATGAAAGTATCTTGTATTTCTATTTCCTTCCTTAAGCCAAATAGCTCTTGATCGTTGGTGCTAGTAAGTTTCATCAATAGACATTAACTCATGTAGCTTTTTAGACAGCTGCAACTTGGCCTCGTGGTCAGCCGGGTCAAAAGTTTTCTGCAACAAGTCTTTGAGCTGTGACCGAATCACGTCCACTTCAATCCTACGGCTTTGAAACACTGTCCGATCCCAGGCAAGTAGCTGTTGGCCAACCCCCTTAATTTTTCGATATATATGCAGCATAGGATCCCGGTAGAAGGTACATTCCAGGCTTCCTCTACCTTATGAGAAAAACCGTCATGGGTGCACCACATCTCCTCAAACCGGAACTGTCTTCTCCGTCGCTCATGCCCCGGTGGAACACAGCGTACTTCTAGTAATAGAGGAACATGGTTAGACCGGCTAGGATGCAAATGTACGACTCTCGAAAAACTGAAAGCAGCCCACCACGTCGAGGAAGCAGTGCATCTGTCCAGCCTTTCTTTCGTCCTAGAATCACACCAAGTATACGACCCTCCAGCAGCCCCCATGTCTTCCAAATGATAGTTTGTCAATGCTTGACGGAAGGCCTGCATCTGCCCCAGATTCCAAAGCCTTCCACCTGATTTCTCCCCCAACTCCAAAATCTCATTAAAATCCCCTGCAACAACCCACCTCTCTAGCGGATCCCCGGCTAAGGACCTAAGCAAATCCCACGAGTTATGATGCCGCTTGGTCTCCGGGTGTCCGTAGAAACTGGTGAAACGCCATTCCACTTGGTCTGGACCCTTCACAATCGCATCAATGAAGTAGCGATCAACCATTCTGACATTGACGGAGATAGAGGCATCCCACAACAAAGCCAACCCGCCTGCTCTGTCAACACGATCGAAGTGAGCAATCTGAGAAAGGCCAGTCGATTTTAAGAGCGACTGGTGCTGCAGTTTTGTGCAGTGAGTCTCGCTGAGAAAAACCAAAGAAGCCTTGTGCTTTTGTATCAACGACTTGAGGGCATAACGAGTTCTGTTATTTACTATCACTTGATAGTTCCAAATCAGGCAGTTCATGATGACGGGAACAAGGTGACAATCACCCGCTGAAGCCGGCAAACGGCACTGCAGAAAACCCTAGGAACCGGAGGCGCAAACCCTAGGTCCGAAAAGTACTCCCTACCAAACCAAATAGTATTGAACAGGCATCCTAGCCAATGCCCTCTTATCACTTCGGTATGCTGCTATATTTACCACAAATCACAGCAGTATTAAAACTTTTTTTATTTTATTTTTAATCAATAATGAAATTTCATCAAGCCACAGCGGCAAGCAACGAAGAGCAGATACAACAGAACAGAAGCTGGATAAGAGACCGAGAACAGCACAAAAGCAAATGAGGCAATAGCCTCACTCCTAAGTCCTAACTACAAGTAGGCCCTGGAAGACCATCATTCCTTAAAATAGAAATCAAAGAGGTTGGAGGCCTGTCGGCCCAATCCTGAGAGCACAACCTCAACTTAGCAAGCTTCACCGCGGCATCTGCAACACGGTTTGCTTCACGATCAGTGGGGAGATTCTCCAATTTGGGTTGTCAAGAGCAAGTAAGACCGCCTGGCAGTCTCCTTCTAAGATGATATTCTGGAGCTTCAAATACGCAGCTAGCTGAAGACCTTTCACCACTGCTTCAGCTTCAGATTTCATTGCAGAATTGCGAATTTCATGATTCTAGCTCCGGCCAAAGAGTGGCCCCTGTGATTCCTGATAATAACCCCGATACCGCTATTATGATTGTTCTTATCCCAGGCTTCATCCACGGCAGTATTACCATACATTAGGATTCCGGCATCTATTTTCCTCAATGGATGAGTCTAGTTTTCTTGGTCTATTGCATACAGATTAGCGTAAATTCATTCTTCTTTTCTATTGGTCTTTGTAGGAATCCGATGAAGATACTGATCCCAACAATTAACGATGGTGCATTGAAAATCACCACCAGGAACCAACTATTCGTATGTCAAAATAGAGTATTGAAATTTAAAAGTGGAGATTTACTCAAGTCCATGAAGACGAAGCACCACCACCTTACCTGCACAAGCTTGACTTTAAAAAGGTCAGTAATTCTATCCTTCATCATTCCATTATTTGAAGTAGCTGGTTTTACATTCAACAATGTGCTGCTTTCTTTTTTTTAAGAACACATACTACAAGAAATATAGAAAACTGAGAAAGTGGTGTCCCAATTGTCGTTTTTGTTTACTAATTTGCTTGCCTACATTTCAAAATATTAATCACTATCTACACAAAATGGATTTGTTGCTTTGAATATTATTTGTCCTACAATAGAACAAATGCATCTAATATTTGCTTGTACTCTGTATATGGCCATATCAAAGATGCAGATGCTATTGGTCATAATTGGTCCTCTACTGGACCTTTGTACTTGTATTGTAATAATGTGTTACTAGTCCTGAACTATGATAAAATCTAAGACTACTTAATTTCAATCAAGATTCTCTAAGACAGGAAACTGAGTGATGATGGTGATTAGAGAGTTCTGAAGTATATTGAAACTCAGATCTCTAATTACTTAATGAGTTAATGAAATAATGATCTAAATTTGTCGAGAATTGAAGGACTATATATTCGTGTTATTGAGCTCTTCTAAAGGTTATGTAAATTATGAAGAAGATTGAGGTGCTTGTTGATTTACATGAGGCAATAATTTTTCACTCCATCACCAACCGTAGACATGAACAAATTTTCTGCGAAAATAAACCACATTTTATGGGCTATATATCCATTCTTTACAGCATGCTATTCCCTCATCCATATTAATTACCAGATGTGCATATGTTCTTTAAGGGTTGAAAGCAGTTTATTACACCATGCTTTGCACCATCCATATGTCAAATACTACAGCACAAAATGTGGATAAGTTACAGATGTCCAGAAGGATTATTACACAAACCTCATTCAAGTAGCATCGTCATCTTGAGGCATACTAATCAGTGTGCAAGTAAAATGGGATAGGAAAAATGAAACCCATACTCAGTATCTGTGTGGTTTCAAAAAGATAGAAATGGAACCCATACTCGGTATCTCAATGATTTCAAAAGGATTTTTATGTGTCCCTAGATATATATACTGACATGTGTAAACAAAAGGCAAACGATTGGATTTTGATATGTTTTAACGTTTGCAGGGACATCGTTGTGCTATATATAAATCATATTGCCCCCGGTGGCTTATTGCAATGGAGGTAATAATGTATCTTTGATTTTCAGATTTATGCATATCATGCAAGACACTTGAATGAAGAAGCTCTGTTGTTGAGTGTGAAAGCATTTGAACCATTGTTCTTGACCTTTCCTTTTTCTAAGACTTGCACTTTAGTTACCCTCTTTAGAAGTCTGGACTGAGCCCTGTACAGTTACTGGTTAAGGAATGCTCGGTGGTTGCCTGCCGAGCCCTCCACAACAACTTAAGGTCCAGTAGGAAATTAGTACAGAATACTATGAAGTGTAATTGGTAGCCAGCCTCTAAAGGCTATGAAGAGGGTTCATTAATCAACCACTGAATATGCTAAACAGTGTTTGAATTATATATATAAGGTTCTAACTTTATAGGGGAAGTTTTTGTCATTATCATAATTAGTTAGATGCTTAAACACACTGTTTGTGTAGCTACTTCTCTTATATTGTGTACTAGAATCTTCCTAATTCAATTTCGTTGTACTAAACATGATATATATTCCAAGACTAACTTGCCTTGAATATTTTGACCTTTCTTTAATAATTATCTTAGTTCTTTCCTAATATGACACTTTTCTTTTGTATATAACAGTATAAACCCCATTAGGACTTCTCTCTACATTCCTCAGTAGATGAATTTGTATAGTTGATCTTTGCACAAACGTTTGATTTGTCCACATTAGTTCCTCTTTTGTTTTCTGAAGCTGTTTATTTCTTAATTTCTCTGGTTGGCAGATTTGAGTTTATGGGAACAATATGGAGTCGTTTCTTACTGCTATGGTGGTTTTGGAGGACAGGACAGCTAGCTGAACATCATTTCATTGATGACTGCGGATCATTGTGTCAAACTCTGAGGGAAAAATATGAACTTTGGGTGAGGTATATATATAGTAGGAAACAGCTAGCTAGTATGTTGATAATTGTCTAAATTCCCTGTCGCTAATTTCATGCATGCACTACCGTAATGTTTACTCATCTAGTCATCTGACATGGAATGCATTCCTACAGTTCGAGAGGATACATGCAAGATTGGCTGTCCCACTGTCTGTGCGGCTGCTGAAATTACAGAGTAAATCTCAGCCCTCATCAGCTAATACCAAATGTCATGTGTGGATACAGTAACTCCATTTGTTGGAAATTAGTTTATGTGTCGCGTCTACTGCTGCCTTCTTAGAAGATGAGTCAGTTTCAAGTCTTTATGGCAGCGTTGTGGTGTTGCCTCACATGCTGCATGGTGCACCTAATAATGCCACGACAACAGGACGCAAACCTCTCTACAGAGGTAGCGGTTCGTGATCGAAGATAGCGTCTTCTCAGAAAGGTTTGGTGACTGGTCAATCAGCAGTCATGAAAGATGATGATGAAGACCTTGAAAGTGGAAAACCAGTTGCATTCCCTTCAGAGAATAATCTCAAAGTTGTTTTCTGGTCTCAGTGTCTGATGACTAAACTTTCCTGCTGCCTTCCATTCTTGGTGACTCGCATGGTATTCCTGACTGTCTTGGCTTCTTGATGCTTGTTCTGATGGATGAATTGTTACTCACTTTGGTGATTCAGGGATGCTTGTTGCTCAATTTTTTTGCTATGTCTTCGACTTACTCGCTATAGATTTTGTCTTTCTAATTTGATCAGCTGCATTTGTTTTTGTTTTTGTTTTTGTTTAAAACTGCATGTTTATAGTTCTCTTCAACAGAGATGCATTAATATACTCTTTGCAATACACCATCTCCCCACGGCCATAAAAACAAGGGCCCTTGAAGAATGGTTGAGAAAGTCTTGTGTTCTTGCTACTCACAATAGAAATTGAAGTTTTTATTGCTCAAGGTTTCTGCCTGTATTTTGCGGTTCAGATAGTAAGACAAATAATTTCTGACCACTTTATAAAGTCTAAGATAGATCTGGTATAGCCGTCATGCTCTAGTCAAAATGATCTCCACCGGCGTGACTTCATAAGTTTTAGGTACGTCACCTACCAGAACCACTATGCTCACCAATCAACTCTAATGACTTTGCTCCTTTTGAAATAATAAATTGTACAATATCACCAAGAAAAATGTTCCCGAAGGTGCTGAATATAACCCAATAGTCAAATTTATTTTAATCTAGAAATAGAACACAACACAGAGAAAACAGGAAAGAAAAACAGAGAGCTTAAGGACGGAAGTGCTGGAGCTCAATAGCTGAAGTGCTCATCTTCCAAATCCATCATGTCGAAGGATTAAAATACTGGTTTATGTATCTATCGGAATTTTGAAAAAGAAAAATATTAGAAATATCAGGAATATATCAAAAATATTATGAGAAAGAAATTTTTTATTTTTTAAAGATTCAATTTATTGGATTTATATATAAATAGATATGAATGTAAAATTCATCTACATTCAGAAAGAGACTCTAGGTGGCTGAAAAGATGCTCGCTGATTTATGAAAGTACAATAATCAGACTAAGACATATGACCCATATAATATAAATTATAGGGATGAACATGATAGTCATAGATTTCTTTGGAGCTACCAACTGTTTTCCCCATAAAAAGATAATAAGGATGAATCCAACTGGATGATTGGTCATGTACTTCTACATTCATTATATCCAGAAGCATTATAGTCAAATTGTTTTTTGCCTTCATGAGATTTATTTGAGGTCACAATGCACTCTGTGCCTAAACTGATAGAGTCAAAACTTAAGGCAACTAAAGTAATATCAGATGGGGTACTTTGATCGTCTGAGACCTTCATATAATTGAGGGAATTTCTCCTTACCCAAATTTCGCTCAAGAGAATTACTCCTCACTTAGATTCACTTTGAGGGCATTTCTCCTTATCTGGATTTCCCTTGAGGGGATTTCTCTTCATCCAGATTCCTCTTGAGAGGATTACTCCTCACATAGATTTTCCATCAGGGGATTTTACCTGATCCAAATCTCCTTGAGAGGTTTCACCTCACCCAGATTCACCTTAAGGTGATTTTGCCTCACCCAAATCATCCTTGAGACATTTTTCCTAAACAGGTTGCATTGTCTAATGTTAGGCACTTCCCTGACCAGAAACCGTTATTAAATTTTACACCCCTACATAAGCTTCATATTCTATAATGTATGTTTTTCTATAAATAATTGAGTAACTTATTTTATTTTATTTTTCTCTTTTTAAATTTTACAGACATTTCTTCATTTTGTCGGAATATTTCCCAACTATCTAATATGTCGGGAATATTTGACGATATTGGAGAAACTTCGCAGAAATTATGGAAAATAAGATATTTTCCCTTTATCATATATCGATTCCTCCACAAAAGGATATATTTGAGAATATATCAGAAATTCTTTAGATATTTTAATGTTTGATTATGTCTTCATGATCCTCACCAGCGGAGTACCCATCTTTCGAGTCACTATCATCTACCACATCTTCATATTCATCCTGTAGCATTATCAGGTGAACCCCATATGTTCTACAACGCACCTAATCTTGACTAGTATGTTTCAAATTAATTTGAAGCTGTAAGGTACGTGGCTCACGAAACGCAAACTTAACAAATGGAATATAGAGCAGCCACAGGCCCACACATGACCAGAGTCCTTCATCTTGCTTGCTTCGAAACTAACGAATAAGTACGTATGCTTTCTCCATTGATGTACGTGAATACTGAATACTGCAAGACCATTCAACAACTTACCATTTACTTGCATAATATTTGTGACTTAATTCCAGATTGCTTATTCATTAAGTGTCAAAATGACTAAGGCACATAATTTGGTTAAACTTGGTTATTAAGCCAAGTGTTAATGGTATACACCTAAGAATATGTGATTTTGTACTGAATGGCTTCCTTTATGGGAGAAGGCTAAACCGTAGGCTGAATCATATAAACCTGGTCCCTGCACTCTCACTATCATCAGACATTCACATAATCATCCGATAGAGAGTTTAGATAGTGAGCAGTGCAAAAGATCAGTGTTTGAGATCAATGACCTCTTCAGGTTTGTTGACTCTCTAAGAACATTTCACCTACGCATGTTGCTGCAATTATATATATTCATATACTTTGTGTGTTTGTATCTATGATTTTTGTGTGTTGACTTACTGTAATAACAGTATCACAGTTTACAAATACTAGCTGTGAAAGAGTAGAAGTGATCTATACATTAGGACAAAAAAATTAAATGGTCGAGATGCTGAAATGCGATTGAAAAGCAGTCCGACAAGGAATCCCTCAAAATGGCCAAAAAAAAAGATATTCCTTAGTGGAAGGGGCCTCTACACACACATATTCACATGTGTAAACATAAGGCAAATGATTAGATTTTGATATGTTTTAATGTTTGCAGAGACATCGTTATGGTACATATAAATCAAATGTTCACCAGTGGCTTATTGCAATGGAGGTAATACTGTATCTCTAAGGTAATACTGTACAAACCAAAGTTCGGGTATTTTGATTTGGACACCCTTAACGTCATGATCGGCTGAACTCTCCAAATAGGCCAAAATTTTGAAATTGGCTTCTTTTCTGTTTCTTTGTGAGTCATGATCCTTGATTCCTAAAGTTTTCTCTGTAAGATATTGAATACATAAAGCCAAGATCTAGAACTTACATGATCTCACAACATTAATTGTAAGGCGGAAACATAAACTACATACCTTGTTCCATTAGAGCAATATGTAGTATACCAATATGTAGGAACTTGGCGAGATCGTCAATCCAAAAGAAATAGTTTCTCTCTTAGCCCTTGCACCTTAAGCTCTCATACGTGTTTTTGGTACTTCTATGTGCACACATTGATGGAATTGTGCACTTGGTATTTATAGGGTGAGAGAGGACCAATTTCTATTAATAACTTAAGTTATTTCCATCCATCATGAAAATAAAATTGACCAATTAGGATTCAACATTTAGTCTATTAAAACATATATGGAATACACCATAAGCCCAATTACTTCATATGATCCATAATTAATTGTTAGTGTGAGTAGTGTTGGAGACCAACACATTAATGGCTAATCCACCAAATTAATGGTTAAACCACTATTAGGAATACCTAACAAGTTAATGGCTATTCCACTATTAATTAGGAATACCATAATAATCTTTTAATTCTTACATTCTCCCACTTGGATCATATGATAGAAAATTGGAGGGTTAATAGACAAACATTAGGTGCGCAATATAATTGTTTGAATCCTTATTTTCATATGATCATCATACACACCATTGCAAGCACCCTACTAAAGTAAGTCATGGCGGTCATATATCAAATTGAAATAATCCCTTCCATGTACCATATCATTAGTAAAGTAACCAACAAGTTGGGGGTCTCTTAATGGTCCAACCATTATGTCTCTATCATATAGAGACGTTCCTGTTGTCATTCATCCTAACTTATATGTGCACATTTAATGGAAAACAGGAAAATTATTCATCAGAAACATATTCATTATTGAGCTCAGAGTGTAGCGAAATAGAACAATCATTCTACAGACCAAAATTTTTTAAACAGTCATGGGTTATGACAAAGACCCTTTCTTTCAGCATGATCAATGAATGCCTTTGGTCCTAACCCTTTTGTAAGTGGGTCTGCAATCATGAGTTTTGTTCCTATGTTAATAATAGACACTCTTTGTTTCTGAACATCCTCCTTCATGGCAAGGTATTCTAGATTAATTCGTTTAGCACCTTGAGAATACCTATCATTTTTGGAGAGGAATACAGCTGCGGTGTTGTCACAATGAATTCTCAGCGGCCTAGCAATACTGTCGACAACACTAAGCCCTAAGATAAAATTTCGCAACCACAATGCATGAGTAGTGGCCTCAAAGACTGCCACAAACTCAGCTTGCATGGTAGATGTAGTGATACAAGTTTGCTTTGCACTTCTCCATGAAACTGCCCCTCCAGCTAGTAGGAACAAGCAACCAGAAGTTGATTTTCCAGTATCAAGACAACCACCAAGATCAGAGTCTGAATAGCCAACTACCTCAAGGTTATCAGATCTCCTATATGTGAGCATATACTCCTTTGTTCCTTGTAGATACCTCATCACCTTCTTTGTAGCTTTCCAATGATCCATTCCTGGATTGCTTTGGTATCTTCCTAACATTCCAACCGCAAAACTGATGTCTGGTCTTGTACAAGTTTGTGCATAAACCAAACTTCCTACAGCGGATGCTTAAGGAATTCTTTCCATGCCCTTCCGCTCCAATTCATTTTGTGGGCATTGCTTAAGGCTAAACTTGTCCCCTTTCTGAATTGGAGCAATGCTTGGTGAACATTTTTCCATTCCAAATCTCTCTAGAACTCTCTCAATATATGCTTTCTGAGACAACCCCAACAGTCCACGTGATCTATCTCGAAATATTTCAATTTCAATCACGTAGGATGCCTCACCCATATCTTTCATTTCAAATTTCTTAGAGAGAAAATTCTTGGTTTCATGTAACAAACCAAGATCACTACTAGCAAGCAAAATATCATCAACATATAAAATCATAAATATAAACTTACTCTCACTGACCTTCAGGTATATACATCGATCAACAATATTTTCCTTAAAACCGAAGGAGACAACAGTATCATTAAACTTGAGGTACCATTGTCGCGAAGCTTGTTTAAGTCCATATATCGATTTTTAATAATTTACAGACCATGTGTTCCTTTCCTTTTGATGAGAAGCCTTTAGGTTGATTCATAAAGACTTCCTCCTCTAAGTTCCTATTTAGAAAAGCCGTTTTCACATCCATTTGATGTAACTCTAAATCAAAATGAGCTACAAGTGCCATAATAATTCTGAGAGAGTCCTTCTTAGAAACAGGAGAGAAGGTTTCTTTGTAATCAATGCCTTCTTTCTGAGTGAAACCTTTGGCTACAAGTTTGGCTTTATATCGTTCTATGTTGCCATTAGAGTCGCGTTTAGTTTTGAAAACCCATTTACACCCAACTCTTTTACATCCTTCAGGCAACTCAACGAGTTCCCAAACTTTGTTTTGGTCCATTGATTTCAGTTCATCATTCATAGCATCAATCCATTTTTCAAAATTCTCACACTGAATGGCTTGTGAATAAGAAACCGGATCCTTACTTGACCCAATGTCAAATTCAGATTCTTGCAAGTATACCATATAATCATTCGAAATAGCAGGTCTTCTATTTCTTTGAGACCGTCTTACTCCTATTTCTTGTGATTCTTGTGCTACAAGTTCATTGTCAATGATTTCATTATGTGGGTTTTGGTCATTCATTTCCTGATTATTCAGTTGTTGTTCATTGTCGTTAGGCTGTACAACAACTAGAGGAACAACACTTCTTTGAGAAGATATAGGTGCAGAAAACTGCATCCTAACTTCTTGAATAATCACTTCTCTCTTTTCACTCCCACTAGTTTCACCATTTTCAATGAATCTAGCATTTCCGGCTTCAACAATTCGTGTGCTATGGTCAGGACAATAAAACCTATATCCTTTAGACTTTTCTGGGTAACCAATGAAGTAACCACTTTTTGTTTTAAAGTCTAATTTCTTTTCTTGTGGATTATATAGCTTAACCTCTGCAGGGCATCCCCAAACATGTAGGTGCCTTAAACTAGGTTTCCTTCCCGTCCACAGTTCAAAAGGAGTCTTTGGAACTGCCTTACTAGGAACTCTATTCAGTAAGTATACAGCGGTTCTTAAAGCATGCATCCACAATGATATAGGTAATGTTGAATTACTCAACATACTTCTAACCATATCCATAAGAGTACGATTACGCCTTTCAGCAACACCATTCTGCTGTGGCGTTCCTAGCATAGTGTATTGAGCACAAATGCCATGCTTTTCAAGGAACTTAGCAAAAGGACCAGGAAGTTGTCCTGACTCATCATACCTTCCATAGAATTCACCACCTTTATCTGATCTTACAATTTTCACTTTTCTATCTAGTTGTCTTTCAACTTCAGTGATGAATACCTCAAGGGCATTAACAGATTGAGACTTTTCATTCAATAGATAGATATAACCATAACGTGAAAAATCATCTATAAAGGTGATGAAATATTTTTCTCCACTAAAAGATGGAACATCAAAAGGTCCACAAATGTCTGTGTGAATAATTTCAAGAAGCTTAGAACTTCTTGTGGCACCTTTCTTTGTGTGTTTGGTTTGCTTTCCCTTTATGCAATCCACACAAACACCGAAATCAGTAAAATCTAGGTTCGGAAGAACCTCATTCTTTACCAATATCTCCATTCTTTCTCTGGATATATGACCCAACCTTTTGTGCCACAAGAAAGAGGAAGATTCATCAATCAAGCTACGTTTAGTTCCAACCTTAGGATGCAGGGTTAAAAGTGTTTCAGCAAAAGGACCATCAAGCTTAATTTTATACAACCCATCAATCAAAATACCAGAACCAACAAAAGATTTATTCTTAAACAAACTCAAACTTTTATTACCAATATTGAAAGTAAAACCATCAAGATCAAGTTTGGAAACAGAAATTAAATTCCTAGAACAAGTCGGAACATAAAGAGTTTGAAACAAATCCAAATAATGGCCGGTATCTAAAATCAAACGAAAAGTTCCAATGGCTTCAACTGGTGCTTTCACCTGATTTCCCATATAGATAAAATTTTCATTTGGATTTAGGCTTTAGGTTGTAAGGAATCCCTGCATCGAATTAGAAACATGAACAGTAGCACCTGAGTCAGCCCACCAAGTATTATAAGGAACTTCAGCTAAATTTGATTTGAATAATACATAAGCCAAAGGCCTACCTTTCTTTTCGAACCATGCCTTACGTTTTGGGCAATCATATTGATAATGTCCTTCCTTTCTACAGAAATGACATTTGTCCTTCAGTCCCTTATTAGGAGCTTGAGCAGCATCAGCAGGTCCATTGTTCTTTGGTGGTCCTTTCTTAGCACCCTTTCCAGGTTTTCTTCCAAATTTTCTTTCAGCTCCATGACCTACAAGATGAATGGAATTTTGTTCTTGTTGCTTAAGCCTTCCTTCCTCTTGAACAAGCATACAGGACAATTCATTAACATTCCACTTATCCTTAATAGTGTTATAGTTAATCTGAAATGCTTCATACTGAGGATGCAAGGAGTTCAAAATAAATTGAACAAGAAAGAACTCATCCACATTCATTCCCAAGGCCTTCAATTTTGCTGCCAAATTAGTCATTTCAAGAACATGCTCATGCATGCTTCTCCTACCATCAAATTTCTTGGTGGTAAGTTGTCACGCCCCGAATTTTGAATAACTAATTCAAAATCCGAAACATGAATAACAACTACAATACACGCCACTCAAATTTCAAATCTCAAATTAATTAATACAACTCACTTATACAAAGTAAATTTGTAAAGCTCCAATTGAGCATCACTCACCTCACAATTTACAAGGCTGAAAAACTAAAACAATTACTCTAATCCGCACGATCTCAGCCATGATCCTCCTGACCTGCAGGACTACCCGCTACACAATTTGAATAGTGTACCGGGATTGCAACAACACCAAACCCGGTAAGCCATGACAGCCCGTATGAGTAAACAAGAAGGGAATGTTGATTTTATAACATATTTATTTTAACTCAAGTAAAAATCAACAATCAAAACATTTGTGATGAAACATCAAACAAAACACGGGAAATCCACAACGAATACTTTTCCACACTCTTCTAACCACAATATCACTACTTTGGTCCATCCCAACTGTTTGGACCCAACACCAATAACACGTTAGATTTCTAACAACATCGTTATCTGTCACCTCGGTTATTATTTAACCGGCGTTCTTCGGACTCTCCCAGTCCTCAGAGCACTACATCTCGGTTATTATTTAACCGGCGTTCTTCGGACTCTCCCAGCCCTCAGAGCACTACATCTCGGTTATTATTTAACCGGCGTTCTTCGGACTCTCCCGTCCTCAGAGCACTACATCTCGGTTATTATTTAACCGGCGTTCTTCGGACTCTCCCTGTCCTCAGAGCACTACAATTCTACCCTCTAATCAACTCAGAAGATCAACATGATTATCACACACATTTATCGGTTAACATTATCATAACCAAGTCATCGTAATTCCACACACACACCTCAATGTCACACCATTCCATATATATATCCACGTAAATATATATATATACGTAATCATCCGCTCAGGGATAATCACTAATACCAACTATAATTCAAGCATAAAAATCGGGAAATTCATTTTGTATAATTAAAATCATTTTACTTACCTATGGACCGTAGTTGATCAAGTCCATATGATTAAAAACAAATATTTATTCCATAAATATTTTTCACACAATTACGACAAAATAAAGTAATTAAAAGTACTCGGTTCGTAATATGAACCACGTGAGGTTTACTCACCTCTAATCCCGCTGCGTCTTCAATTTCACAAAACACACCAAAACCGCTCACCAAGGAAGACCGTCAATCACCTAAATCCAATATGATCATAACTTAGCCAACAACTCATAAACAAAATTAAACGACGATCCAACGGTCAGATCGAAATTATATGATGATCCAACGGTCGGATCCTAAAATAAAGACGATCCAACGGTCGGATTCGAAAATAAAGACGATCCAACGGTCAGATCCTCACGGATCGCCCTTAGGATAATCCTCCAAAATTATCACGAAGATCCAACGGTCGGATCTTCCTGAATCGTCCTTATAAACATCTCCACAAAATTTCATGAAAATCCGACGGTCGGTTTCTCACGAATCTCCTTCCGAATCACTATTTCACAATTATACGAAGATCCAACGGTCGGATCTTCGCCCGTGACCTCACAAAGTCACCGGGACAGTCATACGATCAACATATCAAAACTACAAGTCCATCTGACGGTCCGATCTTCAAAAAACATTAATTGGATTATCGAAATCGATCGAAACCGTAAAAATTCATAACTAAATCATACGATATCCAAAAAATGCTTATAATATATCGAAATGATCGTATTGAAACGTAGAATCTAAAAATGTAAAGAAAACACATTTTTGACCCCCGGAGGTGGCCGGAAAAGGGCGCCGGAGTTTGAGGCAGAGCCTCCGCCGACCACCGCCAATGGTGTTGGGGCCAGGCTGCTCCTCTTCGTCTCATCAAGCCCAACCACTTTCCTAACTAGCACAAAGTCAGAAAATGAACGGAAATGGTCGAAAAGTTACCTAGAAGCCACGGGTTCGCCGGATTTTTTCCAGAAACCGGCAACAGCTCCTATCAACGTGAAAACGTCCACCAATCGCTTCGATTTCTTCATGAAACTGTTTCAGAACTTCAATTCGAGTTCATCTGTCCAAGAATCTCGAAGATTGATCGTCTATAACTCGAGATATCGGCGTTGACTCAAAATCGAGCTAAAATCGGTTTAAGCTTGCCGCCGCCCATACAGGCCGCGCCACCGTGTAAGGCTGCCACAGACAGGTGCGTAAGGACCATACGAAGCTAATGGAAGAAGTTTGGTGAAGATTGGTGGCCGGAGGAGGAAGATATGAGGAAAAGAAAAATCAAGGCCGATTTCCGGCCAAACTCGGCTCTGCCCAGTTTTTTTTCCAATTTCAGATTTTTCTGAAATTTTCCAAAAAAATCACCTATTTATACAAAGTTGGGACTTTTTCAAAAAATCATAACTAATTCATACGAGCTCCGATTTTTGCGTTCCACATATGCATGCGATCGTATCGACGAGCTCTACAACTTTCATGAAGGAAGTTTTCCCAAATTCTGTACGTAAAAAAAGTCGATTTTCGCGTGCCCCTAAATAACGTACGCTTTCGAAATAAAATCGTTTCGAACTAATTTCACAACTCCTCAAAGCTTCGTACTTCCTTCCATAACCACGAAATCATTTCCAAAATTTCCTCGGAAAATAATTTGAATTTTCGGGGTATTACATAAGTTCAGCCATTAATGTCCCTGCAAGAGACTTGTCAGCACTCTTGAAACGAGCCTCAATGTTCTTCAAGAATTCCTTAGCAATTTCAGCCTTAGGAAGTGTAGTCTTTATGTTGTTCGTTATAGTCATTCGCATCAGCATAATGCTCAGTCTATTTGACTTTTCCCAGGCCTTATGGAAAGCCTTTTCTTCATCTGTGCTTTCAATAGTTAGAGCAGTAGGTTTCTCGATTTGGAGTGCCAAATCCAGATCCAGAACACCTAAGTGAAACTGAATTTGTTCACACCAATCCGAGAAATTTAGTCCATTAAGCACTGGAATAGACGAAGCATGTGAATGAAGCGAAACATGAGCTGCAACACAATAATACAAGGGCTCACAACATTAATTCTTTGAGTGATCACTAAACACGTATAAACACAAAACATATCAACACAATACTCCTTTGGGTAGTTATTATGTAGATATTTAATTAAAATGATGCATTTATCATTATTTGAGCAATGAGTATATTCCCAATTAGACAAGCTTGTAATCTTTGGATCTCCAAAACTAATCTAACGGGATATATATCAGAAAACTCCATTCTATTCATTAGTCATATGAATGGTTAATCTACCTTTGGGTGATTCTTAAATTCTTATGAATAATGAAAATCAATATGCTTATGAAAACCTTTTTAAAAATTTACAAGGCAATTTTCATTTCATATGCATCAATATCATAAGCAATTGATAATCATCTAATTTGAAATTCATGGGACCTTACTTGGTTTGACCACTTTGGTGATTAACAAACCGCCATATTATGAATTCAAAAGTTAGATGAAATAAACAATCAAAATTGACACTCATAAAACTAGCAAAACAAAACTGCTAGCGTAATGCCATTATTTTTCATTTGTGCTTATAGTACCATATCCATTCTTTTATTCCATTATGGTCTTATAGCAAAATACATAAGATGCAAGTCTAATAAGCTTTAAATGAATAAACAGATTAATAATTAACATATGAATATATTTGTTGTAAATAAAATTCATACGCATATAAATGCGGCAGGAAATATATGAACAACAAAACAATATGTATTCCATTAACGGAGAATCATGAAAGCTCTTATTACCATGCTCTGATACCACATGTAAGATATTGAATACATAAAGCCAAGATCTAGAACTTACATGATCTCACAACATTAATCGTAAGGCGGAAACATAAACTACATACCTTGTTCCATTAGAGCAATATGTAGTATACCAATATGTAGGAACTTGGCGAGATCGTCAATCCAAAAGAAATAGTTTCTCTCTTAGCCCTTGCACCTTAAGCTCTCATACGTGTTTTTGGTACTTCTATGTGCACACATTGATGGAATTGTGCACTTGGTATTTATAGGGTGAGAGATGACCAATTTCTATTAATAACTTAAGTTATTTCCATCCATCATGAAAATAAAATTGACCAATTAGGATTCAACATTTAGTCTATTAAAACATATATGGAATACACCATAAGCCCAATTACTTCATATGATCCATAATTAATTGTTAGTGTGAGTAGTGTTGGAGACCAACACATTAATGGCTAATCCACTAATTTGGTTAAACCACTATTAGGAATACCTAACAAGTTAATGGCTATTCCACTATTACTTAGGAATACCATAATAATCTTTTAATTCTTACATTCTCAACCCAAAATTTGATGTGGAAACTCTCAATGTAACGAGTGAACTCCAAGTCTCAATTTTCTCGTCTAAATCCCGGAGACGAGGATTATTTCTGGGCGCCAGATTTTAAAATGGACAGCCGCCGCAAAAGCCCAAATTTGGCAAGGACACCCGAGAAAAGATTGTAGGAGGCCTCCTACAAACTGAAAAGATCCTCTCAGGAGTATTTGCCGCTTAGGAGCGTCCTTGTTCACTCTGGGTGTCCGCATTTTATCGAACAAGTGGTGTGCGGCGTTATTGTTCTTCAATAGCAGAAAAAGGCGATCACACTCAAAAGCTTAATTGGTTCTTGTTTTTTCTTTGCAGGTGCCATTGAAGGGAAAGCACTTCGCATTTCATCGCGGTCTGGTAATCAAAGCACTTCTTAACTCTTGTTTTTTTTTTTTTTTTTTTTTTTTTTTTTTTATCTCTCTTCTTCTTTTAAATTCTTGCACTTGTTGGTTTGTTTGAAATGGTGCTTTGGAAAGGAAATTTGGAGGTTGGGACTGGATTTTTTTGGCTTTGGTGTTTTGAAAGAACACAGGGAGGATAAGGAATTGTGTATTGGTGCTTTGGTCCTTTTCTTTTTCAATAATTCTCAGTGCATCATGCATGTTTTCCTTTCCAGTTACAGTTTCAGTGATGGTGCTTTGCTTCTGAGTAAATGAAGGCAATTCTAAATGGTCTTCACTTTTACCTTTCCAAAATATATCAATTCACCATCTTTTGTAAATCGAACTCAATGGCTGGCTACTCAATGCTTGGTAGTTGCCTATCGAATTCTCGGCTACAACTTTAAGTTTGGAAACTACTGAACAGTACCATGTGTTTGAAAGCTAGCCACAAAGAAAGTTCAGTCGCGACCAAACTTGCCAAACAGTGTTTCAATTCTATAGGAGTTAACCTGTGGTGGGTTCAGAGAGAATATTGGACTGTGCATTTTCAGTTTATCTTGAAATTTATTTGACCGATTTTTCTTGCTTATGTTGCAGGTGCTAATGCAGTTGAGTTCATCATCAACCACGCTGAAGTTTCAATAGCTTTTGTTCAAGATAACAAAATCCCTGCTGTGAGTTATTTTCCAAACTATTATGTCATTATCGTAACTAGATATATTTTTGAAGCCAGTGATGTATTATATTTCGGTACTAGAACCTTCACAATCCAATTTTGTTGTAGTAAACATGATATAATTAAATACAAAGACCAACTTGCCTTGTATATTTTGACCCTTTGATTGTTATATTGGTTTCTTCCTATTGTGGTACTCCATTTATATAAAATTTATTCCCCTCTCCTTTCATGTTTTCTAAGATCCTTGGGTAGTAATTCTTTCTGCAGATTTGATCATGCTTTCCAAACTGTTCTGCGCATATAAAAGGTAGGTCATATATTATTTCCTTAGATACTTGAAATTCGAGGTCCAAGTTGTTAGGATTGTATCTAAGGTATACAGAGTGTTGTTCAGCAATTGTCAGCTTCACAAATGTTTCTAGCACCCAAAGACAGAAGATCTGGGGGTATCTTGCTTTTTGTGGGAGGAATTCTTTTAGTTGGTAATTTCTTAACACTGTTTATCTCATATAAGATCTTGTTTTACCAAAGTAATTTGAGCAATATAAAAATTAAATCATGAGTAAAGAAAAGCAATATAAAAATTATATCATCTTCAGAGAATATGTCAGAGGCAATCTTCCATTACAATCTTCCTGTTATGCTATCTCAGCAGAAAAACCCATCTAGGGATTTGCAACCTCCGCCTCCACAGCCACAACTAGCTTCAAATTTATCAAGCTGATAAGCATCCATTCTCTACAAGGTGATTATTTGATTTCCAAATTGTGTTTTCCGATTCTATTTCATAATTTTTTCTACGTTGAGTTGTATGTTGTCATGTGTAATTGAATAATTGTAGAGTTATTGATCACAGCCCCATTTCATTCTGGAATGGAGGTACTTCTAATTACGATATTAAGCACATCCATATGATTTTGATTGATTTACATGGAGATTATCTGAAATTTACAGTTGGCTTTGAAATCTTATGGTAGCTAGGCATAATTTCTTTTCTGTTGAGATGTTATATCAGAGGGTCTCATAAAATCAAAGTATGGCAGAAATAGCTCGTACAGTAACTGCCTATATTATGAGGACTTGAATTACAAGCCTTCTTCTGTAAAGTTTGCACCAAGCAATAAGCAATACACTTCAATCATAACCATCATTCTCCCACTCATACCCCACTGACTTCATTTCCATATCCTTCTATTTTCCTTCCGTGCCAAGCAGAACTCCCTACCTCTCTATTCCTCTTACTTGCCAAGAAAGAGTTATACTATTGTGTTCTCAATGACATGGTCTTTCCACCTTAAAATGACTCCCTTTCACCTAACTATGCAGTATGCACTAATATATACCCTCCCCCCTTCTTCACCTTATGTTCAACTTCTCCACCTTAGTGCCGTACTCTCTCTCAATAAACCAATCCACAAACACATCAACAGTAAAACAATGACACCCCAATACCTCCTCATTATTCTTTTTCGTGATCTTCTTCTTCCATTTGCACATAATTTCTGCTCAATCTCTAGCAGTCGCATATTTGCTTCAGATTGCTTATAGCTGCATATTTGCTATTCCTTTTGGACCATTTTTCTTTTAAGTTCACAATTAAGGTGCAGAAATAAGACAAATTGGCGTCATCACTGAACATATAACATTTGAAAATATATTGAGAACTTGCAATGCATGTAAGAGGCAATATTTAGTCCCAAAAAGTTTATCACTTCCAACAACGACACATCAAAAATGAAATTGTATAGAAATAGAGTTGTGCATCTTTTGTTAATCAATCATCATATTTCACTGTATCATTTGAGCAGAAGAATGATTAATCTGCAAGAGCTTTATGTGTTCTGCAGCTTTGCATTAGAATTATGCATGCAATGGATAAAGTAAACCAATTCTTTTCGCTAATTGAAGCTCTGATGTGCCCTTTGACCTCGTAGTATCTCCTCTTTTCTAACCATATTGAGTCCAACGATGTGTCTTCTAGCTCATGGCTCTCATCTTTTTCCCACCAAATCCCAGGCCTGTAATCATTTAAAGTTTTGATGCAAAGCTGTGGGTCTCTCTGTTCTAATTGAAATTGAATCCTGATCTGATATACCTTTCATAACTTACGTGCTAAATAAGGCTGAGATATGTAGATGAAGCAAAGACACTGTTCTTTTTGCTACTCACAATTTCCGGCAGTAAAACTCCGATGCTGTAAACATGTGGTTCCTATGCTTAATCATTAAGTATTTTCATGTTCGAGGGCAATTTATTGCTTTTGGTTTCCAAATAATTATGAATCAATATGTTTTTGACTGTACATGACACCATGATATTATCATCTATGGAAAGAATATTTAATTACTTGCTAAATTATCAAGAGGGAAAGAAACAGAATGATAATGTACCAATGTGACAATGTTCTATATGGGTTATTTGATGAAGTAGGGAGATAGTTTCTGGCTGTTTACACCTGTTTATTTGTGTTTGCAGTTGTATTAGACATTTACAAGATTAGATGTATCACCTAGAAGTGTCTCTTCTTACAAAAATGTAGAACAAGAAAAAGGCTGGGAAAGTGTTCTTTTACTGCATCAGGTTTGTGACAGCTACCTTGGCGTAAGGGCGGTTGAATCCTCTTTCTGCCACAACAGCTCTCTTATCTCCTGTCTGCGTAATTGGCTAAGACCTTCAGAAGCTGAGTTCTTTCAGATTTGGGAGCTTGTCATGTTTCGAAAGAAGATGGACATCATAGTTAGAAGAAGAGGAAGAGGAAGAGGAAGAAGTTTTTCCATCATCCGTCATAGCTTCAATTTGGTTGAATAAATTATAAAATGCAACAAAATGCATGAGTTCCTCTGATTTTCCCGAGTCCTTGATGCTTTATTTTTTGTTGAAACTTGGAAATTGAGTACCTTATTATGAGAGTTGCTAGGTCTGAAGACCACTAAATGCTGAAGAATGGAGTGGATTTATGTTATTTTGCATATGTATGGTCAAATAATGTTCAAATGTAGTGTTATGAACCTTGATTCCAGGTTGTCAAATAGCACTGGTAGTAGTATATAACTAACTATATATATCAAGCTCACTGATTTAGTTTAATTTTGAGACATTGAACTGTAAGAGTCGGTATGACATATTAGAATCTGCTTCTTCTTGGCCCCGTGGCTGGTATGCTTAAATAGATTCAGCTGTGTATGCTTGAGCTGTTGGTTAATTTTATGCATCTGATGATGTTTTTCTGTTTAAAAAGGCATATGTAAGATTTTGGTACATGCAGAAGTGATAGGTGTATTGTTTTGTTGTGTTACTAAATTGTCCTTGCAATTCCATAGAAGTGGTCATTATATGTGTACATTAAAGTTTTGTTATGCCTGCAGATTTAAGTTTGTCTTTTTGGAATAAACAATACTGTTGAATGCAGAAGAGCATGTATAGCGTTTATGTAGAGCTGGATGAAATTAAAGCATTCAAGCTCAGGACTGAATACAATAGCAAAGAAGAACTATCTGATAAACTTGATGAAAGCAAACTGAGCAGCTCGGCAAGGTCCAGGAGGCAAGTTTGAACAACCTTGTTGTAAGTACATTGGCCTATTACCATTCAACATATGATTTCCCACTACGACGAGGAAACCGGAGCTTCAAGGAAGCAAAGAGAAAGATCACAAGATCGGTTCTTGAAGACAAGATCAAGTCAAATCGAGTCACTGATCTTGAGTTTAATGTGTATTCATTCCATATTGGTTGGTATAAATCTAAATTGATATGCATATCGGTTGTATTAAGTCAATAATCCCTTATGCATTAAAATGGTTTTTAACATGCATATCAATTTGAGACCTTGTTAGGAAAGTATCGATTGCACATTCAAAAACTGTTTTAAATCTTTCTATATTTATCTTAATCAATTATCAAGAAAAGATTTGATTGAGGGGGAGTTTTTCTCCCTTATAAAAAAGGTTTCAAAACTAAAGTTTTGAGTAGGGTTTTTGACGGCTGAAACTGGTTTCTCTTTGAACTTCTTGTTTTGTTCAAATCGTTTTCAAAAAACCCTCTTTAATTGTTTCATGTATTACTTTGCATAATCTTTTACATTCACTCTCAAGATCAGTGATTCAATTGAGTGAAAGGAAGGCTGAAGATTGATTGCCTGGAATGTTGAATCTAGAGTTAGAATGGTTGTAAAACAAGTTAGCATTTGTTGCTAAGAAAAGGTGTTTGTTGTGAACAACACTACTTGTATTCTGTAAACTCTAGTGTTTAATATTGGATTGATTTTTCGTGTTGGCTACGTTAAAAGCCACGCAGTGAAGTTTCCTCAGTGGAGAGGTTTACACTGCGTTAGCAAATCTTCGTGTTATGTATCATACTTTCTTTGATTAAACTCTTGAGAAAAAGTATTTTATCAACACTGGTTCCATCTAGTATTTTCAATTGGCATCAGAGCGGGTTCTAGAACCTTCTAGAGATCCCAGGAAAGATGGAACATTCACGTGATAGGGCTACTGGGGGATCTATAAATAGTCCTCCCTGGTTCGAAGGTGGATGTGAAAAATACACTCAATGGAAGATTTACATGAAATCATACCTCTATGCTCAAGATGAACACGTGTGGAACATCGTAGAAAATGGCTGGAGTGTACCTATGACAAAAGCAAAAGAAGAAGGCGCTTCCACTACCACTCCCAAACCAAGGAAGGACTGGACTGAGGAAGAAGTTCGTAACTTGCAAGCAGATTTCAAAGCGAAGAACAGCATCTTCACAGCCCTATCGGAGCGGGAAAAACTGAGGATAAGTCATTGTGAGACTGCCAAGCAGGCATGGGATCTCCTACAGATTACATACGAAGGAAATAAAAAGGTACGTGCACAGAAACTGCAAGCACTGATTTTTGAATTCGAAACCATGACTATGGCAGATGATGAAACCGTGGATGACTTCCATGGTAGAATTCTTAAAATCTCCGGTCAGTGTCGCAGTCTAGGAGCACCTTTTGATGAAGATAAAATAGTCAAAAAGATACTCAGGGCTCTGCCGGAAAAATTTCACTCAAAGGTTACGAGCATAGAGGACTCTTTTGATATAGATGATTATCCACTTGATGAGCTCATCGGAAATTTGAAAACCTATGAGATGAGGTTAAAACCTGAGAAGAAAAACAAGGGCGTAGCCTTCAAAGCAGTGAAAGAAATTGAAGAGGAAGAAGGATCACTAGATCTTGCTCTACTGACGAAGGAATTCAAAAAATTTCTCAAAAGCAAGAACTCCTCTAAAAACACGAATGCTCCCAGAAGGAATAACTATATTGGCAGTGGTAACAACAGTGACTACAATAGTAAGAATGGAAGAGGAAACTTCAAAGGAAATCACTCAGGGAAACCAAAATGCTATGAATGTGGTGGTTTCGGTCACATTTCTACTGACTGTGGAAATAGGAAGCTTGGAAACAGCAACAACAAGTCACTCCTTTCAACTTGGAGTGATGATGAATCTCAAGAAATTGAAAATGTGGCTCTTGTCTCATCATTGTTGCCTGATTCTGAAAGTGATGAGTATTTCTCTGATGATGATGAAACAAATGTTCGCTGCAAACAACTCTACAAAGCTTCAAAGGCCACTCTGATTAGAAACTTGAGCTTGGAAAAAGAAGTAGATTTCCTGAGGACTGAAAAAGAAAAGGTGGAGAAACTATTCGAATCCTCACAATCTGCATGGAAACTGGAGAAAAGCAAACTCGTGAGTGAATCGGCAGATCTACAAGGTGACCAAAAGATACTGACGTGGAAGACTGAAAAGAATGAGTATCTCAACAAGATCAAACTTCTAGAACTGGATGTTAAAGGACAAAGAGCCCTGAACTTGGAACTGTTAGCGAAAAATGAGTCTCTACAACATGAGTTAAAATTAACTCAAGAAAGATTCATGAAGTTTGATATCAGCTCCACTTCCATGTCCAAGTTACTTGGATCAGGAAAAGCTCCTCATGATACATGTGGGCTAGGATACACTGGAGAAGATTCCAAAAGCACCAAATTCGTACGTGCCTCAAAACCATCTGTAGAGCAGATAGATGTCTCCCTTGATGATCATGTCAAAAGTGTAAGGGAAGGTAATTCAAACCAACATCATCAGGTAAAACTTGACCAAGAATCCCCCACTGGTCAACACAGGTACGCAAACCCTAGAACCTTTGTTCCTACTTGTCATCACTGTGGTAAGATTGGCCATATCAGACCTAGATGTAATGAACGGTTTTTAAACTTACAATTTTCTCAAGAAAAATGTACTGTTGAAACCTTACAGGTTGAGCTTAAAGAACAAAAGGAACTCATTAACAAATTAACTGAAATTGTTTCTCAAAAGAATCCTCAAACTGAAAGAAGAAAAGATGTCTGGACCAGAAAAATTAAAAGCAAAAATCATTGGTCCCCTGTTGGTGAAACTGATGATACATGTCTTTTTGTTTGTGCTAGCAAAATTCATCAACGCTCTCACATTGAGGCAACTTGTTTGGTAGCTTTAACTGCATTTGCTGACAAACGACGAGATTTTTGGTATGTTGACAGTGGTTGTTCTAGACACATGACTGGAGACAAAACCTGGTTTACTTCATTTGAGGATGAAAATACCTCTGGATCAGTCACGTTTGGAGATGGGAGGAAAGCTAACATTCTAGCTCGAGGTACAGTAAACACTCCAGGTATACCTAACCTTAAAAATGTGTTATTTGTTGAAGGATTAACTGCAAATCTGATTAGCGTCAGCCATTTGGCTGATGACTATGAAGATGTGTGGTTTAACAAACAGAGATGTTTGGTCCTAAATCAGAAAGGTGAAGGTATCATGGGAGGTATGAGATCTGTTGATAACTGTTATCATATTCAAGCAAATGAATCTTCTAGTTTGCAGTCTTGTTTGTCTGTTAAATCCACAGAGGAAACCTTTGAACTTTGGCACAGAAAGATGGGACATATCAACTATCAGGACTTGCTGAAATTATCTTCCAAACAATGTGTCCGAGGCTTGCCAAATTTAAAAGGTAAAACTGACAAGATGTGTGGAGACTGCAAGGTTGGAAAGCAAACTAAGGCACCTCACAGAATGGTAAATTCTGCGACAACCTCACAAGTATTGGAACTATTACACATGGATCTCATGGGACCAGCTCAATCTGAAAGTCTTGGAGGTAAGAGCTACATACTAGTAGTTGTAGATGATTTCTCAAGATACACCTGGGTAAACTTCTTGAAAGACAAAACTGAAACGTTTGAGTCCTTTAAGAACTTGAGTCAAAAATTAATCATTGAGAAACAATCATCTAATAACTGTTTAGTGAGAATAAGATCAGATAATGGAACTGAATTTAAAAATGCCTCTTTTTCTAACTACTGTCATGAGCTTGGTGTGTCACATGAGTTCTCAGCTCCAATAACCCCTCAACAAAATGGGATAGTGGAAAGGAAAAATAGGGTACTGCTAGACATGGCTCGAGTATTACTACACGCTGCAGGTTTAAGCAAAAACTTTTGGGCTGAGGCGATCAGCACTGCTTGCTACACAATAAATAGAGTATTCCTTAGACCAGGAAATGATCAAACTGCTTACGAGCTGTGGAAAGGTAAGAAGCCAAATGTTAAACACTTTCATGTTTTTGGCAGTCCTTGTTACATTCTACGAGATAGAGAACACCTTGGTAAGTTTGATGCTAGAAGTGATGATGGTGTGTTCTTGGGGTATTCTCTGAACAGCAGAGCATATAGGGTTTACAATAAAAGAACTCGTGTTGTTATGGAATCCATTAATGTTTCTATTGATGATCAATGTGTGAAACAGGAAGTAACATTTGCAGATACCTCACCCTTCTCGGTCACACCTTCACAGAATACTGAAACATCATCTGAGGAAGAGGAAGAGGAAATCCATGACAACATTTTTGAACCAGCTCCCACCCAAAGAAGAGGGTTCAAGCAAGTTCAAAAAGATCACTCCACTCAAGATATCATCGGCAATCTAACAGATGGTCCGATGACAAGGAGAAAGGCTGCAGTTCAGGTAAGTCCCTCTGAGGTAAGTGAAGAAAATGTATTACTGTGTTTCATTACCGAAAATTTGGTAAGCATGAACATTATATCTCATTTTGGTTTTGTGTCCATTATTGAACCAAAAAATATTAAGGCAGCCTTGTTGGATGATAACTGGATTAGCGCCATGCAAGATGAACTGAATCAGTTTACTAGGAATGATGTATGGTACTTAGTACCAAGGCCTAGTAAGTGCAATGTTATAGGAACTAAGTGGATTTTCAGAAATAAAAGCGATGAAAAAGGAAACGTGATTAGGAATAAAGCCAGACTAGTTGCTCAGGGATATTCACAGGTCGAAGGACTTGACTTTGACGAGACTTTTGCTCCTGTAGCTAGGTTGGAATCTGTTAGATTACTTCTATCCATTGCTTGTCATCTCCGGTTCAAATTGTTTCAAATGGATGTCAAAACTGCCTTTCTGAATGGATTTCTTCAGGAGGAAGTTTATGTAGAGCAGCCTCCAGGTTTCCAAGATCCACACAACCTAGATCATGTCTACCGGCTCAAGAAAGCCCTGTATGGGCTAAAGCAGGCTCCTCGAGCCTGGTATGAGAGACTATCCACTCATCTTGTGGGAAAAGGGTATGCTAGAGGATCCATAGATAAAACATTGTTTGTGAAACGAACCAAAAATGACATTATCATTGCCCAAGTGTATGTTGATGATATTGTATTTGGTTCCACTTCTAAATACTTTGTCAAAGAATTTCAATCTGTCATGGAAAGTGAATTTGAAATGAGCATGTGTGGTGAACTAACGTATTTTCTTGGACTGCAAGTAAAGCAGATAGACACAGGTTTGTTTCTCTCTCAATCAAAATACGCTGAGAACCTGATCAAGAAATTCGGTCTTGCTTCCAAGAAGACAGTGACCAATCCCATGAGTACAACTACTAAGTTAAGCGAAGATCATGAAGGAAAATCAGTTGATCCGACTCTCTATCGAAGTATGATCGGGAGTTTGCTCTATCTCACTGCCAGCAGACCTGACATCTCTTACAGTGTGGGTGTGTGTGCTCGATTTCAAGCAAACCCCAAAGAATCTCACCTGGACGCTGTCAAAAGAATAATCCGCTATGTGGCAGGTACAGTTAATTGTGGCCTTTTCTATACCTTCGACACTAATGTAGAAATTGCAGGATACTCTGATGCTGACTGGGGAGGAAATTTAAAGGATCGGAAAAGCACTTCAGGGGGATGTTTTTTCATTGGCAACAATCTGGTTGCCTGGCATAGTAAGAAACAAAACTGCATATCCTTGTCTACTGCAGAAGCTGAATATGTTGCCGCTGGAAGTTGCTGCACACAAATACTTTGGATGAAGCAAATGCTTCATGATTATGGCATATCTCAAGGTAAGTTGTCTATTTTCTGTGACAACACTAGTGCTATTAACATCACTAAGAATCCTGTTCAACACTCTCGAACAAAGCACATTGATCTCCGATATCACTTTATTAGGGATTTGGTTGAACAAAACATACTTGAGTTAAGCTTTGTGCCCACTGAAAATCAACTTGCTGATCTGTTCACTAAGCCTCTTGACACTGCTAGGTTTGAAATGTTGAGGAATGCCCTAGGGATATGTTCTAAGCATTAAGGCAAAATGATGACTGTCCACTATTGATTGAGAAAATTGTGATCCTAGTATCCCTTGATCACAGTCACTAGTGAAATGTACATATTTTCAGTCATGTATCTTATGTTATCATGCCTTATTCTGGACAAATGAAATTGTGTACTCATGTTTAGTCACTGAATCAAGTAACCCTACTATGCATCTTCACCTATAGCCTATGTGGTGGCATGTTTCCTTTTGTTTTCTGTCAAATGAGATTCAGTGAAGTAGACGAACTGCTTCTTTTGCTCACATAACTAATTCCCTCTTCTCAAAGTAATCAGGTCCTAGTTGTGGTGAACTTTCTAGGATTTGTAAGAAACGAGAACGGAAAATTGTATCCCATCTCTCAAAGTAATCAGGCCTTAGTTGTGGTGAACTTTCTAAGGTTTGCAAGAAACGAGCTGGTGAGTGATCTTTGCACATAACATAAAATCATGCAGACAACTACTCGAGACTTTCTCCATGGAGCATCCTTGTTATGCTTAGTACCCTAAGAACATCTGTTCTGGGAGTTGCTGAGAAGAGTCTTGTTACATGAGTAATATTTGTCACTAAATAAAGGAGATCTTTGACTCCACTAAAACATGTGCTTGGGAACAATGATTCCTGCTCCTTCTTAGGAGATTTCATGAGCTTTACTTTAGTTCTCTTACTTCACTCCTTCTCTATGACACTAAAATCTTTTCTAAGCCCCACATCATGGTTATATTCACTTCTATCACCAGTTTACTCCTTAAGGTCTAACTATGAGTACCAATTCTTATTGTTGAGAGAATACATCATGCTTCGTACTCTGAACTATGTGCCTTCCACTAAGTGATCTGTGCTCTCTGTGATTAAACTTCGCTATATTTTCTCTCCTCGATATGACCTATGCATTCATTGCCTTGATACTTGCAAAGGAAACGATCCTCTGATATACTTGCAGATTCCCTGAATATATTTTGGCTCTTCGTTTCCTTCCTTGATGGTAATCTGCCTACAATTAATTTCCATAATGATTATGCCTAAGTTGAGGGGGAGAAGTTATCTGCATGCATATATCTAGGGAAAATAAATTGTCATAACTTCTCTCCCCATTTGAGCCGTTCTCCCAATCGGTGTGTTCCTTGGTCTTCCTAAAACCTAACTGTTCACTACATATAGCCTCTCTTGTCTCCCTCGGATTTTACTCTTGGTTGTCTCTGTGTGCAGGTTCTTTCACCCACTGCTCTCTCACCATGGTTCGCTCACAGCAAACAACTCGCCTTGGAGGACATCGCCGCCTGCCTCCTCCAGAAGAAGGTCGTCAGGCAGCTGCCAGAGCCGGGATTCTCCATCCCGGCATGCATCGTACACGCAGTCGGAGTCCTCCTCCTCCTGTCTCTCTGGAAAGTCTCCGTGATCAGATTCTAGTGGCTGACTGGCGAATTGCTTGCCTCACGACGGACATGGACGACATGCATTCTCTTCTGGTTCGAACTCGTCATGCCCTGACCACTCTCACACAGGAGATCCGGAACATGCAGCGCCACCCTCCCGGGTTTGACGCTCCCGGTCCATCCCATGCCATGCAGGAGCCTGTCGCACCAGAGGAAAGCTCGGATTCCATGGATGAAGAGGAATTTCTGGACACCGTCACCAAGCTTTGTGAGGAATTTGACGTGCCCTCCCATTCAAAGGGGAGAAGTAACTTGATTTTTCTTACTTTATTTCTGTTTCTGCATTTTTAATTTTTGATGGACAAAAGTTTTTTTTGGTGTGTAAGTGCATAAGCACAGATACTCTTAGGATGCTTGCTATTATTATTCTTAAGTAATCGTATTTTGGCTACTTGGATCCGGAAAAGGATGGAAACTGATTCCTTACTCCAAGTAGCACCCTTTGTTTAGTGATTAGTGTTTATCTGTGAAACCTAACTTGCAGGACAAAAGATGAAAAATCATGCGTTGAATGGGAATGCCCAAAGGGGGAGATTGTAAGTACATTGGCCTATTACCATTCAACATATGATTTCCCACTACGACGAGGAAACCGGAGCTTCAAGGAAGCAAAGAGAAAGATCACAAGATCGGTTCTTGAAGACAAGATCAAGTCAAATCGAGTCACTGATCTTGAGTTTAATGTGTATTCATTCCATATTGGTTGGTATAAATCTAAATTGATATGCATATCGGTTGTATTAAGTCAATAATCCCTTATGCATTAAAATGGTTTTTAACATGCATATCAATTTGAGACCTTGTTAGGAAAGTATCGATTGCACATTCAAAAACTGTTTTAAATCTTTCTATATTTATCTTAATCAATTATCAAGAAAAGATTTGATTGAGGGGGAGTTTTTCTCCCTTATAAAAAGGTTTCAAAACTAAAGTTTTGAGTAGGGTTTTTGACGGCTGAAACTGGTTTCTCTTTGAACTTCTTGTTTTGTTCAAATCGTTTTCAAAAAACCCTCTTTAATTGTTTCATGTATTACTTTGCATAATCTTTTACATTCACTCTCAAGATCAGTGATTCAATTGAGTGAAAGGAAGGCTGAAGATTGATTGCCTGGAATGTTGAATCTAGAGTTAGAATGGTTGTAAAACAAGTTAGCATTTGTTGCTAAGAAAAGGTGTTTGTTGTGAACAACACTACTTGTATTCTGTAAACTCTAGTGTTTAATATTGGATTGATTTTTCGTGTTGGCTACGTTAAAAGCCACGCAGTGAAGTTTCCTCAGTGGAGAGGTTTACACTGCGTTAGCAAATCTTCGTGTTATGTATCATACTTTCTTTGATTAAACTCTTGAGAAAAAGTATTTTATCAACACTGGTTCCATCTAGTATTTTCACTTGTAACGGCTACTTATTTATGTATAAACATCCTTCTATTTGTTTATCTATTATTCTTTTTTTACAAGATAAGGTTAATATCTTTCTCTACAAGATAAGGTTAATATTCCTAAAATCTAAACAACCTCCTTTCTTTATTCTTTACCACTAAAGCAAGAGCTGGTTGGTCAGTCACTTCCACCCATTCGTTGGTCAATGTGAAATGCTCTTTTCTGTGGTCACGTGACTCATCAGTCCACTTTGTCTAGAGGCAAAAATTAAAAAAAAAAACAAAAAGAAGTTGAAAACTGTGATCAGTGCGTGCCTATTGAGAGCCCCTTCTTCATTTCACCAGCAATTATACAACTCCTCAGATCTAATGGCCATCCAATCGAGAGCTTCTTCCTCATTCTCTTCTGTTCATTTTTCCACCCGTTCATACACACACGATGTGTTTCTGAGTTTCAGGGGCGAGGATACTCGCTACGCTTTCACAGGTCATTTGCACAGGTATTTGGTTCTCAACAGGATCAACACCTTCATAGACGATGAGCTTACAAGAGGAGAGGAAATATCACAAGCACTTCTCCGAGCCATTGAAGGATCAAAGCTGTCCCTTATCGTCTTCTCCGAAAACTATGCATCCTCAAAGTGGTGCTTGGATGAACTAGTTCATATCCTTGGATGTAGAAGATCAAATAACCAAATGGTTCGGCCAATCTTTTACAAAGTGGATCCATCGGACGTAAGACACCAAGGAGGCAAATTTGGTGAGGCAGTTGCAGAGCATGAGCGCAGATTCAAGGATGACATGGACAAGGTGTTAAGATGGAGAGCAGCTCTTTCAGAAGCAGCAAATTTGTCTGGGTGGCATTTCTCGGGCGGGTATATCATGCATGCTCTTAATCTAGTAAAAGTTTTATGTTGTTTTATAGGTGTGTGATTATTATACAATACTGTTCTTTTCCGAAGTAGCAAGGTTTATTTTATCAAATGTTTCATTTGATTTTAACACGGCAGGTATGAATATGAATTTATTGATAAAATTGTTGAAGAGATTACCGCACAAGTAAAAGAACCTATCTATTTGGATATGCCAAAGTGCCAAGTTGGGCTAGACTCTCGGGTAGAACATATACTTGAAATGTTAGATGTTGGCGGAAGTGATGTACGCATGGTAGGAATATGGGGAATTGGCGGAATAGGGAAGACAACAATTGCTAAAGCTGTTCACAATACAATTGCCCATAAGTTTGATGGTAGCTGCTTTTTGGCAAATGTTAGACAAGGTTCAGAGCAACAGGGAGGTTTAGTTAACCTACAAAATATTCTTTTGTCTAAGATTGTGGGGCAGAAAGAATTGAAAATATACAACATTCATGAAGGAATCACTTTGTTGCGTGAAAGGTTGAGAAATAAAAGGATTCTCTTAATTGTTGACGATGTGGATAATTTGGACCAGTTAGAGAAATTAGCTGGGAGAATTGATTGGTTTGGTCACGGCAGCAGAGTTATCATAACAACAAGAGATGAGCATTTGTTGATTGCTCATCAAGTGAAACCAATATACAAGGTTCATGAACTAGGTCATTATGAAGCTCTTGAGCTTTTCAGTTCAAATGCCTTCAAGGATAATAAGAATTTGGATGATAATGAGAAACTGTCAGTTACTACTGTTGTTAAATATGCTCAAGGGATTCCACTTGCCCTGGAAGTTTTAGGTTCATATCTATGTGATACCTCTATACATAAATGGCAAGCTATGTTAGATGGTTTTAAAAAAAGTCCTCCTAGGCGCATTCAAGATATTCTCATGATCAGTTATGATGGACTGCAAGATACAGTGCAAACAGTTTTCCTTGACATTGCATGTTTCTTCAAAAGTCAAAAGATAAATGACGTGATACAAATACTTGAAGGTTGTGACCGCATCAACCCCGAGCATAGTATTAAAGTTCTCGAAGAAAAGGCTCTCATATATATTGGTGGATATGGTCAGATTTGCATGCATGATTTGCTAGAAGAGATGGGAAAAGATAAAGTTTTGAAAGAGTCTATAGAGCCTGGTGAGCGAAGCAGATTGTGGCATCACAAGGATGTGCAGGACGTTCTAATAGAAAACACTGTAAGTAGTTCCTACATGCTCAGATTTATATATATACATGGGAGTCAGGTCAGGGTGATTCTCTATGTCTGTTGTTAAAGAAGGAATAAAAATCAAAACAGTTGTTATTTATGATTAAAGTACTTGTTTCGCTAATACAATTGCCCTTTTCATACTAGGGAACAAGTAAAATTGAGGGCATAATGGTAAAGATGCCCATAGAAGATGTGATACACTTGAGTCCTAAATGCTTCAAAAAGATGAAAAATCTTACAATCTTTATAAATGTCAATGGACGGTTTTGTGGAGAGGTTGTTGATCTCCCGTGTCAATTGCGGTTATTTGATTGGCCTAAATATCCACTAGAATATTTGCCCTCCAATTTTAATACAAAGAAAATGGTTCATTTTAGCATGCCTTGCAGCCGCATCTCACACTTTGGAGAAAGATTCAAGGTATTTATAAATTTTCAATTATTAAATTCTTCAGACCTTACCAATATCCATTTGATTCTTTTTCTGCTTTGTTATGACAGAGTATGCAAAATTTGAAATCCTTAAATATGAAGGGATGTGAATTCTTAGCACAAAGCCCAGACCTGTCTGGAAGCCCAAACTTACAGTTCCTAGATCTAAGTTGGTGCACAAGATTAGTGGAGATTCACCCTTCAGTTGGATACCTGGAAAAACTTGTTAACCTGAATCTTGAAGGATGCTCTAAACTAGTGATGCTTCCTGGAAAAGTCAACTGGAGATCCCTGGAAGCCATTGATCTCGACCTCTGCGCAAGGCTGGAGAATTTCCCTGAAATTGTGGGAGAGATGAAATACATGACATCCTTGATTCTATTCGGCACTGGCATCAAAGAATTGCCTTCATCCATTGGATATCTAATTAACCTTGAAGAGTTGCTGTTGCGTGATTGTCGAAACCTCACATATCTACCTTGCAGCATTTATGAATTGCAAAATCTGAAGAGCGTTTGTTTGTACGAGTGCCCAAAACTCGTAGGATTCCCAAATAAGGTGGACTTTGAAGTGCTTCCAACTTACTCAAAGGTTTCACATCAATACCGTAACTCTTTATCAAAAAGAAAGAGACGAAATGCAGGCAGTTCATTGGAGCCAGAGCCAGACACTAAATACAATTTGGCACTTCCTTGGCTAAATCAATTCCATGTGACTCAATGCAATTTGTCTAATATTGATTTCCTCGCGTCCCTTGATTGTGCATCCACTTTAAATGAACTTGATTTATCAAGAAGCCCTATTGTTATTCTTCCTGAATGCATGATCAACAAATTTGTCAACTTGTGGGAACTCAATTTGAGAGGCTGCACGAGGCTCGAAGAAATTCCAGAGCTCCCACCAAGGATTGGCCGGTTGTATGTGAGGGATTGTGTATCATTGGAAAGAATTTCAAAGTTGTCAAACATTTTGGAGCGTAGAGAATCACAAATGATTGAGGAGATGGACTTGACTAATTGCTGGAGACTCTGTCAAAATTTGGTTCAGATGGCAAACAAGGAAGATGATGAGGTGCACGCTGATCTCTTCTCTCGACTCCTATCTTCTCAGCAATTCAAATTCACAATTACATTTCCAGTTCCAAGAAGCGGGATTCCAAAGTGGTTCAGCTGTCAAATGGATTTCAAGGGGCATCGACGGTTTGAATTTTGTATTGAAACACTTGCACATTTCAAATGGGACAACACAGGATTGGCTCTCTGTGTTGCTATTGATCAAAAGCTGCAAGATACTTCTGCTGTTTTCTCTTTTGAGGTCTGTATTCACATCAATGAAGTACTTGTTTCAAATTTCTTCCCACAACATGTTGATCATGTGTGGCTGCACTATGTTCCATTCCTTGAAATGTGGCGATTTGGTTATATGCGTCCATTGCCACCTTTTATGTGTCGAGTCATTATTTATCAACATAGTCACTCTGAGGCGTCCTTAAAAAGTGTTGGGGTCCACCTTGTAATGCCACCCAATGAAGACATTTGTATGAAGCTAATCTGTTCAGAGAACCTCACCAGCAAATTTCTTGGTGGTGAAGTTTATAAGGTATCGTTTCCTTCCGTGAAAATTTCCTGATTTCAGAGATAATAACTGACATTTGTAGCAAAATGGAGGACTAACGTCTGAACAATAATGCTATTGCAGAACTTCTGGGAGAATTATCATCCCAAACAGAGGATTGACTGCAAATAATTATATACTGATGCACAACTGGAGTACAAAAAGCTGTAATTATTACTAATATGCAGAATAGCAAATGTCTATGGGCCAATGTGACGAATACAGGTTTACATTTCAAATTCTCCCTTTCTTTGATATCTTGGGAATTTCAAAATTGGTTTTAATATAACCTCTTTGTTGGCGTTCTCCAGTAGTGTGGATAGAGTTTAACTAATTTACCAAGCCCGGTTCCATGTAACTAATAAATGCAAAATTGCATCAGTGAAATATTAAATTTTTAATGTAGAAGCTTGATCTAGTGCACTAAATCTACTTCACTAAACTCATCGATGAACTTGTAGATGTTTTCTCTTCCGATAGCCACTGTCAAGGTCTTCAATTTTCTGAGTTTGTAGCATTGTTTTCTGAATTTATTTCCTCATTCAAGAAGTAAAGAGTCTAGATCATGATTGTTTCAATCGATCACAATGCCAAACATATATTTACGGTGTCTGGTTAGAATGATATTTAGTTGAAGTCATGTTTCAAGATATGGAAATCAAGTTTATTCACATGCAGTGTTCAATATATACGATTTAAATAGAGTTTCCTCTGGTGGAACCATACACAGTTCCAATATGCATACAACTTATCCAGCTCATCAGTTGAAATTTTGCATTTGCATGTGCATTGGCAGTCTTGTTTTAAGCTACTGAAAGGTTTAAATAACAAGAAGTTGGGATATCAGAAGAAAGGTCTTCCAGAAGACGAAGCACCACCTTGCCTGCACAAGCTTGACTTTAAAAAGGTCAATAATTCTATCCTTCATCATTCCATTATTTGAAATAGCTGGTTTTAAATTCACACAATGTGCTGCTTTCTTCTTTTAAGAACACACACTACAAGAAATATAGAAAACTGAGAATGTGGTGTCCCAATTGTTGTTTTTGTTTACTAATTTGCTTGCCTGCATCTCAAAATATCAATCACAATCTACACAAAATGGATTTGTTGCTTTGCATATTATGTGTCCTGCTGGTCAAGTGTATTTTCAAAGCAACCAGCCTCTTCCGACTTTAGCTCAGAAACCAAAAATTTTCCCTTGAGAAAAGCAGGTATTGGAAACAATGAGTAGAGGGAATTGCTTTTATGCTATGTGCCTATGTATGGGTTACAATAGAACAAATGCATCTAATATTCACTTGTACTCTGTATATGGCCATTTCAAATATGCAGATGCTATTGGTCATAATAGGTCCTTATTGGACCTTTGTACTTGTATTGGAATAATGTGTTATTGGTCCTGAACTATGATAAAATCTAAGACTACTTAATTTCAATCAAGATTCTCAAAGAGAGGAAACTGAGTGATGATGGTGATTAGAGAGTTCTGAAGTATAATGAAACTCAGATCTCTAGCTACTTAATGAGTTAATGAAATAATGCTCTAAATTTGTTGAGAATTGAAGGACAATATTTTCGTGTGATTGAGCTCTTCTAGAGGTTATGTAAATTATGAAGAACATTGAGGTGCTTGTTGATTTACATAAGGTAGTAATTTTTCACTCCACCACCAACCATGGACATGAACTAATTTTCTGCCAAAATAAAGCACATTTTATGGGCTATCTATCCATTCTTTACAACATGCTATTCCCTGATCCATTATTACCAGATGTGCATATGTTCTTTAACGGTTGAAAACAGTTTATTACACCATGCTTTGCACCGTCCATCCATTTGTCAAATACTACAGTACAAAATGTGTATAAGTTACAGATGACTAGAAGGTTTATTACACAAACCTCACTCAAGTAGCATCATCATCTAGAGGCATACTAATTAGTGTGCAAGTAAAATGGGATAGGAAAAGTGAAACCCGTACTCAATATGTGTTTGGTTTCAAAAAGATAGAAATGGAACCCATACTCGGTGCTCATACTCAGTATCTCAATGATTAATTTCAAAAGGATTTTTATGTGTCCCTAGAGATATATATTGACATGTGTAAACAAAAGGTAGACGATTGGATTTTGACATGTTTTAACGTTTGCAGGCACATTGTTGTTGTATATATATATCAAATTGCCCCCAGTGGCTTATTGCATTAATGGAGGTAATACTGTATCTCTGATTTTCAGATTTATGCACATCATGCAAGACACTTGAATGAAGAAGCTATGTTGTTGAGTGTGAAAGCGTTTGAACCATTGTATCTGATATTGGGGATTAAGTCTTACTAGGATGAATGTGGCTTTCTAAGTTTCTGGTCTTATGTTTCTATTTTGATGTTTTACAGGCCTGTAAAAGCCTTGCCATTACATATGTTTCACTTTATGACACCCTCAGTTTGCTCCCACTTTCCTATTAGATAATTCTCCACGTATAATACTTATAACATTTTCCACTGTCATTTAGTGAACTTTTAAATGTTCTTGACCTCTTCTTTTTCTAAGACTAGCGCTTTACCCTCTTTAGAAGTCTGGACTGAGCCCTGTACAATTACTGAGTAGGAAATGCTCGGTGGTTACCTACCAAGCCCTTGCTGACAACTTAAGGTTCAGTAGGAAATTAGTACAGAATTACACTAATTACATGTTAAATAAAATATCCTTAGAAGATCAAGCATATCATTGATGTCCATGGCGGAAGCCATTGATGCAGCTGCAAGAACAAGGATGGAGATGAGGCTGAAATCTTCTGCTAGTCACCAACTGAAGCTTCTGAATGGGGCGGAACACAATGCTTTTAAAACTATGGTGATAACAGGGACCCTAGCCGCTTATTTGTACAAGCACAAGTCCTAAGAATCCTCCCATAAAGGTTTTCCTTGAGAATCGTCTTATATTTTAGAATTCTAATGCATCACAGTTTTAGGACATTCTTGTAGTCTAAATAATGGATTCCTAATCCAATGCTAAATACACCATCACATCGAATATCTAGGTAGATTCTTTTCCAAATCCATGTTGTACTCAATTTGACATCTAGATGATTTCCTAGTTACTCTAGGATACCCTGTGATGAGTTCATCTTTAGCCTAACAGTCTCCCACTTGGACTATCATCGGTTATCAAGGACAATCATAACTTAATAATAGTGTTGTCACGCCTCGAATTTTGAATACAGTAATTCAAATCCGAAACGCGAAAACACACAAGGAAACACATAGAAAAATTTTTCATTTAAAATAAGTAACTAAACAGCTGAGCTTACAAATTAAACTGAACGTAAGTTCAACATGTAACCACACTCACCAACTCACTACTCAGCGGAAGACTGCAAGTATAAGCGCACTTCTACACCCACGTGACGGAAAGTCCACCTCAGCTTCGACGACGATTAATCAATAATCTAACCTGCACAAAAACCCCTACACCATGGAAATAGTGCACCGAGAATGAACAAAACAAACCCGATAAGCTTTTTAGCCCGTATGAGTAAACTCAATTAAAGTGACTCACGTCACTGATGCTTATAATTCCTCAATTCGTGAGACAATTAAAGCATTAACATTTAATTCCACAAAAACATGCTTTCACTATCTCAGTCTAACAAAATCAATAAGAATCATCACAACAAAAACATCAAGTTCAAATAAATCTTTATCATGCTCAATAATTTCATCCCAACTAAAACCCACATGCTCTGTCTCTCAATTCATTTTATCTCACTTCCCACAATCTCCAACTATACAAATAAACTCCCGGCCAACATTTTAAACATTTTACGTCCCCACAATCTATTTGATCACCATTCCTTTGCCTCAACGGCACAACCACGAAATCACGCTCACTCCCTTCAACATAAAGCGTTTGCCAAAATTATGACATCTCAACTCATTTTACGATCGCTACAGATCACAACCCACAATCGTACACACAATAAGAATTAAACAAAATCAGTAATCCCTGCATAGAAACTTAGTTCAGGAGATTACATTAAATCAAACAAAAGAAATCATAGTAATCCCTGCATAGAAACTTAGTTCAGGAGATTACATTAAATCAAACAAAAGGAATCATAAAGAGAATAGATAAAGAAATCAAACAATAGAAATGAAAAGGAAATAAATTAACTAACCAACAACTCACACGAAACATACTTTTACAAACATGTACTCAAGAGTACGATAACATAAAGTTACCCCCCAAGCAGTACAATGTACTCAAGAGCACGATAACACGAGGTTATCCCCCAAGCAGTACAATGGCAGACAGACTAGAGCTCTAACTGAATCGTAATGTGTCACCTTGGCCGAGGTTCAGCCTTACGATAATACTTGCCTCAGTAACATGTACCCAAGAGCGCGATAACACAAGGTTATCCCCCAAGCCGCACAATGTACTCATATCATCACACAGATCCTCAAACATGCCATCACACAGGCACTCACACAGATCATCACACATGCCACCACACAGGCACTCACACAGATCATCACATAATATTGTTTCCTCATCTCCCACAACCTCAACGATATCAAAACCAATTCCAAATAATTTGTTCTCATCTCCATGCCATTATCAAAATCGAATTCCACATGCGTAATAAATTCCCAAATCAAATCATGAATCAATCAAGTCAATACTTCACCCAATGTCATATCATCCAATATATATATATATATATATATATATATATACATAGTCACCCACACAGGAATGACTACTAATACCAACTATAGTTCACACGTAGTAAAAACCGAGAAATTCATTTTCTTATATACTTTAAATCTCATTTTCTTAAAAATCATTTTTCAAACATAACAACTAAATGTGATTAAAGAAATTCCGTTCGTAAATGAACCATGTGAGATTTACTCACCTCTAATCCCGCAGCGTCTTCTTAACAGCTCGACATATGAATCACAAATCGTCTGCCAAATCAAACAGTCAAACACCTAATCAAATGTGACTTGAATTTAGCCAACAACTCATAACAAAAATAAACGATGATCTAATAGTCGGATCGAATTTAATCGATGGTCTAACGGTCGGATCCTCACAGATTGTCCTTAGGATCATCCTCCTAAATTATCACGAAGATCCAACGGTTGGATCTTCCTGAATCGCCTTTACTAACATCTCCACAAATTTATATGAAAATCCGACGGTCGGATTCTCACGAATCGCCTTCCAAAATACTATTTCACAATTATACGAAGATCCAACGGTCGGATCTTCGCCCGTGACCACACAAAGTCATCGGGACAATCATACGATCATCATAGCAAAACTATAAATCCATCAGACGGTCTGATCTTCACAGATCACAAATCGAACGATCGAAATCGATCGAAATTGTAAAATTCATAACTTAATCATACGATCTCCAAAATTCACATGTTATATATCGTAATGATCGTATAAACATGTAGAACATAAAAATGGGCAGAAACTGCCCTTGGGACACCCGGAAGTGGCCGGAAAAGGACGCCGGAGTTAGAGGCAGAGCCACCGCCGACCACCGCCAATAGCTTCGGGGCCAGGCTACTTCTCTTCGTTTCATCGATCTAAGAAACTTTCATAACTAGCTCGAAGTCAGAAAATGAACGGAAGTGGTCGAAAAATACCTCAACAGTCCGGTTTGGCCGGAAATTTTCCAGAAACCGGCGAGAGCTCCGACAAGCGTGAAATCGATCGCTTCAGGTCCGGTACTTCTTGGTGCTTGTTCAGAAAGTTGAGGCGAGTTCAATAAGCGAAGAACCTCGAGTTTTGGTGGCCGGAGCTTGGAGAAATCGCAGTTGGTTCGTTTTCGGGCTCGGACCGGTTTCGAGCTCCACCGCCGCGTATCCGCCATGAAATGGTAAACGGTGACCACCAGTCGACTCACAGGAAGGAGGCGAGTCGATCTGGGCATTGTTTCGCTTCAACAGATGGCCGGAGCTGTGAGAAAATGGCCGGCAAAGTTTGCTCTGTTTTCGGCTCGATTTCGGGAGGGAGAGAGAGAAAACCCGTGCGGCTTCCAAAAATAGAAACCCTAGATAGGGAAAGTTTCCAAAAATATATATACTAAATTTGGAAATTCTTCTAAATGCGATAACTAATTCGTACGAACTCCGATTCTTGCGTTCCGCATATGCACGAACTCGTATCGATGGGCTCTAAGTGCCGCATATGCACGAACTCGTATCGACCGCGTAACCCCCCTTAAAATGTGCATTTCAATTAATTATTCGCCCGAACACTTCAGCTCCATCCACTAGCCACGAAACTATCCGATAATTACTAAATTAAATTCCAGAAAATCCTCGGAAAATAGTCACGAATTTCTGGGGCATCACAAGTGTGCACCAAAATAAGGAAAAGTTTCAAAATCCATTCAGCATGGTCAAAACACAGTCACTTATGCAGAGCAAGGAAAAGCTTACACCACATAATGCAGCACTTCCAGACCACTAACACAAGTTCCTGCATTCGACATACGCTTCTGCAAATGAAAATGATGCAGTATATGAACAATGTGTATTACCGGAAGATCATATACCTAAATGGTCCAACTGATGTTTCAACATGAAACTCAAGCAAAACTAAAGCACTGATGATCTTAATGCTTGTAACTGAATCAACATGTTGACTTAAAATTCAAGACCATCTGATATCAAGGTAACTCAAGAATACAAAACAAAATTTATATAGAAATTTAATGAGACTGCAATAATATGAAACTGAATGAAATACCTCGAGAATTTTATTGATAACCAAAATTCAATAGAACATAAGGTTGTGATAATAATAAACTGAAACCACAACTACAAAATTACAAGAACACAGAAAATACAAAACACAAAACTTTTTAAAATTTGCTCCTATTGAACTGGCTCCCACTAAACTCAAGATTCTAAACTAGATAAGACACCAATATTCTCTGTGTGCTTCTTGAAGGCAGCAATTGACCACGCTGGTGAAGGGATCTACAAGTTGAGAATTTGTATCAATGCTTAACACTGAGATTTCACCATGTTTAACCCTTTCTCTCTCACTGCAATACTTAAGACCAATTAATGTGCCTTGAGTTATTTGATCTTTTGCTGTTTTTATTGAAAAACACAGTTGCCTCATTGTCAAAATATATCACAAGTGCATTAGAAACAATATGACTCAAAATTTTAGTCTGCATCAGAAAATTTCTAATCCAAAGTCCTTCACACACACCCTCATATATTGCAATAAATCCTGCCTGCATTGTGGTTGTTGTAACTAAAGTCTATTTCATGGTTTTCCATGCAACAGGTCCACCTGCAAGCATGAAAACATATCCACAAGTTGATTTCTTTGAATCAGTATAGTTTCCTGCAAAATCTGAATGTGTATCCAACAAGTATCAAATTTTTCACTTGTTTATACACAAGCATGTGGTTTTTGGTCTTCTGTAAGTACATGAATACTTTCTTTCCAGCTATCTAGTGTTCATGACCTGGATTGAGCTGAAACCGGGAAGGATGCCAACTGTAAAAGACAGATCAAGTCTAGTGCAGGCCTGTGCCATACATGAGGCTTCCAACAAGCCTTGCATAAGGCTTAGTCTCCATATCCACTTTCTCAACTTCATTCTTTGGACTCTGTTTCTTAGTGAGTTTATCTCCCTTAGACATTAAACCTCCCCTAATGCACAAGTCTCCATGCCAAATCTCTTCAGAATTTTGGCAATGTAATTTTAGTGAGATAAACCTAGCAAACCTTATGCTCTATCTCTCTTAATTTCTATTCTCAGTACATATGATGCCTCACCTAAATCCTTTATGTCAAAATTCTTTGACAGAAAAGCTTTGGTTTCTTTAAGTAGCTGTACTTACATAGCATTTGCAAGCATGATTAGCTATAATGAGCCACGCTCATGCAACCGTCAGCAGTGCAAACTCCCGCCAAAGGAGTAAACTACGGGAGCACAGCCAAGCAGGCTACTGTCGGAGCCCCGGCTTGCCCCTAGGTCACAGCTGACGCGCCGCCACACACCGCTCCAAGATAGCATCAGAAGCTCCAGAAGCTGGGGACTGAAGCATATTAGTCCCACTTCGAAACCATGAAGAAGATCAGCTCCTTCTTCACCTATAAAAGGTTCTCTCTTCTCTCCTCATTAATTACAATTTAATACTTACCTACTGTTACTTTGGCATCATAAATACATTGACTAATTTAGGCATCGGAGAAAAGAAGACCGCCCAATGCAGTCTCCCTCTGACGCCCTCTGTATTTTACTTAACAGGTAGCGGAAGCTATTAGGATAGCACAAGTATCGGTCCGCCCATCAGACCAGCATTAATTAAAGATTTGGCTACCGCTAAGTCTCAAGCATTAACAGTAGCTTTAAGTTGCTACTGGCCAACAAAATGTCATCAACATAAAGTACCAGAAATATAAATTGGTTTCCATATGTTTTGAGATACACACATTCATCCACTAAATTTTCAGTGATTCCAAAAGAAGAAATAACAGAGTCAAACTTTTTGTACCATTGCTTAAAGGCCTGCTTTAAGCCATAAATGGACTTCCTTAACTTTCAAACTAAGTCTTCTGTTCCAGGTTCAATGAAGCCTTCTGGCTGCTTCCTGTAAATTACCTCATCAAGTTCTCCATTCAAGAATGTTGTCTTGACATCTATCTGGTGTAGCTCTATGTCAAACTGAGCCACAAGTGCCATAATGATCCTAAAAGATAGGGATGGCAAAAATCCCCATCGGATAGGGTACCCATAGGGTATTCGATCCTAACGGGGAGAAATTCAGGGGAAATCGAGTAACGGGGATGAGGATCCCCAGTATTCGAATTCTGAAATCGAGTACGGGGCGGGGATGATATTTTGATCTCATCCTCATACCCACCCAATAAGAATTATCTTAAATACATGTATATACAGCCCCCTTCCAATGAGGGATCCCTATTTTTTGCCAACTTGAGGGATAGGCTCGCAGCCCTTGGATCTGTTCTAATGAGGTTCGACGGCTGAGATTAAATCAAGACCCCAATTCGCGATCTCAGTTCTCAAACCCTTTCTAAAACCAATTCTTTCTGCCTCTCTGGCGAGTATGGAACGCTCAGAGACCTCAAATCAGGTATCGCTCTTCTTCTCTTATGGTATTTCTTTTCAATTTTCTGTACAAGAGACCTCTATTCTGAAACTTGTTTGACGCCCAATTCTATGGGTTTATCCGTATTTGTTATTGTGTTGTTCTAATTTATCTCATCTATTTCTTTGGGTTGTTCACTCTTTATGTTTGATTGTCTTTTTGGAAAGAATTATACTTGTGGAGTTTATGTGGGAATTTGATTTGATTAATATGGAGGACCTGAAAGTTGTAATTTCTTTCAAAGGTCTTGGGTCAAATTCTATGCTATTAGCGTAATGTGGGGAAAATGCCTTCTAAAGTCTTGATTACTTGCACTCAGAATCTTTGTAGAAATGAAGAATTTGAAACAAGACATTTCATTGCATAAATTTTTTATTTATTGATTAAAGATATAAGCAAGGAACAAAAAGGAGATGAGCTAACTAAGCCTAGATCCTATCATCATATAAAGTAAGTGACTGCTTTTCAGTTTTGCTGAATGTGTTAGTTTAATGGCTTTGCATTCATTCATTTAAAAAAAAGTGAGAACTATGGTCATTGCTCTCACGGCACTATTGTCAGCCTTGTTATTTTAAGGATGAGATTTGCGGGATTTTGTTATTGATATTATCAACATCTATTACAGATTACATAGTTCTCAGAGGAGCTGAAGATATGGTAGCTAATGGGATGTTAGTAGTCCCCATGGAAAATGAAACTAATGTGTGTCACTACATATATGTTATTTTGCCCTTTTAGATCTGCTGATGTTGATACAAATGAAAATTTTAGTGGTGATGGCATAGTATGAAGGCTTGAAGTTTATCAATGTGGATCATCCTTTTGCTGAGACGTGCTATTGAAAACTTGTCTGCAAAGCACCTCTTCAATGGATTGGTTGTCGGCAAAGCACTAGCGAAATTTGGCTGCCTCTAGATGTTGCCAACGATACTTTGTTTTCTAATCTGCTTTGGTTAACTTTGTTAGTCTTGAATCCAAGTCTGGTGTTGCCTAGTGTGGCTCAGACATATTGCTTGTTCTAGTGCTTCTGGTAAAGTGTACTATCTACCAATTTAAATGCAGTTTGATATGAAGTTTGATCAAGTATGAATTATGCGTTGTTAATTTGATACAACATGGCCTGAGAATTGATTGTTATTATTCTGGAGTTGTGTCTGATTGACAGAGTAATTTGCTTCTGTCTATGTTTGTGCCTCTTTTTAATTGGAGCTCTTTCTTTTAGACTTGTTCTATAGAATACATACAGAACATTTACTTTACAATCTCAAATAGACAGTAACATTTGATAATGTGCATCAATGGCCATTCCGAGGCCGACAAAAGACTATCATTGCACAATAAAGAAACATGACTTGTATTTATACAACAAATAGGAAAAATGATCGCATCAATGGTAAGGGCTGTCGCAGCTTGATTACCGAGCTAGGGTCATGTTCCTTCGGCCTGGCTTCACCATCCTCTTGTGCAGGCATCCAACATATCTCTCCTCATTGCTCAACATAACATAAATTGTATTTATTATCAAGGTTGGTCATCTTATCAGGAGCTGGTGTCTCAAAAGTTGGTCATCTTTGAAAAAGCGCCTGCCCCATAACTTGAATATATAAAAATTGAAAAAGCAAAATCAGTGGTAGTGCATCAACAATGAATTCCCATGCAATTAATGGTGTATAATCAGAATTTTAATTTACACTATACAAGACTATTGATTATATACCACTAGGTAACCTCAAAAAAGAAAATTGAAACAAACTACAGCAACATGATAAAACAAATACCTTCAAGTTCTTATATACGAATACCTTCAACATGATGTAAATCTCCAATTGCAACAACAGATTTTCTTTCTTTCTAACTTTGCCTAGAAATATAGCATTTGTTTCTCCCACACACATTTTAACTTTCTACAAATACATAGATCATTCTTTCCAAAAGTTGCATTAAAGTGAGAAGTTAACTTTCTTATGGCAGAGATATCAGAAGGAACATTATTCACAAAACCCATTTCCAAGACAGGTACCATGATCATGTAGTCTTCGATGTTAAACGAACCAAAGCCATAGTTTCATATAATTAAATACCAGGAGCAGTTATCAAAAATATGGTATTAGAAATTCCCCATCATTAGCTCAGGTAAGAACCAAAGGAGGATTACTTTTACCAGGGTTTAATGCAATAGGACAAAATAGGACTGAATGTAAACAATGTTGGAACACTAGAAAACAAAAGTGACATCAGTGGAAATGGCAGCTTAGGGGGAAAGAAAATGCTTTGCAATAGAAAGAAACAAGCAAAGTCGAAAAACACTTGCATGCGAAAGAATACACAACCAGAAAAAGTAATTACATAAATTGAAGCTACACAAAATAATCCTAGTGAAAGATTTCTAACAGGGTTTCACTTTTGCTTATATATAGCTCACATGATTAACTATCTTTCACTCATATAAACTATAATGAATACCTTTGTCTTTGCTGCAAGACAATATATGTCAGGAACATCAGATTGCTTGTGGTGTTTGGGGCATGCAACTTGCCTGTACAAATCATGTTCGTCAGTAAGCTTGAGAACTGAAAGAAGAACAGAAGCACTTGTGCTGGAGAAGTCATCAATTTCATCTCGATTACCCATAATTAATGTCTGCACGGTAGAGAGAAAAAGGAAAAGGTCAAGTAATGGAATCAGCAACAAGCCAATTAAACTAGTCAGATAAATCACAGATATATTATACATGAAGAAGTTACCACAAGAATTGTAACATACAAGATTACCTGCATTGGGCAAGAATCATAGGCTTTCGGGGATTGGTAAAGAAGTGCAGAGAGGACTATTTCTGCAATTGAATTGAAATCTGAGGCAAGAGTGGATTATTTCCCCAAAAAAATCATAACTCACTGCAAAGAGAAAACCCACCTAATTTCTAGAGAATTTGAAGAAATAGACGTGTGTTAGATGCGAATTGAGTGAATTCTCTGAGCGTTCCATACTCGCCAGAGAGGTAGAAAGAATTGGGGAGCTCGCGAATTGGGGTTAGAAAGGGTTTGAGAATTGAGATCGCGAATTGGGGTCAGAACGGGATCAGAATCTTGATTTAATCTCAGCCGTCGAACCTCATTAGAACAGATCCAAGGGCTGCGAGCCTATCCCTCAAGTTGGCAAAAAATAGGGATCGCTCATTGGAAGGGGACTGCATATATATATATATATATATATATATATATATATATATATATATAGAGAGAGAGAGAGAGAGAGAGAGAGAAGGCTTCCACTAAGGGATCCCTTTTTTTGGTCTTTTATAGGGATAGGCATTAGACCAACTTTTCGATCATATTTTCACATCTTAACCGTTCAGTTTTTAGGTCTTAATGTAGAGATCACTTATGCAAATTTTCAGCCAAATTGGTGATCGTTAAGGCATCCAAAACTGTAATTTACATGAACGGACCGAATCTGTCAAACCGGAACCGTTTGTGTTTATAATGGTAAATTGCAGTTTGGATGCCTTAACGATCATCAAATTGGTTGAAAAATTTGCAGAAATGATCTATACATTAGGACCTAAAAACTAAACGGTTAAGATGTGAAAATATGATCAAAAAGTTGGTCTAATGCCCTATCCCTATAAAAGACCAAAAAAAGGATCTCTCACTAGAAGGGCCCTATATATATATATATATATATATATATATATATATAGCAAGGTTCCAAAGAGGACGTCCTTGCTATAGTTAATTTGCGGATGGGTCAAGCACAGTCGTCCATTTCTTTAAATGAAATGCAACGGCTCAGATCAATCTCCTTGAAAACCAAAACGTGGGTCGAACTAATATGTTCCACAACAATCAACTGTAGACTCTCCACTTTGGTTGCATCGAAGTCTCTGGTTCTGGTTCAATCAATTCTCCACAATCACTTCTCATCTCGTCTCCAAATACTAGAAAGAGAACTCAGGTTGCACGATTGTTGCAACCGAAGCTTTATTTTTTCCTTTCTTTCATGAAAATTGCATCTCTCTTATGGTCCCGACATCCCTTGGAGTTTTCGCGCCAAAAGTTGCAGACTTGGAAGCAGAGAAACACATCTACAGTATGGATTCTCTCTCTTTTCTGATTTGTTTGATTTCCAATTACAAAATCTAGGGTTTTTTTTTCCCATATTTTGGGACTTTTCTTCTTTCTGTTTCTGGGTTTGGTTTTTGTTTCGATTGTTGATCTTATGTGTGCTTTTTAGTTTCAAATAAATGGAGTCAGAGGATGATCAAGTTTATATTCCTCAAGTAAAGGCAGAGTTGATGCCTAAATTATACCAAGAGTTTGAAACAATAGATGATATATGTTGCTGCTTTCTACAATAGATATGCAAAAGAAGCAGGGTTTAGTATTAGAAGTCATTCTACTGCGACCAGCAAAGATAAGAAACAACTTATGAGGAAGGAGTATGTCTGTTATAAGCAAGGAGATTCCAAAGTTGAAGGACAAAAAGCGTAAGAGAGGATTACCAAAAGTGGGTTGTAAAGCAAGAATTGCAGTTGTGAGAAAGAAGGAGTCTGGAAGATATGCAATCTCTGTATTTGTTGAGGCTCACAACCATCCATTAACAAGCCCACCTAGAGTACATTTGTTGAGATCTCACTGTCATGTTTCAAAAGTTAACACAGTTCTATCACAGCAACTAAGCTTGGTGAATGTGGAGAAACATAAACAGTTTGAATTCTTTGGTGTTCAGGCAGGTGGCATTCAAAATATTGGTTTTATACAGCGTGATCTATATAATTATGGAAGAATTTTTCGTGAAGAGAAGAAGAGGCGTGATGGAGATCTACTGTACATGCATTTTGAGAATGAGAAAGAAAAAGATTCTTCTTTTGTCTATACAATGGATGGAGACGAGGAAAACAGAGTAACACGGTGCTTTTGAGCTGACTCAATTTCAAGACGAGCTTATAGATTTTATGGAGGTGTAGTTATCTTTGATACTACATACAACACAAATCGGTATGGAATGATTTTTGCACCATTCACTGGTGTTAACAATCATGGGCAGGCAATCATCTTTGCTTGTGCATTCTTGAATGATGAGACAGCCGATACTTTTGTTTAGTTATTCAAGGAATTTCTAAATGCTATGCCAGGAGATGCACCAGAAGATGCCCCCAAGATGATCATTACCGACCAAGATCCTACTATGACTAAAGCCATTTCAGAAGCACTCCCATAAATATTTCATAGATATTGCAGTTGGCACATTCTTAATAAATTTTCTGAGAAGCTAGATGCAATTAAATATCGAGATTCCTACCAAGACTTTCATAGTTGCATATGGAATTCAAGTAGTAGAGAGGAGTTTGACTCAAGATGGATTGAAATTATTGAGAAGAGTGGGTTGAGTGATAACAAGTGGCTGGAGTCGATATACAAAATTCGTTCATCATGGATACTAGCATATGTCAATCATGTTTTCTCAGCTGGAATGTCAAGTAGTCAAAGAGCAGAGAGTCAACATTCTTTCTTCAAGAATTATGTTTCTAAGTGGAATTCATTGGTGGAATTTATGGTTCAGTTTAAGAGGGGACTTCTTCACCAACGACATTATGAGTTAGAGGAGGATCATATTAATATTGATAAGAAGGCAAAAACTATCATGTCCCTTGACATAGAAGATCATATGGCCAAGGTTTATACACGTAAACTATTGGATTAAATACTGCTTACTCCCTATACTTATAGGGTTTCATCGTTTCAGTAGTCCCTGACCTTCGAATTTCACCTAAAAAGTCCCTGAACTCCCAATTTCCTCCCAATTGGTCCCTACCGTCAAAGACTCTGTTATCTTGCTGACGTGGCGGTGGTTTCCCCCCCCCCCCCAAAAAAAAGTCTATTATACCCTCACTTACTTTTTTTTTTTAAATTAATTTTTTTCTTCTGTTTTTTCCTTTTACCTCTTCTTCTTCCAGGTTTTCTCTCCTCTGTTCATCTCCATCATCTTCTTGAAAAACAAACCTAGCTCTCTCTCTATCTTCTTCTCCCCAGCGGTCTTGGATGGCGAGACGAGGGGGAATTGGCATGGGCGGTGAGAGTGGTGGCGACATCATCCCAGTCGTTTCAATCCAGATACATAATCTGCTTCAGCATTAAATTGAGGAAGAATTAAGAATCTCTAGCCATGAATAACAAGATTATCACATCAAAACAGTATCAGCAAAAAAAAAAAAGATGTTCAAACTCATGTTCCTATAATATTCATCAACACGTAGCCCATGAAATTTGACGCACAATATACAGTGCAACATTCACATAACTAACCATCAATTCAAACTCCACACTAGTACTGCCCCAAACCGAAAATTCATCATGTAAAGGCCGGAATCCAATTCATGCAACAAATATAGCAATGAGAGAAAGCAACAATACCTTTCATATTGAAAGCTACTACTAGCTCCAAACCCAGTTAACAAATCATCGAAAGCTGCCGGCACACCCTTGCTAGAGCTTTTCGACGATGCCGGCTCAGCCTTGCCAAACCCACTGAGAAGGTCATCAAACCCACTACTATCACTTGCTTGAGACGGCGGCGACGTCACTGTCGAGGAGAAAATATCGTTTCCAGCGGAGCTCTTCAGCCCCGCAACGCCGAGTCAAAATCAGGGACCTTGGAGGAGGAATTAGTGGGCCCACCACCACCGTACATGGAATCCAAGTTCAAAGCCTCAAAATTGATGGAGAACCTGGCCGAGTTGCCGAAGATCTTCTCAAAGTTTGGGCTTTTAGGGCTTCGAAGATCGGGTCGCGATCGTCGGAGAAGGACCCGTCAAAGGAATTGGAGGTGCGAGTTGATCTGGAGGAGGGTCCAGTCGAGCAGGAAGAAGACGACTGAGTCGCCGGCGAGTTCGCGGCCGAGTTGGCAGGCAAGTTGGAGGAGAGGGACGGTTGGGTAAGTGGGGTGGTGGGAGCGGAGGGGATTCCACTCGGCGTCGAGGGCTATGATGGCGGACCAAGTCAAGGAGGTGGTTAGGTGAGTGAACTCTGAAGAATTGGTGGAGGAGATGAAGTGGGTTTTCAGGGGGATTGGATCTTGCAGATCCACGGAAGAAGAGGAGGTCAAAAGGAAAACGAAAAAAAGAAAAAGAGGGAAAGATAAAAAAAAAATTAAAAGAAAAAAAGTAATTGAGGGTAAAATGGATATTTCAGCTTAAAATGGATGCCACGTTAGCAATTTAACAGTCAATTTGGACGGAGCTTGACAGCAGGGACCAATTGGGAGGAAATTGGGAGTTCATGGACTTTTTAGGTGAAATTCGAAGGTCAGGGACTGAAACGATTAAACCCTATAAGTATAGGGAGTAAACAGTAATTAACTCTAAACTATTTTATGAAGTTCAAGAACAGTTGAGAGAGGGCTTCAAATATAAACTTGAACTTGTGTTTGAAAATGTCACTCAAGAACAGTTTAAGGTTATACGAAAAAACATTGATACTTGTAAGTCTCGTGAACTTACTTATGAAAAGAAATCTGATTTTGCATCATGCATCTGTAGAATGTTTGACAGTCAAGGTTTCCCATGTCGGCATGTTTTGGCATATTTGATTAAGATCCAAGATGTTGATAAATTGCCTATTCAGTACATCTTGAAGAGATGGACTAAAGCTGCAAGACATAGAGTTGTGTTAGATTGTAATGGAATGGAGAGAAAAGATAACAAAGCTTTACTTGCAAGGAGGACTAAACTATTCCAGCATGCTACATATGCAATTAATTGATAAGGTTATGGTGAGTGATGAGGCTACCAAACTGTTTATGGAAGCATTGGATGCTTTTTTGGAGAATATTAAACCATTAATTAGTAATGAAGGTGGACAAACTGCAGTAGATTTGGAGACCGAGACCAACAATGCTACTATTTGGCATGTTTTTAATGAACCACATCAAGTGAGAGCAAAAGGGTGTGGAAGAAGGTTGAAGAAAGGAAAAGAGAAGAGGAAAGTTAAGGTAAATGTCAGTCAAGGTAGGCAATGCCATGGATGTGGAGTATTTGGTCAGTCACATGACAAAAGAAATTGTCCAACACCTCATGGAAGGTAAGATACCTATGTTTGATATTATTGTTCATGGCAACATTTTTATCGATTGATATTGATGACTTTATTTTTGTTTATTTATGTAGACCTGCTATTGATGAAAATGGAGATTCAAGTTCCACTAGTATGGATGAGGATAGTTGTTCATCATCTCATTTGGTAGAATAATGTCTCAAACAGATCAGTTCACTAACAGAAAACATGCTCTTTAAGGTAAGTTTTGAGTTTTCTATATTTGGTATTTTTTTGGATTTTGCATCTGATTTGGTCAGTTTGAGGGACATTGCTACTGTGCTTGTGTTTGATTTGTTCAGAAATAGCATTTGTTGATTGGTTTTGAATTTGTTGAGAAATAGCTACTATGCTTGTGTTTGATTTGTTCAGAAATAGCTATTGGTTTTGGTTTTGAGTTTCTTGAGAAATAGCTACAGTGCTTGTGTTTGATTTGTTCAGAAATAGCTGCAGTAGATTGGTTTTGAATTTGTTAAGAAATAGCTACTGTGCTTGGTTTGATTTGTTTAGAAATAGCCTTTGTTGATTGGTTTTGAATTTGTTGAGAAATAGCTACTATGCTTGTGTTTGATTTGTTCAAAAATAGCTATTGGTTTTGGTTTTGAGTTTCTTGGGAAATAGCTACAATGCCTGTGTTTGATTTGTTCAGAAATAGCATTTGTTGATTGGTTTTGAGTTTGTTGAGAAATAGCTACTGTGCTTGTGTTTGATTTGTTGAGAAATACCTATTGTGATTGGTTTTCAGTTTGTTGAGAAACAGCTATTGTGATCTTCATTTACAAGTTTGGTTTTGAGTTTATTGAGTCTGCTTGATTTTGCAGATTTTGGATGCATTTATAAGCTATTGTGCGGGTTTGATTCTGCAGATTTTGGATGCACTGATCAGTTTATGGGAAGACGAATTTGTGGTCTCTTTGATTCTGCAGGTTTTGGAAGACATTTTGGATCATTTCAAGATTATATGGTAGAGTGAGGATCATAGTGAATTCATTATGTAATGGTTTCAATTGTGGATACTCAATTGTTGCTGATTTGTAATGATTCCAGAAAATGAGGTGTGGAATGACTTAATATGCAATGTTAGACTCAAAATGTTCCAATCTGGAGCACAACTTTAACATTGCATATTGACTCAAAATGTGGAGCAAAATGACTTAATATACAATGTTAGACTCAAAACCATGGCATTAGAAGTTCAAATTTGGAGCAAAATGACTTAGTATGCAACATTTGTCAATCAGATACAATATTCAAAGACTAAAGCCATTTCATTCCTTCTATAATTCTGTAGAGTACAACAAATGAGAAATAGCTTAGCAAGAGCAAAGCTCTGTGATTCCAGAAAATGCACATTACATTCACATGTTCTATACACTGTGATTCCAGAAAATGCACATTACATTTAGTGTTTACTACTACAAACATTCCACCAATGACCACAGTTTTCCTATCCCACAGCCAATACATTATGTAGCAACCAACCAATCCACCTCCCTCAAATACAATCGTCATTCACTGCCGGTGCATCCCAAGCTTGAAGAATCAAACACATCACAAAATTCATAACAATATTCACCAATAACAGCAACAAGCCAATAGCCAAATTGAAATCACCTTGCAAATACAAAACCTGAAAAATCACACACACTAGATTAGTATCCTAAAAGCTCTATTGAAATTTCATGTGCTTCTAACAAATAAATGACTTTTACATAACTATAAGCTCTCTCAAAACTGAACATGTCACTGTTTACAATCAAAACATTGCAAACATGTTTAAACAAGCTTGAACTCTTCTTCTAGACTACTGAAAGTGAGGTTGAGGATTGGAAGCAAAAGTTCAAATAAATTTGCACATGTAAATTCCATGTCGAAGTTCATTTGAACTTTTGCTCCAAGCCTCAACCTCAAATTACATTATAAGCATTTTACTTTTCTAAGATATGCATTTTACTTTAATTTCTCCTCTGCCAAACACTTCAATCAAATCTATATACAAAATCAGTAATCCAAAATCAATAATTCCAAAATCATTAATCCCAAATTAAATTTCCCAAAATCAGTAATCCCAAATCAGTTCTACCCAATCTTCAGTAATCCCAAATCTTCAAACTCATAAAACTCAAACCTTTACCTTATATGGCGACTTGAGGACCTTCATCGGGGTCTTCATCGGTGATGAGCTCCGTTGACCGCGTCATCGTCAAACCCAAATGGCAGCAGTGAGGATGATTAAGGAGATGATGAGGTTTGGCAGGGTCAGGATTCACTAAATCCCAAACTGCATTTTGGTTCATGGAATCAATTTCAGCTTCCATAGCTTGTTTCCACTCACTAGGTTGATTGCTTTCAATAGCTTGATTGAAAGTCACTGGATCATTGTCATCTGCAAGATCAATTATCAATTTAACTTCATGTTCTTGCAAATAAACAATGTAGTAAGAATCTCCCCCCCCCCCCAAGTTGGTTTCCTTACTCCATGAGACCTTCTTACTTGAGGATTTTGATTTTGTTGTGGTTCTGCAAGCTAAACTTGAGGTTCCACAAGCTGTGGTGGATCAGGTAAGGGTTCAGGGATAGTTTGATCATCTGCAAAATGTATTTCCTGATCAACAAGTTGATCTTGTGCACACTACTACAAAAAGGTCATCAGACGACGGTGAATTTGTGTTGTGTGATGACCAAGCTCACCGTGGTCTAAGTGAGTGTTGTGTGATTGAAAAATCAGACAACGGTGATTTCACCGTTGTGTGATAATAGTTTGCTCAACAGAAATACCTATTTCCGTTGTGTGAGTTCTGCGCAGCATGTGCCTGGCATGGCATGCGAGGCGATGCCTCGGCACATTCAGACCACAGAAGATGAAATTTTGCCGTTGTCTGAGATTCATAACACACAACAGGTATGACTTATTCTTTGTTGTCTGAGATTCATAACACACAACGGATATAACTCATTATTTGTTGTCTGAGACTACTAACAGACAACGGATATAACTTAATATTTGTTGTCTGAGGTAAGTAACACACAACTGAAGTAAAATTATCTCCCTTGTCTGTTGATTACTTAGACAACAGTGATCATTTTATTTCTGTTGTGTGTTATGAATCTCACACAACAGAATTTTGTTTTCTTTTGTTGTTGGTTGTTAGTTCACACAACAACTATATTTGGTTATCCGTTGTGTGAATACTGTAATCAATTGGGTACCAACTAGTGACTGTTGTAGGAGAAGCCTCAATTTTGAACTCTTTTACATTCATACAACACATTGTTTTGTATTGTGTTGTATGACTAAACCTTGAACAACAACAAGAATATCAATATAAATGTTTGTCCAGAATAATGCTCAATATATTACCATATAAACAATACTCTAATCCATATATATCATTCAAGTACCATTATTCAAGCATCAATACATTCAAGTAACAAGATAATGCACCAAACAAGAGCATTCTTAGCTAGCTACACATGAATAAAAAAACATTCCTATTCTCGATGGCTCTTAACCTTCAGCTGCCATTCGCTTCTACAAAACCTCGAATGTCTCACTCACAATTGGCCTGCAAGATGCAAACTTGTTTAGTGATTTGAAAAAATTTGACAATGTCTGCATTAGGCACAGCCAGCTCATCTTTAAACCCTGTAGCAGAATTACATATGTAATGGTTGCGTTTCACATCAACTAACTGAATCTTTCACAAAGAGAAAAAAAAACAATTACATCAAGTGGTTCAAGACTACACAATTGTGTCAAGTACTTTTGAAATGATAAAAAGTTACATGGTGCATCAGAAGGTGCTTGAGACTACTACATATGCTAAAATGGCACAACACCTTGAGATAACAGCAACCAACTCACCCATTCCATTGATGATCTTTATAATCTTTGTTTTCTTGCTCTCCTCTATGCCCGAGTCAATAAGAAAGTGCTCAACAAGTTTGTCCTCTGAAGGATCTCTACATGCCAAAGTAGTTGGTCCAAATCAGCACAAGGGAAGGAAAGGAAGAATAAATGGAAGAAGCAGATAAGTTTAAATGCCACGGAAGAAAAGATTCAATCAAGGTAGAACATGCAAGGTAAGATCAATGCAGAAACTCACTCAGGTAAAAAAATTGAAAATCAATGCCTGTGGCCAAGAGATACTAAAGCAAAATACAAGTATTTAAGCAAAGAAGAGGAGAATGCAAACCTCAAGTACTTATAATCACCTGCAATCAAAAACCAATGACTAAAATGTTCAGTACGTAATATAGGATGAGATTATGAGATAAAAACAATGCTGAAAAGATAGAGGAAGAAGCATAAAAGAAACCATCTTGGACAGAAGTTTGCATAAATGATTTGTATATACATCAGTTGTGCCCTGAGAATTTATAAGAAAAGTGCTACAAATAACTCACGAGCACATATGTTTGCTGAATGTAGCGAAAAGTTTACATTTGGGTTAATGTTTTAAGTGCAGCAGTTTCTGACAAGGTTATGAAGAGAGGCGGCAATATTTATGATTTATGAACAGGTGCGGAGTTGAAGGTTTTGCTGTTAACACTGACCTATATCATGGAGGAGTGCAGCAAGTTCTACCTGGCGAGATGAAGGGAAATAAATCAGAAAGACAAATAACTTTCGTGTCTAATCGAAATAACAAAACATTATTATAGTCCACCCGATGGAGTTCCAAAACTCAAGTATTTCAATCTGGATAAGAACAAGTCATGTGGAGCAAGTCGAACTTCTGTCCTTGAAATCAAATAGGAACACAAAATGCCTATATACCACCTCACAAGATGCCACAATCCATTACCTAAAGAAATTTCTCTGAGTTGAAAAGGTTTACTTATTATTAAGGCCAGACAATGGGATTGAAAAAGGCAACCCAAGAACACAAAAAGTAAAAATCAGGATTGAAAAAATGCAGGAATGTAATCAGATCGAAACTATAAGGCTCCAACTGCAGTTTAGTTTTCTGCTCTAAATAGAATTATACTCCTGTTAGATAGCCAATGGCAAAAAATGCAGCTACATAACCAAAGCATTCCCATTTATATCACCACAGCTATGTCTACAAATATTATGAAGTGTCTATCAGCATGACAATGTGTTGAGCCAAGGGCATTACAGAAAACCAGACTTCATTTTCAACATTAGGAATTCAAGAAAGCAATGAATTTGGCTTTGTCTAACATAAATAGGCTTTCAATTAAAAACGAAGAGGGAATAGTTTGTTCACCTGTGTAATGCCCAATTTGTGATGCCTTCTTGAATAAGATTGATTGAGGAGATTTGTGCTCGAAAGTGTAAACAGTTATCTTATTGTTGAACAGATATAAATTTATCAACTCTTTTAAGCATTACCCCTTCATATTCTAAATTAAAGTTCTCATAAAACCATCACCAAAAAATTACTTTAGCTGTTATGTCTCTTTGATATTAATAGGATTGAAAGAAAACTGCTTCTAGAACGGTAACAACCTGGCGGCCTAAACCTCTTCCACTTTGCCTAGTAAACATCAATCTCAAAAGGAGTACACACCACACAAAGACATAGTTGATATTTCAAAACAGAAACAATCACAACTCCGACAGGCAAGATTTTTATAATTCTATTCCATGTTCCTATTCTCAAACAGAAGTTATAGTCCTATATCTCTAAAAAAGCCAGATGAAGTTTATATATTGCGATTCAGTTACCAATATCTGAATTTTGAACTTTGATCATTCTCTGTACACTATGCTAAGGGAGAGCTAAGAACTCACCTCAACTCAGCCATATCGGACAAATCAAATTTATCCCAATAAACCGACCCATATCAGAAAGTACATAATCTCAGTCAAGTTCTAAGCATGACATGTTCTCAATATTGATATCTGCTCCACAGGCACCAGTTATTAAATGGATATATTGCAGATCCAAAAATTCCATTACTTTGACATACAATTTTGCATAAAAATAGCCAAGGAGAACAAAAGTCTTACCACTTCTCATCAAACATAGACGATATTTCCTTCCACACCCCATTATCCAAGAACAGATAATTTCCTTCTACTATGACCACTTTATTCCTGCAAAGAAGAAATTAGAGAGTTACCTCCACCTGTGAAAGATGCCAGAATCAAAATGACACAATTTTTGGCCTACCATTACTGCTTAATGTTCTTGGCATCCTAAACTGTTTATATCAGCTCATTTGTTACTGATAGATATTCCTGAAATAGCTAGTTGCATTTACTAATTTCAATCCACTAATGGCAAACAAATCCACCATCAAACTAAAATATTGGCAGATGACAAATGATATTATCTTTCTGACCTACTGAGAGGCCCGTTAACTTTCAAATACTGTTCTTAGACATTGTTTGAGTTCCCTGCTTTCTTTTGCTTTCCAATCAGTCATGTTTCTCTAGAACATGCCCCATATTTCTAAATGTTTAGCTAGTGTAAAGAAGAATATTCATGTGAAAGGGACAGATTACTCACTGAATGCTCACAAAGATATCATCCTCTACTGGATCTCCAACACCAAAGATATTCATCAACATAAATGTTTGGTGAACAATCTTCCACTTATGTCAGACCATTGAGGCCAGGTGGAGCAGTAGAATCTGGAAAGTGGAGTAAGGAATTTGTCAGAACAAGTAATAACAAATTTGAAGGTAGAAGCAAGCAGGAAATTGTAATGAGTAACAAAGAAAGAAGGTTTACTTACGATGGAATCTGGTTAAGATATCAATCAGTACTTGCCAAATTCCGTTTATCATCAGCAGTCAGCCACTTCTCTGGAGATATTACACAGATTGTCGCAAATCAGCATTTCTTATACAAAATTTCCAATATGAGGGAGGACTCTCATTGTATACATAGATAGACATACACATAGCTTGGAAATTACATGATTTTGGGCACCGGAGAGTACATATTGGGAAAAATCTTTAAACATAAATGGTGAATTAAGACTTACCCTAAGCATCGACATCTGTGTCTTCCTCTTCGTTTGTTAGCTGTAGTGTTTGGTCAGGAGCTGGGAAAATCTTCAATTTGAGGCGGTTGCTCATGCTTGAAGTCTCCAAGGACGGGAATTTAGCGATGCAATTTCCGGAGCAAAAGCGTTGTAGTCTTGGAGAAGCCCCAGGCGGCCTGCTGGAGGACGATGGCGACGATGGAGATCTCGTTGACGTGGTCGGCGTTGATGAGGTCCTTGATGAGGGTGCGGAAGTGATCGGGCTGGGAGAGGTACTTGAGCTGCCAGCGGTGCTGGGCCTGGAGGACGGAGTCGGGGTAGGACCCGAAGCTGCCGTTGTTGATTCGGGCGACGGTGGGGTCGTGGTGGGAGAATTCGGCGGCGATTTCGGAGGGGGTGATGAAGGAGAGTTTGGGCTTTTTGGAGGCGTGGGTGTTGGAATCGCCGTTCAGGGTGTGGTTGTGGTCTGGGGAGGAGGCCATTGCTGGGGGAGGAAGATTTTAGGGTTGGGGTTTGAAAGGGGGTGATGAGATTGAAGAAGAAGAGAGCATGAAATTGAGACAAGAGAGATCGAGAGACTGAGAGAGAGGGGTTTGGTGGGGGGGGGGGTTGGGCGATTGGGAGAGTCGTGGGGAGGGGTGGTGGAGAGACGGGGGTTTCACAACTGAGAGAGCTCGAGAGAATTTGTTTCATTTTTCTTTCGACACGATGTGGCTTGGGCTGGGTGGGAGGCACAATTAAACTTCCAACAAATTCTAAAGTTGCTCACACAACAGAAACGTAACAAACTGTTGTAAGAGTATCAAAATATCAAAACATGGAGGGAAATCTGCCGCATACAGCAATTTGGCTCAAAATGTTGCCGCCTATATGTTCCCACTTTCACACAACAGAAAAGTATAACTTCTGTTGTCTAATTTCTACAGCTTGCACTAGGTTTACCTTGTGGAAGACATTCAATCAAGCTTCCTCAAAATTTGGCATCCAGTTTTCAATCACACAACGGAAATATAAAGCACCGTTGTATCAAGTAGCACAAATTTCAGATTTCAAGAGGCAACCAAGGCTCCAAAGTGGAGGGAAATCTGCCGCTAATTTTTTTAAGACTCAGACGACAGACATTACTTAAGTCCGTTGTGCAATGTAGTTCTGATAAAAAAGTTATCACTTTGTTGGCATTCACACAACAGAATATAACAAGTACCGTTGTGCAATAAAGCTTACTTAAACACACAACGGATGATTTATGTTCCGTTGTGTGATTAGTGTTGTGTGATTAACTTTTTGTAGTAGTGGCATTTTGAGTTTCTGGAACACTAGTAGCTGTTGATGTATCCTGAACTATAGGCAATATATTTTCAGTATGCTCATTATCCACAATTTCTTCAAATTTTGAAGATAAATATTCAAAACCTGTATTATGAATTTTCTCATCCAAAAATTTTACTTGATGTGTTTCAAAAATTCTTGGTGAGTGTTGAGTTGCATAAAGCCTATAGCCTTTAGATTTTTCAGGATAACCTATAAAATGGCAACTTACAGTTTTAGGATCAAGCTTGTTAATGTTTGGATTGTAAACTCTAGCTTCTGCAGGGCATCCCCACACATGACAATGATGGAGGCTAGGCTTTCTGCCACACCACAGCTCAAAAGCAATCCTTTCTATAGTTTTGCTAGAGTTCTGTTGCAAACATTGTTTGCAATTCTTAATTCCTCACCCCACAAAAATCTAGGTAAACCTATTGTACACATCATACTTTTGACCATATTCAAAAGAGTCCTATTCTTTCTCTCAACCACAACATTCTGCTGAGGATTGAATGGTGTGGTATATTGAGTCTTAATGCCTTATTCCTGTAGGAACAAAGCAAAAGGACTTTTATGTTGTCCACTTTCTGTGTATTTTTCATAAAATTTACTACCTTTATCTAATCTGATAGTTTTGATTTTCTTTTCTAGCTGCTTTTCTACCTCATCCTTAAAGATTTGAAAGGCTTTAAGTACTTGAGACTTTTCTGAAAGTAGGTAAACATAACAATATCTAGAAAAGTCATCAATAAAAGTGATGAAATATACATTGCCACAGATAGTTTGAGTTCTAAATGGACCACAAATGTCAGTATGTATGAGTTCTAAAAGTGCTTGGCTTCTATGTGCAGTCTTTTTTTCCTTCCCTTAAAGCATTCAACATAATCTTGCAAATCAGAAAAGTCAAGTTCATTCAAGTTATTGCTTTTAACTAAAACTTACAATCTCTCTTTTGATATGTGGCCGAGTCTTCTATGTCATAAATATGCAGACTTGTCATTACATTTAGTTCTTTTAACACCAGTTAAGGTATTACTCAATGTGTTATTATTTTCAACAAGTAAAATTTCTTGTTGACTTTGTGAACAATTTAATTGTAGGTAATCATTAAAAATAACACCAGAACAAATTTGCATTGAATCTTCAGAAATAATAATTCCATTATTGTCAATAAGAAGTCTACAACTAGATTTAACTAAAAGAGAAACATAAACTAAATTCCTTCTCATGGAAGGTACATAAAAAACATTATCCAAAGGTAATAACTTTCCTAAACCAAGATCTAATTTTAAGGTTCCAATAGCTTTGACTGCCACTCTCATGCCATTGCCTACACATAGGTTCACTTCATCACTTTTTGGGACTCTCTTCATGAATCCATGAATCCCTGCAAGGAAATGGTAATGTGCAAGGCAGTAAGGGACTTCCTGAATCAATCCACCAAGTTTTTGCTTCAACATTAACTAAATTAATTTCTAAGGAAAACACTGAGTTAGAAATATTACCCTTTTTGATCAACCAGTTTTTAAAACCAGCGCAGTCTTTCTTCATATGTCCCACTTTCTTACAGAATTACCACTTAAACCTGAATGGCTTATTAGCTAGCCTTAGCTTCTGCAGAGGTAGATCATTTGGTGATAGTTTTGGTAGGCTTGAGCTTAGACTGGTTCTGGTTCTTCTTCTTAGGTTTCTCAATGAGGTTCACTAAGCTGCTTGGCTTTCTCTCTTTTCTAATCTTGTCTTCCTCATCCACACAGATTGCAAGCAGCTCCTTAAGGCTCCATTTTTCTTTCTAGCATTGTAGCTAGTGCTGAGTTGGCTAAAGCTTTTAGGCAAAGAATGCACTGCGGCATCCACTACAAGATCATCATTGACCCCTATCTGGAGGTCCCTTAGCTGAGCATTAATCTCAATGGTCTTCACGATATGCTCTCTCACTTTCCCTGTGCCAATATACTTGAGTTCATTAAATTCTTTTGATAGTCTAGCTGCCTCAACCTTATCAATCTCTCTGTACATATAATGAATGACATACAAGAAATCCATGGCTACCTCAGGTTCTTCAGTACTACCTCTATCTGTATCTGACATGGTAGTTCTAATCACATTCTTTGCCATTTTATTAGCCGTATGCCACTCCTTATAGTATTTCTTATCTTCATTTGTGCTCTCACTATGAAGCATTTCAGATTCTTCCTTATTCAAGCAAAGGTCCATGTTCTGGTTCATGGCTAGGTAAAAATCTACTTGGTTTCTCCACTTCTTATAATTATATCCAATTAGGAGCTGAATGGTGTTCAAGGTCACAATAGGGATTCCTAAAGAGCAAAAATAAAAGAAAGTTTTGTAAGTTTTTCAAACTGTAAAGTTCTTAAAATTTTTTAGTTTTATGCTTGCTGTAACTTAAGCAATAACAAAACTCAAATGAAGCAAACTAAAAACAAAAAACAAAAACCAAATCGCATGCAATGTCATATATCATTTAACAACCCTTTAACCAAAAATAATATCATGCAACACTTTTGAGCAGAAAACATAATATTCTGAAGGTTCCAAATCAATAAGCCATGTCTGTTCAATCCAAGTTATCCAAAGAACACAAATTACATCTTTAGACAGAAATTTGAGTTCTAAGTATCCAGATTTGAAATCAACAGATATGTTTACTGCTATTTGCATTCTAAAATTACATAGTACTACTTCTTTGGAAGCGGTATAATTTTAAAATGCAAGATACAATTTTTCAGGTTTGTTAACCAACAGCTTTCTACAAGAGTCAATGAAAAGTGCTTTGTGCAATATATTCACTTAAATTACAGAAAACATAAACCAAGTTGAGCTTGCAAGCTTGATTTTCTATCCAGATCAATAATCCTTATAAGAAACTAAGCTCTTTTTGTACCTGTAAATTTTAACAATGCCTAAAATTTTGGGAGATTTCTGCATGCATTGTCATACCACAAAACATAGATACAATTTTCAAACAATTCATCTCATAATAATAAGCATATCAAATCACAAGCAAAAGCAATACAGATATGCATATACTCAATTTTAATTCCACAAAAACATTCAAAGAAATTAAATTTCATCCAGTCACCATCTACGCTAGCCTATGCGCACACCGGGAATGCTACTAGAGTTCTTGTGCTCAACATTTATCAAAAACAATTTGAATCAAAAAAAGATTTTCTTAAGTCTTAACCTTTGCAATTTTCCCAATTTTGCTGCAAAAACTCTTTTGCGGAAGCATGAATTCAAAAACAGAAGGAAGCAAAACATCATTCTTGGCATCTTAATTCGACAGCATCGGGGTTTTGAATTTCCAAAAAGATGAATCATCTTGTGTGCTTCTAATTCCAAAACCCTGAAGATAGCCCTAAATCCTTGTTGCAACGGTCACTTTTTCTTTAGTTTATGAAGGGATACGTTTGGGCAGGGTTTGATTTTGGATCAGCACATGCTGCAAATTAGAGGGCAAAAGGTTTTTCTAAAGAGGCAAAACGTGGCTTGTTTCTTCACAAAGCAAATTTTTTTTCTTTTTTGTTTGAAAACCTAAAACGATTTTTACATCAAATTAAACTAAAGAACAATTTTGTGAGCCTATGCTCTGATACCAATTGTAAAACAACATATACAAATCAAGGTCACATTAATTACATGTTAAACACAATAGCCTTAGAAGATCAAACATACCATTAAAGTCCATGGTGGAAGCCATTGATGTAGTTGCAAGAACAAGGATGGAGATGAGGCTGAAATCTTATGCCAGTCACCAACTGAAGTTTCTGAATGGGCAGAACACAGTGCTTGTAAAACGGTGGTGATAACAGGGACCCTAGCCTTTTATTTATACAAGCACAAGTCCTAAGAATCCTCCCATAAAGATTGTCCTTAAGAATCAAGTCTCTTTTTTAGAATCCTAATGCATCACAGTTTTAGGACTTTCTTGTAGTCCAAATAATGGATTCCTAATCCAATGCTAAATACACTATCACATCAGATATCTAGATAGATTCTTTTCTAAGTCCATGTTGTACTCGATTTTACGTCTAGATGATTTCCTAGTTACTCTAGGATAACCTGTGATGAGTCCATCTTTAGCCTAACAACTCGCATGGCATTCCTAACTGTCTTGATGAATGCTTGTTTTGGCGGATGAATTGTTACTCGTTTTGCTAATTCGGGATGCTTGTTGCTCAATCTTTTTGCTATGTCCTACGACTTACACGTTGTAGATTGTCTTTCTAATTTGATGAGCTGCATTTGACTTTGCTTTTATTTTTTGTTTTAAACTCTTAGCCCACCCCATCCTTATATATATCAGTAAGAATCAAACCATATATGACCTTTACAATATTGACATTATAACTTACTCAGCTCACCGACACTCGTAAACTTTGAGAGAAGTTGATAACGGGAACTGTCTATATATCTTTATTTTTGTTTTTGTTTGAAACTTGAATGTGCAGTTCACTTTCAATACACTCTTTGCAATACACCATCTCTGATTCTGTCCACGGAAGTGCGCTTTGGCCGATGTTGAAATTACACTTCTGCCCTCTCTCTTTTCTTAAACTACAGTCTTGCCATTCGCAACAGTCTGGGTTTAAGCTAATGTTGCTTTCTATGAAGTTTTGAGATTAGAGGCCGAATCTTTCCATTTCTAATCGATTAGTGAATTGTTTTAGATTGCTTAATCAAAACAGTTTCTGGGTTATACTTCCTCGGTTTCTAAGGAAAAGCTGTTTTAGAAGCGAGGAGGAAGAAGATGGTTAGTTTTGAAAAAAATTATGTATCTGTTTCCTCTTCTGAAATTAAGCTTGGGATTCTGAGCTTTGTTGTTTTGATAGCAGAAACCATTTGGAATCTAGAATCGGCCTCCAAAGTCGTCGGAATTGTCTTCTAGGCCTGTAGAGGAGGACAAGAATCTCTCATCAATGCAATTATGCAAACATTAGATTTAATCCAACATTTCTGGTTTATTGGAATATCCCCACAATCCAACTCTCTTCCGACTCTTCGTGTCACTATTCCCTTACTTTGGCTTAATTAGTTTGGTTTCATGGATTGCTAATCTTAGTGTCAGCTTTCACATGGTTGATTAATTTTATTATATGCGATGTAAATTTGTATTAGATGCAAAGACTCATTGGAGGAAGTTTGATTAGGTTCTGGTGTACAGATATTCATGCCATGAAATATTTGAAACTTTAGATGATTCTGTCATTACTTCAGTTTTTTTGTTGACCCGACGTAATCACCTAATAATGTACGTCAGGTAGATGGTTTGAGTTCCTGCTAAACGAAATGAATTTTTTTTTTGTTTGAAACCTTTCTTTCATTAATGAGTTAAAAAGAAGGACAGGTTAACTCATTATAATGTTTACTTTGCTCCCTTACTGTCATTGCAGGGAATGCCCTGAGAAATCTAAGGAAGCTGTTGCATCACTAATGGTTACTGCAGCTAGATTTTCTGATTTATCAGAGTTTTGTGACATTACGCCACTATTTCAAGAGAGGTAAGTGAACTCTGGATTATTCTGTGGATCAAAAGGTAATTATTTATTGACCTGCACTTGATGGAATTTTATGAATCCCTAACTGCTTTGAAACTGACTAACTGAATTCCTAAATGATAGTTTGCTGAGAACATAGCTTCAAAGCCTCCCACAATATTGGAGAAGAAGGTTCGGTTGACATAGCATTGGAGTTTTCAATAAAGTGGGACTCCAAGGCCTTTGAAAAAAAAAATGTCGCAGGGCAAGCCATCAAATTTTGTAGAGCTCTCCATCCCAAGGTATTTTTCATATTTCATTTTTGGGTATCGAGTCATTTGCCATACGATATTAACTGCTTTTAGTAGTTCAGGAATTTTTTAAGACCTGTTCGTATTGGCTTTTCAAGTTTTCAGAATATCAGCTACCTACTTTGAACTTTTATGTGGCCTAATGGAAATTGTAATAATAGGGACTTTCCAAATGATTGGGATCCGATCCAACACATGATAGCTGAAGGCCTGGCAAGGTCTGGATCAAAAGAAGCAAAGTTAGTGGGAGAAGACTTTGCTGTAAGGTGGATCAGAACCAATTATAAAGCCTACAAGAAAATAGGTGTCATGCATGAAAAATATGACGTGGAAGAGTATGGAGAATTTTAGAGGTTGTGGTGAATAATATGTACCCAAGGTATATCACTTTATCACTTTAATTATTATGTTCCTTGGTTATTATGACACTATTTTTTATACAACTGCTATTAAATGGTCCAGTTTTGCTTCTACTGAATCCCCTTTTGAAATTATAGCACATCTAATTTTAGCTTGGAGCATTTTGGAATATCTGTTTACCAATAGTTTTATGAATTTGTTCAGATTTGTCAGCTGGCTGAACAGATTCCAGATGCAATTTTTCTAAGGTTAACTATGAAGAGCCCAACACTGTGTGCCATGGTCTCCACATTCATGTGATTCCATTCTTTAGTCATGCTCAACCTGATAATCATCCATTCTCTATAAGGTGATTATTTGATTTCCAATTTTTGTTTTCTGATTCTATTTCATAATTTTTGTTTAGTTGTATGTTGTCATGTGTAATTGGATACTTGTAGAGTTAATGATCACAACCCCATTTCATTCTAATATGGAGGTACTTCTGAATACGATATTAAGCACATGCATATGATTTTGATTGATTTACATATAGATTATCTGAAATTTACAGTTAACTTTGAAATCTTATGGTAGTGGCATAATTTCTTTTCTGTTGAGATGTTATATCAGAGGATCTCATAAAAGAATAATGTATGGCAGAAATTGGTCGTACTGTAACTGCCTATATTATGAGGACTTGAATTACAAGCCTTGTTCTGTAAAGTTTGCAACAAATAATAAGCAATACACTTGAATCATAATCATTATTCTCCCACTCATACCCCACTAACTTCATTCACCTATCCTTCTATTTTTCCTGCCCTGCCAAGCAGAACTCCCTACCTCTCTATTCCTCTTAGTTGCCAAGAAAGAGTTACACTATGGTGTTCTCGATGACATGGTCTTTCCACCTTAAAATGACCCCCTTTCACCTAACTGTGCACTAATATATACCCTCCCTATTCTTCACCTTATGCTCAACTTCTCCACCTTAGTACCTTACTCTCTCTTACTAAATCAATCCACAAATACATCAACAGTAAAACAATGACTCCCCAATACCTCTTCTCAGTATTCTTTTTCATGATCTTCTTCTTCCATTTGCACATAATTTCTGCTCAATCTCCAGCAGTTGCATATTTGATTCAGAATGCTTATAGCTGCATATCTGCTATTCCTTTTGGACCATTTTTCTTTTTAAGTTCACAATTAAGGTGCAGAAATAAAACAAATTGGCGTCATCACTGAACATAGAACATTTGAAAAATATATTGAGAACTTACAATGCACAAGAGGCAATATTTAGTCCCAAAAAGTTTTACTTTTGACAACGACACATCAAAAATGAAATTCCATAGAAATAGAGTTGTGTCTTTTGTTAATAAGCATATTTCACTGTATCATTTGAGCAGAAGAATGATTAATCTGCAAGAGTTTTATGTTCTGCAGCTTTGCATTAGAATTATGCATGCAATGGAAAAAGTAACCCAACTCTTTTCTGTAATTTAAGCTCTGATGTGCCCTTTGACTTTGTAATATCTCCTCTCTTCTAACCATATTGAGTCCAACGATGTGTCTTTTAGCTCATGGCTAGCTCTCATCTTTTTCCCACCAAATCCCAGGCCTGTAATGCAAAGCTTTGAGTCTCTATGTTCTAATTGAAATTGAATCCCAATCTGATATACCTTCATAACTTACGTGCTCGATAAGGCTGAGAGATATAGATGAAGCAAAGACATTGTTCTTTTTGCTACTCACAATCTCCAGCAGTAAAACTTCGAAGCTGTGAACATGTGGTTCCTAGACTTAATTATTATGTATTTTCATGTTACAGGGCAATTGATTGCTTTTGGTTTCCAAATAATTTTGAATCAATATGTTTTTGACTCTACATGACACCATGATATTATCATCAATTTGTTCCACTTAATGACACCCTTGGTAGGCTTCCTTTTCTTTTTCAAGAATTCTTTGCGCATGTATCATTTTCCAGTGGCAGATAGTGAAATTCAATGATGGTGGTCGAGTTTGATTAATTGAAGGGAAATTCTAAATTGTCTTAAACTTTTCCCTTTATCAAATTCTACCACTTCACCGTTGTTTATAAATCTGGATTGAGCTGTGTTTAGTGGCTGGCTACTGAATGCTTGGTAGTTGCCTATCGGCCTCTTCGCAACAACTTAAAGGGTTCTGTTGGAAACTACTGAACAGTACCAAGCGTTTGATAGCTAGCCACAACAAAAGTTCAGTAGCCAATCAGCAAACATGCCAAACAGTTTTTGAATTCTACAGGTATAAGGGGAAGTTTTGGGAAATTAAGTTGTGGGGGGTCTAGGGAGAAAATGGAAAGCTGCATTTTCAGTTTCCCTTCAAATTTATTTGATTGACATTTCATGATTTATGTTGCAGGTGCTAATGCAGTTGAGTTCATCATCAACCATGCTGAAGTTTCAATAGCTTTTGTTCAATAGAGAACAAAATCCCTGCTGTGAGTTATTTTCCAAACTATTATCTCATTATTATAACTGGATATGTGTTTGAACTTTGAAGCCACTGATGTTTTATGTTTCGAGACCATTCATAATCCAATTTTGTAGTAAACATGATATAATTACAAATCTAACTTGCCTTGTATGCTTGATGGTTAATCTTAGTTCCTTTCCTAATATGCACTCCGTTTATATAAAATTTATTTCCCTCTCCTTTTCTTGCTTTGTAAGATCCTTACGTGGTGATTCTTTCTGCAGATTATATCATGCCTTCCAAAATTGTTCTACACATTTGAAAAGTAGGTTATATACTATTTCCTTAAATACTTCAAATTTGAGGTCCAAGTTGTTAGGATTGTATCTAAGGTATACATCTGCGTTGTTCAGCAATTGTCAGCTTCACAAATGTTTCTAGCACTCAAAAGTAGGAAGCAGAAGAACTGGGGGTATCTTGCTTTTCGTGGGAGGAATTCTTTCAGTTGGTAACTTCTCGACACTGTTTTCTCATATAAGTTCTTGTATTCAGTAAAGGATTGACCATTAACTTTCAACAATATAAAATCGTCTATTATCTTTCATTTTCTCAGGGAAATTCAGATTGTGAACTCCCTCCAAACAGAGGACTGCTGTTTGCACAATAATGTATACAAGTGGAACAACTGGAGAACCAAAAGGCGTAATCGTTACTAATGCAGCATTAATGTCATAAGTATTGTCAACAGATCATATACTTTTCCTAACAGATAGAGTGGTAAATAACTTCACACAGTTGATTTCTTCAATTTTTTAGTTTTTAACATATTCTATCTTGATGTTTCTGAATTAATGCTTATTCTGCCTCTCTTAAAAAAGAAAAAAAGAAAAGAAAAGGCAGATAGCTTCTGTAACTTGTCATGAGTTGTTTGGGTTGCAATCTGGTGATTAATTTTCACCAGGTCCTGTACCTATGTTTGGTCCATTGCACATTTTGGAAGCATAAATGTACCTCATTTATATGTCAGAGGCAAATAAACTTGCAGAGAACATGCTTTGGTCACTGAAAAGCCCAATACAAGGCCATTTTTGTTTTGGATTTTGTTGCATTATCAATATGAAAATTATTTCCTCATTCTTAAATGAAAATTGCAGTCCTTATTCTGTTTCCATACATATATGAGGTGCCTGTTTAAAATGCTATTTATGCCATGACCAAAATTTAAAGCATGTGGATGCAATCCAATTTAGCGAGCAGTTAAAGTTTATTGTAACATCTTCAAGATGTGTTGCTATTGCCAAGACATGATTAATAAAAGTTGGGGTTGTATCGTAACCCTCAACTAGGGGAAATTTATACTTTCATTTTATCCATATTAGATCAAATTATGCTGAAATCTTTATGGTTGGCCATCAAATTACAGATTTTCTACCAACTAATTAAACTGAGGGTACTTATACAATTTTGAGTATAGTCATCCTCTGAAAGGTGCTTATTGCAGATTTATTTTATAGTTCATATTTTTTCCAAAGTAACTCTGTTGAATTATGACCAATAGATGGTTATATTTTTTTATGAAGTTTAGTTACTGAACTCAATTAACAATTTGACATTTCCCTGAAGGCAATAATATTGACTACTGAAATAAAATAAATTCTATTACAGTGTGTACAGAGGAAGATTCATATTTTTTGTTTCCCCCGTTGACCCATATATATGACAAAATAATCGAGAGCTATGCATCTACAAGGGATCTTCAATAGGCTTCTGGTGAGGCATAAGTATATGTCATTGTTGCTATGTTCTTTTCCTTTAGTTTCCTTATTAAACTTGATTGGTATTCTCTTCCTTACTTACCAACTTCAACATCTGTCCAATGTGATTGCCATTGGACTTGCAGGATGTCAGGTTTTTACTGGATGACCTTCAGGAGCTAAAGCCTACTATGTTTTGTGGTGTTCCTCGAGTTTATGATCGTATATGCACTGGTAAAACAGATTCATCAATTTGAACTGTTCACATGTATGTCCTTGAATTTCTTTGTAGTTAATATTTGGCTTAAATATTGTTTCCAAAGATATTGCTAGTAGAGTTTCATCTGGTGGTGTGCTGAGGAAGACCCTTTTCCAGTATGCATATAACTAGTACGTCTCACTGAAACCTCCTTTTTTGTTTGCATTTGTATTCCTGCCATAAACTAATTAATATTTGTATGGCAGCAAGTTGGCAAATCTGGAGAAGGGTCTACCACAAGAAAAAGTGGCACTTCTCTTGGACAAGCTTGTGTTTAACAAGGTCAGTCATTCTATCCTTCACCTCTCCTTTATTGAAATTTCTGGTTTTACATTCAAACAATGCATTACTTCTATTTTATGCGCTACATTCTAACAAACTGTGTTACTTCCAGTAGATAAAACAAGCATTAGGAGGACGAGTTCGTATAATGTTGTCTGGTGCTGCGCCTTTGCCCGGGCTGTTGAGGAATTTTCTAGGGTCACCAGCTGCAGCACTTTATCACAAGGATATGGTATGGTTGACTGCATATCATAATGAATATAACATATAATCAGTTAAATCATGGTGAAGATTCAGGAAATTATACGGGGATAAGTATTCAACTCACTGTGCTTTCTCACCTTAATTCGTGGTATATGTGTTTGACATTTGAGATGTCGAGTATGGATGCTTTTGTACTCATTCAGATAACTTTAATTTTCTAAATCAGCTACCACAACACATTAGAAGCAGATATATACGAAATGAAGAGAACTAGAGTTCATCAGTTTGTTAAATCTTGTAGGCCTTACTGATAGCTGTGGTGGCTGTTTTACGTCCATTGGCAATGTTTATTCTATGATTGGAACTGTGGGTGTCCCTTGACAACTATTGAAGCACAGCTTGAGTCGGTCCCAGAACTGGGATATGATGCACTTTCTAGTGTGCCACGTGGAGAGATTTGCCTCAGAGGAAAAACCTTGTTTTCTGGTTACCACAAGTGGCAAGATCTCACTGATGAAGTCCTTATTGATGGGCGGTTCCATACAGGTAAATGTCTACAAAACTAGAAATGAATTAATTTCTTGGTTGATGCTCAATCTTTTGGTTTCTTTCGATGGCGCCTTCAAATTTTTTGTTGATGATTAATTTTGAGTGGATGGATCACAGGTGATATTGGAGAACGGCAGCCAAATGGAGCAATGAAAGTTATAGACAGGAAAAAGAACATATTTAAACTGTCTCAAGTTGAATATGTTGCTGTGGAAAGCATTGAAAGCAAATACTTGCAATGCCCCCTTATCACATTGGTATGTCGCTAACTTCTGTAGTCTACTTGTATGATGAATGACAGGACTTACCTTTATTTCATCAATAAATGAGTTTATGTTCGTCTTTGTGCTACATATGAATTTTGTGCTAGTGTCATCCACCCTTCTTTCATGTTTTCTGAAGTTACAGACGGATATCTTAACATCTTAACTTTCATCTGGTCGGCAGATTTGGGTTTATGGGAACAGCTTCGAGTCATTTCTTGTTGCTGTGGTTGTTCCTGAGAGAAAGGCCTTGGAGGACTGGGCAGCTGAGCATCATTTGACTGATGACTACAAATCATTGTGTCAAAATATGAAGGCAAGAAAATACATTTTGGATGAGCTCAATAGTATGGGTCCGAAACAGCAAGTATGTGCTCCATCCCATTTTCATGTTATGTTGCTTAAGTTTATTCATCTGACTTGCAAGACATTTTTATTGCAGCTTCGAGGGTTTGAGTTGTTAAAAGCAGTTCATTTGGAACCAAACCCCTTTGACATAGAGAGGGATCTCATGACTCCAACTTTCAAACTGAAAAGACCCCAATTACTCAAATATTACAAGGTATGATTTTCTAATTGGATAAGAAGACGTTGGAACTTTGATAAGTTAATCCTAAATATGTATGTTGAATTACATCATCTGCAGGACCGAGTTGAAAAACTTTATAGTGAAGCAAAGGGTGGAAAGGTATAAGAACAGAGCTGGAAGCAACTATTGGATAAATCTAGCTACATCACTTTCCCAAAATTTCAATTGCCTGCTCTTTTGTTGATGAAAAACTACTTATGACTGTAAAGAATATCTCGCAGGGATTTACCCATATTGACCTTTGTTCTAAGTTTGTGTATAAATAAGTAAAGATCTTAATTAAGATCTTTACCGAAGTGAAGTAAAGATTATCTAGCTGGGATTTACCCAACAGGCAGCAGTGAACTAAATTGTCTGAAAGTATGGCATAAGTAATTAACAATAAAGTTAATTTTTTAATTTGAGAATCGATAACTGAGCAAGTATTTTTAAATACTCACTGAATTAAAATTAGATTTTGAATGTCTCCAAATTAAAATGATGGTCTGATGATGAAATTAGTGTGGTTTTCTCATTCAGTCCAAGAAACTATGCTTGAAGTCAATTGCAGTTGCTTTCACCAGTTGATATACAAAAGTGACAACTGTACAGGGTGTGCTTCTAAACAACTTTCTTCATTCTTTTACGGTTTTACCACTAAATCAAGAGCCAGTCGGTTTTACCAGTGATGCTCTTTCGGTGGTGACTGGACTGATCGGTCCCCGACCTTTACCTTTTCTTCTTTTCTTGGGCACGTGGTTTCGCTTCATCTTACACGAAAAACTCTGTGCACCTACTGAGACCCTTGTCCTCTTCTGCCCCTTCTTCATTTCACCAGCAACCAAACTCTGTTCCTGCTCTGTCCACCCGTTCATACACATACCTGTGTTCCTGCTTTTGCCACTTCACCTTTTCTTCTTCTCCATTTCTTGGTAGTTTCGTTTCATCTTACACGCCCTTGACTTCACATTGACTTTGATCGAAGCCACCAGGAAACTGTGATCAAGCAGTGTACCTATTTTTGAGCTGTGCTTCTTTTCTGTTCCTCTTCCTCTTCCGCTCCTTCTTCATTCCATCAGCGAGCTGAGCGTGAAATCAAACAAAAAGCTAGATTCAATGGCCATCCAATTGAGTGCTTTTTCCTCATTCTCTTCTGTTCCTTTTTCCACCCGTTCATACACATACGATGTGTTTCTGAGTTTCAGAGGCGAGGATACTCGCCACACTTTCACCGGTCATTTGCACAGTTATTTGGTCCTTAACGGGATCAACACTTTCATAGATGATAATGATCTTCCAAGAGGAGAGGAAATATCAGAAGCACTTCTCCGAGCCATTGAAGTGTCAAAGCTCTCCCTCATTGTGTTCTCTGAAAACTATGCATCCTCAAAGTGGTGTTTGGAAGAACTAGTTCATATCCTTGAATGTAGAAGATCAAAGAACCAAATGGTTAGGCCAATCTTTTACAAAGTGGATCCCTCCGATGTAAGACACCAAAGAGGTAAATTTGGTGAGGCACTTGCAGAGCATGAACTCAGATTCGAAGACGACAAGAACAAGGTGTTGAGATGGAGAAAAGCTCTTTCAGAAGCCGCAAATTTATCTGGGTGGCATTTCTGGAGCGGGTACATCATGCACTTAATCTTACTTATAGCAAATTTGTCTGTTCTTTTTCGAAGTAGCAAGGTTTTAGTTTCTATTAAATGTTTCATTTGATTTTAACATGACAGGTATGAATATGAATCTAAATTTATTGATAGAATCATTAAAGAGATTTCTGCACAAGTAATAAAACATACCCCTTTGAATGTGGCAAAGTTTCCAGTCGGGATAGAATCTCGTGTACAAGACATGCTTGAACTCTTAGATGTTGGGGGAAGTGATATACGCATGGTAGGGATATGGGGAAGTGGTGGAATAGGGAAGACAACAATTGCTAAAGCTGTTTACAATACAATTGTCCATGAGTTTGAAGATAGTTGCTTTTTGGCAAATGTTAGAGAACGTTCCGTGACACATGAAGGTCTAGTGAACCTACAAAACATTATTCTTTCAAAGATTCTAGGGGGCAAAGAACTGAAAGTAATCAATGTTGATGAAGGAATTAATTTGTTGCGTGAAAGGTTGAGAAATAGAAGGATTCTGTTAATTCTTGATGATGTGAATAAATTGGACCAGTTAGACGCATTAGCCGGAGCACCTGATTGGTTTGGTCGTGGCAGTAGAGTTATAATAACAACAAGAGATAAGCGTTTGTTTGTTCACAATGTCAATCCTATATACAAAGCCAGGGAACTAGATCATCACGAGGGTTGTGAGCTCTTTAGTTCAATTGCCTTCAAGAATAAGAGAATTTTAGATGACAATGAGCAGCACTTAGTTAGCACTATTGTTAGATATGCTCAAGGCCTTCCATTGGCCTTGGTAGTTTTGGGTTCACATCTATGTGGTAGACCGGTACATAAATGGCAAGCTATGCTAGATGGTTTTAGAAGAAATCTTCCTGAAGGCATTCAAGATATTCTCAAAGTCAGTTATGATGGACTGGAAAAAATAGTGAAAGAAGTTTTCCTCGACATTGCTTGTTTCTTCAAAGGTTGGAAGACAAATGATGTGATACAGATACTAGATGGTTGTGAGCGCAACAACCCCACAAATAGTATTGAAGTTCTTGAAGAAAAGGCTCTCATATATGTTGATTGTTATGATAAGATTTGCATGCATGATTTGCTAGAAGAGATGGGAAAAGATATAGTTCAGCAAGAGTCTACAGAGCCCGGTGAGCGAAGCAGATTGTGGCATCACAAGGATGTGCAGGAGGTTCTAACAGAAAACATGGTATGTAGTTCCTATATGCTCAGATTTACATATATACATGGAGTCGGGTCAGTGTGATTCTCTATGTGTGTAGTTCATTCCAATTCGACAACCAATATCCGGGTAATATGTATTATATGATTTTCTGTTGAATTCTTAAAGAAAGAATAAAACTCAAAATACTTGCATTTTATTATATAAGTACTCATTTTGCTAATACGATTGCCTTTTTCATACTAGGGAACAAGTAAAACTGAAGGTATAGTGATAAAAATGCCTACAGCAGATGAGATATGCTTGAATCCTAAATGCTTCAAAAAGATGAGAAATCTTAAAATTTTCATAAACATCAATGGACGGTTTTGTGGAAAGGTTGATTATTATCCGAATCAGTTGCGGTTACTTGAATGGCGTGATTGTCCGCTAAAATTCTTTCCCTGCAATTTTAACATGAAGAATCTAATTCAACTTAATATGCCTCGTAGCTGCATCTCACGTATCGAGGTATTTATATATTTTCAAGACTTTAATTTATTGAAATCTTTATACTTTACTAATTTTTCATTTGATTTTTTCTTCTTCTTTGATATGACAGAGTATGAAAAATCTGAAATCCTTAAATTTGAGTGGATGTAAATTTCTAGCACAAAGCCCAGACCTGTCTGGAAGCCCAAACCTAGAGTTCCTGGATCTAAGCTATTGTAAAAGTTTAAAGAAGGTTCACCCTTCGGTTGGATCCCTCAAAAAGCTTGTTGGCCTGAATCTTGAAAGATGCTCTAACCTTGTGAGGCTACCAGGAGAAGTCAACTGGAGATCCCTCCGATCCATTAATCTCGACTACTGCACAAGGCTGGAGAGTTTCCCTGAAATTGAGGGAGAGATGAAATACATGACACGCTTGGGGCTATCCAACAATGCCATCAAAGCATTGCCTTCATCCATTGGATATCTAATTAACCTTAGATCGTTGGTGTTAGATAATTGTGGAAACCTCACAGATCTGCCTTGCAGCATTTATGAATTGCAGAAGTTATGGTGGGTTTCATTCTCCGATTGCCCAAAACTGGTAAGATTCCCAAATAAGGTGGAGTCTGAAGTGCTTCCAACTTACTCAAAGGTTTCACATGACAACCACAATTCGGTGGAGCCAGAGCCAGACACTGAATTCAATTCGGTGCTTCCTTCGCTATCTTACTTCGGCGCGGATCGATGCAATTTGTCTAATATTGATTTCCTCGCGTCCCTTGATTGTGCATCCACTTTAGAAAACCTTGATTTATCAGGAAGCACAATTGTTATTCTTCCCGAATGCATCATCAACAAATTTGTCAACTTGTGGGAACTCAATTTGATCGGGTGCACGAGGCTCGTAGAAATTCCAGAGCTTCCACCAAGTATTAAAACGTTGAATGTGACGGGTTGCGTATCATTGGAGAGAATTTCCAAGTTGTCAAACATTTTGGAGCGTAAAGAGTCACAAAAAATGATTGAGAAGATGGACTTGACTAATTGCCGGAGACTCTGTCAAAATTTGGTTGAGATGGCAAACAAGGATGATGAGGATGAAGTGCACGCTGATCTCATCTCTCGACTCCTATCTTCTCAGCAATCCGAATTCACAATTACATTTACAGTTCCAAGAAGCGAGGTTCCAAAGTGGTTCAGCGGTCAAATGGATTTCATGGGGCATCTACGGTTTGAATTTTATATCGAAACACTTGCAAATTTTAAATGGGACAACGCAGGATTGGCTGTCTGTGTGGCTGTTGATCAAAAGCTGCAAGATCCTTGGACTGGTTTCATGTTCTATATTCACATCAATGAAGTATGTGTTTCAATTCCCCACTCTAAAGTTGTTCATTCAGAAGAGTCGGATCATGTGTGGCTGCACTATGTTCCCTTCCTTGAAATGTGGCGATTTGGTTATACGCTTCCATTGCCCCCCTTTACGTGTCAAGTCATTATTTATCAACAAGAGCACCCTCGTCCCCCCATAAAAAGCTGTGGTGTCCACCTTGTAATGCCACCCAATGAAGACGTTTGTATGAAGCTAATCCGTGCAGAGAACCTCTCTAGTGAACCTCTCTAGTGATGAACTTAAAAAGGTATCGTTTTCTTTTGTAAAAATTTCCTCATTTGAGAGATAATATGTGACATTTGCAGCAAAACGGAGGACCGACTTAAATTTGAACAACAATGCTATTGCAGGACTTCTGGGACAATTATCGTCCCAAACAGAGGACTGACTGTAAAGAATTATTTACTGATGCATAACTGGAGAACGAAAAGCTGTAATTACTGATGCAGCATGGCATTGTCTATGGACCAGTGTGACGAATACAGGTTTACATTCTCAAATTCACCCTTTCTTTGATATCTTTGGAGTTTCAAGATTGGTTTGTAATATCCACTCTTTGTCGGCATTCTCTATATGTGTGGATAGAGTTGAACAAGTTTCCCTACCTGGTTCCATGTAACTAAACTCATCAATGAACTTGTAGACATTTTCTCTTCCAATAGCCAAATCTCAAGGTCTTTCTATTTTCCGAGTTTATAGCATCATTTTCTGAATTTATTTCCTCATTCAAGAAGTAAAGAGTTTAGTTCATGATTGTTTCAATCGATCACCATGCCAAACATACCAATTCAGTTTAGTGAACTTCAGTGGTGGTGCTTTCTTCCGAGTAAATGAAGGGAATTCTAAATGGTCTTGACTTTTACCTTTCCAAAATATACCAATTCACCTTCTTTTGTAAATTGAGCTTAGTGGCTGGCTACTCAATGCTTGATAGTTGCCTATCGAACTCTCGGCAACAACTTAAGTTTGGAAACTACTGAACAGTACCAAGTGTTTGAAAGCCACCACAGTGAAAGTTCAGTAGCGAACCACCAAACTTGCCAAACAGTGTTTCAATTCTATAGGAGTTAACTTGTGGTGGGTCCAGGGAGAATATTAGACTCTGCATTTTCAGTTTCCGTTGAAATTTATTTGACCAACTTTTCTTGCTTATGTTGCAGGTGCTAATGCAGTTGAGTTCCTCTGAACCATGCTGAAGTTTCAATAGCTTTTGTTCAAGAGAACAAAATCCATGCAGTGAGTTATTTTCCAAACAATAATGTCATTATCATAGCTAGATATATGTTGGAAGCCACTGATGTCTTATATTTCGGTACTGGAACCTTCATAATCCATCAATTTTGTTGTAGTAAACATGATATAAATACAAAGACCAACATGCCTTGTATATTTTGACCCTTTGATTGTTATCTTGGTCTCTTCCTATTATGGCACTCCGTTTATATAAAAGTATTCCCCTCTCCTTTTCATGTTTTCTTAGATCCTTAGGTGGTAATTCTTTCTGCAATATTTTATCATGCTTTCCAAACCGTTCTGCGCATGTAAAAAGTAGGTCATATACTATTTCCTTAGATACTCTAAATACGAGGTCCAAGTTGTTGGGATTGTAGCTAAGGTATACATCCATGTTGTTCAGTAATTGTCAGCTTCACAAATGTTTCTAGCACTCAAAAGCAGAAGAACGTACGGGGGGTATCTTGCTTTCTGTGGGAGGAATTCTTTCAGTTGGTAATCTCTTAACATTGTTTATCTCATATAAGTTCTTGTTTTCAGTAAAGGATTGCCCATTAACTAGAGCAATATAAAAATTCTATCATCTTTCATCTTCAGAGATTCAAATTGTGAAGTACCTCCAAAACATAGGACTGCTGTTGCACAACAATGTATACACGTGGAACAACTGGAGAACCAAAAGGCATAATTGTTACTACTGCAGCATTAAAGTCGAGGTATTGTCAACAGACCATATACTTTTCCTAACAGAAAAAACTTAACGCAATTAGATAATTCAATATTCTAGCTTTTAACATATTCCATCTTCATGTTTCCGAATTAGTGCTTCTTCTGCCTCTTGAAAAAAAAAAAAAAAAATAGAGGCAGAATATCTCTTGTAACTTGGCATGAGTTGTTTGGGGTGCAATCTGGTGATGGATTTGACCAGGTCCTGTACCTATGTTTGGTCTATTGGACAATTTTAAAGCACAAATGTACCTCATTTTCTGTCAGAGGCAAATAAATTAGCAGAGAACATTTCGGTCATGGAGATTTAGTAGTTTTGTTACCTGAAAAGGCCAATACAAGACTATTTTCGTTTTGAATTTTGTAGCATTGTCAATATGAAATTATTTCACCATTCTCAAATGAAATTATCGATCCTTACTCTGTTTCATACATATATGCTCTGCCCATTTAAAATGCTAGTTTTGCCGAGACAAAAATTTAAATCATGTGGATGCCACCCAATTTAGCGAGCAGTTATAATTTATTGTCAAATTATGCTGAAATATTTGTGATTGGCCATCAAATTACAGATTTTCTACCACTAATTAAATTAAGGGTAGTAGGGTACTAATACAATTTTGAGTAAAGTCATCCTGTGAAAGCAGATTTATTTTATAGTTTATATTTTTTCCCAAAGTAACTTCGTTGAAGTATTACCAATACTTGGTTATACAGCTGTATTTGCCTCAATATGAATTTGTGTTTGTTGGTTTCCTTTTGTAAAAATTTCGTCGTTTTTGCTTCAGTAGTTTCAGAGATAATAACAGACATTTGTAGCAAAACAGAGGACTGACATCTGAACAATTATGCTATTGCAGGACTAATGGAAACTTATCATCCCAAACAGTGGACTGACTGCAAAGTAATATATACTGATGCACAATTGTAGAATGAAAAGCTTTAATTAGTACTATTGCAGAAATGTTGGTAAAGCATTATCTATGGATCAATGTGACGAATAAGGTTACAGTTCAGATTCTCCCTCTTTTTTTATATCTTTGGAGTTTCAAAGTTAGTTTGTAATAAATAATATCAACTCTCTTTGGCATTGTCCATTTGTGTGGATATAGTAGTTGAACTAATTTTCCAAGCCTGGTTCCATGTAACTAATAAATGAAAAATTGCATTATGGAAAGTGATACTAATTTGTTTTCGAAGTTTGATCTAGTATACTAGTCATATTTCACTAAATTCTTTCAAGGTATTTCTATTTTCTGAGTTTATAGCATTGTTATATATTTCACCAAACATATATTTTCGGTGTCTGATTTAGAATGATATTTACTTGATTGAAGGCATGATTTAAGAAAAGTGAAAGTTTCCAATTAGTTTTATGTAATTGCAATTATTTTCTTCTTTCATTTGATCAGTTTCTTGTTGAGTTACCACTACATTATAATTAACCTGTGAAATATTTTCCCTTGTTTATTGTTATTGTAAAATTCATGCCTAAATTTGTTCCAGCAGGTATTGAGTAGAGTTTCCTCCGGTGGAACCATACCCTGTTCCAATATGCATATAACTTAGCCAGCTCATCAGTTAAAACTTTGCATTTGCATTTTCATTGGCAGGAGTCTTATGACTACTGAAAGGTTGAAATAACAAGAAGTTGGGATATCTGAAGTAGTGTCTTCCAAAGGACGAAGCACAAGCTTGACTTTAAAAAGGTCAGTAATTCTGTCCTTCATCATTCCATATTCCAAAATAACTGGTTTTACATTCAAACAATGTATTGCTTTCTTTTTTTAAGAAGAACTGATACTACCAGAAACATATAAAATTGAGACTGTTTGTACCCCAATTGTCAAATTTGTTTACCAATTTACTTGCCTGCATCTCAGATTATCCATCACAATCTACACAAAATGGATTGGTTGCTTTGGATATATTGATCTGTCCTTGTGGTCAAGTGTGTTTCTGAGGCAACCAGCCTCGTCCGACTTTACCTCAGAAAACCAAAAACTTTCCCTTCAGATAACCAGGTGTTGGAAACTATGAGTAGAGGGTATTGCTTTATTGCTATGGGTTAAAATAGAACATATGCATATATTATTGGCCATAGCAGAGATGTAGATGGTATTGGTCTCATAGCTAGGTCCTTATTGGACCTTTTTACTGGTACTATAATAATGTATTACTAGTCCTGAACTATGATAAAATCTCAGACTACTTAATTTCAATTAAGATTCACAAGGAGAGGAAACTGAGTGATGATGGTGATTAGAGAGTTCTGAAGCATTATGACATCTTAGATCTGTAGCTATTTATTGAGTTTAGGGAAGACCCTTCTCTATGAGTCAATGGGAACCAAAGTTATATCAGAGTTTGGGCTAGGACAAACTGAATTTGTTGAGAATTGAAGAACAATATTTTGGTGTGATTGAGCTGATCGATGTAGAGGTTAAGTAACTTATGAAGGACACTGAGGTGCTTGTTGATCTACATGTGGCAATAATTTTTAGTCCATCCCCAATCTGTAGACATGAACTAATTTTTCTGTCAAACTACAGCACATTGTATGGGCTGTCTATCCAGAGGTGATATTGGAGAATGGCAGCCTAATGGAGCAATGAAAGTTATAGACAGGAAAAAGAACATATTTAAACCGTCTGAAGGTGAATATGTTGCTGTGGAAAGCATTGAAAGCAAATACTTGCAATGCCCCCTTATCACATCAGTATGTCGCAACTTCTATATTCTACTTGTATGATGACAAGAATACTTACCTTTATTTCTTCAATAAATGAGTTTGTGTTCGTCTTTGTGCCACATCTGAATTTTATACTAGTTTCATGTACCCATCTTTCTTGTTATCTGAAGTTATCGACGGATATCTTAACATCGTAACTTTCATCTGGTTGGAAGATATGGGTTTATGGGAACACCTTCGAGTCATTTCTTGTTGCTCTGGTTGTTCCTGACAGAAAGGCCTTGGAGGACAGAGCATCATTTGACTGATGACTATAATCATTGTGTCAAAACCTGAAGGCAAGGAAATACATTTTGGATGAGCTCAATTGCTCGGTTTAGACACACCATGTATGTGGTCCATCGCTGTTGCTAATTTTATACTATGTTGATTAATTAGCCATCTAACTTAAAACACATTTACATTGCAGCTTCGAGGGTTTGAGTTGTTAAAAGCAGTTACATTTGGAAGCTAACCCCTTTGACATAGAGAGGGATCTCATGACTCCAACTTTCATTGGATTCTTCATTTGAATGACATGTTGAATATTTATGTATTTTATTTGGATGTGAAATAGCTAATTATCAGTTCTTGGTTGTTGGATTTATTAAAACAACATGAGGCATCTTTACAGACGGTAAGAAACACATCCAGTTTACAGTTTTGGTTAAGAAATCTGTGTTTGTTGAGGACCACAGCATTTGAAGCATATTTGATACATTGTGGAGCTTTAATCCATTTATAGGCATGTTATTATTGGTGGTTCATGTAGTCTGCAATTGTTGCATTAGTAGTTATGCTAGCCCTTTGTTCTGTTGAACAAGAGGCTCTTTCATAGCTATGTGTTTTTGTTGCAAACTGACAGAACCTTTTATCAGATTTTTCAAGCTATTGATTTCCATGTGTACTAAGAAACTTATTGCTATATCCGATCTTTTGGAAAGAATCCTGGTACTTATTAGTTCCTTTGTCAAGCATTTCAATCGACTTCATCATAATTGGAAAGTGTGTAAGCCTATCTGCAATACTCCAGAGTTACTTAAGTCCATGAATTTTGAAACCAAATCCATAGTTTATATATCCCATTTCTGAAGATATTGCAGAATGATCGAATCTTTGAATCATCTGCTGCTAAAACTGCTGGTAAGACTGAGACTGTGCAGATGGTGGAGAGCGAGGCTATGCAGATGGTGGAGTCTTCTGTTGCAAAGGGCAATGTGGGAGGTGACCGATTTCAATGGGAGGTTTCGTTTTTATACTGTTTGCTCATTGCTGAACTTAATGAGTGGGCTGACCTATTTCAATAATAATAATAATAAAAAGCAATAATATAAGTACCATACTACCACGAGACTTTATAAAATTTTAGTTACCAATTTTTTTTTGGTCAATAGTCCAGATTTTTTATAAAAATTTTACTTTTAGATTTTTTATAAAAATTTTACTTTTAATAAATAGAAATTACATTTTTTTATTGGAAAACATAAAATACATTTGACCTTGAGTCCTTGTTTTATTATTTTAAATTGCGACACATGCACACACGTAGGAAAATAAGGAAAAAACAGGTGGTTCCTCACTTTCAATTCAATGCACACTATTCCACCCGCTATTTGGCATTTTCTGGGGAACGGTCAGTTCTGAGAGCAAAGTGTCATGAATATTCTCATAACTTCCTTTAAGGGCATTCCACAGTTCTTTGGGTGTCTTCAACTGAAAGTACTCCCAGCGTAGGTTATGATCAATATGTCGCCTTAGAAACATTAAGGTACTTGCTTTCACGTTGTTAGACGGTCCATTGTCTTTGGGGTCGGTGGGAGTTAAGATGGTGATAGTGTAGTTTTTCGCCACAAAGGCGGTTTCCACCTCAGAAACCCAATGATGGTACTCAAGTCCTTTTGAGTTCAAAATGTCAAATTCAGGTCAAGTTGGATTAGCCATTTACACAAACAAGAGAGAAGATATATAAATTACGCAGTCATAAAGATATACACGTGAATTATTTTCCAAGAATATGAATTACATTTCAAGACTAAGATTCGTAATGGTCACGTTATTTTTTCGATGCTATGTAAAAATGCTTTATCACGGTAAGTTTGTATTTATAATGCGCATGAATTTTCATTATTAGGGCAACTCAATTTATATATAGCATACTAAATAAGAAATAACCATAGCATGTTTAATAATGACAAAAACATAGCATATAAAAATCACAATTATATAGTGCAGTAAGCAATAGTAAAACTTGCTAAAACATGCTAAAGAATTCCACATTAAAAACAATTATAGAAGATAGTAATATAAATTACAGGACATGCTCAAATTTCACAAATATATAACAAAATATAAGCTACACATAATAACAACAATAATATAGCATGCTCAAAATCTACGAATAATAAAACTTATATAAAATAACAAGGCATGCTAAAAGGATCAATATTATCTAACCAAACGTGCTAAAAAAGTTCTAATTATAAATAATTAAATTTACCGGAGTATGAAAATAAATAAATAAAAGAGAACATACTTGGTTTTGAGAAAACAAAACAATTCTAGCACACGCGCGTGTTGATGCAGACGTGCGTAGCGATGTTAGTAGGAATTTCGTCACCAGAGGTGGTTGGAAAACATTGCTAGAAGAGGGTATGATCGCTGATGGTAAAAGTTTGGTTGGAGGCTAGCTGGAGTTGGCTGGGGATGGCTGCAGGCGAGGCTAGTAGAAGGCAAGGGCTACTGCGCTTGCGTTGTGCAGGGCTCCTGGCATGCTTATGTGCGGTGGGCTGCTGGCGAGGCTAATCTGCTTAACAGATTGGCCTAGGGTTGCGCAGGGGTTTGCTGAAGTTGTCGACAGGATGTGTAGGGGATGCACGAGAGGGCTGCGAGGCCTGCCCAGGGGATCTGCCGGCAGGATGCGCAGAGGCTTGCGGCAGGCTACGCTCAACACTGGAGCTAGGCTAACCTTAGAGAGGCTAACCCGGCCGGTTCAGTAACTTCCAGCGGCCGGTTCCGTGGGTTTCTGGTAGGTTCTGGGGTGACGCCACCAGTTCTGGGCTCCTGGAATTAAGGGTTTCGATATGTGCGACTGTGGTTTCTGAAATTTGAAGGCTACGAAATTAGAGTTTTTAGGCTATTGGCTCTGAGCGTGCTGATAATGTGTAAATGTAAAATAGGAATTGGTCTATTTATTCCATTAAAGAGTCTCTTTATATAGGGTGAGAATTATAATGATAATAACAATTACAATAATGACAATAATGGATGATTGAGCTGTAACCGCTAATTTCTTAATTCTCTCTTCGTCAATTATTTTAACGAAGGCACATAACATGTTTTTCTTTTAACAAAATTATATTTTTTATTGGAATTTTTTTTTTAGGGAATAAAACATAAAATACATTTAGGGTGCGACTATTGCCACCCTACCATTTTCTTAGTTCACTCTACAAACATTTGAATTATTGAAAGACTATATAACCCAAGTGTAAAATGACTAATAAGTACATTAATTTTCTAAAATCTAAATTTGTAAAGAATTTTTATTTATTTTTTTAGTTAAAGAGGATCAAAGGTTTTCACTCCTGTCCCGAAAGTAAGTGATGTTTTTATTATTTTAAATCGCGACACATTCACAGCCGTTGGAAAGTAAGGAAAAAAGCAGGTTCCTCACTTTCAATGCACACTATTCCACCCGCTATTTGGCATTTTCTGGGGAGCCAACCAACCTTCTCTCTATCTGGGCTGTTTCTGAGCTCCTCTGCATCATCGAAAAAAGGGATCTCTCTTGAGAGATAGAGAAGAGAAAAAGGTGAGAGAGAGATTAGTTTTGGGAAAGTCAGAATCTGAGCCTGGACTGTCTTACTTGAACACGTAACAAGAGTCTTATACTTGGATCAATCACCTTTCCGTCAACTCACAAATCTTCATTTCATCCCCCTGTTTTATAGTCCGCCATATATGGATCCTGGGAACCAAAAGAAGAAGAGAAAAGATATGGGTCCCCCATCAAAAACAAGAAGCTTAATCAGCAATTCTCCGCCCCTAAAAAGAAGAAGGTTACTCAACATGGATTCTGTTTCTACTCAAGGGGCCTCTTCTTCCTCTTCTCCTTCTTCCTCCCATTCATTGACATACGATGTGTTCTTGAGTATTAGAAGTGAGGATAGAGGCAGCAAATTCGCCCGCAAATTACACAGAAATCTGGTTGGGAAGGGGATGAGCACCTTCAATCATCGCATTCAGGATCCAGAGGGACACGCAAAAGCAATTGAAGAATCAAGTAGTTTTATTGTCCTGCTCTCTAAAAAGTATGCTTACTCGGAGAGTTGTTTAGATGAACTTGTTCATATCCTTGAGTGCAAGAAATCTAAGCAACAACTGGTTTGGCCAATATTTTACAAGGTAGAAGACCCCTTCGAGGTAGAACACCAGATCGGAAGTTTTGGTGAAGCACTAGCAAAACATGGCAACTTCAAGAATAACAGGGAGAAGGTGTCGAGATGGACAAGAGCGCTGTCGGAAGTTGCACATCTATCTGGGTGGACTTTCACAAGTGGGTATTTTCCAAACACCTAATTTTTTTCTTCCCAAATTACTAGATTAAATTCCATATACTCATTTTGTGGCCTAAAAATATAAATATTTAGTATTGGAAATTAATCCAAATGGTCATGGCACCAAAAATATGTTAGGACGAAATTTCTTAATGTAGTTCTTCAATGATTCTCTAGGAAGTTTTAATTCCTGCCGGAAAAAAAGAAAAAGAAAAAGCGTAGCTAATTAAGTTGTGCATTCCTATCATTATACTGTATGTTGAATTGATGTTGAGAAACACTGGTAAGGAAGATTTCCCTTCATTGAGCAAGAAAGTTATCATCATAAGAAATTTATCCTAAAACATACAAAATTGATAAAGAGAAGGAACGTCACCATTTTATATTAGATATCTCGTATGTGGTTCATCTGGCAGGAGTCAATTTAAATCCATTGATAGCATCATTGAAGATATTTTGGCACAATCATTAAGACATACTAACTTAAAACGTACCTACCTACCTGTGGCAAAGCATCCTGTTGGAATAGAGTCTCGCATACAAGATATGCTGAAAGTTTTAGAAGTTGGTAAATGTGATGTCCGTATGGTAGGGATACTTGGAACTTACAGATGTCCAGAAGGATTATTACACAAACCTCATTCAAGTAGCATCGTCATCTTGAGGCATACTAATCAGTGTGCAAGTAAAATGGGATAGGAAAAATGAAACCCATACTCAGTATCTGTGTGGTTTCAAAAAGATAGAAATGGAACCCATACTCAGTATCTCAATGATTTCAAAAGGATTTTATGTGTCCCTAGATATATATACTGACATGTGCAAACAAAAGGCAAACGATTGGATTTTGATATGTTTTAACGTTTCATAATTTGATCGATGACTGTGGATCATTCTGTCAAACTCTGAGGCCAAAATATGAACTTTGGGTGAGGTATATATATATAGTAGCCTAGTAGGAAACAGCTAGCTAGTATGTTGATAATTGTCTAAATTCCCTGTCGCTAATTTCATGCATGCACTACCGTTTACTCATCTAGTCATCTGACATGGAATGCATTCCTACAGTTCGAGAGGATACATGCAAGATTGGCTGTCCCACTGTTTGTACGGCTGCTGAAATTACAGAGTAAATCTCAGTAGCTGATGTCATGTGTGGATAGAGTAACTCCATTTGTTGAAATCTAGTTTATGTATTGCATCTACTGCTGCCTTCTTAGAAGATGAGCCAGTTTCGAGTCTTTATATATGGCAGCGTTGTGGTGGTGCCTCACAAGCTGCATGGTGCACCTAATAATGCCATGACAACAGGACGCAAACCTCTCTACAGAGGTAGCGGTTCGTGATCGAATATAGCGTCTTGTCAGAAAGGTTTGGTGATTGGTCAATCAGCAGTCATGAAAGATGATGATGAAGACCTTGAAAGTGGAAAACCAGTTGCATTCCCTTCAGAGAATAATCTCAAAGTTATTTTCTAGTCCTAGTTGTGATGACGAAAGTTTCCTGCTGCCTTCCATTCTTGGTGACTCGCATGGCAATCCTGACCGTCTTGGCTTCTGGATGCTTGTTCTGATGGATGAATTATTACTCACTTTACTGATTCAGGGATGCTTGTTGCTCAATCTTCTTGGCTCTTGCTATGTCTTCGACTTACTCGCTATAGATTTTGTCTTTCTAATTTGATCAGCTGCATTTGTTTTTGTTTTTGTTTAAAACTGCATGTTTATAGTTCTCTTCAACAGAGATGCATTAATTTACCCTTTGCAATACACCATCTCCCCACGGCCATAAGAACAATGGTTGAGAAAGTTTTGTGTTCTTGCTACTCATAAAAGAAATTGAAGTTTCTATTGCTCTAGGTTTCTGCCTGTATTTTGCAATTCAGATAGTCTGGTATAGTCAAAATGATCTCCACCGGCGTGACTTCATAAGTTTTTTTTTTTTTTTTGGTTACAACGTGACTTCATAAGTTGTAGGTACCTCACCTACCAGAACCACTATGCTCACCAATCAACTCTATTGACTTTACTCCTTTGAAATAATAAATTGTACAATATCACCATGAAAAATCACTAGGCCAAAAAATGAAACAGACGACGGATATTTTTCGTTGTGGGATATTGACAGCCACCGTTGTGTATCGGTGCGTTGTGTGATGAAAAATAGCACAACGGTGATGTACCGTTGTATGATATGAAAACAGTCGACATACTCTTGTTATCAGCGTTGTGCCTTCTCTCGGCAGATGGTAGGCAGAGCTGTCGTGCAGCTATGCTGCGCATGGTTGGTGCATGCATCAGACAACGAAACTTGTTTCAATATGTTGTTGGAAAACATTATCAGACAACGTTTTTTAAATTTCACTGTCTTCTGATTTGTCGTCAGACTTCAGTTAGAGACTATGGTTGTTGTGTAGCTTAGTTTTGGACAACGTAGTTCTGTTTTTATAGTTGTGTGAGTGTAATTGAGAGGACGCATTTTTGGTGAAACCATTGTGTGATATATATATAAGAACGCATTTGTTACAGTTGTGTGAGTGTAATTGAGAAGACGCATGTTTGGTAAAACCATTGTGTGATATATAAGAACGCATTTGTTACAGTTGTGTGGGTGTAATTGAAAAGACACATTTTGGTAAAACCATTGTGTGATATATAAGAACGCATTTGTTATAGTTGTGTGAGTGTAATTGAAGAGACACATTTTGGTAAAACCATTGTGTGATATATAAGAATGCATTGTGTGAGTACCCGGATTTTGGTGTATTGAGACAACGTAACATTAACATTAAATCTGTTGTATGACAATTTTTATTGCCTGCATTTTGTGCATTACTAATGGTGCTCCATTTGGACCTAATTATTAAACAGTGATCAGTTGTAAAGAAATCATATTGCAAACTATCAAATGAATAATCCAACCCATATTATAAACCTCAAATGTTAAAATTGAGCATTTCCCAATCATCCCATCCAAAATAAAAAGAAGAAAAGCACTCAAATGCATGTCCATCTACTTGGGACATCAAAAGCTGGTACAAATACATAATATTTGTTCTAAAACATGCGACATGGTGCATGGATATTGTACCAGCAGAGAAGCACGCCAAAATGATGCTTTCCTTCAGCAACAACCTACGTCATGGGAAATGCTTTCCTTCATCTCCTACACATACGCCTTGACCACAAACTTTGCCCACTCATTTCGCATTTGATCAATGTCTGCTTGGGTATAGTGGCTGCTACCTCTCCTCTCCCACTGAAACCAATGTATTATATCAAAGTGAGGCAAAGACATGCATAACTGTTATGTCCACAATCTCAATAGAAACCAAGCAAAGTGACTACATTTATAGGTGGGTTTACCTTTACAGGAAATAATGACAGGTCTTTATCCTCAATAATATCCCTCATGTATCGCATGATAAAGTACCCACACTCCTTGTTGCTAGGTTGGGGAGGAATGCCCTAAAAACAAATGATCATTAAACAACAAACCAAATACTGTTTTTGCAAGACAGCTATATACATAGGTGAAACTTACAGCCAAATTTTTCCACATAACTGAATTCCGGCCTTTCCTCTTCCTTTCAGAATTATACATACCTAGTGCATTACATCAGAACAAGAAAATGAAGATGTGAGAGAAACAGAAGGGGGAAACATATATTTTTAAATAGATATAATGATCTCAGCAATGCATTATCTATAGCAGTGACTTACGTTTCCACTATAGACATCCAATCTCCGGTGGGTAAGCGTCTTTTCAGAGGATCCAAAAAATAGGCAGTGCCTTGGTCCGGATCAACAATTGTCAACATCCAATGATCACTACATGCATACAAAATAGTCATATATCTTGTAATAGAATATATGTTCAACATGGCACAAATTGATTGCAAACAATATACGAAAAATAGACCTTTAATGGACTTCCCCCGAGTTATATGGCAACATGAACATTTGTCCTGGTTTTGCAGTTACAAGCCTATCTCTAATGTGTTGGGCCCTAACAGTTCCATTCCCAGACCCACTTGCACCAATTAGAGAAGGGTCAATGAATGCAACCATGTCTACCATTTTATAAGCAATCAACTGCTCATAGAGATACCTATCAAGCATTTACACCAAATAAAATACTTTCAGCAACCATACTTGCAGCAATGATATGTAATGGAAAATTTGAATTTTTTTTACCTTTGATACACAGCAATGCAAGTTCCACTAACTTCCCTCATGCTTGCAAGTCATCGAACATCTGACCCCATTAGAAAGGTCTTGCGAGAATATCCAAAGACATCAGGTTCAATGTGGAAGCTGATGGTACGCCCGTCTCTGAATTTGTCTTCACCCCACTGACATAGCATCTTCAATGATTCTGGTAATGTAGGTGCCATTGATGCCAAGCTAAATTGTACCTCTGAGTCTTCATTGACTGTCTCTTTCTTTTTCTTTTTCTTCTCAGCATTATCCTTCATTGACTGGCTCTGATACAATTCAATATGCTAGCACATAACAATATAATTCCACAATGGCAATACTCACCAGTCCTTAACCCCCAAAATGGCTTTAATGCAGTTCCTGGAAGTGTTGATGAGCTATGAATCTGAAAAGCGTAAAAGCGTATGATAGTTATATACAAGTTATGAAATTTTTGAAGAGGAGTCGATTGATAATATTTATAAATTGAGATAGTTACAGCTTGTTGATAAGGAGATCAAGCAATCATATATCAACCATAATCACTTCCCTCAAATGATTACTAAAATGACCCGCACACTAAGTGCATACCAGGCTAACACACAACTCATATAAACTATGAAATTAATACCAAATGGATAACCAAGACCCAACTGCATTTATCCTAAGCTTGAACCACATCAATTTCATGTAAATTAAGAAGCCAATTATGTTTCTTCTCATTGCAGTCAAAGTCCATTTAGAAGTCATTGCAGAACTCAATTTTCTAGCTTCTACATAAAACAAGACTTTAGACTCAAAAGAAAATCCCATAGTTTCTGGTGGCAGGGAGCGGATAACTTTATTAGCTTCAAGGTGGTGATTATTTAATGATCATATTAGGTGATCATAGGGGGCTGACCTTTAAACTAATGGCATCGTTTGGTCAGATTGCCTAGTAGGTCAACAACTTCACTAAATTTCTTATACTAATATTTACCATCACTAAGAATAGGTATGTGGGGGGTAATAATGTTGTCCGAACAGTTTATGTTTATATATATATATATATATATATATATATATATATATATATATATGTATGTATGTATAAATAACACTACACAAGATTTGGCATACTGCCAACTTGCACAAAAGGTTAGGGAAACCAGAAAATATGATAAATTTTATGATCATGATATTACATTAACAGAAGACACTTCCTTGATGAAATTCCAACGCTAATATGGGATAAATTTTCAATTCCATACTTAGCAGATTCCAACTAGGGGGCAGACGTGTACCTCTACATAAGATCTATGATCTCTATTATGTTTCATATAACTTTATTAATTAGATGTATGGCATATTAATTATGAAAGCTTTGAAATCATGATCTAAGATTTTCTAACACTATAGTCTTCTTCTTACTGATATTCTAACCAGCCCAAATCAGAGCAGAGTTTTGCTGATGCAAAAGGTGATATGCTTACAAACCCAGAACACTGAAAACATCCATGTTCTAATTCAAAACACATTAAAAAAAATTCCCACGAGCCACAATCAAACAGAGGCAATGAAACTATACAAGCTTCTCAGAATTCACCAATAAACCAATTCAACAACAATAACTATAATGAATCCAACAAGTACGATGAATGCCAAAATAGTAAATCTCAACATATTCACAATATCAAAACTGATATAAAGGAAACAACAGATATAGGAGGCTTAAAGGAGGTTTAGTTTTCCCTAACAACTAATTGGAAAGAATACAAAAACAAAATAAATCAATATCCATACATAAGAACTAAATTAGATAAACTATAAGGTCTCACTTGCAGCATTTAAGACAGAATCATATTGGAATAACATAAATCAATATACTTATCTTCTAATTATTTAAAGCTTTAATACATCCAGAATAAGGCTCTTTGATATGAAAATGCTTGAAGAACAAATGCTTGAGAACAAATATAAAAGCAATTGGGTTTACTTAGTTGGTTTATATAAACATTTAGAAATAGAAACCCAGAGAAACTGTGGTCAACTAAGAAAACCCATAACAGAGGACATTAATATTTAACCATCGAGGAGAAATTGAAAGGGAAAGAAGGTAACATTTCACTTTTCACAGCAAACAAATTTCCTAATCTAACCAACCATCACATTCTAAATCAACCATAACCTGTTTCTACAGAAAAGGAAAACAGAAGAGAACTAACATTTGTACCATGAACAAAACGATAGCAACAATGGCTTGAATGTTTTGCTGAAGAAGAATGCCTTTAACCCATGCTAACAACTTGGAATCAATATACCCACAATAGCTTCTTCCAATTCCGAACTAGAAAACCCACATATGCCAATGAAAAGTTCATCAAATCGACACATGAAAGGCAATGAATAATCACAAAACCAAATCGAGACATCCCAAACAAAATTTAACTCACCAGTTCAAGTAGCCGAGAAACCCCCAAATCAAGTAGCCCAAAAAGCCCCGAATCCACAAATGGAACCCTAATCTTAGCAGATTGAAACCCTCTTTTCCTCCTTCTTCTTCCCACAAATGAAACCCTACTCAAACTGAGTAGAACCCCTAACCCTTCTCTAAGCGACGAGTAGAACCCTATTGATGAGAGATGGCGACAGTAGAACTCCTAACCCTAATTCATGAGAGATGGCGAGACGGTGGATGATAGTATTTTGATGAGGGGTGATGCAGGTCGTGTTGAGATGAGAAGTTTCGCCATGGTAGCTCTGAGTTTTTTTAGGAGAGAAGAGGTTGTTCTTTTGTCTAAGTGTTGAGGAAACGGCTACCCACTTTGTCTAAGTGTAAGTGAACACGAAGTCAAAGACCTAAGTCAAAGACCGTTCTTTTAACTTGTTTCTTTTTTATTCATGAATCAGACAACATATACATTACGTTTTGTTGTTTGATTATGTACAAGTTAAAATTTAGCTGAGGTTCAAAGGAGGGAAAGTTCCCGCTATATTCAATGACTTTGGCGCTAGAATAGGCATTTTCATTCACACAATAGAAATAAGAGAGTTATGTTGTAGGAACTTACAATATGATTTCCAATATGTATGTTTTTGGGGGAATGAGTAGCATTTAGTAGGGATTCCCAAAATATCTTCCTTGATCGTACAACACAAAGTAAAAAATTATTGTATGACATTCTGCAAGTTACTCTCATACAACAAAATTAACAATTCTGTTGTGCAATTTAGTAAAAATTTGGAGCCACATTTGAGTAAAAGTACGAGGGAAATATGCGCTCTTTTTTTTTTCATTCACACAACAGATCTTTTTTGCAATTGTTGTGCAATCACCTTCCAGCTAAAATCTTTTTAATTTTAACAGCTTTAGACAATGAAGCTTTCTTAAAAGAGTTGTATGATTCACTTTCCCACATCACACAACAAATTTTTTCTTTTCGTTGTGTAAAAAGTGTCGTGTGTTAAGGTTATTGGCCTAGTGAATGTTCCCGAACGTGCTGAATATAACCCAAAAGTCAAATTTATTTTAATTTAGAAATAGAACACAACAGTGACAACACAGAGAAAGCAGGAAAGAAAAACAGAGAGCTTAAGGACAGAAGTGCTGGAGCTCAATAGCTGAAGTGCTCATCTTCCTAATCATCGTCTTCTTTTTTTGGGTCTGATATTTTCCAAGTCTTCAACATCCTCAGTTTTATCTATCATGTCCAAGGATTAAAATACTGGTTTATACATGTCTATCGGAATTTTGAAAAAGAAAAATATTAGAGATATCAGGAATATATCGAAAATATTATGGGAAATTTTTATTTTTATTTTTTAAAGGTTCAATTTATTGAATTTATATATGAATAGATATGAATGTAAAATTCATCTACATTAAAAAAGACACTCTAGGTTATTTAAAAAAAAAAAAAAACACTCTAGGTGGCTGAAAAGACGCTCGCTGATTTACGAAAGTATAATAATCAGACTAAGATATATGACCCATATAATACAAATTGTAGGGATGAGCATGATAGTCATAGATTTCTTTACAGCTACCAACTGTTTTCCCTATAAAAGGATAATAAGGATGAATCCAACTGGATAACTGGTCATGTACTTTTCCACATTCATTATATCCATAAGCATTATAGTCAAATTGATTGTTGCATTCATGAGATTTATTTGAGGTCACAATGCGCTCTGTGCCTAAACTGATAGAGTCAAAACTTAAGGCAACTAAAGTAACATCAGATGGGGTACTTTGATCGTCTGAAACCTTCATATAATTGAGGGGATTTCTCTTTACCCAAATTTCCCTCAAGAGAATTACTCCTCACTTAGATTTGCTACGAGGGCATTTCTCCTTATTCGGATTTCCCTTGAGGGGATTTCTCTTCATCCAGATTCCTCTTGAGGAGATTACTCCTCACATAGATTTTCCTTTAGAGGATTTTACCTGATACAAATCTCCTGGAGAGGTTTCACCTCACCCAGATTCACCTTAAGGTGATTTCGCCACACCCAAATCATCCTTGAGAGATTTTACCTTGAGGCATTTTTCCTAAACAGGTTGCATTGTCTAATGTTAGGCACTTTCCTAACCAGAAACCGTTATTAAATTTTACACCCCTATGTAAGCTTCATATTCCGTAATGTATGTTTTTCTATAAATAATTGAGTAACTTTTTTTTATTTTATTTTTCTCTTTTTAAATTTTACAGACATTTCTTCATTTTATCAGAATATTTCCCAACTATATAATATGTCGGGAATATTTGACGATATTGGAGAAACATTGCAGAAATAGTAGAAGATAAGATATTTTCCCTCTATATATCATATATCGATTCCTCCAAAAAAAAGATATATCTAAGAATATATCAGAAATTCTTTAGATATGTTAATGCTCGATTATGTCTTCATGATCCTCACCAGCGGAGTACCCATCTTCTGAGTCACTATCATCTACCACATCTTCATTTTCATCCTGTAGCATTATCAGGTGAATCCCATAAGTTCTACAACGCACCTAATCTTGACTAGTATGTTTCAAATTAATTTGAAGCTGTAAGGTACGTGGCTCACGAAACGCAAACTTAACAAATGGAATATAGAGCAACCACAGCCCACACATGACCAGAGTCCTTCATCTTGCTTGCTTCGAAACTAACGAATAAGTACATATACTTTCTCCATTGATGTACGTGAATACCGAATACTGAATACTATAAGACTAACACGGAGTAATGGACATTATCATTTAGTTCAATAAGGCATTCAACAACTAACCATTTACTTGCATAATATTTGTGACTTAATTCCAGATTGCTTATTCATTAAGTGTCAAAATGACTAAGGCACAGAATTTGGTTAAACTTGGTTATCAAGCCAAGTGTTAATGGTACACCTAAGAATATGTGATTCTGTACTAAATAGCTTCCTTTATGGGAGAAGGCTAAACCGTAGGCTGAATCATGTATAAACCTGGTCCTTGCACTGTCACTATCATCAGACATTCACATAATTGTCCCACAGAGAGTGTAGATAGTGAGCAGTGAAAAAGATCAGTGTTTGATATCAATGGCCTCTTCAGGTTTGTTGACTCTCTAAAAACATTTCACCTACACATGTTGCTGCAATTATATATATTCATATACTTTGTGTGTTTGTGTAACGTCCCGTATCTCAATTTACCTGTTTGCTAGTCATTTGGACCGTAAACGACCTTTACTTTCACTTTGACTGTCGTTTCAGTACTTTTAGTGGCCCTAAAAGTTGACTTTTTGTTCGGGTCAAAATTTGAGAAAATTTCCTTCATGAAAGTTGTAGAGGATGTTAAACTGAGCGCGTGCATATGTAGTACGTAAAAATCGGAGTTCGTATACGAAAGTTATGGCCAAAATACTAAAGTTACTATTCATGATAAGTTTCTATAAATAGCCGAGTTACTGTAGTAAGTTTCCATTTTCAGAAACTTATCGAGCTCTCTCTCTCTTCTCTCTCCCCGATTCTCTCTTCCTCTCCGACCCCTTCACCTTCTTCCAGTCATATCTCCTCCATCCGTCGATGGATTTGACGCATAAGGTGTAGTTGGAAAGCTCTCTTCCTTCTCTTCATTTATATGGTGGTTTGGTGAATGATTCTGGACTGTGGACAGTGCAGCAACGAGAAGAAGAGGACGGTCACTGTAGCAGTTTTAAGTCAACGTTGATATCTCCCGATTTCGGCTACCTTCGGTGATAAACCTTAGTCCATTGGAAGCGCCTTGAGACGTAGATGATGCTCCCCGAACCTTTTACAGCGATTTGAAGCGTGGAGGAAGAATTGACGGTTTGAAGTTTGAGGTTACTATTCACAATTTGGGTTCAACCTTCCCCTTAATTGTTGAGGTATTTCTACTCATTTTATGACTTTGTCACAGTTGAGAAAATTAATGGGTGTGTTGAGGAGGTGCTACTGCCAAATTTTGGTGGCTATTGGAGTTGATGGCGGTGGCGGCGGCTAGGACAGCTTTTTAATTTCAATTTCTGGCCAGTTAAATTCTATAATTATCATAGAGCTTATATATGAATTTTGGTAAAGTTTTGAATCGATTACAAATTTCCAAAGATTAGAATTTCGATTATCGATAATTGTGAATCCGATTGTCAGATTTCCTCCATATTTGTTTTAGAATCTGTAATCGACGAGTGGACAGTGTTGGTGAAGTTTGGTTGGTTATCGAAGAGGATTGAAGGAGTTGAGATTATGTGATTGGGTTGAATCCGAGAAGTAATGGAGATAAGGATTTTCGGGTTTCGATTAGGTTCGTAATTATTTATTCGAATTGTCGTTTATGGAAGTGTACTTGTGTATAGGATGATATATCGAGTTACCGCTTGACGAAGGAACTCGTTTGCGTGGTCGCCAACTAGTACTGTGAGTGGACGTTTGATTTTGAATATTGATGCATGCATTTATTTCTCTAAAGTAATGCTTTATTTAATTATCATCTTTTATATTTTGAGCATATGATGATTTTCTATCGATAGTGATTTTGGTTTTTTGATTATAAAGTGATTTCAGATTGATTTGTGTTTTGAGATTTATGAAATATTATAAAGTGATTTCGGGAATGAATTGTTTTCGGATTTTAAATGGAATTTTTGTTGAGGAAACGATTAATCTAATTATCCTTTTATCGTGTGGGACACTCTGTTGATTTATGTGACTCGTTACGAGAATTTCCGGGTACGGTTGGGAATCGTACCAGTGTTTTTTTTATATTCGCGGGACTTATGTGGAAGCCTTATAGATTTACTGGATTTTGAATGGTTTTTACCCACCAACCTGGGTCGATATATTTTATTGCTAGCTTGCCTATTAGTACTCCTCCCTGCTTACTATGTGTTCATGGGTGAGTAGAGCAGAGCATGGGATGCTCCAGAGTGTGGGACACTCCAACCCGAGCTTATGAGGCTCCCTTCTTTCATATGGTGATACTTCTTCCCCATATCTTATCATTGCTTGACTAGCGGGGCTAGTCCGATTTTCACTGTAGCCAGCGGGGCTGGTCTTATCTTCTTGAGAAACAAGATTTCGGTTTTACGATATATTTTTCTAATGTTGTGACTAGCGAGGGTAGTCGGTTTATCGTTTTGAAATTCTTGGATTTAAAGCTAAATGTGTTTTCTAATTGTTGCATGGATCGGTTTTTAATGAAATAAATGTGGGAAAGTATTGAATCCTTTTTCTTTTAAATTGTTTATTTTTGTCCACTCACGCTAACGTTTTTCGTCTATTTTCCCTTAGGCCTTTCGGTTTCTAATGCCCAGTTTGCAGGCGTTATTAGTTGAGGTCGGGCGTACATGGTTCGAGGCATAGTTGACTAATAGCTTCCACACTTCTTTGTTTGGCTCTGATCTATTGTGGGTTAATGTTTTGGGTAGTCCACTTTAGGGGTGACTGGCCAATTCTCAGTAGAGTTATCTCTAAGGTGAACCCCGCAGTTTGTATCTATGATTTTTGTGTGTTGACTTACTGTAATAACAGTATCACAGTTTACAAATACTAGCTGTGAAAGAGTAGAAATGATCTATACATTAGGACAAAAAAAAAACTAAACGATCGAGATGCTGAAATGCGATCGAAAAACAAGCCGACAATAAATCCCTAAAAATGGCCAAAAAAAAGAGATTCCTTAGTGGGAGGGGCCTCTACACACATTTTCACACGTGTAAACATAAAGGCAAATGATTAGATTTTGATATGTTTTAATGTTTGCAGAGACATCATTATGGTATATATAAATCTAAGATCCACCCAAAGTTCGGGTATTTTGATTTAGACACCCTTAACGTCATACTTGGCTGAATTCTTCAAATAGGCCCAAATTTTAAAATGGGCTTCTTTTCTGTTTCCTTGTGAATCATGATCCTTGATCCCTAAAGTTTTCTCAATCCCAAATTTGATGTGGAAACCCTCAATGTACTGAGTGAACTCCAAGTCTCAATTTTCTTATCTAAATCCCGGAGACACGCATCAAAGTCTATTTCCTTATGAGCGCACCAGATTTTAAAATGGACAGCCGCAGCAAAAGCCCAAATTTGGCAAGGACACCCGAGAAAAGATTGTTGGAGGCCCAAAACTGAAAAGGTCCTCTCAGGAGTATTTGCCACTTAGGAGCGTCCTTGTTCACTCTGGGTGTCCGCATTTTATCGAACAACTGGTGTGCGGCGTTATTGTTCTTCAATAGCAAAAAAAAGGCCATCACACTCAAAAGCTTGCTTCTTGTTTGTTCTTTGCACGTGCCACTGAAGGGAAAGCACTTCGCATTTCATCGCGGTCTGGTAATCACAGCACTTCTTCACTCTTGTTTTTTTTTATCTCTTCTTCTTCTAAATTCTTGAACTTGTTGGTTTGTTTGAATCGGTGCCTTGGAAAGGAAATTTGGAGGTTGGGACTGGATTTTTTTTGGCTTTGGTGTTTTGAAAGAACACAGGGAGGATAAGGAATTGTGTATTGGTGCTTTGGTCCTTTTCTTTTTCAACAATTCTCGGTGCATCATGCATGTTTTCCTTTCCAGTTACAGTTGGTGAACTTCAGTGATGGTGCTTGCTTCTGAGTAAATGAAGGCAATTCTAAATGGTCTTGACTTTTACCTTTCCAAAATATACCAATTCACCATCTTTTGTAAATCGAACTCAGTGGCTGGCTACTCAATGCTTGGTAGTTGCCTATCGAACTCTCGATAAGTTTGGAAACTACTGAACAGTACCATGTGTTTGAAAGCCAGCCACAATGAAAGTTCAGTAGCGACCAAACTTGCCAAACAGTGTTTCGATTCTATAGGAGTTAACCTGTGGTGAGTTCAGGGAGAATATTGGACTGTGCATTTTCAGTTTATCTTGAAATTTATTTGACCCATTTTTCTTGCTTATGTTGCAGGTGCTAATGCAGTTGAGTTCATCATCAACCACGCTGAAGTTTCAATAGCTTTTGTTCAAGATAACAAAATCCCTGCTGTGAGTTATTTTCCAAACTATTATGTCATTATCATAACTAGATATATTTTTGAAGCCAGTGATGTATTATATTTCGGTACTAGAACCTTCACAATCCAATTTTGTTGTAGTAAACATGATATAATTAAATACAAAGACCAACTTGCCTTGTATATTTTGACCCTTTGATTGTTATATTGGTTTCTTCCTATTGTGGTACTCCATTTATATAAAATTTATTCCCCTCTCCTTTCATGTTTTCTAAGATCCTTGGGTTGTAATTCTTTCTGCAGATTTGATCATGCTTTCCAAACTGTTCTGCGCATATAAAAGGTAGGTCATATACTATTTCCTTAGATACTTGAAATTCGAGGTCCAAGTTGTTAGGATTGTATCTAAGGTATACATCTATGTTGTTCAGCAATTGTCAGCTTCACAAATGTTTCTAGCACCCAAAGACAGAAGATCTGGGGGTATCTTGCTTTTCGTGGGAGGAATTCTTTTAGTTGGTAATTTCTTAACACTGTTTATCTCATATAAGATCTTGTTTTACCAAAGTAATTTGAGCAATATAAAAATTAAATCATGAGTAAAGAAAAGCAATATAAAAATTATATCATCTTTCATCTTCAGAGAATATGTCAGAGGCAATCTTCCATTACAATCTTCCTGTTATGCTATCTCAGCAGAAAAACCCATCTAGGGATTTGCAACCTCCGCCTCCACAGCCACAACTAGCTTCAAATTTATCAAGCTGATAAGCATCCATTCTCTACAAGGTGATTATTTGATTTCCAATTTGTGTTTTCCGATTCTATTTCATAATTTTTTCTACGTTGAGTTGTATGTTGTCATGTGTAATTGGATAATTGTAGAGTTAATGATCACAGCCCCATTTCATTCTGGAATGGAGGTACTTCTAATTACGATATTAAGCACATCCATATGATTTTGATTGACTTACATGGAGATTATCTGAAATTTACAGTTGGCTTTGAAATCTTATGGTAGCTAGGCATAATTTCTTTTCTGTTGAGATGTTATATCAGAGGGTCTCATAAAATCAAAGTATGGAAGAAATTGCTCGTACAGTAACTGCCTATATTATGAGGACTTGAATTACAAGCCTTCTTCTGTAAAGTTTGCACCAAGCAATAAGCAATACACTTCAATCATAACCATCATTCTCCCACTCATACCCCACTGACGTCATTTCCATATCCTTCTATTTTCCTTCCCTGCCAAGCAGAACTCCCTACCTCTCTATTCCTCTTACTTGCCAAGAAAGAGTTCTACTATTGTGTTCTCAATGACATGGTCTTTCCACCTTAAAATGACTCCCTTTCACCTAACTATGCACTAATATATACCCTCCCCCCTTCTTCACCTTATGTTCAACTTCTCCACCTTAGTACCGTACTCTCTCTCAATAAACCAATCCACAAACACATCAACAGTAAAACAATGACACCCCAATACCTCCTCATTATTCTTTTTCGTGATCTTCTTCTTCCATTTGCACATAATTTCTGCTCAATCTCCAGCAGTCGCATATTTGCTTCAGATTGCTTATAGCTGCATATTTGCTATTCCTTTTGGACCAGTTTTCTTTTAAGTTCACAATTAAGGTGCAGAAATAAGACAAATTGGCGTCATCACTGAACATAGAACATTTGAAAATATATTGAGAACTTGCAATGCATGTAAGAGGCAATATTTAGTCCCAAAAAGTTTATCACTTCCAACAACGAGACATCAAAAATGAAATTGTATAGAAATAGAGTTGTGCATCTTTTGTTAATCGATCAGCATATTTCACTGTATCATTTGGGCAGAAGAATGATTAATCTGCAAGAGCTTTATGTGTTCTGCAGCTTTGCATTAGAATTATGCATGCAATGGATAAAGTAAACCAATTCTTTTCTCTAATTGAAGCTCTGATGTGCCCTTTGACCTCGTAGTATCTCCTCTCTTCTAACCATATTGAGTCCAACGATGTGTCTTCTAGCTCATGGCTCTCATCTTTTTCCCACCAAATCCCAGGCCTGTAATCATTTAAAGTTTTGATGCAAAGCTGTGGGTCTCTCTGTTCTAATTGAAATTGAATCCTGATCTGATATACCTTTCATAACTTACGTGCTAAATAAGGCTGAGATATGTAGATGAAGCAAAGACACTGTTGTTTTTGCTACTCACAATGTCCGGCAGTAAAACTCCGATGCTGTAAACATGTGGTTCCTATGCTTAATCATTATGTATTTTCATGTTCGAGGGCAATTTATTGCTTTTGGTTTCCAAATAATTATGAATCAATATGTTTTTGACTCTACATGACACCATGATATTATCATCTATGGAAAGAATATTTAATTACTTGCTAAATTATCAAGAGGGAAAGAAACAGAATGATAATGTACCAATGTGACAATGTTCTATATGGGTTATTTGATGAAGTAGGGAGATAGTTTCTGGCTGTTTACACCTGTTTATTTGTGTTTGCAGTTGTATTAGACATTTACAAGATTAGATGTATCACCTAGAAGTGTCTCTTCTTACAAAAATGTAGAATAAGAAAAAGGCTGGGAAAGTGTTCTTTTACTGCATCAGGTTTGTGACAGCTACCTTGGCGTAAGGGCGGTTGAATCCTCTTTCTGCCACAACAGCTCTCTTATCTCCTGTCTGCGTAATTGGCTAAGACCTTCAGAAGCTGAGTTCTTTCAGATTTGGGAGCTTGTCATGTTTCGAAAGAAGATGGAGAGAGAGAGAGAGACATCATAGTTAGAAGAAGAGGAAGAGGAAGAGGAAGAAGTTTTTCCATCATCCGTCATAGCTTCAATTTGGTTGAATAAATTATAAAATGCAACAAAATGCATGAGTTCCTCTGATTTTCCTGAGTCCTTGATGCTTTATTTTTTGTTGAAACTTGGAAATTGAGTACCTTATTATGAGAGTTGCTAGGTCTGAAGACCACTAAATGCTGAAGAATGGAGTGGATTTATGTTATTTTGCATATGTATGGTCAAATAATGTTCAAATGTAGTGTTATGAACCTTGATTCCAGGTTGTCAAATAGCACTGGTAGTAGTTTATATATCAAGCTCACTGATTTAGTTTAATTTTGAGACATTGAACTGTAAGAGTCGGTATGACATATTAGAATCTGCTTCTTCTTGGCCCCGTGGCTGGTATGCTTAAATAGATTCAGCTGTGTATGCTTGAGCTTTTGGTTAATTTTATGCATCTGATGATGTTTTTCTGTTTAAAAAGGCATATGTCAGATTTTGGTACATGCAGAAGTGATAGGTGTATTGTTTTGTTGTGTTACTAAATTGTCCTTGCAATTCCATAGAAGTGGTCATTATATGTGTACATAAAAGTTTTGTTATGCCTGCAGATTTAAGTTTGTTTTTTTTGGAATAAACAATACTGTTGAATGCAGAAGAACATGTATAGCGTTTATGTAGAGCTGGATGAAATTAAAGCATTCAAGCTCAGGACTGAATACAATAGCAAAGAAGAACTATCTGATAAACTTGATGAAAGCAAACTGAGCAGCTCGGCAAGGTCCAGGAGGCAAGTTTGAACAACCTTGTAACGGCTACTTATTTATGTATAAACATCCTTCTATTTGTTTATCTATTATTCTTTTTTTACAAGATAAGGTTAATATCTTTCTCTACAAGATAAGGTTAATATTCCTAAAATCTAAACAACCTCCTTTCTTTATTCTTTACCTTGCTTGTTGGTCAGTCACTTCCACCCATTCGTTGGTCAATGTGAAATGCTCTTTTCTGTGGTCACGTGACTCGTCAGTCCACTTTGTCTAGAGGCAAAAATTAAAAAAAAAAAACAAAAAGAAGTTGAAAACTGTGATCAGTGCGTGCCTATTGAGAGCCCCTTCTTCATTTCACCAGCAATTAAACAACTCCTCAGATCTAATGGCCATCCAATCGAGAGCTTCTTCCTCATTCTCTTCTGTTCATTTTTCCACCCGTTCATACACACACGATGTGTTTCTGAGTTTCAGGGGCGAGGATACTCGCTACGCTTTCACAGGTCATTTGCACAGGTATTTGGTTCTCAACAGGATCAACACCTTCATAGACGATGAGCTTACAAGAGGAGAGGAAATATCACAAGCACTTGTCCGAGCCATTGAAGGATCAAAGCTGTCCCTTATCGTCTTCTCCGAAAACTATGCATCCTCAAAGTGGTGCTTGGATGAACTAGTTCATATCCTTGGATGTAGAAGATCAAATAACCAAATGGTTCGGCCAATCTTTGACAAAGTGGATCCATCGGACGTAAGACACCAAGGAGGCAAATTTGGTGAGGCAGTTGCAGAGCATGAGCGCAGATTCAAGGATGACATGGACAAGGTGTTAAGATGGAGAGCAGCTCTTTCAGAAGCAGCAAATTTATCTGGGTGGCATTTCTCGGGCGGGTATATCATGCATGCTCTTAATCTAGTGTGTGATTATTATACAATACTGTTCTTTTCCGAAGTAGCAAGGTTTATTTTATCAAATGTTTCATTTGATTTTAACACGGCAGGTATGAATATGAATTTATTGATAAAATTGTTGAAGAGATTACCGCACAAGTAAAAGAACCTATCTATTTGGATATGCCAAAGTGCCAAGTTGGGCTAGACTCTCGGGTAGAACATATACTTGAAATGTTAGATGTTGGCGGAAGTGATGTACGCATGGTAGGAATATGGGGAATTGGCGGAATAGGGAAGGCAACAATTGCTAAAGCTGTTCACAATACAATTGCCCATAAGTTTGATGGTAGCTGCTTTTTGGCAAATGGTAGACAAGGTTCAGAGCAACAGGGAGGTTTAGTTAACCTACAAAATATTCTTTTGTCTAAGATTGTGGGGCAGAAAGAATTGAAAATATACAACATTCATGAAGGAATCACTTTGTTGCGTGAAAGGTTGAGAAATAAAAGGACTCTCTTAATTGTTGACGATGTGGATAATTTGGACCAGTGAGAGAAATTAGCTGGGAGAACTGATTGGTTTGGTCACGGCAGCAGAGTTATCATAACAACAAGAGATAAGCATTTGTTGATTGCTCATCAAGTGAAACCAATATACAAGGTTCATGAACTAGGTCATTATGAAGCTCTTGAGCTCTTCAGTTCAAATGCCTTCAAGGATAATAAGAATTTGGATGATAATGAGAAACTGTCAGTTACTACTGTTGTTAAATATGCTCAAGGGATTCCACTTGCACTGGAAGTTTTAGGTTCATATCTATGTGATACCTCTATACATAAATGGCAAGCTATGTTAGATGGTTTAAAAAAAAATCCTCCTAGGCGCATTCAAGATATTCTCAAGATCAGTTATGATGGACTACAAGATACAGTGCAAAAAGTTTTCCTTGACATTGCATGTTTCTTCAAAAGTCAAAAGATAAATGACGTGATACAAATACTTGAAGGTTGTGACCGCATCAACCCCGAGCATAGTATTAAAGTTCTCGAAGAAAAGGCTCTCATATATATTGGTGGATATGGTCAGATTTGCATGCATGATTTGCTAGAAGAGATGGGAAAAGTTTTGAAAGAGTCTACAGAGCCTGGTAAGCGAAGCAGATTGTGGCATCACAAGGATGTGCAGGACGTTCTAACAGAAAACACTGTAAGTAGTTCCTACATGCTCAGATTTATATATATACATGGGAGTCAGGTCAGGGTGATTCTCTATGTCTGTTGTTAAAGAAGGAATAAAAATAAAAACAGTTGTTATTTATTATTAAAGTACTTGCTTCGCTAATACAATTGCCCTTTTCATACTAGGGAACAACTAAAATTGAGGGCATAATGGTAAGATGAAAAATTGCCCATAGAAGATGTGATACACTTGAGTCCTAAATGCTTCAAAAAGATGAAAAATCTTACAATCTTTATAAATGTCAATGGACTGTTTTGTGGAGAGGTTGTTGATCTCCCGTGTCAATTGCGGTTATTTGATTGGCCTAAATATCCACTAGAATATTTGCCCTCCAATTTTAATACAAAGAAAATGGTTCATTTTAGCATGCCTTGCAGCCGCATCTCACGCCTTGGAGAAAGATTCAAGGTATTTATAAATTTTCAATTATTAAATTCTTCAGACCTTACCAATATCCATTTGATTCTTTTTCTGCTTTGTTATGACAGAGTATGCAAAATTTGAAATCCTTAAATATGAAGGGATGTGAATTCTTAGCACAAAGCCCAGACCTGTCTGGAAGCCCAAACTTACAGTTCCTGGATCTAAGTTGGTGCACAAGATTAGTAGAGATTCACCCTTCGGTTGGATACCTGGAAAAACTTGTTAACCTGAATCTTGAAGGATGCTCTAAACTAGTGATGCTTCCTGGAAAAGTCAACTGGAGATCCCTGGAAGCCATTGATCTCGACCTCTGCGCAAGGCTGGAGAATTTCCCTGAAATTGTGGGACAGATGAAATACATGACATCCTTGATTCCATTCGGCACTGGCATCAAAGAATTGCCTTCATCCATTGGATATCTAATTAACCTTGAAGAGTTGCTGTTGCGTGATTGTCGAAACCTCACATATCTACCTTGCAGCATTTATGAATTGCAAAATCTGAAGAGCGTTTGTTTGTACGAGTGCCCAAAACTCGTAGGATTCCCAAATGAGGTGGACTTTGAAGTGCTTCCAATTTACTCAAAGGTTTCACATCACAACCGTAACTCTTTATCAAAAAGAAAGAGACGAAATGCAGGCAGTTCATTGGAGCCAGAGCCAGACACTAAATACAATTTGGCGCTTCCTTGGCTAAATCAATTCCATGTGACTCAATGCAATTTGTCTAATATTGATTTCCTCGTGTCCCTTGATTGTGCATCCACTTTAAATGAACTTGATTTATCAAGAAGCCCTATTGTTATTCTTCCTGAATGCATGATCAATAAATTTGTCAACTTGTGGGAACTCAATTTGAGAGGCTGCACGAGGCTCGAAGAAATTCCAGAGCTCCCACCAAGGATTGGCCGGTTGTATGTGAGGGATTGTGTATCATTGGAAAGAATGTCAAAGTTGTCAAACATTTTGGAGCGTAGAGAATCACAAATGATTGAGGAGATGGACTTGACTAATTGCTGGAGACTCTGTCAAAATTTGGTTCAGATGGCAAACAAGGAAGATGATGAGGTGCACGCTGATCTCTTCTCTCGACTCCTATCTTCTCAGCAATTCAAATTCACAATTACATTTCCAGTTCCAAGAAGCGGAGTTCCAAAGTGGTTCAGCTGTCAAATGGATTTCAAGGGGCATCGACGGTTTGAATTTTGTATTGAAACACTTGCACATTTCAAATGGGACAACACAGGATTGGCTCTCTATGTCGCTATTGATCAAAAGCTGCAAGATACTTCTGCTGTTTTCTCTTTTGAGGTCTGTATTCACATCAATGAAGTACTTGTTTCAAATCTCTTCCCACAACATGTTGATCATGTGTGGCTGCACTATGTTCCATTCCTTGAAATGTGGCGATTTGGTTATATGCGTCCATTGCCACCTTTTATGTGTCGAGTCATTATTTATCAACATAGTCACTCTGAGGCGTCCTTAAAAAGTGTTGGGGTCCACCTTGTAATGCCACCCAATGAAGACGTTTGTATGAAGCTAATCTGTTCAGAGAACCTCACCAGCAAATTTCTTGGTGGTGAAGTTTATAAGGTATCGTTTCCTTCCGTGAAAATTTCCTGATTTCAGAGATAATAACTGACATTTGTAGCAAAATGGAGGACTAACGTCTGAACAATAATGCTATTGCAGAACTTCTGGGAGAATTATCATCCCAAACAAAGGACTGACTGCAAAGAATTATATACTGATGCACAACTGGAGTACAAAAAGCTGTAATTATTACTAATATGCAGAATAGCAAATGTCTATGGGCCAATGTGATGAATACAGGTTTACATTTTCAAATTCTCCCTTTCTTTGATATCTTGGGAATTTCAAAATTGGTTTTAATATAACCTCTTTATTGGCATTCTCCAGTAGTGTGGATAGAGTTTAACTAATTTACCAAGCCCGGTTCCATGTAACTAATAAATGCAAAATTGCATTAGTGAAATATTAAATTTTTAATGTTGAAGCTTGATCTAGTGCACTAAATCTACTTCACTAAACTCATCGATGAACTTGTAGATGTTTTCTCTTCCGATAGCCACTGTCAAGGTCTTCTATTTTCTGAGTTTGTAGCATTGTTTTCTGAATTTATTTCCTCATTCAAGAAGTAAAGAGTCTAGATCATGATTGTTTCAATTGATCACAATGCCAAACATATATTTACGGTGTCTGGTTAGAATGATATTTAGTTGAAGTCATGTTTCAAGATATGGAAATCAAGTTTATTCACATGCAGTGTTCAATATATACGATTTAAATAGAGTTTCCTCTGGTGGAACCATACACAGTTCCAATATGCATACAACTTATCCAGCTCATCAGTTGAAATTTTGCATTTGCATGTGCATTGGCAGTCTTGTTTTAAGCTACTGAAAGGTTTAAATAACAAGAAGTTGGGATATCAGAAGAAAGGTCTTCCAGAAGACGAAGCACCACCTTGCCTGCACAAGCTTGACTTTAAAAAGGTCAATAATTCTATCCTTCATCATTCCATTATTTGAAATAGCTGGTTTTAAATTCACACAATGTGCTGCTTTCTTCTTTTAAGAACACAAACTACAAGAAATATAGAAAACTGAGAATGTGGTGTCCCAATTGTTGTTTTTGTTTACTAATTTGCTTGCCTGCATCTCAAAATATCAATCACAATCTACACAAAATGGATTTGTTGCTTTGCATATTATGTGTCCTTCTGGTCAAGTGTATTTTCAAAGCAACCAGCCTCACTACTAGAATTCTGTTCATTTACATCAGTCCAGAACCGATGTAAAACTAAATTTTGACCGATGTCTTTGTGGCTGATGTAAAAGATATGGACATCAGTATAAGCGCGTTTTTAACCGATGTCCCAGACAACAACCAACATCGATTCTAAAAAAAAAATCGATGTATAATCGTTATAATCATCATATTTTTGTATGTTAGGTATGTCTAATTCTTCATATTTTCACATTTTATGCTTAATAAAGTATATGTCGAACAATATCTACGTGAACATTTGCATCGATTTCTATTCCAGAAGCGATGTCCAGTACACTTGTAGACATCAGTTGCCATGAGTATTGTTTGTTCGTGGACATTTTTACATGTAGCTTGACACATTATTTTCTTAAGAACGATGTCTGTATCTTTAGGCGTTATCGGTTTTTTTTTAAGGACTGATGTTTCATTTAACACAGCACATCGTTTTCATTTAAGCAAAACGATGTTCAATGGTTTTATGTACATCGCTTGCTTTTTCTAGAACCGATGTGTTGTTTCATTGTAGACATCGCTTTTGTTTTGTGAAATCAATGTGCACTGGTTTTGAGTACATCGGTTCTGCGGACACAACTCAATACATTAATAATCATAAAACATTGATTTTCATTTTGATACTGATTTCTAATCTCTCAAGTGACTTCGTTTTCCTTGGCATTACTGTTCTGTTATGCTTTTATATACTTCACTTCATTTTGACAAGCGTGATGAGCTAAGTTTGCATCTAGTTGCTGCTAGGAAAATAAATGCATTTCATAATCATCCAAAAATTGGGGATTTCCATTAATTTTCTTTCCAAATTCATGATTGAACATATGTCACAAAAGAAAACCCCAAAACCTACAAAGGCTAGCCTAGAAACATATGAGCAACAATCTACAAAATTTCAACACCAAACTTTGCCTCAAAGCAAAAACTAGCCTCGCTCAAAATTCATCTTGGTAGTCAAGTGCAAGAGAAATATGTATTAAGCTAAAGGTTCACATGAAGTGAAGTTAACAGCGGTAACCAGACCAATGTGACTAGATCACCTTATCAGGCTTGCCCATCCATTTCACTTCACACCCTAGCTCTTCATATTTGGCAGCCAAATATTTGACAACTTGTAATCCAAGGCCCTGCAAGAGAATGAAAAAGTCAGTTTCACAGTGCAACATAAACCTAATGACAGTAATTTTTGGTATTACTAAACTAAACAAAAAGAAATACCGACATGACTGAGCTTAAAAGGTACTAAAAAGGCAGTGAATCTCAATACACATAATTCAAATCGGAATACCAAGTGAGAAAAAGCATGACCACTTTACCTTATCACTATCATCTCTCATCACATTAGTGGTCAAAGCCATCAACTTTTTCTTGCTACGCTCTGGCATTTCTACCAAGCTAATCAGCACAAAACCCAAGAGAACCAAATGCAAACGCAAATGCACATCAACATTCAAATCAATATTTTGCAAAGATAGTCTCGATAATACTCAAACATTCTAAATCTGCACAGAAAATACTGAAAATTTCCACTCCAATTAAGATGCATGATGCCTCACCCCTCCAATTAAGGTAGCGAGGATACTGAAGAGGAAGGGTAAGATATAGAATCTAACTGAGAGTAGGATGAGCTCAATCCGGTATCCATCCTGCCATAGCTGCTTGAAATTTGATCCTTGTTGCTGGTTGCTAGAACTTCCTGAAAATATAGAAGAAAAGAATAGTGTGTTTAAACTCGAATCTTTTCTTACTAAAGATATTACTCAAAAAATTTGTTGTTTCAAACTTGTCAAAGACTTAACTCAGATACTGATATTTGATAGAAAAATATAAACCCAACTGATAGTAGTGATATAAGTGCGAAAACAAGCAATTATATGAAATTAATAATATTTCATCCAAAAAAAAAAAAAGGAACAACAAATGAAACCTCCTTTTCCTTTATTTATCTTTTGTTTATTCAGTATAGATGGGCTTTTTCTGTTCCATTGGCTTCCATTGGCAAGCATACCTGAATCAGTTGTTGAGCCGCCTGAACCTGTGATGAGGTGCCTTTTATTTCCACTGTAGTTTCATCAGGTAGTCCCCTGCTCTCTTGTACAGTTAACAAGGCTCCACTACTACGACGAATAAATTCAATACTCCTTCCTTCAACCCCAATAATGTCCTCAGCATAAGACAGAAGAATTTGCTCTGTTTGCATAAGCTGATTATAGAATGCAGCAGAGAAAATACTGTTAACATAGAACAGAAAAATACCCCAATGATGTCCTCGACATAAGACAAAGAGGATTTGCATTGTTTGGGTAATCTCCCTATAGAATGCAGCAGAGAATATATTGTTATCAAGATTTCATACATAGAACAACAAAATACAAGACTGAAGCAGAATCAATCTCAAGATTACAGGGTTCTTATTGCTTGTGTAGCCCTATTCACACTAATAGTTGTTTCATGAACAACAACAGAAATTCAGAGTATATATAGAGAAACTGGCATATGCAACACAGCCTGACACATTCTGGCACTATAGGTTTCCAATTGACAACAATGTTTCACAATATCCCCTACATCAAGACATTTGTTCTCAAATACACCGAGTCCTTTTGTAAAACATACAACTATCAGGTTCCCCATACCATTAGCCATTGCTGGTTTGTGCAATCTCCTTAATATTTGTTTGTTATCAACTTATGCACAAAAGACATAGAGAAATGAAGAGTATTGCAATTCTATCACAACCTTCCTCAGTTGGTTTTTTATTTACATTATCAATGTCTACTACTACTTGATGCATGCACATTCCACAAGCATTTTGTCTTTCTATTTGCTGCATCTCTTTGGTGCGTTGCTTGTTCTGCAGCAGGCTGACCAACAACGTACACAAACATGCCTAAAAATTAGAAAATATCATTTTGCACATACTACAAGGGTCAATGGTGCAAAGTGAATGGACTTTTGGCTAAAATTGGTAGCTGTGGAGATTACGGGGGCAAGGATGCTAATTTGAGGATTTAGGTTGAAGCGCAGGTCTGATAAAAAATGGGTGGTTACTTATCTTCTAAATTTATTGTTTCTTTCGTTTATTCTAACTAAGGTTCCTTTAGGAGTTCCAGGGTGGATTACAGATAGGGAAATCCTCTTACACTTAGTGGGTAGATACAGTATGTAGAAGCTTTTTTTTTTTTTTACTGCAACGTAAATGAGCTTTGTTACTGCAACGTAAGAAGTATAAGCTAAAAGGATGAAACAGTAAGAAAGACGAACCTGAGTAACAATAGGAGCACCAGGACGGCCAAGTCCTGAAGAATGCATTGAAGAAAGAGAAGCCTCTTGTCCATAAATGGAAAGTCCAGAGGATGGAGTTGTGATTCCAATTGCGACTCACGGCTGAGAAACAAAGATTCCAATTGCGACTCACGACTCACAGCCAATTCCAATTGTGATTCCAGTTGTGTTCCTTTGCAGTGTGTGTGTTTGTAATGATTGACTTCAGTTCAAATTAACCAACCTTCCACAGTCCATCACTTGCTAAGACAGCAAACTGTGTCTCATCATCTATCGTCTCCGACATCACAAAAGGTTGAGAACTTAAATGTTTCTTCAAGCTCTTGTCACCGAATGCCCGTGCTACAGCCAACTGCCCATCAACACGTGGTACATCCCCTGAATCCATCAGAACATAATGTCACAATCCCATTACTACAATAGTTGGAACAAAGCATTGCTATGATAACCCTCAGGACTAGAGAATATGTCAATTATTGGTAATCAATCTCAGGCATGGAAGCCATTCTGAAGCAAATTAGGTCTCTAAGGCCAAAAGAATTCATACTTCCTCACTAAACCCAAACTAGTCTGTCTAATAAGGGATCACATCCAAGTAGAGGGTCACTTGTCCCTGATAAAAATAAGTGGATATCAACAAATTTCTTCTCATATGAAAAGCCAAGCAAGCTCAGTCCAAACAACAGAGAACTTTTTCATGTGTTTTCAAACCAATGAACCTGTATTACCTGGAAAGTTTGATACTAAAAGCCTAATGTCTACTCAATTATTACAAGAGCTTATCTTGAACCACAGCATGAGGGAACCTGAAAGTTAAGAAAGGTATTGTTGCCTGCTGCATATATTACCTCTTTCAAGATATTATTGAAGAGATTAGAATGCAAGTATTCAGGAATTTCATGACTCAAATGCCCATCAAAGATTGCAAATAGTCCTAGCTCATGGTCTTCAATTTGCTTAAACTGTGCAACAACATAGTCTTCCATAGCATGATGGGATTTTCCCTTTACCAAGTGGTAACCATGCATATATTATGTGACATCTTGCTCTTACCTTTGCCAGAGTCAGGGTCCGATGGACCTAAAACTTTTTCCTGCAATAAGCAAACTCAAAATGAGTTTCTCAATCTGAAACAAATCAAAAAATGAACAAACAACCGGCGATAGTGCTCAAAAAACAACATCAATGGTACAAAATGAGCAAGAGAAAGCAAAAACTTCATATTAGGGGAATCTAGTTTTCAAATTGCAAGGCATCAAATAACCCACTTGCACAAAAGCATATGACAAACATTTATAATAGCTATCCAAAAGCAGAACTAGAATATTAGTAGTTTTAACCAATTCAATGGGAAATATCACATTCCTGACAAAGCAACCAAATACTTGAACTCAATTATAATCGGAAGTTCAGAAATCAAACCCTGCCACCCTATCTCAGCAATTAATCAAAGCTAGAAACTCTAAACGCATCATATTCTTTTTAAATATGCTAGTCTTGGCTCTGGTACTCTTTTTATTATTCTTCATATATTTGATCAAAACACTAAACTTCCAGGCAACAACTAGATCTTCCACTAAACATTACTTACGAAATTGACTTGTCTAGTACATAGAAAGGGTATTATTCCTGCAACCTCATCAACTGAAAGTAGCAAAAGCAAAAGCAAAAGTGGGGTTTTGACTTTTGACACATCAACACAACCTCCTGCAACATCCATAAACCCAAACTATCAACAATCCAGAGTGGACTTCCAGATCTAAAATTAGAACTACGAAAAGGACAGAAACACACACAGCAAAGAAGTTGCAGCACCCAATTCAGACAAATGGGCTATTCTCAATCACCACATACAAGGATCTACAAGTAGAAGACTTTAGCCAACATGGGTGTTGCTGTAATCAAATAGAGAACCACTCATATGAAGATTGTTCAAACCCATGAAGGGAAATACGTCACGGATGAAAAAAGTCCAACTTTGTAACCATACCTTCATCTTGTGGAGGATTTCCTTGCCTGTCATGGCTGTCCTGATGTGGAGCTTAATATTGTAATAATAATAATAATAATAACAACAACAAAACAAAAACTGGGGGGATTGGAATTGGAGCACGGTGGCCAAGAAATGGAGGGGGGGGGGGGGGGGGGGGGGGGGGGGGTTTGTATGAAGGCAAGTGTTCAGAGACAGGGATGAGGATGATGGTGGTGTTCAGAGACAAAGACATAGTTCCAATACAGTTTCTCTACAACCGAACGATTCCAAACAAATCTAAAATCGGAAATCAAAAAATCTAGTTCACGATAGAGCTTAAAAGAAAAGCGAAGTATCACGAAGCTTACCCTTTCTACAGGCGAGCTTTCGCTTTTCCTTGCAGAAGACCCTATACACCTTGTCCTTCAACGAGCTCGGACAAAACGCTTTGGAGGGCGAACTGTGAAGAGTTGAAAAGGGTTTTGGAGGAATCAAAATCAACTCGAATCCCTCAAGCAGAAGAAATCGAATTTGGGTTTGGCAGGGGGAGGGCAGCAGCTGGAGTTGATGAGGACGTCGTCACCGTCGTAGTGGGAGGCGCGTAAGATGACGGACTGGACGGAGTCGATGCCGAAGCAGCCGAGGAGCTCTAGAATGGCGGCGATCGAGTTCGAGTAAGATTAGGGTCCAGAATGGAGGTTGAGTTTGGGAGGAGATCCAGTTTGCGGTGAGTTTAGAATGAAGGAGTCTCGCTAGGGTTTTCTGTTTCAGTTTTGGGGTCGGGCGCAATTTTTTTTCTAAGTGTGAAAGTTTTGAGTTTTAGTACCCGCTTCCTCATTTCACTTAAAGACTTAGCGCTTTTTGCAAAAATAGGTTCCCGCAAATTTTCAAACAAAACTTTTAACACCGGTCATTTTAAGAACCGATGTTAATGGTATACATTTAAATCGGTATTTTAGTAAAACGATGTTAGATTACTTTTTTACATCGTGGGCAAGTCTGACCGATTTAAAACATGCGATGTCTATGAACAGATTTCTAGTAGTGCCTCTTCCGACTTTAGCTCAGAAACCAAAAATTTTCCCCTGAGAAAAGCAGGTATTGGAAACAATGAGTAGAGGGAATTGCTTTTATGCTATGTGCCTATGTATGGGTTACAATAGAACAAATGCATCTAGTATTCACTTGTACTCTGTATATGGCCATTTCAAATATGCAGATGCTATTGGTCATAATAGGTCCTTATTGGACCTTTTGTACTTGTATTGGAATAATGTGTTACTGGTCCTGAACTATGATAAAATCTAAGACTACTTAATTTCAATCAAGATTCTCAAAGAGAGGAAACTGAGTGATGATGGTGATTAGAGAGTTCTGAAGTATAATGAAACTCAGATCTCTAGCTACTTAATGAGTTAATGAAATAATGCTCTAAATTTGTCGAGAATTGAAGGACAATATTTTCGTGTGATTGAGCTCTTCTAGAGGTTATGTAAATTATGAAGAACATTGAGGTGCTTGTTGATTTACATAAGGTAATAATTTTTCACTCCACCACCAACCATAGACATGAACTAATTTTCTGCCAAAATAAAGCACATTTTATGGGCTATCTATCCATTCTTTACAACATGCTATTCCCTGATCCATTATTACCAGATGTGCATATGTTCTTTAACGGTTGAAAACAGTTTATTACACCATGCTTTGCACCATCCATCCATTTGTCAAATACTACAGTACAAAATGTGTATAAGTTACAGATGACTAGAAGGATTATTACACAAACCTCACTCAAGCAGCATCATCATCTAGAGGCATACTAATCAGTGTGCAAGTAAATGGGATAGGAAAAGTGAAACCCGTACTCAATATGTGTTTGGTTTCAAAAAGATAGAAATGGAACCCATATTCGGTGCTCATACTCAGTATCTCAATGATTAATTTCAAAAAGATTTTTATGTGTCCCTAGAGATATATATTGACATGTGTAAACAAAAGGTAGACGATTGGATTTTGACATGTTTTAACGTTTGCAGGCACATCGTTGTGGTATATATAAATCAAATTGCCCCCAGTGGATTATTGCATTAATGGAGGTAATACTGTATCTCTGATTTTCAGATTTATGCACATCATGCAAGACACTTGAATGAAGAAGCTATGTTGTTGAGTGTGAAAGCGGTTGAACCATTGTATCTGATATTGGGGATTGGGTCTTACTAGGATGAATGTGGCTTTCTAAGTTTCTGGTCTTATGTTTCTATTTTGATGTTTTACAGGCCTGTAAAAGCCTTGCCATTACATATGTTTCACTTTATGACACCCTCAGTTTGCTCCCACTTTCCTATTAGATAATTCTCCACGTATAATACTTATAACATTTTCCACTGTCATTTAGTGAACTTTTAAATGTTCTTGACCTTTTCTTTTTCTAAGACTAGCGCTTTACCCTCTTTAGAAGTCTGGACTGAGCCCTGTACAATTATCGAGTAAGAAATGCTCGGTGGTTGCCTACCAAGCCCTCGCTGACAACTTAAGGTTCAATAGGAAATTAGTACAGAATAACTATGAAATGTTAGGTAGCCAGCCTCTAAAGGCTACGAAGAGAGTTGATTAACCAACCAATGAACAGTGTTTGAATTACATACAAGGTTATAGCCTTGTAAGGGAAGTTTTTGTCATTATCATAATTAGTTAGATGGTTAATTAAACACACTGTTGTCTAGCAACTTGTCTTATATTATGGTACTAGAATCTTCATAATTCAATTTCGTTGTACTAAACATGAGCTATGTTCCAAGACTAACTTGCCTTGAATATTTTGACCCTTCTTTAATAATTATCTTAGTTCTTTCCTTATATGGCACTTTTCTTTTCTATATAACGGTATAACCCCACACTAGGACTTCTCTCTACACTCCTCAGTAGATGAATTTGTTAGTTGATCTTTGCACTAAGGTTTTATTTGTTGACTAGTTCCTCTCTAGTTTTCTGAAGCTGTTTATATCTTAATTTCTCTGGTTGGCAGATTTGGGTTTATGGGAACAATTTTGAGGCGTTTCTTGCTGCTGTGGTGGTTTTGGAGGACAGGACAGCTTGCTGAACATCATTTCATCAATGACTGTAGATCATTGTGTCAAAATCTGAGGGCAAAATATGAACTTTGAATGAGCTATATATATAGTAGTATAGGAAACAGCTAGTATGTCAATAATTGTCTAAATTCCCTGTTGCTAATCTCATGCATGCACTACCGTAATCCGTAATGTTTACTCATCTAGTCATCTGACATAGAATGCATTCCTAGAGTTTCGAGAGGATACATGCAAGATTGGCTGTCCCACTGTCTGTGCTGCTGCTGAAATTACAGTTTCGAGTCTTTATAGCAGCGTTGTGGTGTTGCCTCAGATGCTGCCATGACAACAAGATGCCACGACAACAAGATGCAAACCTCTCTACGTAGGTAGCGGTCCGTGAAGATTGTTCTCAGAAAGGTTTGGTGATTGGTCAATCAGCAGTCATGAAAGGTGATGATGAAGACCTTGAAAGTGGAAAACCAATTGCATTCGCTTCAGAGAATAATCTCCAAATTATTTTCTAGTCCCAGTGTCTGATCACTAAAGCTTCCTGCTGCCTTCTGTTCTTGGTGACTCGTGTAAAACAACATATACAAATCAAGCTCACACTAATTACATGTTAAATAAAATAACCTTAGAAGATCAAGCATATCATTGATGTCCATGGTGGAAGCCATTGATCCAGCTGCATATATATATATATATATATATATATATATATATATATATATATATATATATACTCGCCAGAGAGGTAGAAAGAATTGGGGAGCTCGCGAATTGGGGTTAGAAAGGGTTTGAGAATTGAGATCGCGAATTGGGGTCAGAACGGGATCAGAATCTTGATTTAATCTCAGCCGTCGAACCTCATTAGAACAGATCCAAGGGCTGCTAGCCTATCCCTTAAGTTGGCAAAAAATAGGGATCCCTCATTGGAAGGGGACTGCATATATATATATATATATATATATATATATATATATATATATATATAGAGAGAGAGAGAGAGAGAGAGAGAGAGAGAGGGAGGTATATATATATATATATATATAGAGAGAGAGAGAGAGGGAGAGAGAGAAGGCTTCCACCACTAAGGGATCCCTTTTTTTGGTCTTTTATAGGGATAGGCATTAGACCAACTTTTCGATCATATTTTCACATCTTAACCATTCAGTTTTTAGGTCTTAATGTATAGATCACTTCTGCAAATTTTCAGCCAAATTGGTGATCGTTAAGGTATCCAAAACTGTAATTTACATGAACGGACCGAATCTATCAAACCGGAACCGTTTGTGTTTATAATAGTAAATTGCAGTTTGGATGCCTTAACGATCATCAAATTGGCTGAAAAATTTGCAGAAATGATCTATACATTAGGACCTAAAAACTGAACGGTTAAGATGTGAAAATATGATCGAAAAGTTGGTCTAATGCCCTATCCCTATAAAAGACCAAAAAAAAGGATCCCTCACTAGAAGGGCCCTATATATATATATATATATATATATATATATATATATATATATATATATATATATATATATATATATAGCAAGGTTCTAAAGAGGACGTCCTTGCTATAGTTAATTTGCATATGGGTCAAGCACAGCCGTCCATTTCTTTAAATGAAATGCAACGGCTCAGAACAATCTCCTTGAAAACCAAAACGCAGGTCGAACTAATATGTTCCACAACGATCAACTGTAGACTCTCCACTTTGGTTGCATCGAAGTCTCTGGTTCTGGTTCAATCAATTCTCCACAATCACTTCTCATCTCGTCTCCAAATACTAGAAAGAGAACTCAGGTTGCACGATTGTTGCAACCGAAGCTTTATTTTTTCCTTTCTTTCATGAAAATTGCATCTCTCTTATGGTCCCGACATCCCTTGGAGTTTTCGCGCCAAAAGTTGCAGACTTGGAAGCAGAGAAACACATCTACAATATGGATTCTCTCTCTTTTCTGATTTGTTTGATTTCCAATTACAAAATCTAGGGTTTTTTTTCCCATATTTTGGGACTTTTCTTCTTTCTGTTTTTGGGTTTGGTTTTTGTTTCGATTGTTGATCTTATGTGTGCTTTTCAGTTTCAAATAAATGGAGTAAGAGGATGATCAAGTTTATATTCCTCAAGTAAAGGCAGAGTTGATGCCTAAATTATACCAAGAGTTTGAAACAATAGATGATATATGTTGCTGCTTTCTACAATAGATATGCAAAAGAAGTAGGGTTTAGTATTAGAAGTCATTCTAGTGCGAGCAGCAAAGATAAGAAACAACTTACAAGGAAGGAGTATGTCTGTTATAAGCAAGGAGATTCCAAAGTTGAAGGAGAAAAGCATAAGAGAGGATTACCAAAAGTGGGTTGTAAAGCAAGAATTGCAGTTGTGAGAAAGAAGGAGTCTGGAAGATATGCAATCTCTGTATTTGTTGAGGCTCACAACCATCCATTAACAAGCCCACCTAGAGTACATTTGTTGAGATCTCACCGTCGTGTTTCAGAAGTTAACACAGTTCTATCACAGCAACTAAGCTTGGTGAATGTGGAGAAACATCAACAGTTTGAATTCTTTGGTGTTCAGGCAGGTGGCATTCAAAATATTGGTTTTATACAGCGTGATCTATATAATTATGGTAGAACTTGTCGTGAAGAGAAAAAGAGGTGTGATGGAGATCTACTGTACATGCATTTTGAGAATGAGAAAGAAAAAGATTCTTCTTTTGTCTATATAATGGATGGAGACGAGGAAAACAGAGTAACACGGTGCTTTTGGGCTGACTCAATTTCAAGACGAGCTTATAGCTTTTATGGAGATGTAGTTATCTTTGATACTACATACAACACAAATCGGTATGGAATGATTTTTGCACCATTCACTGGTGTTAACAATCATGGGCAGGCAATCATCTTTGCTTGTGCATTCTTGAATGATGAGACAGCCGATACTTTTGTTTGGTTATTCAAGGAATTTCTGAATGCTATGCCAGGAGATGCACCAAAAAATGCCCCCAAGATGATCATTACCGACCAAGATCCTGCTATGACTAATGCCATTTCAGAAGCACTCTCACAAACATTTCATAGATATTGCAGTTGGCACATTCTTAATAAATTTTCTGAGAAGCTAGATGCGATTAAATATCGAGATTCCTACCAAGACTTTCATAGCTGCATATGGAATTCAAGTAGTAGAGAGGAGTTTGACTCAGGATGGATTGAAATTATTGAGAAGAGTGGGTTGAGTGATAACAAGTGGCTGGAGTCGATATACGAATTTCGTTCATCATGGATACCAGCATATGTCATCATGTTTTCTCAGCTGGAATGTCAAGTAGTCAAAGAGCAGAGAGTCAACATTCTTTCTTCAAGAATTATGTTTCTAAGTGGAATTCATTGGTGGAATTTAAGAGGGGACTTCTTCACCAACGACATTATGAGTTAGAGGAGGATCATATTAATATTGATAAGAAGGCAAAAACTATCATGTCCCTTGACATAGAAGATCATATGGCCAAGGTTTATACACGTAAACTATTTTATGAAGTTCAAGAACAGTTGAGAGAGGGCTTCAAATATAAACTTGAACTTGTGTTTGAAAATGTCACTCAAGAACAGTTTAAGGGTATACGAAAAAACATTGATACTTGTAAGTCTCGTGAACTTACTTATGAAAAGAAATCTGATTTTGCATCATGCATCTGTAGAATGTTTAACAGTCAAGGTTTCCCATGTCGGCATGTTTTGGCATATTTGATTAAGATCCAAGATGTTGATAAATTGTCTATTCAGTACATCTTGAAGAGATGGACTAAAGCTGCAAGACATAGAATTGTGTTAGATTGTAATGGAATGGAGAGAAAAGATAACAAAGCTTTACTTGCAAGGAGGACTAAACTATTCCAGCATGCTACATATGCAATTAATTGATAAGGTTATGGTGAGTGATGAGGCTACCAAGCTGTTTATGGAAGCATTGGATGCTTTTTTGGAGAATATTAAACCATTAATTAGTATTGCAGGTGGAGAAACTGTAGTAGATTTGGAGACCGAGACCAACAATGCTACTATTTGGCATGTTTTTAATGAACCACATCAAGTGAGAGCAAAAGGGTGTGGGAGAAGGTTGAAGAAAGGAAAAGAGAAGAGGAAAGTTAAGGTAAATGTCAGTCAAGGTAGGCAATGCCATGGATGTGGACTATTTGGTCAGTCACATGACAAAAGAAATTGTCCAACACTTCATGGAAGGTAAGATACCTGTGTTTGATATTATTGTTCATGGCAACATTTTTATCGATTGACATTGATGACTTTATTTTGTTTATTTATGTAGACCTGCTATTGATGAAAATGGAGATTCAAGTTCCACTAGTATGGATGAGGATAGTTGTTCATCATCTCATTTGGCAGAATAATGTCTCAAACAGATTAGTTCACTAACAGAAAACATGCTCTTTAAGGTAAGTTTTGAGTTTTCTATATTTGGTATTTTTTTGGATTTTGCATCTAATTTGGTCAGTTTGAGGGATATTGCTACTGTGCTTGTGTTTGATTTGTTCAGAAATAGCATTTGTTGATTGGTTTTGAATTTGTTGAGAAATAGCTACTGTGCTTGTGTTTGATTTGTTCAGAAATAGCTATTGGTTTTGGTTTTGAGTTTCTTGAGAAATAGCTACAGTGCTTGTGTTTGATTTGTTCAGAAATAGCTGCAGTAGATTGGTTTTGAATTTGTTAAGAAATAGCTACTGTGCTTGTGTTTGATTTGTTGAGAAATAGGTATTGTGATTGATTTTCAGTTTCTAGGGATATTGCAACTGTGCTTGTGTTTGATTTGTTCAGAAATAGCCTTTGTTGATTGGTTTTGAATTTGTTGAGAAATAGCTACTATGCTTGTGTTTGATTTGTTCAGAAATAGCTATTGGTTTTGGTTTTGAGTTTCTTGGGAAATAGCTACAATGCTTGTGTTTGATTTGTTCAAAAATAGCATTTGTTGATTGGTTTTGAGTTTGTTGAGAAATAGCTACTGTGCTTGTGTTTGATTTGTTGAGAAATACCTATTGTGATTGGTTTTCAGTTTGTTGAGAAACAGCTATTGTGATCTTCATTTACAAGTTTGGTTTTGAGTTTATTGAGTCTGTTTGATTCTGGAGGTTTTGGATGCATTTATAAGCTATTGTGCAGGTTTGATTCTGCAGGTTTTGGATGCACTGATCAGTTTATGGGAAGACGATTTTGTCGTCTCTTCGATTCTGCAGGTTTTGGATGCACTGATCAGATTATGGCAAGGAGGTGTTTTGGTGGTCTCTTTGATTCTGCAGGTTTTGGAAGACATTTTGGATCATTTCAAGATTATATGGTAGAGTGAGGATCATAGTGAATTCATTATGTAATGGTTTCAATTGTGGATACTCAATTGTTGCTGATTTGTAATGATTCCAGAAAATGAGGTATGGAATGACTTAATATGCAATGTTAGACTCAAAATGTTCCAATCTGGAGCAAAATGACTTAATATATTGTGTTAGACTCAAAATGTTCCAATCTAGAGCAAAACTTTAACATTGCATATTGACTCAAAATGTGGAGCAAAATGACTTAATATACAATGTTAGACTCAAAACCATGGCATCAGAAGTTCAAATTTGGAGCAAAATGACTTAATATGCAACATTTGTCAATCAGATACAGTATACAAAGACTAAAGCCATTTCATCCCTTCTATAATTCTGTAGAGTACAACAAATGAGAAATAGCTTAGCAAGAGCAAAGCTCTGTGATTCCAAAAAATACACATTACATTCACATGTTCTATACACTGTGATTCCAGAAAATGCACATTACATTCACATTACATTTAGTGTTTACTACTACAAACATTCCACCAATGACCACAGTTTTCCTATCCCACAGCCAATACATTATGCAGCAACCAACCAATCCACCTCCCTCAAATACAATCGTCACTCACTGCCGGTGCATCCCAAGCTTGAAGAATCAAACACATCACAAAATTCATAACAATGGCCAACCTGAAATCACCTTGCAAATACAAAACCAAGCCAATAGCCAACCTGAAATCACCTTGCCAATACAAAACCTGAAAAATCACACACACTAGATTAGTATCCTAAAAGCTCCATTGAAATTTCATGTGCTTCTAACAAATAAATGACTTTTACATAACTATAAGCTCTCTCAAAACTGAACATGTCACTGTTTACAATCAAAACATTGCAAACATGTTTAAACAAGCTTGAACTCTTCTTCTAGACTGCTGAAAGTGAGGTTGAGGCTTGGAAGCAAAAGTTCAAATAAATTTGCACATGTAAATTCCATGTCGAAGTTCATTTGAACTTTTGCTCCGAGCCTCAACCTCAAATTACATTATAAGCATTTTACTTTTCTAATTTCTGCATTTTACTTTAATTTCTCCTCTGCCAAACACTTCAATCAAATCTATATACAAAATCAGTAATCCCAAATCAATAATCCAAAATCAGTAATCCCAAATTAAATTTCCCAAAATTAGTAATCCCAAATCAGTTCTAACCAATCTTCAGTAATACCAAATCTTCAAACTCATAAAACTTAAACCTTTACCTTATATGGCGACTTGAGGACCTTCATTGGGGTCTTCATCGGTGATGAGCTCCGTTGACCGCGTCATCGTCGAACCCAAACGGCAGCAGTGAGGATGATTAAGGAGATGATGAGGTTTGGCAGGGTCAGGATTCACTAAATCCCAAACTGCATTTTGGTTCATGGAATCAATTTCAGCTTCCATAGCTTGTTTCCACTCACTAGGTTGATTGCTTTCAATATCTTGATTGAAAGTAACTGGATCATTGTCATCTGCAAGATCAATTATCAATTTAACTTCATGTTCTTGCAAATAAACAATGTAGTTAGAATCCCCCCCCCCTCCCCAAGTAGGTTTCCTTAATCCATGACACCTTCTTAACTGAGGATTTTGATTTTGTTGTGGTTCTGCAAGCTAAACTTGAGGTTCCACAAGCTGTGGTGGATCAGGCAAGGGTTCAGGGATAGTTTGATCATCTGCAAAATGTATTTCCTGATCAACAAGTTGATCTTGTGCATTTTGATTTTCTGGAACACTAGTAGTTGCTGATGTATCCTGAACTATAGGCAATATATTTTCAGTATGCTCATTATCCACAATTTCTTCAAATTTTGAAGATAAATATTCAAAACTTGTATTATGAATTTTTTCATCCAAAAATTTTACTTGATGTGTTTCAAAAATTCTTGGTGAGTGTTGAGTTGCATAAAGCCTATAGCCTTTAGATTTTTCAAGATAACCTATAAAATGGCAACTTACAGTTTTAGGATCAAGCTTGTTAATGTTTGGATTGTAAACTCTAGCTTCTGCAGGGCATCCCCACACATGACAATGATCGATGGAGGCTAGGCTTTCTGCCCCACCACAGCTCAAAAGCAGTCCTTTCTATAGTTTTGCTAGAGTTCTGTTGCAAACATTGTTTGCAATTCTTAATTCCTCACCCCACAAAAATCTAGGAAAACCTATTGTACACATCATACTTTTGACCATATTCAAAAGAGTCCTATTCTTTCTCTCAACCACAACATTCTGCTAAGGATTGAATGGTGTGGTATATTGAGTCTTAATGCCTTGTTCCTGTAGGAACAAAGCAAAAGGACCTTTATGTTGTCCACTTTCTGTGTATTTTTCATAAAATTTACCACCTTTATCTAATCTGATAGTTTTGATTTTCTTTTCTAGCTGCTTTTCTACCTCATCCTTAAAGATTTGAAAGGCTTTAAGTGCTTGAGACTTTTCTGAAAGTAGGTAAACATAACAATATCTAGAAAAGTCATCAATAAAAGTGATGAAATATACATTGTCACTGATAGTTTGAGTTCTAAATGGACCACAAATGTCAGTATGTATGAGTTCTAAAAGTGCTTTGGCTTCTATGTGCAGTCTTTTTTTCCTTCCCTTAAAGCATTCAACATAATCTTGCAAATCAGAAAAGTCAAGTTCATTCAAGTTATTGCTTTTAACTAAAACTTACAATCTCTCTTTTGATATGTGGCCGAGTCTTCTATGTCATAAATATGCAGACTTGTCATTACATTTAGTTCTTTTAACACCAGTTAAGGTATTACTCAATGTGTTATTATTTTCAACAAGTGAAATTTCTTGTTGACTTTGTGAACAATTTAATTGTAGGTAATCATTAAAAATAACACCAGACCAAATTTGCATTGAATCTTCAGAAATAATAATTCCATTATTGTCAATAAGAAGTCTACAACCAGATTTAACTAAAAGAGAAACATAAACTAAATTCCTTCTCATAGAAGGTACATAAAAAACATTATCCAAAGGTAACAACTTTCCTAAACCAAGATCTAATTTTAAGGTTCCAATAGCTTTAACTGCCACTCTCATGCCATTGCCTACACATAGGTTCACTTCATCACTTTTTGGAACTCTCTTCTTTATGAATCCCTGCAAGGAAATGGTAATGTGCAAGGCAGTAAGGGACTTCCTGAATCAATCCACCAAGTTTTTGCTTCAACATTAACTAAATTAATTTCTAAGGAAAACACTGAGTTAGAAATGTTACCCTTTTTGATCAACCAGTTTTTAAAACCAGCGCAGTCTTTCTTCATATGTCCCACTTTCTTACAAAATTACCACTTAAACCTGAATGGCTTATTAGCCTTAGCTTCTGTAGAGGTAGATCATTTGGTGATAGTTTTGGTAGGCTTGAGCTTAGACTGGTTCTGGTTCTTCTTCTTAGGTTTCTCAATGAGGTTCACTGAGCTGCTTGGCTCTCTCTCTTTTCTAATATTGTCTTCCTCATCCACACAGATTGCAAGCAGCTCCTTAAGGCTCCATTTTTCTTTCTAGCATTGTAGCTAGTCCTGAGTTGGCTAAAGCTTTTAGGCAAAGAATGCACTGCAGCATCCACTACAAGATCATCATTGACCCCCATCTGGAGGTCCCTTAGCTGAGCATTAATCACAATGGTTTTCATGATATGCTTTCTCACTTTCCCTATGCCAATATACTTGAGTTCATTAAATTCTTTTGATAGTCTAGCTGCCTCAACCTTATCAATCTCTCTGTACATATAATGAATGGCATACAAGAAATCCATGGCTACCTCAGGTATCTGACATGGTAGTTCTAATCACATTCTTTGCCATCTTATTAGCCGTATACCACTCCTTATAGTATTTCTTATCTTCATTTGTGCTCTCACTATGAAGCATTTCAGATTCTTCCTTATTCAAGCAAAGGTCCATGTTCTGGTTCATGGCTAGGTAAAAATCTACTTGGTTTCTCCACTTCTTATAATTATATCCAGTTAGGAGCTGAATGGTGTTCAAGGTCACAGTAGGGATTCCTAAAGAGCAAAAATAAAAGAAAGTTTTGTAAGTTTTTCAAACTGTAAAGTTCTTAAAATTTTTTAGTTTTATGCTTGCTGTAACTTCAGCAATAACAAAACTCAAATGAAGCAAATTAAAAACAAAAAACAAAAACCAAATCGCATGCAGTGTCATATATCATTTAACAACCCTTTAACCAAAAATAATATCATGCAACACTTTTGAGCAGAAAACATAATATTCTAAAGGTTCCAAATCAATAAGCCATGTCTGTTCAATCCAAGTTATCCAAAGAACACAAATTACATCTTTAGACAGCAATTTGAGTTCTAAGTATCCAGATTTGAAATCAACAGATATGTTTACTGCTATTTGCATTCTAAAATTACATAGTACGTACTATTTCTTTGGAAGCAAAATTATTGGTATAATTTTAAAATGCAAGATACAATTTTTCAGGTTTGTTAACCAACAGCTTTCTGCAAGAGTCAATGAAAAGTGCTTTGTGCAATATATTCACTTAAATTACAGAAAACATAAACCAAGTTGAGCTTGCAAGCTTGATTTTCTATCCAGATTAATGATCCTTATAAGAAACTAAGCTCTTTTTGTACCTGTAAATTTTAACAATGCCTAAAATTTTGGATGATTTCTGCATGCATTGTCATACCACAAAACATAGATACAATTTTCAAACAATTCATCTCATAATAATAAGCATATCAAATCACAAGCAAAAGCAATACAGATATGCATATACTCCATTTTGATTCCACAAAAACATTCAAAGAAATTAAATTTCATCCGGTCACCATCTACGCTAGCCTATGCGCACACCGGGAATGCTACTAGAGTTCTTGTGCTCAACATTTATCAAAAACAATTTGAATCGAAAAAAGATTTTCTTAAGTCTTAACCTTTGCAATTTTCCCAATTTTGCTGTAAAAACTCTTTTGCGGAAGCATGAATTCAAAAACAGAAGGAAGCAAAACATCCTTCTTGGCATCTTAACTTGACAGCATCAGGGTTTTGAATTTCCAAAAAGATGAATCATCTTGTGTGCTTCTAATTCCAAAACCCTGAAGATAGCCCTAAATCCTTGTTGCAACGGTCACTTTTTCTTTAGTTTATGAAGGGATACGTTTGGGCCGGGTTTGATTTTGGATCAGCATATGCTGCGAATTATAGGGCAAAAGGTTTTTCTAAAGAGGCAAAACGTGGCTTGTTTCTTCGCAAAGCAAATTTTTTTTTTCTTTTTTGTTTGAAAACCTAAAACGATTTTTACATCAAATTAAACTAAAGAACAATTTTGTCAGCCTATGCTCTGATACCAATTGTAAAACAACATATACAAATCAAGCTCACACTAATTACATGTTAAACACAATAGCCTTAGAAGATCAAACATACCATTAAAGTCCATGGTGGAAGCCATTAAGCAGCTGCAAGAACAAGGATGGAGATGAGGCTGAAATCTTATGCCAGTCACCAACTGAAGTTTCTAAATGGGCAGAACACAGTGCTTGTAAAACGGTGGTGATAACAGGGACCCTATCCTTTTATTTATACAAGCACAAGTCCTAAGAATCCTCCCATAAAGATTTTCCTTAAGAATCAAGTCTCTTTTTTAGAATCCTAATGCATCACAGTTTAGGACTTTCTTGTAGTCCAAATAATGGATTCCTAATCCAATGCTAAATACACTATCACATCAGATATCTAGATAGATTCTTTTCTAAGTCCATGTTGTACTCGATTTGATGTCTAGATGATTTCGTAGTTACTCTAGGATAACCAGTGATGAGTCCATCTTTAGCCTAACAACTCGCATGGCATGCCTAACTGTCTTGATGAATGCTTGTTTTGGCGGATGAATTGTTACTCGTTTTGCTAATTCGGGATGCTTGTTGCTCAATCTTTTTGCTATGTCCTACGACTTACTCGTTGTAGATTGTCTTTCTAATTTGATGAGCTGCATTTGACTTTTCCCACCCCATCCGTATATATATCAGTAAGAATCAAACCATGACCTTTACAATATTGACATTATAACTTACTCAGCTCACCGACACTCGTAAACTTTGAGAGAAGTTGATAACGGGAACTGTCTATATATCTTTATTTTTGTTTTTGTTTGAAACTTGAAAGTGCAGTTCACTTTCAAGGGATCATCTACAGTACATTAATGTATCGATACATTAAGTAGACTAAGTTCAATACAGAGGTAGACTAGCTCAGTACATGAGTAGACATGCATGGAGTTAGTCTACCCTTGTACCGAGTTAGTCTACCTCTGTATTGAATCTAGTCTACTTGATGTATCGGTGCATTAATGTATTGAAGTATTTTCCCACTTTCAATACACTCTTTGCAATACACCATCCCTGATTCTGTCCACGGAAGTGCGCTTTAGCCGATATAGAAATTACACTTCTGCCCTCTCTCTTTTCTTAAACTACAGTCTTGCCATTCGCAACAGTCTGGGTTTAAGCTAATGTTGCTTTCTTCTTCTGAAATTAAGCTTGGGATTCTGAGCTTTGTTGTTTTGATAGCAGAAACCATTTGGAATCTAGAATCGGCCTCCAAAGTCGTCGGAATGGTCTTCTAGGCCTGTAGAGGATCGAGGACAAGAATCACTCATCAATGCAAACATTAGATTTAATCCAACATTTCTGGTTTATTGGAATATCCCCACAATCCAACTCTCTTCCGACTCTTCGTGTCACTATTTCGTTCAGCCATGCTTTGATTTGATGTAAAAGAAAGCATCTTTCAGTCATGCAGAGACAAAGGTACGCCGCTACTCTATTAATACGCAACTGCTATTTTGATTTCGGATTCAGCTGCTAACATTCGCCTGTGGCCCTTGGAAATGTTGGCGAGAAAGAATTAAGGCCCTTACTTTGGCTTAATTAGTTTGGTTTCATGGATTGCTAATCTTAGTGTCAGCTTTCACATGGTTGATTAATTTTATTATATGCGATGTAAATTTGTACCAGATGCAAAGACTCATTGGAGGAAGTTTGATTAGGTCCTGGTGTACAGATATTCATGCCATGAAATATTTGAAACTTTAGATGATTCTGTCATTACTTCAGTTTTTCTGTTGACCCGACGTAATCATGTAATAATGTACGTCAGGTAGATGGTTTGAGTTCCTGCTAAACGAAATGAATTTTTTTTTTTGTTTGAAACCTTTCTTTCATTAATGAGTTAAAAAGAAGGACAGGTTAACTCATTATAATGTTTACTTTGCTCCCTTACTGTCATTGCAGGGAATGCCCTGAGAAATCTAAGGAAGCTGTTGCATCACTAATGGTTACTGCAGCTAGATTTTCTGATTTATCAGAGATTTGTGACATTACGCCACTATTTCAAGAGAGGTAAGTGAACTCTGGATTATTATGTGGATCAAAAGGTAATTATTTATTGACCTGCACTTGATGGAATTTTATGAATCCCTAACTGCTTTGAAACTGACTAACTGAATTCATAAATGATAGTTTGCTGAGAACATAGCTTCAAAGCCTCCCACAATATTGGAGAAGAAGGTTCGGTTGACATAGCATTGGAGTTTTCAATAAAGTGGGACTCCAAGGCCTTTGAAAAAAAAAATGTCTAAACCTCCAGCGTTTATACAGGTCTTGGCCTACTGTGTTGCTGCAATAACAGCTTTATCAGATATTCACATACAATACAAAGTCCTGGGATGTCAAAGTTCGGTGAATTTCTTATTTGGGAAAAAAGTATTGCTCTTTCAAATTCTAAGGCAGTTGCAATTTCGCAGGGCAAGCCATCAAATTTTGTAGAGCTCTCCATCCCAAGGTATTTTTCATATTTCATTTTTGGGTATCGAGTCATTTGCCATACGATATTAACTGCTTTTAGTAGTTCAGGAAATTTTTAAGACCTGTTCGTATTGGCTTTTCAAGTTTTCAGAATATCAGCTACCTACTTTAAACTTTTATGTGGCCTAATGGAAATTGTAATAATAGGGACTTTCCAAATGATTGGGATCCGATCCAACACATGATAGCTGAAGGCCTGGCAAGGTCTGGATCAAAAGAAGCAAAGTTAGTGGGAGAAGACATTGCTGTAAGGTGGATCAGAACCAATTATAAAGCCTACAAGAAAACAGGTGTCATGCATGAAAAATATGACGTGGAAGAGTATGGAGAATTTTAGAGGTTGTGGTGAATAATATGTACCCAAGGTATATCACTTTATCACTTTAATTATTATGATCCTTGGTTATTATGACACTATTTTTTATACAACTGCTATTAAATGGTCCAGTTTTGCTTCTACTGAATCCCCTTTTGAAATTATAGCACATCTAATTTTAGCTTGGAGCATTTTGGAATATCTGTTTACCAATAGTTTTATGAATTTGTTCAGATTTGTCAGCTGGCTGAACAGATTCCAGATGCAATTTTTCTAAGGTTAACTATGAAGAGCCCAACACTGTGTGCCATGGTCTCCACATTCATGTGATACCATTCTTTAGGTTTTATAGAGGCAGAAGGGCGAGTATGTAGCTTCAGCTGCACCATTGCCACTGTAAGCTTTGCAATCCCTGTTGATGTTGGTTTGTAATATTCAATAAAAGGATCAGTGGGTATTTATGATTCGAATTATGCTAATTGGGTTGTTTTACAGGTCAAGAAATTCAAAGATGCATTAGCTTAATTTGGGACTGAGGATTGAAGTCTTGGCTGAGATAGGTGAAATACCAGCAAGATCTTCTTCACCATCAACCAAAGAGGAGAGGGTGGGGGAGGATTTGGTCATGTAAAACATAGATTTATCTGGTGTTTGGAGCAATGTGATCCATAACCATGTGGGCTTGCTCTCTACGGGCGTGTCCATCCTTCTCTGATTGCAATTTGCTTCTTCCATCTTTGGTGGTTCTGCTTCCCTTTTCATGGGCTACATGGTAGTCAACACCCAGGAGATGATTGAGAAGGGCACACCTTGGTGATCTGGACTACGTGAAGCATGCCATAACCCCTTTCACTGATTTCATTGCTGTTTTGTTCGCACACTCATAGTCAGAGTAATTTTGTCTCTAACCAGCTTAGAATACCAGCTTTCCTTTTAATGAGTTTGTACCTGTTTTTATTTTACAATCTTCCTACTATGCTGTCTCAGTAGAAAAACCCACCTAGGGATTTGCAACCTCTGACACGACGGCCACAACTAGCTTCAAATCATAGTCATGCTCAACCTGATAATCATCCATTCTCTATAAGGTGATTATTTGATTTCCAATTTTTGTTTTCTGATTCTATTTCATAATTTTTGTTTAGTTGTATGTTGTCATGTGTAATTGGATAATTGTAGAGTTAATGATCACAACCCCATTTCATTCTAATATAGAGGTACTTCTAAATACGATATTAAGCACATGCATATGATTTTGATTGATTTACATGGAGATTATCTGAAATTTACAGTCAACTTTGAAATCTTATGGTAGTGGCATAATTTCTTTTCTGTTGAGATGTTATATCAGAGGATCTCATAAAAGAATAATGTATGGCAGAAATTGGTCGTACTGTAACTGCCTATATTATGAGGACTTGAATTACAAGCCTTGTTCTGTAAAGTTTGCACCAAATAATAAGCAATACACTTGAATCATAATCATTATTCTCCCACTCATACCCCACTAACTTCATTCACATATCCTTCTATTTTTCCTGCCCTGCCAAGCAGAACTCCCTACCTCTCTATTCCTCTTAGTTGCCAAGAAAGAGTTACACTATGGTGTTCTCGATGACATGGTCCTTCCACCTTAAAATGACCCCCTTTCACCTAACTGTGCACTAATATATACCCTCCCTCTTCTTCACCTTATGCTCAACTTCTCCACCTTAGTACCTTACTCTCTCTTACTAAACCAATCCACAAATACATCAACAGTAACAATGACTCCCCAATACCTCTTCTCAGTATTCTTTTTCATGATCTTCTTCTTCCATTTGCAAATAATTTCTGCTCAATCTCCAGCAGTTGCATATTTGATTCAGAATGCTTATAGCTGCATATCTGCTATTCCTTTTGGACCATTTTTCTTTTTAAGTTCACAATTAAGGTGCAGAAATGAAACAAATTGGCGTCATCACTGAACATAGAACATTTGAAAAATATATTGAGAACTTACAATGCATGTAAGAGGCAATATTTAGTCCCAAAAAGTTTTACTTTAGACAACGACACATCAAAAATGAAATTGCATAGAAATAGAGTTGTGTCTTTTGTTAATAAGCATATTTCACTGTATCATTTGAGCAGAAGAATGATTAATCTGCAAGAGTTTTATGTTCTGCAGCTTTGCATTAGAATCATGCATGCAATGGAAAAGTAACCCAACTCTTTTCTCTAATTTAAGCTCTGATGTGCCCTTTGAGTTTGTAATATCTCCTCTCTTCTAACCATATTGAGTCCAACGATGTGTCTTTTAGCTCATGGCTAGCTCTCATCTTTTTCCCACCAAATCCCAGGCCTGTAATCATTTAAAGTTTTGATGCAAAGCTTTGAGTCTCTATGTTCTAATTGAAATTGAATCCCAATCTGATATACCTTCATAACTTACGTGCTCGATAAGGCTGAGAGATATAGATGAAGCAAAGACATTGTTCTTTTTGCTACTCACAATCTCCAGCAGTAAAACTTCGAAGCTGTAAACATGTGGTTCCTAGACTTAATTATTATGTATTTTCATGTTACAGGGCAATTGATTGCTTTTGGTTTCCAAATAATTTTGAATCAATATGTTTTTGACTCTACATGACACCATGATATTATCATCAATATGTTCCACTTTATGACACCCTTGGTAGGCTTCCTTTTCTTTTTCAAGAATTCTTTGCGCATGTATCATTTTCCAGTGGCAGATAGTGAAATTCAATGATGGTGGTCGAGTTTGATTTATTGAAGGGAAATTCTAAATTGTCTTAAACTTTTCCCTTTATCAAATTCTACCACTTCACCGTTGCTTATAAATCTGGATTGAGCTGTGTTCAGTGGCTGGCTACTGAATGCTTGGTAGTTGCCTATCGGCCTCTTCGCAACAACTTAAAGGGTTCTGTTGGAAACTACTGAACAGTACCAAGCGTTTGATAGCTAGCCACAACAAAAGTTCAGTAGCCAACCAGCAAACATGCCAAACAGTTTTTGAATTCTACAGGTATAAGGGGAAGTTTTGGGAAATTAAGTTGTGGGGGGTCTAGGGAGAAAATGGAAAGGTGCATTTTCAGTTTCCCTTCAAATTTATTTGATTGACATTTCATGGTTTATGTTGCAGGTGCTAATGCAGTTGAGTTCATCATCAACCATGCTGAAGTTTCAATAGCTTTTGTTCAAGAGAACAAGATCCCTGCTGTGAGTTAATTTCCAAACTATTATCTCATTATTATAACTGGATATATGTTTGAACTTTGAAGCCACTGATGTTTTATGTTTTCGAAACCATTCATAATCCAATTTTGTAGTAAACATGATATAATTACAAAGTCCAACTTGCCTTGTATGCTTGATGGTTAATCTTAGTTCCTTTCCTAATATGCACTCCGTTTATATAAAATTTATTTCCCTCTCCTTTTCTTGCTTTGTAAGATCCTTACATGGTGATTCTTTCTGCAGATTATATCATGCCTTCCAAAATTGTTCTACGCATTTGAAAAGTAGGTTATATACTATTTCCTTAAATACTTCAAATTTGAGGTCCAAGTTGTTAGGATTGTATCTAAGGTATACATCTGCGTTGTTCAGCAATTGTCAGCTTCACAAATGTTTCTAGCACTCAAAAGTAGGAAGCAGAAGAACTGGGGGTATCTTGCTTTTCGTGGGAGGAATTCTTTCAGTTGGTAACTTCTCGACACTGTTTTCTCATATAAGTTCTTGTTTTCAGTAAAGGATTGACCATTAACTTTCAACAATATAAAATCGTCTATTATCTTTCATTTTCTCAGGGAAATTCAGATTGTGAACTCCCTCCAAACAGAGGACTGCTGTTTGCACAATAATATATACAAGTGGAACAACTGGAGAACCAAAAGGCGTAATCGTTACTAATGCAGCATTAATGTCATAACTCATAAGTATTGTCAACAGATCATATACTTTCCCTAACAGATAGAGTGGTAAATAACTTGACACAGTTGATTTCTTCAATTTTTTAGCTTTTTAACATATTCTATCTTGATGTTTCTGAATTAATGCTTATTCTGCCTCTCTTAAAAAAGAAAAAAAGAAAAGAAAAGGCAGATAGCTTCTGTAACTTGTCATGAGTTGTTTGGGGTGCAATCTGGTGATTAATTTTCACCAGGTCCTGTACCTATGTTTGGTCCATTGCACATTTTGGAAGCATAAATGTACCTCATTTATATGTCAGAGGCAAATAAACTTGCAGAGAACATGTTTTGGTCATGGAGATTTAGTAGTTTTTTCACTGAAAAGCCCAATACAAGGCCATTTTTGTTTTGGATTTTGTTGCATTATCAATATGAAAATTATTTCCTCATTCTTAAATGAAAATTGCAGTCCTTATTCTGTTTCCATACATATATGAGGTGCCTGTTTAAAATGCTATTTATGCCATGACCAAAATTTAAATCATGTGGATGCAATCCAATTTAGTGAGCAATTAAAGTTTATTGTAACATCTTCAAGATGTGTTGCTATTGCCAAGACATGATTAATAAAAGTTGGGGTTGTATCGTAACCCTCAACTAGGGGAGATTTATACTTTCATTTTATCCATATTAGATCAAATTATGCTGAAATCTTTATGGTTGGCCATCAAATTACAGATTTTCTACCAACTAATTAAACTGAGGGTACTTATACAATTTTGAGTATAGTCATCCTCTGAAAGGTGCTTATTGCAGATTTATTTTATAGTTCATATTTTTTCCAAAGTAACTCTGTTGAATTATGACCAATGGATGGTTAAGGATTATATTTTTTATGAAGTTTAGTTACTGAACTCAATTAACAATTTGACATTTCCCTGAAGGCAATAATATTGACTACTGAAATAAAATAAATTCTATTACAGTGTACAGAGGAAGATTCATATTTTTTTGTTTCCCCCGTTGATCCATATATATGACCAAATAATCGAGAGCTATGCATCTACAAGGGATCTTCAATAGGCTTCTGGTGAGGCATAAGTATATGTCATTGTTGCTATGTACTTTTCCTTTAGTTTCCTTATTAAACTTGATTGGTATTCTCTTCCTTACTTACCAACTTCAACATCTGTCCAATGTGATTGCCATTGGACTTGCAGGATGTCAGGTTTTTACTGGATGACTTTCAGGAGCTAAAGCCTACTATGTTTTGTGGTGTTCCTCGAGTTTATGATCGTATATGCACTGGTAAAACAGATTCATCAATTTGAACTGTTCACATGTGTGTCCTTGAATTTCTTTGTAGTTAATATTTGGCTTAAATATTGTTTCCAAAGGTATTGCTAGTAGAGTTTCATCTGGTGGTGTGCTAGTAGAATTTCTTTTCCAGTATGCATATAACTAGTACGTCTCACTGAAACCTCCTTTTTTGTTTGCATTTGTATTCCTGCCATAAACTAATTAATATTTGTATGGCAGCAAGTTGGCAAATCTGGAGAAGGGTCTACCACAAGAAAAAGCGGCACTTCTCTTGGACAAGCTTGTGTTTAACAAGGTCAGTCATTCTATCCTTCACCTCTCCTTTATTGAAATTTCTGGTTTTACATTCAAACAATGCATTACTTCTATTTTATGCGTTACATTCTAACAAACTGTGTTACTTCCAGTAGATAAAACAAGCATTAGGAGGACGAGTTCGTATAATGTTGTCTGGTGCTGCGCCTTTGCCCGGGCCGTTGAGAAATTTTCTAGGGTCACCAGCTGCAGCACTTTATCACAAGGATATGGTATGGTTGACTGCATATCATAATGAATATAACATATAATCAGTTAAATCATGATGAAGATTCAGGAAATTATACGGGGATAAGTATTCAACTCACTGTGCTTTCTCACCTTAATTCGTGGTATATGTGTTTGACATTTGAGATGTCGAGTATGGATGCTTTTGTACTCATTCAGATAACTTTAATTTTCTAAATCAGCTACCACAACACATTAGAAGCAGATATATACGAAATGAAGAGAACTAGAGTTCATCAGTTTGTTAAATCTTGTAGGCCTTACTGATAGCTGTGGTGGCTGTTTTACGTCCATTGGCAATGTTTATTCTATGATTGGAACTGTGGGTGTCCCTTGACAACTATTGAAGCACGGCTTGAGTCGGTCCCAGAACTGGGATATGATGCACTTTCTAGTGTGCCACGTGGAGAGATTTGCCTCAGAGGAAAAACCTTGTTTTCTGGTTACCACAAGTGACAAGATCTCACTGAAGAAGTCCTTATTGATGGGCGGTTCCATACAGGTAAATGTCTACAAAACTAGAAATGAATTAATTTCTTGGTTGATGCTCAATCTTTTGGTTTCTTTCGATGGCGCCTTCAAATTTTTTGTTGATGATTAATTTTGAGTGGATGGATCACAGGTGATATTGGAGAATGGCAGCCTAATGGAGCAATGAAAGTTATAGACAGGAAAAAGAACATATTTAAACTGTCTCAAGTTGAATATGTTGCTGTGGAAAGCATTGAAAGCAAATACTTGCAATGCCCCCTTATCACATCGGTATGTCGCTAACTTCTGTAGTCTACTTGTACGATGAATGACAGGACTTACCTTTATTTCATCAATAAATGAGTTTATGTTCGTCTTTGTGCTACATATGAATTTTGTGCTAGTGTCATCCACCCTTCTTTCATGTTTTCTGAAGTTACAGACGGATATCTTAACATCTTAACTTTCATCTGGTAGGCAGATTTGGGTTTATGGGAACAGCTTCGAGTCATTTCTTGTTGCTGTGGTTGTTCCTGAGAGAAAGGCCTTGGAGGACTGGGCAGCTGAGCATCATTTGACTGATGGCTACAAATCATTGTGTCAAAATATGAAGGCAAGAAAATACATTTTGGATGAGCTCAATAGTATGGGTCAGAAACAGCAAGTATGTGCTCCGTCCTTGTTTCATGTTATGTTGCTTAAGTTTATTCATCTGACTTACAAGACATTTTTATTGCAGCTTCGAGGGTTTCGAGTTGTTAAAAGCAGTTCATTTGGAACCAAACCCCTTTGACATAGAGAGGGATCTCATGACTCCAACTTTCAAACTGAAAAGACCCCTATTACTGAAATATTACAAGGTATGATTTTCTACTTGGATAAGAAAACGTTGGAACTTTGATAAGTTAATCCTAAATATGTATGTTGAATTATATCATCTGCAGGACCGAGTTGAAAAACTTTATAGTGAAGCAAAGGGTGGAAAGGTATAAGAACAGAGCTGGAAGCAACTATTGGATAAATCTAGCTACATCACTTTCCCAAAATTTCAATTGCCTGCTCTTTTGTTGATGAAAAACTACTTATGACTGTAAAGAATATCTCGCAGGGATTTACCCATATTGACCTTTGTTCTAAGTTTGTGTATAAATAAGTCAAGATCTTAATTAAGATCTTTACTGAAGTGAAGTAAAGATTATCTTGCTGGGATTTACCCAACAGGCAGCAGTGAACTAAACTGTCTGAAAGTATGGCATAAGTAATTAACAATAAAGTTAATTTTTTAATTTAAGAATCGATAACTGAGCAAGTATTTTTAAATACTCACTGAACTAAAATTAGATTTAGAAATAATAAAAAAAAAATGTACTTGTGTCATGTCTCCAAATTAAAATGATGGTCTGATGATGAAATTAGTGTGGTTTTCTCATTCAGTCCAAGAAACAATGCTTGAAGTCAATTGCAGTTGCTTTCACCAGTTGATATACAAAAGTGTCGGCTCTCATTTTACCAAACTCTCAAATAAACCAATCTCATTTTTTCTTCTTTTTCTCGGTAGTTTCGCTTCATCTTACACGAAATACTCAGTGCACCTACTAAGACCCTCGTCCTCTTCTGCCCCTTCTTCATTTCACCATCCTTTTCCACCCGTTCATACACATACACATACAATGTGTTCCTGCTTTTTCCACTTACCTTTTCTTCTTCTCCTTTTCTTAGTAGTTTCGTTTCATCTTACACGCCCTTGACTTCAAATTGACGTTGATCCAAGCTAGCAGGAAACTGTGATCAAGCAGTGCACCTATTTTTGAGAGCTTCTTCCTCTTCTGCTCCTTCTTCATTCCATCAGCGAGCTGTGCCTGAAATCAATCAAAAAGCCAGATTCGATGGCCATCCAATTGGGAGCTTCTTCTTCTTTCTCCTCTGCTTTTTCCACCCGTTCACACACACACGATGTGTTTCTGAGTTTCAGAGGCGAGGATACTCGCTCTGCTTTCACAGGCCATTTGTACTGGAATTTGCTTCAGAAGGGAATCAACACCTTCATAGATGATGAGCTTACAAGAGGAGAGGAAATATCACAAGCACTTCTCCGAGCCATTGAAGGATCAAAGCTCTCTCTCATTGTGTTCTCTGAAAACTATGCATCCTCCAAGTGGTGTTTGGATGAACTAGTTCATATCCTTGAATGTAGAAGATCAAAGAACCAAATGGTTCGGCCAATCTTTTACAACGTGGAACCCTCGGACGTAAGAAACCAACGACGTACATTTGGTGAGGCATTTGCACAGTATGAACGCAGATTCAAAGGTGACATGGACAAGGTGAAAAGATGGAGAGCAGCTCTTTCAGAAGCAGCAAATTTATCTGGGTGGCATTTCTCGGGCGGGTATATCATGCACTTGATTTTACTCATTTTAATCTAGCATAAGTTTTCTGTTCTTCTATTGGTGTGTGATTATTATACAATACTGTTCTTTTTCTAAGTAACAAGGTTTGTTTTATTAAATGTTTCATTTGATTTTAACACGGCAGATATGAATATGAATTTATTGGTAAAATTGTTGAAGAGATTTCTGCACAAGTAAAAGAACCTACCTATTTGGATATGCCAAAGTGCCAAGTTGGGCTAGACTCTCGGGTAAAACATATACTTAAAATGTTAGATATTGAAGGAAGTGATGTACGCATGGTAGGAATATGGGGAATTGGCGGAATAGGCAAAACAACAATTGCCAAAGGTGTTTACAATACAATTGCCCATAAGTTTGATGGTAGCTGCTTTTTGGCAAATGTTAGAGAATATTCAGACCAACATGGAGGTTTAGTCGACCTACAAAATACTCTTCTCTCTACCATTGTGCGGCAGAAAGAATTGAAAATAAACAATGTTCATGAAGGAAACACTTTGTTGCGTAGAACGTTGAGATATAAAAGGATTCTCCTAGTTCTTGATGATGTGAATAAATTACACCAGCTACGTGCATTAGCCGGAGCATCAGATTGGTTTGGTTGTGGCAGCAGAATTATCATAACAACAAGAGATAAGCGTTTGTTGACTGCTCACGAAGTCAATCCCATATACGAGGCCGGGGAACTGGATGATCACGAAGGTTGTGAACTCTTCAGGTTATATGCCTTCAAGAAAAAGAAAAATCATGATGATGATGAGAATCTCTGGATTAGCACTATTGTTAGATATGCTCGTGGCCTTCCGTTAGCCTTAGTAGTTTTGGGTTCACATCTGTGTGGTAGACCTATACATGAATGGCAAGCTATGTTAGATGGTTATAAAAGAAATCATCCCAAAGACATTCAAGATACTCTCAAAGTCAGTTATGATGGACTGGAAGAAACAGTGAAAGAAGTTTTCCTCGACATTGCTTGTTTCTTCAAAGGTAGGAATACAAGGGTTGTGATACAGATACTAGAAGCTTGTGACCCCAACAACCCCAAGCATGGTATTGAAGTTCTTGAAGAAAAGGCACTCATAAATGTTGATATATTTGGTTATATTTGCATGCATGATTTGCTAGAAGAGATGGGAAAAGCTATAGCTCGGCAAGAGTCTACAAAGCTTGGTGAGCGAAGCAGATTGTGGCATCATAAGGATGTGCATGATGTTCTAACAAAAAACATGGTAAGTAGTTTCCATATGCTCATATTTATATATATACATGAGTCAAGTCAGCTGATTCTCTATATGTGTAGTTTATTCTAATTCGATGATCAATATCCGGGTAATATGTATTTTATGATTTTCTGTTGAATTCTTAAAGAAAGAATAAAACTGCATGTTTTTTTATTATATAAGTACTCATTTTGCTAATACGATTGCCTTTTTCATACTAGGGAACAAGTAAAACTGAAGGTATAGTGATAAAAATGCCTACAGCAGATGTGATATGCTTGAATCCTAAATGCTTCAAAAAGATGAGAAATCTTAAAATTTTCATAAACATCAATGGACGGTTTTGTGGAAAGGTTGATTATTATCCGAATCAGTTGCGGTTACTTGAATGGAGTGATTGTCCGCTAAAATTCTTTCCCCACAATTTTAACATGAAGAATCTAATTCAACTTAATATGCCTCGTAGCTGCATCTCACGTTTCGAGGTATTTATATATTTTCAAGACTTTAATTTATTGAAATCTTTATACCTTACCAATTTTCCATTTGATTTTTTCTTCTTCTTTGGTATGACAAAGTATGCAAAATCTGAAATCCTTAAATTTGAGTGAATGTAAATTCCTAGCACAAAGCCCAGACCTGTCTGGAAGCCCAAACTTAGAGTTCCTGGATCTAAGCTATTGTAAAAGTTTAAAGAAGGTTCACCCTTCGGTTGGATCCCTCAAAAAGCTTGTTGACCTGAATCTTGAAAGCTGCTCTAACCTTGTGAGGCTACCAGGAGAAGTCAACTGGAGATCCCTCCGATCCATTAATCTCAACGACTGCACAAGGCTGGAGAGTTTCCCTGAAATTGAGGGAGAGATGAAATTCATGACATCCTTGAGGCTATGCAACACTGGCATCAAAGCATTGCCTTCATCCATTGGATATCTAATTAACCTTGAACATTTGTGGTTACATAATTGTGGAAACCTCACAGATCTACCTTGCAGCATTTATGAATTGCAGAAGTTAGAGTGGGTTTCATTCTCCGATTGCCCAAAACTCGTAAGATTCCCAAATAAGGTGGAGTCTGAAGTGCTTCCAACTTACTCAAAGGTTTCACATGACAACCGTGACTCTTCATCGGAGCCAGAGCCAGATACTGAATTCAATTTGGCGCTTCCTTGTTTAGATCAATTCCTTGCGGGTGGATGCAATTTATCTAATATTGATTTCCTCGCGTCCCTTGATTGTGCATCCACTTTAAGGGAACTTGATTTATCAGAAAGCCCCATTGTTATCCTTCCCGAATGCATCATCAACAAATTTGTCAACTTGAGGTATCTCAATTTGAGAGGCTGCAGGAGGCTCGTAGAAATTCCAGAGCTTCCACCAAGTATTCGCCTGTTGAATGTGAGGGATTGCGTATCATTGGAAAGAATTTCAAAGTTGTCAAACATTTTGGAGCGTAAAGAATCACAAATGATTCGCGTGATGGACTTGACTAATTGCTGGAGACTCTGTCAAAATTTGGTTGAGATGGCAAACAAGGATGATGATGATGAAGTGCACGCTGATCTCATCTCTCGACTCCTATCTTCTCAGCAATCCAAATTCACAATTACATTTCCAGTTCCAAGAAGCGAGGTTCCAAAGTGGTTCAGCTGTCAAATGGATTTCATGGGGCATCGACGGTTTGAATTTTATATCGAAACACTTGCAAATTTCAAATGGGACAACGCAGGATTGGCTCTCTGTGTTGCTGTTGATCAAAAGCTGCAAGATGCTTGGACTGATTTCACGGTCTATATTCACATCAATGAAGTGAGGGTTTCATTTCCCTTCTCAGACTGTGTTGATTCAGCAGAGTCGGATCATGTGTGGCTGCACTATGTTCCCTTCCTTGAAATGTGGCCAGTTGGTTATATGCGTCCGTTGCCCCCTTTTACGTGTCGAGTCATTATTTATCAACATGAGCTCTCTGTGCTCTCCATAAAAAGCTGTGGTGTCCACCTTGTAATGCCACCCAATGAAGACGTTTCTATGAAGCTAATCCGTGCAGAGAACCTCACCAGTGAACTTTCCTTCCCAAGAGGAAAGGTATCGTTTCCTTTTGTGAAAATTTCCTCATTTCAGAGATAATATGTGACATTTTTGCAGCAAAACGGAGGACTGACATCTGAACAACAATGCTATTGCAGGACTTCTGGGACAATTATCGTCCCAAACAGAGGACTGACTGCAAAGAATTATATACCGATGCACAACTGGAGAATGAAAAGCTGTAATTATTACTAGACCAGTGTGACCGATACAGGTTTACATTTTCAAATTCTCCCTTTCTTTGATATCTTTGGAGTTTTGAGATTGGTTTGTAATATCAACTCTTTGTTGGCATTCTCCATATGTGTGGATAGAGTTGAACTAGTTTACCATGCCCAATTCCATGTAACTAATAAGTGCAAAATTGCATCAGTGAAAGGAATATTAAATTTGTAATTTAGAAGCTTGATCTAGTGCACTAATCTACTTCACTAAACTCATTGATGAACTTGTAGACGTTTTCTCGTCCGATAGCCACTTTCAAGGTCTTTCTATTTTCTGATTATATAGCATCGTTTTCTGAATTTATTTCCTCATCCAAAGGTATGCTACTACTCTATTAATACACAGCTGCTCTTTTGATTTCGGATTGAACTGCTAATATATAAATTCGCTTATGGGCCTTAGAAATGTTGGCGAGAAAGAATAAAAGCCCTTACTTTCGCTTAATTAGTTTGGTTTCCTGGATTGCTAATCTTAGTGTCAGATTATGCTGCTGATGCAGTATAGCATTACTTCAGTTTACTAGATTCTCTAAATGTCAGGTTTCACATGGTTGATTGATTGATTTTAGTATATGCCATGTAAATTTGTACTAGATGCAAAGACTCATTGGAGGAAGTTTGATTAGGTTCTGGTGTAGAGATATTCACGCCATGAGTATTTGAAACTTTAGATGATTCTGTCATTACTACAGTGTTTCTGTTGACCAGACGGAATCATGTAATAATGTACATCAGATAGGTGGTTTGATTTCCTGCTAAAGGAAATGAATTTTTTTTTTTTTTTGTTTGAAACCTTTCTTTCATTAATGAGTTAAAAGAAGGACGGGTCAACTCATCATAATGTTTACTTTGCTCCCTTATTGTCATTGCAGGGAATGCCCTGAGGAATCTAAGGAAGCTGTTGCATCATTAATGGTTACTGCAGCTAGATTTTCTGATTTACCAGAGTTTTGTGACATTAGGCCACTATTTCAACTTTTCAAGTGAGATAAGTGAAATCTGCATTATTATGTGGATCAAAAGGTAATTATTTATTGACCTGCACTTGATGGAATTTTATGAATCCCTAACTGTTTTGAAACTGACTAATGAATTCCTGAATGATAGTTTGTTGAGAACATAGCTTCAAAGCCTCCCACATTGGAGAAGAAGGTTCAGTTGACATAGCATTAGAGTTTTCAATAAAGTGGGAATCCAAGGCCTTTGAACAAAGGATGTCTAAACCTCCTGCATTTATACAGGTCTGGATGACTGTGTTGCTGTAATAACACCTGTATCAGATATTCACATAAAATACAAAATCCTGGGATGTCAAAGTTTGGTGAATTTCTTATTTGGGAAAAAAAAGTATTGCTCTTCTGAATTCTAAGGCAGTTGCAATTTCGCAGTGCAAGCCATGAAATTTTGGATATGTATAGGGTTTCAGGCACAAGCATCAATCTGTGTAAGCAAAGCTGTGAAATGGTGGGAGAAAACCCTAAAACTGAACATGGTGGAGATCCATTCTGCTAAGAACTCATTGATTCTTTGCATAACGCTGGTGATAGATTGGTTGTAGTGGATTTTTACTCACTTGGTTTTGGAGATTGTAGAGCTCTCCATCCCAAGGTATATTTCATATTTCATTTTTGGGTATCGAGTCATATTTCATTGCTGTTCTGTTTGCATACTCATAATCAGAGTAATTTTGTCTCTAACCAGCTTAGAATACGAGCTTTCCTTCTACTGGTTTTTTTTCCCCATTTTCGTTTTACAATCTTCCTACTATGCTATTTCAGCAGAAAAAAACCACCTAGGGATTTGCAACCTCTGCCGCTGCAGCCACATTTAGCTTCAAATCGTAGTCATGCTCAACCCGATAAGCATACATTCTCCATGAGGTGATTATTTGATTTCCAATTTTTGTTTTCCAATTCTATTTCATAATTTTTGTTGTGTTTTGTTGTATGTTGTCATGTGTAATTGGTCAATTGTAGGGTTAATGATCACAGCCCCATTTCATTCTGATATGGAAGAACTTCTAAATACGATATTAAGCACATCCATATGATTTTGATTGATTTTGAATGGAGATTATCTGAAATTTACAGTTAACTTTGAAATCTTATGGTAGTTGGGCATAATTTCTTTTCTGTTGAGATGTTATATCAGAAGGTCTCATAAAATCGAAGTATGGCAGAAATTGGTCGTACTGTAACTGCCTATATTATGAGGACATGAAATACAAACCTTGTTCTGTAGAGTTTGCACCAAACAATGAGCAATACACTTGGAATCATAACCATCATTCTCCCACTCATACCCCACTGACTTCATCCACTTATCCTTCTATTTTTCCTGCCTGCCAAGCAAAACTCCCTACCTCTCTATTCCTCTTACCTGCCAAGAAAGAGCTACACTATTCTGTTCTCGATGACATGGTCTTCCACCTTAAAATGACTCCCTTTCACCTAACTATGCACTAATATATACCCTCCCCCTTCTTCGCCTTATGCTTAACTTCTTCACCTTAGTACCTTACTCTCTCTTACTAAATCAATCCACAAACACATCAACAGTAAAACAATGACACCCCAATACCTCTTCTCATTATTCTTTTTCATGATCTTCTTCTTCCATTTGCACATAATTTCTGCTCAATCTCCAGCAATTGCATATTTGCTTCAGAATGCCTATAGCTGCATATTTACTATTCCTTTTGGATTACTATTAATTTGAAATAGCCAGCAGCTGTAGTATAAGCCGCTAATCATTCTTTTAGTATTAATAGACGAGATGCTAAGCCTATAGCCCTAGCTGCCCTCTTTAGATCTTTAAAGCGGACTCCTTGTAATTCGCTTTTTGTTTATTCAATAAAAAGCTGTTTCTTTTCAAAAAAAAAAAAGAAAAAAAAAAAAGAAACAAGAGGCAGAATAGCTCCTGTAACTTGGCATGAGTTGTTCGGGGTGCAATCAAATAGATGGATTTTCACCAGGTCTGTACCTATGTTTGGTCTATTGCACAGTTTTAAAGCATAAAGGTACCTCATTTTTGTGTAAGAGGCAAATAAACTTGCAAGGAACATTTTTGGTCATGCAGACTCAGTAGTTTTGTTACTGAAAAGGCCAATGCAAGACTATTTTCGTTTTGAATTTTGTAGCATTCTCAATATTGAAAAACTTCTCAAATGAAATTTGCCATCCTTAATCTGTTTCCATACATATATGCTCTGCCTGTTTAAAATGCTAGGTTTTCCAAGAAAAAGATTTAAATCATGTGGATACAATCCAATTTAGCAAGCACTTATAGTTTATTCTTCAGGATTTGTTGCTTTTGCCAAGAAAACATGTGAGGACGTCATTCTGCATGAAGCTTGTTAGACCAATTGGTTTCTTTCTATTCGGTGATGTTAGTGGTAACTGATAAGGGTTTCAAACTGCATCTTCCACATATCTTAATTTTATCAGATTGATTAAAGTTGGGGGTTGTACCATAACCCTCCACTAGGGGAAATTTATATTTTCATATTGGCAGAAGTTGGATCCCATATTAGATCAAATTAGGCTCAAATCTTTGTGGTTGGCCATCAAATTACAGATTTTCTACCAACCAATTAAACTAAGGGTACTAATACAAAATTGAGTAAATTCATACTGTGGAAGGTGCTTATTTGGAGATTTATTTTATAGTTTATATTTTTATCAAAGTAACTTCGTTGAAGTATTACCAATACATGGCTAACGTTTATATGGCAGCAAGTTGGCAAATCTGCAGAAGGGCATAACAAAAGCAAAAGCGGCACCTCTCTTGGACAAGCTTGTTTTTGACAAGGTCAATTATTATTCCTTCACCTTTCTATTCTTGAAATATCTGGTTTTACATTCGAACAATGCATTACTTCTATCTTATGCGTTACATTCTAACAAACTGTGTTATTTGCGGTAGATAAAACAAGAGCTAGGAGGACAAGTTTGTATAATGTTGTCTGGTGCTGCATCTTTGCCCAGGCATGCGGAGGAATTTATCAGAAGGATATGGTATGGTTGACTGCATAACATAATGAACAGATACATATTATACTTGAATCAGTTAAATCATGGTGAAGATCAAGAAAATTGTACAAGGTTAAGTATTCATGGTATATGTGTTTGACCTATGAGATGTCAGTATGAATGCTTTTTTGGTACTCATTCAAATGACCTCAAATTTCTAAATCAGCTACCACAACACATCAGAAGCAGATATATAAAAAATGGAGAGAACTACATTTCATCAGTTTGTTAAATTCTGTGGGCCTTGCTGAAAGCTGTGGTGGGTGTTTTACGTCCCTTGGCAATGTTTATCCTATGATTGGAACTATTGGTGCCCCCATGACTACTATTGAAGCGCGGCTTGAGTCGGTCCCAGAACTGGGATATGATGCACTTTCTAGTGTGCCATGTGTAGAGATTTTCCTAAGAGGAAAAACCTTGTTTTTTGGTTACCACAAGTGACAAGATATAACTGAAGAAGTCCTTATTGATGGGTGGTTCCGTACAGGTAAATGTCTACAATACTAGAAATGAGGTACTGTCTTGGTTGATGCTCGATCTTTCGGTATCTTTTCAAGAGGGTGCCTTCAAAAATTTTGTTGATGATTCATTTTGAGTGGATGGATCACAGGTGATAGAGGAGAATGGCATCCTAATGGAGCAATGAAAGTTATAGACAGGAAAAAGGAAATACTTAAACTGTCTCAAGGTGAATATGTTGCTGTGGAAAGCATTGAAAGCAAATACTTGCAATGCCCCCTTGTCACATCGGTATGTCACTAACTTCTGTATTCTATAATAAATTAGTTTGTGTTCATCTTTGTGCTACATTTGAATTTTGTGGTAGTGTCCTCTACCCTTCTTTCATGTTATCTGAAGTTACAGATGATATCTTTACATCTTAACTTTCGTCTGGTCGGCAGATATGGGTTTATGGGAACGGCTTTGAGTCATTTCTTGTTGCTGTGGTTGTTCCTGGCAGAAAGGTTTCTGCCTTGGAGGACTGGGCAGCTGAAGATCATTTGACTGATGATTACAAATCACTGTGTCAAAACCTGAAAGCAAGAAATTACATTTTGGATGAGCTTAATATTACGGGTTAGAAACAGCCAGCATGTGCTCCATCGCTGTTCCTAAATTCATGCTATGTTGATTAATTAGTCATCTGACTTAAAAGACATTTAAATTGCAGCTTCGAGGGTTTGAGTTGTTAAAAGCAGCTTCAAAATTTGGTTCAGATGGCAAAGACGGAAGATGATGAGGTGGACTCTAATCTCTTCTATCGACTCCAATCTTGCTTTTCTTGGGAGGAATTTTCTTAGTTGGTAATTTCTTTATATTTTTCTCTCCAAGAACTCGTTTTTGTTGGCAAAGTACTGGTCATTAATTAGTAATGACATAATACCTATGTATTACAAATTTACAATTAGGTGTTTTATTAATATTTAATAAATCAATCAAACTTTCCTTTTTGTATTGGGGATGTCTCTATCCGTTCTTCACAACCTGTTATTCCCTCATTAAATAGTCAAAAGCTAAGGCTTAAAAAAAAAAGTTTACGCGAATATACACATCTAGAATAATTATTTTACAAGCCTCAGTCATGTGGCAACATCACTGATCTATAGCATTAACAGAGGATATAAAGGTAAGCTTTCACCACCGCTGCATGTACTCATATTAATCACTGAGCAAGTGAAACGCAAAAAGCATAAAATGAAATCCAATACAGTATCTGGTTTGAAAAGGATATGCAGTTATGTTGGTAAGTTTCTATAGAAGTAGGATAACCCCACATTAGGTCTACATTCCTTATTGGATGAGTTTGTATAGTTGATCTTTGCACAAACATTTGATTTGTACAAATTAGTTCCTGTTTTGTGTTTTGAAGCCTGTTCATATCTTAACTTTCTCTGGTTGGCAGATTTAGGTTTCCGGGAACAACTTTGAGTTGTTTCTTGCTGCTGTGGTGACTTTGGTGGACAGGACTGGTAGCTTAACATCATTTGACCGATGACTTTAGATCATTGTGTCAAAACCAGAGGGCAAGATATGAATTTTGGATGAGGTAAATAGTAAGAAACAGCTAGTATGTCGACAATTGTCTGAAGGATGAATTCCCTGTTGCTAATTTCATGCATGCACGTACTATCGTACTCATCCAGTCATCTGACATGGAATGCATTGCTACAGTTGCAGATTCTAGGGAAAATCACTTTGACACGGAGAGCGATCTCTCAGAACTTTCAAATGAGAGAGTACATGCAACATTGGCTGTCCACCTGTCCCACTGTCTGTGCGGCTACTGAAATTATTGAGTCATCAGCTATTACCAAATGTCGTGTGTGGCTGCAGTAACTCCATTTGTTAAAATCTCGTTTATGCATCCCATCTACTGCTGCCTTCTTAGTAGATGAGTTATTTTTGAGTCTTTATAGCAGTGTAGTGGTGTTCCTCAGATGCTGCATGGTGCTTCTAGTAATGCCACAACGATAGGATGTAAACCCTCTTTATATGGAGATCACGATCCATGAAGATAGGGACTTCTCATAAAGGTTTGGTGAATATATTGGTCAATAGGCAGTCATGATTATGAAAGATGATGATGATGATGACCTTGAAAGTGGAAAACCAATTGCATTTACTTCAGTGAATAATCTCCAAGTTATTTCCTAGTTCCAGTGTTTGTGATCATTAATGTTTTTTTGGTGCCTGCAATTTTTGGCGACTCGCATGGCATTCCTGACTAAGGCTTCTTGGGGCTTGTTTTGATGCATGAATTGTTACTTGCTTTACTGATTCGTGCTGCCTTGCTGCTTTGTTTCTTGCCATGCTTGCTGATTGTAGATTTTGTTTCTCTAATTCAGCTGCATTTTTGTTTCTTTCCTGTTTTCGAGGTTAGGAGGTTTCCTCTGCCAACTGATTTAGTTTGCGGCGTTGCTCTGTAATTTTATTTACTTTTAATGTTGGGGGAATGGGGGTCAAGAAAAGAACAAACTATCCGATATAGTTTGCTGTGTGCCTCTGTAATTTTATTTACTTTTAATGTTGGGGGTGAAGAAAAGAACAAACTATCTTGAGTGAAATTTCACTCAAGTCAGAGCGCACTCTGCACTTATTTGCAATAAGGGGTGGATATTCTTTCAAATGTGTTTATTTATTTTTTTTTTTTGCTTTGGAAATGTAAGGTTGTAGTTCTCTTCAACAGAGATACATTAATCCACTTTTTTACAATACTCCATTTCCCAAACAATCACGTAGAGGGTTCTTGAAGAATGCGTGAGAAAATTTTGTGTTCTTTCTACTGAATCTCAAAATATGAGTAGAAACTTGAGCATACTTCATTTTATTTGATGCGTAGAAAGAATGGTAAGAAGTTATATTTCTTACTATCTGAATCATCAAAATATGAGTTGAAACTTGAACAGACTTCATTTTCTTTGATGTGTAGAAAGAACTATAACTTCTGAAGATTCAGATTGTAAGAAATATAACTTCTGACCATTTTTGAAAATTTTGAAGAATGCGTGACATAATAAAATCTGAGAAAAATCTAGTATAGAATTCAAAACCCCTAAAGACCAGAGTATCATCTCTCGATTCTCTCCATTAGCCTGTCATATTCTCCAGTGAAAATTATCTCCACCGGCATAACTTCATAAGTTGTAAGATACATCATCTATTCTCAATTTCTCACCAATTAACTCTACTTGCATAACCCCAACTTTTGCTCCTTTCAAATAATATATGTTACAATTTTGCCATTATATATGCTCTGGAGTAGGAAGGCTTGCTGAACTAACCCAAAAAGAACAAAGCTATTGATCTAGAAATACGCACAATGTCAAAATACAATATGCCCCCAACACAGGGAAAACGGAAAGACAAGAGTGAGCTCCAGCACACACAACTGAAGTGCTCATCTTCCAAGTCACAAATCAGCAGAGTACTCCACCTCCGCACCTAGCTTGCTTCCAAACAGAACCGAATGTGCACTGCTGCTTTCTGCACTGATGTGAATTTTAGCTGTGAAAGAGCACTGACCAAAATTGCCTGCAGCAGTAGCTGAAGCACAAATAACCGAACATTTGTTGAATTTCAGAGGAATTTCAAGACAAAATTCAAGTTATCAACAAGCTCCATTAAGTACTTTACATGCCTGAACAAACTTGAAACTTAACTTCCTGGAAATACAATGCGGAATTCAGTCTTTGAAGCTTAGAAGATGAATCAGAGAGCAGAGGGTACCCTCATTACCAAGTCGACCCCATAACTTGTATATCGAACTGAAGGTTGGCTAGTATGTTCCAAACTAACCCGACAGGAAAAAGGCGGCCGATGACCAGAGCGCCCCATCTCTTTTGCTTCAAAACAGAACGAGATTGTAGGGATTATATGTTCACTGATACAAACATTGGCTGCAATTGAGCACTCACCAGAATCATCTACAGCAGTAGCAGCAGCACAGATGGCCAATCCTTTGTTCCCCGATCTGATATCTAGAGGAACATTAAAAGAAAACTCATGATTTATCAACAAGCTCCGTTAATTTGTTGCGACATTTAAATCACCTTGGAACTTCTCTGCGTGGAAATACCAAATGGAATTCAGGCTGCTTAGAAGAGTGAATCAGAAAGCGAAGAGTACCCTCATTGCCTGCCACGTCATGAGGAAGTTTGTCACATAGTCTCTAACATCTGTAGTTCTGTACAATGAAATTGCCGCAAGTTAGTTTGATGTGATTCTGCATTCCACCTTGGAAATGTAACAAGTTCTGAGCAATTATCCAGATCAAGTTCATCTAAATGATGCAGCTCATACATACTAGGTGGCAGATACACAAGGTTCTCACAATCTCTCAACTTCAAATATTTAAGTCCAATGAGATATGGAATTGATGTAGGCAATCTGTGATTGCAGTTTTGAATAATTCCAGGCACGTTACGGATTCCATCTCTTCCAAAATATCCGGAAAAGTTTTCAGCTTACTACAGTGATAAAGATTTATCTCTCTCGCATTTTTCCAGGCAATTGCTCCTGGAAGCACAGTAAGGTTATGGCATCCTGCAAGACTCAAGACAACCAGATTTTTATGATGTCCAACAGAATCATCAACCCCAGTTAAACTTGTACAGTCTTTAAGATTCAACTCCTGTAACTGTGGGAATTCAGACAAGCTAGGAACCACTTGTAGGCATGAGCAGCTTTCTAAGTTTATATATTTCAGATATCTGCAGCTCTGGCTTTGTCAGGTAAAACAAGAAAAATAAATGACTGGGACGTATTAGAATTATATAATTTCATTTTGAAAGTTTATCTTCAAGAAATAATCTAGAATACCTTGAATGTGCCCCCCAGTTGTAACATGCAGCTGCTGCCAGGCATATTGAGTTTAACAAGCTTCTTTGGATCAAAATCCAATGGTAAAGCTTTAAACGGAAAGTGAGGCCAATCAATAAGCCTTAAATTATTGGGGAGCGATTCCATCTCTGCAGAACAGGGAGCATCTCTGTTTTTAAAACATTTAAGATTTTTCATCCTGAGAAGCTTCCAGCATTCAATTGTATCTCTGGTAAGTCTTGTTCAAGTACAGGAGGAGATTTATCATATATCTGTGCGGGAGACATTACCATGATGATGCCTTCGATTTCATTTGTTCCCTGAAATGAAAAAGGGTTCAGTGTTAACAAAGAAAACTCCTTATCTAAATAAAATTGCAAGTAGTTAATTTTTCTTTGTTCCGGATTTCTTCCTTATTGAAAGTAAAATTTAAAGAGTAAATGTCACTAACAGTCTTCAAAGTTTGGGTCATTCGACATTTTGATTCCCGACATTCTAAAACTATTACTTTGGCACCTTAAAACCTTAAAATTAATCTCTAACATACTTTTAATACCCTCATTTAGCAACATCGTTAACTCCTTTTTACCAAGAACATTTTCATCTTGCCCTCTCTCTCTCCCCATCACAGATCTATCACCGTCTTGATTGAGATAACAATTAATTAAAAATTAGAAGGAAAAAAAGGGCAAGATAAATAGTACTAGTACATGCAAAACGGAAAGTAATTAGGATAACTACAAATCAACTTTTTTTTTTTGAAAGAAGGACGACAAACTATATTAAGTGAAACTGAGGAGTAAATGGAGCGATGCATGAAACATCGAAAGAAAGTAATAAAACATAACGAGATGCACAACCGCATCTATGATGAAGTAAAAAAAAACACATAACTAGATGCACAATTGCATCGAGAATGAAAGGTAACCAGGTAACCATGTGACTTGATGCCATAAGGCATCACTGCACTGCATATGTCACTAAAGCAGTGCAAATAGAAGAGTAACCGTAACTGTAGCCGATGATAAAACCACCTAAGAGAGGTGATTCGCTCACCATGAGATCGAAAGCAACCGAGGGTGTCAGAATGTTGGCAGACGAACTCAAGAACTAGAACCAAAACCAAAACAATATGAGCAGCTATTTCGGATCCAAGATCCGAATTAAGGTACGACCCGGATCCCAAATGCGGATCCAAATCCGGCCTGAAGTCAAAAATGAAACGGATGCAGCAAAAACAGCCCAAGCCCAAGAAGCGCTGCTCTGCGCACCCAGGCAACTGGGCACCTAAGAAGGAGTAAGCCCGTTTGGAAATACTCAGGCCACCCAAGCATCTGGGCACCCAACCATCACCGATCTGAGTAGCAGCACCGCCGTCCCTTCTTGAAACAACTCGTCGCTCCGCCGATGTTGATGGAAGAGAGCAATTTGGGAAGAGCATTCGAGCGAATGAACTGGAAAAGCACATCTCCGAGTTGATCCACAGACGATGCCAGAATTGCAACGCCTCCAACCCTCGCCGGAGAAGATTCAGTCGCCGTCTCGCTCCATAAGGGGTAACCCTGGCCTTTTACCCCCTCGGTGATGCAGCCGCCTGACACTGTCTTTAGTAGCCCACGTTTGGGTCGTAATCGACCCACTTCAAATATGGATCTGACCGGAAACTCCTCCCTGCAAAGCGCAATAGGAAAAGATCTCCCACCGAAAGCCAATTGGATTGGCAAAACCAAGCCCGCGATACAAGACTGCTCCTGCTGCAGTCGCTCTGAGAAACTCAGTGGATGATGAGAGACTACCACAGCTGTACTCGATTGATACGACCTCAAAGATGATGCCGAAATAGCCTGCCATTGAGAATGGAGGAAGGTGCAGAGTCGCCAGGCCTGGGGGCAGCGCTCTCTCAGCCCTAGCAGCTTGCTAGGGTTCATTTTTCCCTTTTTATGTATATGATGTTAGTCTACCAAGAAAGTATTATCAAATATTAGTGAGCTATAATTACTAATCAACTAATAAGAGAGGGAAAAATTGAAAATGCTTTTGGTAGAAAGAGGAGTTAACAGTGCTACTAATGGAGGGTTAATAAATTTATGTGGAATATTAATTTGAGATACTAATGTGATAGTTTTAGAATGTTAAAAATAAAATGTCAATGACCAAAACTTCAAAGACTGTTTGTGATAAAAGCTCAAATTTATATATGTAAATACACGGTATTGTGTATTTTACTCACTCTGCCTTATGTTAAAACATCGAAAACATCATCATACAAGCACAATCTCATGCGGTACGTTGTCGGGCTCAATTGGTGCCTCAAGAGTTATTGCTTTACCGATTACTTCCCAGTTTATGACACCCTTGGTATTGAGCAAAAATTATAAATAAATATGGGGAGTGAAATTTGCACTCCCAATTGGGAGAGAATCCTCTCCTAACCTTTTCACTCCCAATTGGGAGAGGATCCTCTCCTAATCTTCTAATCCACCTAACCTACCTAACCTTTTAACACCAAACTGACACGTGCCAAACTTACATCCAATGGCTCATATGATTTCGCACTATATATACCAGCCTTCCTACACGCGCGATGCGCGTGCGTATTGTCATTTCTCTCTTGCTACACATGTTTGAAATGTTACTCGATCTTGAGTGCAATATAATTGTGTGTTGCATATTTCCTCACTCTTATCCCATATAGATATTATAAAATATTGTATATGTCTTTAGTAATTCATTAGTGAAAAACATAAAACTTTGTACCAAAACATAAGACTTTCAGCCGATTTGTTTCTTTCTCTTTCTCCTCCTTCTGGTTTTGATTCTGCTCTGCTCTTCTTTCTTTCGTTATTTCTGTTTTTGTATGAACTATAAATTGGAAGAGGGATGAGACCTGATACATCCATTTGTACACCGATTTTCACCCACGTCGTCTTAAACATCCGTCTATGTTGAGATCGTGGCTCGACAGTTCTCCGCTAGTCTGGAGATCGTGTATGACCGCATCTTTTTTTTTTTTTTTTCCTCTCTCTCTTTTGCCACAGAATTCTCTTCCCATAGATTTAGTTTTGTCTTTTATTTTCAAAATTACCACCATATCCTTCGCACAATATTTACTGGGGTTAAAATAAACCGTGGGCATTACAGATACTTAAAAAATTTAATCTTTTTGGTGGAGATTTGGGGTATGGGAGGGTCGCGCTCGCGTGTGGGAGTTTTGTTTTTGGACAATACATTTCGCATATGCATATTGGTATTCCTCTCTTACCATGCATGTGTTAGATTTTGCTTGGAAGTGCAGTAAAATTTTCGTCTTGCACATTACCTAACTCTCTCATATGCAAACATTATTCTATAGTGTATTTGGTTTTGGCAATTCATTAGTAAAAAAACATTAATCTCCATACAGAAACATGCACCGATATATACAAATGTTTACAAACGTACTTTTTAAAAAGAATCTTCTAAAAAGTGCATATATACATATTTGTTCATTAAAGTCAACATGCTCCAATCAACTCCATCTCAGCCATCCATTTGTCATCAGTCGTTGCCCAAACTACAAATTAAGAGTACAAAAAAGAACAAATCATTTTTAAAATAAAATAAAATAAACATAAGATAGTGTCATCGGTCTTTTTACTATAAAGTGAAATGGATCTACTAAGTGAAGTACATACCATGAAGTTAGACAATTCCCTTACTGCAACACCCTTGCTCCAATTATTGGAAGAATTTTGTAGTGACATGACAAAGGTTTTAAATTTCTCTGAAACTGTCGAAATTTCCGTAATTTTGAAGTACTGAAACGAAATTCATATGCTATATCATTTCCGTCAAAAGTTTCCCGAAATTTTCCGTACATTTCCACGAAATTCTTAATTTCCGAAATATCTACACACACAATATATATTTAAAAATTCACACTGAAATTTTGTCCGAAATTTCTCTAAATTTTCTGTTAAATTTTTATGTCACCTACAATGAATTTTTACTTCATACTTTTATAGAGAAAATATGAAATTTTGATTTTTTTTTTTTTTCAACCAAGTTGAATACAACAAAAAACCTTTTTGTTTTTGTCTGCTACAAAGTTGAATGCTCCAACCATAACATGATTTCCTTTTTGCTTCGTCTCAAATATTGTATGCTTCATACACTGTAACATCATATTAGGTAATTCCACAATATCCGATATATGGATTGCATGTGGAAATAGAACAACACGTACACATACAATAACCATGTGATGAAGTACGAAAATCATCTCCAAAATTCATGTACTTGGGAGCAGTATTGTATGATAATAAATGAAAGTTGTTCAACCAGCTACATTGAACCACATCATAGTAGCTTTTATATTCCTTTTGTTGTACTTGTTCATTTTCATTCACGGGGTTTTGGTTTTACGTGCCCCGCCCCACCCCCCAGTGGCGGAACCAGGATTTGATCTTAGGGGGGGGTTCCAGACATAATGTAAGTTGAAAGTCAAAAAAAAAAAAAAAACAATAGTATAAAAATAATTTAAAAATCTTGAGTCTTAACATCAGATTGTAGTAAGGTAGCACTAAATTCAGAGTTTTCGGGCGTTTTTCTTTTAGTAAACCATGTATCAAGTGTCTTTTGTGTGGATGACTTACAAATCAAAAGAAAAAAAAATTACATATAAACAATGAGTATCCAACAAAATCAATCGTGAAAAAATAAGCCAAAAAAAAATTAAAATCAATCCAACAAAGCAAAATGAAAGAATGGAAAAAAATATAATATAACAAAAAATAAATAAAGGTATCGGACCTTTTTGCTTTGCCTGGTGCGAGAGAGAAAAAAATTACGTTACAGAATTTGCAAACCACCAACCCCAATATATAGAATAAAAGCTGTCAAAATCCTAATGATATAGGAATATTTATTAATTTCTGTTTTGACTTTCTTCTCTTATCCTCAATTCCTAATTAAATGAATATTAATATTTTATTTTTAACCTGACAAAGTGACAATCACGTGGGTTAGAGGGGGGGGGGGGGGGGGGTGGGGGTTAGAATATTATATACCGTTGCACAAATACTTAAATCAATAGTTTAATTAATAATAGAAATAACATTATATATCTGCCAAAAAGCTGAGGGGGGGGGGGGGGGGTCCGGATCCCGTCAGACAGAATGACGGGTCCGCCCCTGCCACCCCCTTGTAATTTTTTAATTATTAAAAAAAGTAAATCATTTTTACATTATCAATATACAACACATTATCAATACACATAGATAAAAACACCAGTTTAGCAACCTACTACAGTACTAGTTAATTACTCGTCCATATAAAATATCATAATTCTATTATAAATGTATAATTTTAGAGATGTTACATTGTAAATAGGTTTATTATAAGTTAGTTTAGTCTATGTAAAAGTTTCATTCAAAAATATCATTTTATAAATGCAATTAATTTGATTTCTTTATTTTTAATCGAAATTTCCACCGAAATCGAAACTTTCTCTGAAATTTCCTTAAATTTGAAGTATCGAAATCGAAACCGAAATTTGAAACCTTGGATATGACCAAGTATAGCATATAAATGAACTCATTATATAATCACCTCAATATCATGTTTCAAATCCTGAAAACGCTTGATGTAGAACTGTTAGGAGACACAGAGAATTATTATTAGGGGACTTCTTAATAGTTAAGTATCACAATTGAAATCTATAATACTTTAGCAAAAAAGTTGTTTTGTTCACGATGCTTTTGCCTCCTACTCATCCATATTCAAATTTTTATATGGAAGAAAAAGCAAATAAATTGTTGTGTCTATTGAAGATGCATGCAATAAAATGAACAAATGAATACCTAATGCGCAAAACTTTTCTCCAAGCTAGTTTAATGTGACAAATACCATGTGTCATTAACTCTCTACATGCGTTTTTGTAGTGCCAACTGTAAGAATTTCAAAAGGTGACAATTAATTTGATAACTACACTTGGAAGATAAGAAACAAACTAACTGAGTACATACTGTGCATGCTTTTTTTTCTTCCACTCTTTCAAAATAAGTTCACTAAGATTAGCGGTGTTCATTTTTACTGATAGTTCCATTCGCCAACCAGATGAAAACACAGAAACACGTCTCCTAAAGCCCTCGTTTCTTTGAAACATTTTCTTTTGTTGAGGGCGCCTAGCTTGTAACTTTCCTACAAATAGAAAAAATTACACAAAATCAAAGGTTGTGAAAAAAAAAATGCAATCAAATATTAAGTTTATAATCTTATTTATCCATTGAATAAAGAAGTAGCTTTAACAAAAAAAAAAAGAAGAAGCACAACCAATGAAGAAGAAAAAGTAGGAACATTCTTATTGTTGGTTTACAAATTGCTTCGGGGATAGGCCTTGAAATTCTTATCGTTGAGTGCGACTCTGAAACTCTAATTAACCTGTTCCATAGTACCAGCTGCGATTTCCATCCTCTTGGAGCTTTTATTTGCAGTTGCAAACTCCTCTTAGATTCTTTTGATGAATCAAGGACATTTATAGAGAGAAGAATATGCTCGCGGATTGCCTTGCAAAATTTAGTCTTTCTTTGGACCTTGGATATCATCTTTTTGCTGAAGTGCTGCATGCTGTCGTCTCTTCCATGTTAGATGATCTGAGTGGTACTTCTTGGCCACGTGCTATTTGTATTCGCCCTATGGGCTAGCTAGCTTTCTTCTTTTCCTTTGTTGCTGGGTTTTTTGCCCCCTTTCCACCAAAAAAAAAAAAGTAGGAACATTCTGAAAATGTGACTTTCAAAATCAAGGCATACAATGAGAATAAGTAATTAGAGACGCAAGTCTTCAGGGCATCCATTAGTACATCAATCTAACACAACTTCAAGGCAAGACACCAACATCTTTGCAATTAATCTAATAGCCAATAGAACTTGGTGGGCACATTAGCAGACTTAGCAGCTAATTCTCCATTGTCATATCACCTTCTTCTATCTACAACTATGCTCCATATGTGTCTGTGTGTTGTGTCAAATATATATGTAATACCAATACTGATGCATTTTGAATATTCCACTAAATAAAGATCTTACCGTTGTAAAGACAATTATATAAGTTTGAGAAACACATCAATGGCAACACCATACAGTAATCAAAAAAGAAAAGAGAGAGTTTTCCAACCTCCAAAATGGTTTGAGAGAGTTTTGTGGACGGGTGTGTTTATATATATTTCTGTATAATATTTCTACTGCTTGGCATGCCCTTCTCCACTTCAAACCAATTTCTCCTGACCAGATCAGTCAATTTAGTTCCTAAATGACATATAAATTTCGATGATTAGATAACACGTACTGACATGTACAGCACTCGACATTAGGAAACAGAAACTGAAGCACTACTTGAGCCAAACAAAACCCAAATATAAATAAATGTAATGAAATTGAACGAAACTGAAAGAACCAAAATTCTGAACCTAACTATAGTTGCTTCGATATAAAATCAATTAACCAAGGATGATAGCGAACTTCCAAGCATACTACTGAAAAATTCAAACACCCAAGGGAAACAAAAATTTGAAAATCAATGGAAAACAAAATTTGAAATTTACCGAATGACAGTTATCAAGTCTAACCTCCGCCGATTTGATAAGAATTTTCTCCTCCGTTTGGGTTTGATTCTGCTATGCTCTTCTTTCTTTGTCTGTTTTCTATTTTCGTATGAACTGTAAATTGGAAGAGGGATGAGTGTTGATCTATCCATTTGTACTGCAATCAACTCGCATGTCGCCCTTAGTGTCTGTCTGCGTTGAGATCGTTGTTAGAAACAGTAAGCTTAAGCAATCACAAACACATAATTTAGAACCTATACTAGATCAAATCATGCATATTCAAAAAACTAAATTATGTTCCAACAGTGTTTGGAAATCTCCTTGAGTTAAATCCAAGTGAGAAGAAATCTCCTTGAGGAAGATTCAAGTGAGGTGAAATCTCATCTAGACAGATCTTGGAGAGGTAATATCCCCTTGAGATGGATCCGAGTGAGGACCAAAATCCTTAACGGATCCCTTTGAGACAGAGCTAATCCTCTTCAATGGAAACTGATTATCATTCAAACTCTAACACTGAATGTAAGTATGAAATAGGGATTGAAAAGAACATATCAATCCTGAACCTGCAGAAAACAAGAACATAAGAATATGAACCCAGAAAACTTACTCGATGCACTCTCATTGTCCATGATAGCCTTCTCCTGATTTCACCCTTATGTTCTTTTAGTATATGGGACTAACAACAAGAACAACTCGTGCATCAGAAGGGACTAATCTGACATATACATATAGCAATGCAACAAATCAGTTTCATCCATAAAGAAACTGATTTCATTGCTTAACTGCCTATTTAACTGCTCTGCAACTGTATTTCTATTTTGAATTCAAAATAATATATATAAGCTTATCCATAAGTCAAGATTAATTGACAGTTTATACACCTATTGTTTAAACTCTGATCAAATTACATATTAATATGAATATATGTACACTCGCATATCAGTGTATGAACTCTAAGCAATGTCCAGTTCCATATGTAAGCCATGTCATAGCTTACAATCTCCCACTGAACTTGACATTGCCTCAAAATCATATATGACAATCATACATTATATACATATAAATTGATCTACTAAAGTGTGCACTGTGAGTTTAAACACTTAAGTGATTCAAATTCAATTGATTAATAATTCTGTCAATTATGCCTGCTTCAAGAAACCTAAGAACAACATGGTGAATGAGGATAGACACCAGTGTTCCAAGATCACCTTGTAACAGACTATAATCACATGAATTTCACCCATAGCAGTATAAGCATACTTGTGTTATAAATGCATTTAATCACATGTATGCTTGAAGTCCTACCAAAATTTCTAAATTAATAGAATTGGCAACCAAATTATATTTCACACTACTTAATATTGTCAATCTGCAAGATTTGCTATTCATTGATAGCCAACTGAATTTGTACAACTTGAGTATGCAGAAGACAATAAGGTGAAATTGCATAAATGTAGATGAACTTTACTGACCAATTTACTACAGAACAATGAAAACCACTCTATACCATGATAAGTAAGAATGACGAACATCCAACTAACGTTGTATATGACATATTTTCCATGCTTTTCTTCGGTAATGCATTCTTGGGGTACTAATCTTTATGAGACTCATCTCCCTTGGAAATTGTTGACTCTCCTTTTGTTTCCTTCAACAAACAAATATTGCTGCTAGAAGATAATATATGATCATCAACATATAGGATCAGAAAAATGAAGTTTCTCCCACTGGCTACAAAACCTTCATGCTGCAGCATTTAAATTTTTGCATTTTTCATCATTCATAGACTGCATTGCTTCTATAACTGAAATAAGATAATTTTGTTCTTCTAAATCAGTCACCATGATGATCAGATACATGTAATTATCATCTGATGTGGCTGGTTTTCTTGCTCTTAAGGATTTTCTCAAGATAATAGCTTGTGATGCTTCTACAATTTCTATGGTTTATATTGACACTGTACCACCTGCAATCTGCTCATTTTGTACATTTGTGCCAGTAATGACATTATCCATAATTGAATCATGTTGTGTTGCACACTTGGATTTTTCTCCTTTGTCTAGGATTGATATATTGCTGCAATCCTAATCTGAAACTGATATATTGTTGTCTTGATAGATAAATCACTTATCCATTTCATTAGCTACTTGTGATGAGTTTGCATCTCTTTCTGAACCACCTGCTGCTATATTTCTAGAATCAGCCATTCCATAAACATGTATAGTCCCAACCTCCTCTCCTGTAACATACTCCTTAATCTCATTAACCTTACTTCTTGCTGCCTAGCTGAGTACTTTTGTGTCACTGCTTATCATATATCCAACTACTTTGGATTCTTCAACATTGATGACTTTGATGACTTTGTTATATATATGATTGTTGTTCCTTATCAATATATGTATTTATATGCATATACACAAAATCGAGATAATTTGCGAACCTGTTATAGCTTGTAAGGATGTTGGTCTTTGTCTTGATGATGTAGTTGATCCAACTTTTCTCCATGTGTTCTTGCAATGCATGAATTGCTTCTGATGTATGAAGACCATGCTTGTAAATCTAATTTCCAAACATCATTTTTGCAATTTCTGATACTTAAAATTTCCTTAGCTGCCCTTTTATTGAGGCTTTCAACAGCTAACCATTCCTCTCTAGCCTTGATTGAGTGTTGTTGAGCAGAACAATGGTCACCTCTTACAAAGACATTAGTGGCAGCTTTCAAATGCTGAGACGCTGACCTTATCATCCTTAATGCATTTGTTCGTATCCTCAAGTAAACATCATCCTATTCCTACATAGGTTTGATGGGTACAGGCTCCAAAATCCCAGTAGTTAGTTTCATATCTCCAGCACCATTAGAAAGCTTTGGTCTATATAAATCATTATTGATTATTCATTGCAGCCATAATATCCTCCACCAAAATGTAATCAGCCTAGGAGTAACTTGATCCTCTTCATGTAATATCTCTTGTAGAATTTCCATCTAATAAGGATCTATTACCATCCCTATTCTTTGTCATGATAGTCTTTAATGCTAATGGTTGGGAGGATGGCTCAATTTGTTTTGCTTGGTCAGTTGCTCCATGAACATCTATTGTATTGCAACTTTCTGCTCTATTTTCTTTGTGCAACTTCAGTATCTATCAATCCTTCAGAACTTTCTCCCTCTCTATTTTCATCAATGAATTTAACCACCAATTCAAAAGCCAAAATAGTATGTATATTCCTCAACTTCTTTTCCAAAATCCAAACTGTCAAGAACAAGTATAGAAATCCAACACCGCCATTGAAAATGGTCGAGACTATTTGCTAACTTCAAAAGCCTAGATAACTTGCTGGAACATAAACTCTTTTTGTTGACTTTCATATACATACTGAGCAAGAGCACCACAAGAAGAATTATGTCTAGGAAATTATCAACGCATGATTAATGCATGAAGAAGGAGGAGTCAGAAAATCAAAAGCTGGAACTCTCACAGATTTCCCATATAATCTGGTCCATAAATCCTCCATCATCCTTTTCACTTACTCTAGACCTCTAGTGCTCTTCTTACTCAAACTTTGGACCCATCCAAAAGTGTACCTTTCCTTTTCTTGATAAACTCCCCTAACATTGCCTTGTCCGTTGAAGCTATACATGAACATTAACATTTCTGTGAAAATATAACTAAAATAGATACTGTACTTGTAATCCCAGAATTCCAGAAAACAAAAATTGAAGAACAACAAACTTACTTGAGGAACTGGATTGGTTCATTTTAATGCTTCTCCTTCCTTCAACACATTGATCATAATTTTGTACTCCCAAGTTCAACTCTATGTCACTTTACCATTTCCCAAAATTTGAGTCATCCTGTAGTTCAACCTAATTGATGCTCAAAGGAAAATGCATAAATGTGTATGAAATTGATCAGTAAAATCATTCTAGTTTATCATGATACTAGAATTTTCTGTATGTCCCAAATAAAATGAAAATTCATGATTTGAACATTCATTTCACACCAAATGCATATGTTCAGAAAATAAAACTCAATCATTTTCAAGATTTTGACATCCTTTGGGGTGTACTAATCTCCAATGATTTCTTATAATAAAAATACATTTTGTAAATGTCATAATTGTCCTTGTCATTTAATTAATTCTCAAATTTTTTTAATTTTCTAAGGTCATTTCTGTCAAAATTTTTGATTTTGGTTAACAAACCCTCCTCTCTTAATAATAGTATATATATATATATATAGATATTTATTTATTTTCATTCAGTGCGGCTAAAACTCATAGAGAGAGCATCCACTTCGATTGCTCCGATTCGCTTCACATCCTTGGCCCTCCAAATTGCTTTGTGCCGCCGACAAGAAATTGCTGCTAAATGGAAAGGAGGCGTCGACGCTTCGATTGGTTTTGGTTTGGGAGATCTCTGGTCTAAGATTCGAGATCCTTCAATTTGTTAGATTACTTTTGGCTGATTTTTTTCTCTATACCTGGGCTTATTCTTCATCCCTCGAATTTGGGGATCTGCATCTTGAAGCTGCAGGTCAGTGTTCAAGCCTTCCATTCTAGGCAAATATGCAAATGGAAGCACTTTTTGATTTTACATTGCAAAATTAGCCCCCTTTTGATCTGGGATAACTCCTAATCAACAGTTCGTCATGAGGTGTTGTCATGCAGAATTTGTATTCTGTTTTAGTTGCGTTATTGTTGTTTACTCTGATTGTAAAGAATTGTTGTTGGGCATCCCATATGATAGTCGTCATAATTATATTGTAATTAAAAGTAGGTCTGCAGTCGATGTCCCATGAAAATAATTCCACAAGAATTTGTATCATATCATCTTCATATTTTGGGCTACTGCTTTCTTGATAAGACACAGAGAGTAATTAGTAAATATTCCATGTCATTCAGTTGCTGCCTCCTCTTTCCCATTTTGTTTCACATTTTGAAACTTTAGCTTTATTCTAAACTGCTGCTTATGCACTTCGTGAGGGGTTCTGTGGTGGTTAGTATTTATCAACTTTGGTTGAGGAACTCGTCTATCTTAATTCTAGGTTTGTCATGTCAAGATGTGATTATTATGTGTAGTTGGCAGGTCTTATTTGCCTTGGTCTTATGGTCTGTATTCTGTAGGCAAATTTACAAACACAATATTTTTACAGAAACTGCATATATGTGAACTAGTTTTGTTCATATGGTGTGATAATTGTATCAAGTATTTTAGCCAAATAATATTTCTAAACCTAATTGTGTGATTGAGACTTGATGGTGGCAAGGAGAGAACTGGAAGAGGTCAGAGAGTTGTTTGGCCAAGCAGCATATCACTGTTTGAACTTGAAGAAACCAGAAGGAAGACAATTACTAGCTAGCATTCTTAATGAATCGAGGAGACTGTAATTGCTATAAAAGAGTGTTTGTACAATTGCCTTCTCCTTTGGGAAATGTATAAAGTAGAATTCTTTTGGGAAACCAATTTGTATAATGCCAAGTTCTTTTGGAATACCAATTTGTGTTAGTTCGTGTATACTGCAGAATTCTTTGGGAAACCAATTTGTATAATGCAGAGTTATTTTGGGATACCAATTTGTGTTAGTTTGTGTAATGCAGAATTCTTTTGGGAAACCAACTTGTAATGTAGAATTCAGTGCAAGCACAACCAAACATATTGCCTTCATGATTAATACTTATGAAATGGATCTGATTAATCTTATTCCTGAATGGACCTCCCTCCATCGAAGCATCAACATACAATATCACTAAACCGTTTCTTTCAAAAACAAAACAGAACATAAAAAATGAATTAGATAGAACATTAATAAGAGAAGACAAGCATATATATATATATATATATATATATATATAATAACAGTTGTTACAAGGAACATGATCAATTGCCCATTTGGAAATACAAAACCTTAAAAGTACTAGCTGCAAACTTAAATCTTATCAATATCTTCATCCTCAAACTCGATGTAATCATTAGCACCACCTTCATTTTTATCTTCAAGACCCCCAATAATATTGCCGTTAAGACGTGTTCCCTGTAAGCTCTCCATAAGCCTTCAGCAGCCTAGCCTCTTAAGGTTTGCAGAATCAACATAGCCCTCTCCTCTTACAAAAAATAAGACATAATGACATGGTAGTATAGTCAGACCGAAAAACAATGACATGGTAGTACTTGAACCCAAGCATTCAAAGACAAACTTTGTCTGTTTTATCAATACAAATTATGTCATTTACTAATAATAAGTCATAACAATTGAACTATAAGTAAATCAATTATTCTTAAAAGTGATGGTGGATGCTAACGATAAATTGAATATATTACAAGATTACCTTCACTACTAGCAAAACAACAATTACCCACGGATTTTAATCTGTGGGTAATAAGACTTTTACACACGGATTTCAGTGTGTGATAGCCTTTACACACAGTACACGCACAGATTGGTGTTACCGTGCGGTTTGGAGGGGGGGTAATGCTCATCTCACACGGATTATGTTGTCCGTGTGAAATACTTACGTGGGCCCCACTATCTTTCCATAAATATAAATTACCGTAATGAAATACAGTCCGTGTGAACAACTCTATTTCACACGGATTTCTGTAGCAAATGTTTACCTATCTCACACGGATTTCTGTGTGAACAACTCTATTTCACACGGATTTCTGTAGCAAATATTTACCTATCTTACACGGATTTCTGTGTCAAATATGTACTCATCTCACACGGATTATTTTGTCCGTGTGAATATTAAACGTGGGCCCCGCTGTCTTTCCATGAATATAAATTACCGTAATGAAATGCAATCCGTGTGAATAACTTCCTATCTCACACGGATTTCTGTGTCAAATTCTTTTACCCTAACTCTCACTGATTTCTGTGTGTAAAAGTGATAGCATTTCTATAAAAAAAAAAATTTAAAAAAAATTTAAAAAAAATCTGCTAATTAATTAGGAACCAATGAAGATTCTGCATTACTTGAAGATTCTGCTAATTAATTAGGAACCAACATAGCCTTTGTATACATATTACATCTGTGAGTATATAGTACGAAAGGAATACAAGATTTCTTCAACCACTGCTTCATAGAGCTAGTCGAAATGGGCAGTAGCAGTTTTCCCTACACCAGTCAATATACAAAAATTATCATCAGTTTGTAATATCATCCCAAAGAACATAACAATCAGGTTGTCATAATACTTCAAATTCCTAACAAGGTTTCTAGAACCATATAATCAGTTTGTCATAATCCTACTTCAACAGCAAGCAAGAAATACACCAACAGGCAAGCAAGCAATACACCAATTTGTCATAATCCTACTCCTAACAGCAAGGAATACACCAGTTTGTCATAATCCTACTCCTAACAGCAAGCAGCAAACAATACACCAGCAATGCATTAATGAAGCAAGCAAGCAAAACCAAATACAAAAAACACAAACTTGCAGCTTCAAACCAATACACCAACAAAAAACATAAGAGTACGATTAACTGAGAGAGAGAGAGAGAGAGAGAGAGAGAGAGAGAGAGAGAGAGAGAGAGAGAGAGAGAGAGAGAATTAGAAGACTAGAAGCGAACGGTTTTGCCTTCTCAGACCTTGATTGAGAATTAGAAGACTAGAAGACTAGAAGCCAACGGTTTTGCCTTCTCCAGCAACCACTTCACCTCCTTGAGGCTTTGTCTAAGCTGTAGTTAGCAGCAAAGAGAGGATTCGTAAGTGACAGATAAGAGGAAGTAGTGAACGCACCAGCTCAAATGTTCGGCAGTAAAGAGGAAGGATAAGCTTGCACCATAGTGTAACGACCTAACCTAGGGATATTGCAATCTACATACTCAATTTGACTGAATCAAGGCAGAGATAAATCAAGAATATAAATGGGTATCTCAGTGACAGATAAGGCAGTGATAAAAAGAGAAGGATTCCAGGATCTAAGTTGTTTTCAGCCATATATGATCAATGCTAGAAACTCACAGTTGAGCAGTCAAAATAAACTCCAAAAGACATATAAGAAGGCATCCAATTCTTTGGAGCCGACTCAAACAAAGTCAAAAGCAGATTCAAAAGAAGGTCAAGGTGAATTTTTGTGGGCTTATGTATATGTCCCCAATCTTTATCTTCTTTTCTGGTCTCTTTCTTTAGTCATTTCCCTCTACAGATGCTTCTTAAAAGAACAAATGCACAAACTAACGGTGCAGCCTTTGCAGCAAGGTGATTCATATTGACTGGGATTCTATTACTGCTCATCTTTAAGAGAGATGGTTGATCACCCCACAGCACATTTCTCAATCTAAAAAACCCAGTAAAACCATGTCTCTGACAGAATCGTCCTTTCTACTCTATATACAAGCTCCACAGGCTCCAGTACACTTCAATAACATGAATTCAGATCTTAAAACACTTCTAAAGACATACAAGCTACACACATGGGAGAGATATCTGTAATCAATACTAATTAACTATCTGTAACCACAACATGATAACAGACCCAAACGAATCCAACCAAAGTGAAACTACTAATAAAGGGCAATGCATAAAGCAGCATTAAGCATCTCATGATTCTCATCCACCGACTCGAAAACCGGCCTACCCCAAACAATCAAAAGAACTAAGCATACCCTACCGGACTACCCCAAACAATCAAAAGAACTAAAGCATTCCATCATTTAATACTTGAGAAAGTTAAGCTTAAAAATTTCTTGTGGAGAAAAGTTCTTACAGTGACAAGCTCTTGTATCAACAAGGGACACAAGCCAGATTCAGCCAGCTCCTCAGCCAAAGTCCTCGCCGTGAGATTGTGCAAACCAGCCCATTTAAGCATCTCATCCACCGACTCAAAAACCGGCCTCGTCTTTAAGCTCTCATAATACTTCAAGAAACTATTCACAGTAGTCTGCACCAGAAAAACCAAATCACACATCCGAAACACGCTAGGCACAAGTAGAAGTACCTCTACGAATCTATCCATTCTGACGAGCGAGTAGCCGTATCGGACGAACAGCAGCAGCGAATTCGCCAGCGAAACAATCCTGTTCACAAACGGAAGCTTGGACTTCACGCTCAGAGTCTTGAAGATGAACTTCTCCCCATCCCAAATTCCAAAACCCTCGGAATCATCCGACGGACTGTTGACGGTGAGGTTCAGCAGCCTGGTGTAGTTGACGGCGTAGAAGTTCTTGGGGTGGAGAATCGAGGCGCCGGCCTCGAAGAACTCGCCAGAGACGTTGACAGTGGCCATGCGTCCCCCGACGACGCCGTTTCGCTCGAACATTCGGATCGTGAGGTTGAGAGTGGAGGGAGAGTATTCGCGGAGGAAGTGGGCCACGGAAGCGCCGCCGATGCCGGCGCCGACGATGCAGACTGTGTCATCAGCTTGGGAAAGTGCGGGGAGGAAGAGCCAGAGAGAGATTAAGCCAGAGAGAGATTCGCTCGAACATTCGGATCGTGAGGTTGAGAGTAGAGGGAGATATCAACGGTTTTGCCTTCTGTCAGCTAGCACTTCACCTCCTTGAGGCTTTGTCTAAGCTGTGGTTCGAAGCAAAGAGAGGATTCGTAAGTGTATTGAGCTCGAAAACGGAAAGAGAAGCTCAGACCTCTGATAAGGCAGAATCGATTTGGGGAATACACCAGCAACCACTTCACCTCCTTGGGGGAGATATCAAATTGTTGTTGCCTACGACCGCTTCCAGACCTCTGATAAGGCTGAATCGATTTGTCCGAAGGACATCGATACTCTTTAGGGGTGGGGGAGAAGGACATGGATCGATATGCTGCAGATTTGGATCAATTTGCTGGTTATAAGCGGAATTTCCACGGAAATCCGTGTGAAATACATTTACCTTTGCTACTGATATCCGTGTGTATATAGTTCAGTAATCCACGGAAATCCGTGTGTAATACTACTAGGGGAGGGAAATTGAATTTGTTCCAAAAAAGTGAGCGGGAAAAAATTTACCACGAAAATCCGTGTGAGATACATATATATTTACCAGTGATATTCGTCTGTATTTATCTCAGTAATATATAACTGTCATGTTAATTATTGTTTACACGGAATTCTGTCTCTATTCTATTTTTTCACACGGAATTCTGTCTCTATTCTATTTTTTCACACGGAATTCTGTAGCTAATGATTCTTTTCACACGGATTTCCGTGTTAACATTTCACACAGATATCCGTGTGTGTTACTTATTTCACACAGATGTCTGTACCAAAAACCGATCAACCCTTTAAAAGCTTCTACTTCCCTAAGGGGAGCCGACCCTTGAGGAGATAAAATTTCAGAAATTTTTACATTAGTTGATATAGCTTCGACACATGAGAGCATGAGAGTTTACAAATCAAAAAAATAAGTTATGAGTGGGCGGTTATGAGCATATTAGTTTATGTACTATTTAAGGTTTAGGATTGACCTACTAGATCGAAACTCAAACGACGACGAAAATAGCTGAAATTTTGAACACAACCATTTATTTTTATCATGATAACATCCTACGGTCGATTTTGATAAAGTCTATTTCCTACGCATTGTTGCCTATGGAATGTATACTTTTCATTATAACTAATAAACCAGTTAAACAACATTGGTAGGCACATAAGATTTCGTTCGATCTAAACACTCGAAACTGGAAATCAATAAATTTGGCATTACCTGTCTATTTATTGCGTATTAATAGGTATTGTGTGAAAAAATTAACCCGATCCGCCGTTATTTTGACATGAAATAAACCGGTCAACCCTTTAAACGCTTCTACTTCCCTAAGGGGAGCCGACCCTTGAGGAGATAAAATTTCTGAAATTTTTACATTAGTTGATATAGCTTCTACCCATAAGAGCATGCGAGTTTACATATCAACAAAATAAGTTACAAGTGAGCGGTTATGAGCATATTAGTTTTATGTAGTATTTAAAGTTTAGGGTTGACCTACTAGATCGAAACCCAAACGACGACGAAAATAGCTGAAATTTTGAAAATAACCATTTATTCTTATCATGATAACATCCAACGGTCGATTTTGATAAAATCTATTTCCTACGCATTGTTGCTTATGGAAAGCATACTTTTCATTATAACTAATAAACTAGTTATACCACATTAGTAGACATATAAGAATTTTGTGCAATCCAAAAAATAAAAATTGAAAATTGATAAATTTGACATTACCCATCTATTTATAGCGTATTAATAGGTATGGTGTAAAAAAATTAACTAAAATTGAAGCCATTATTTCAATATCAAATAAAGTGGTTAACCTTATATACACCGATACTTCCCTCAGGGGAGTTAAACCACGAGGAGATAAATTTTGTAAAATTTTTACATTATTTGGTATACCTCATATTCATGAGAGTATGAGAGCTGACAGATCGAAAAAATAAGTTGCGAATGAGCGGTTATGAGCATATTAGTTTTATGTGGTATTTAGGGTTCATGGTTGATCTAGTAGATCGCGACCTAAACGATAACAAAAATTGCTGAAATTTTGTCCATAACTATTTATTCTAATCATGACAACATCCAACGGTCGATTTTGATAAATTCAATTTCCTCAACATTGTTGCTCATGGAAGGTATACTTTTCATTACAACTAATAAACTAGTTATACCACATTAGTAGACATATAAGAATTTTTGTGCGAACCAATAAATCAAAATTTAAATTCAATAAATTGACATTAAAAGTGTATTAATAAGTATTGTGTAAAAAAAATTAACTCAATCCGCCGTTATTTCGATATCAAATAAATGGTCAACCTTATATACACCTATACTTTTTCACACGGAATTTTGTAGCTAATTGTTATTTTCACACGGATATCCGTGTGAAAAGGTTTTAGTTTTTATACAGACATCAGTTACTGTTGTTTATTCACACGGATTTCTGTGTGTAGTCTCCTTTTTCACACGGATTACTGTGTCAATATTTTCACACGGAAATCCGTGTGTATTACTCATTTCACACAGAAATCTGTATCAAATAATTATTGTAACGGAAATCCGTCCCTCCATAATTCACATAACATAAAAAATTAATGATTTTGAAATAAACTAATTTATAATACGTACAGAAATCCGTGTGAATTGTTTTGCACACAGATATCCGTGTGCAAAATGTTTTAGTTTTTACATAGATATCTGTGACTGTTGTTTATGCACACGGATTTCCGTTGATATTGTTATTGTATAAATATTTGTGTGTTACTCATTTCACACAGAAATCTGTATCAAATACTTATTGTAACGGAAATCTGTCCCTCCATAATTCACATAACATAAAAATATTAATTATTTTGAAATAGAATAATTTATAATACGTACAGAAATCCGTGTGAATTGTTTTTCACACAGATATCCGTGTGAAAATGTTTTAGTTTTTACACAGATATCTGTGACTGTTGTTTATGCACACGGATTTCCGTTGATATTGTTATTGTATAAATATTTGTGTGTTACTCATTTCACACAGAAATCTGTATCAAATACTTATTGTAACGGAAATCTGTCCCTCTATAATTCACATAACATAAAAATATTAATTATTTTGAAATAGAATAATTTATAATACATACAGAAATCAGTGTGAATTTATTTTCACACAGAAATCCGTGTGAAATGTTTTAGTTTTTACACAGATATCTGTTACTGTTGTTTATTCACACGGATATCTGTGTCAACATTTCACACAGATATTTGTGTGTTACTCATTTCACACAGAAATCCGTGTGAATTACTCATTGTAACGGAAATCTGTCCCTCCATAATTCACATTTCTAACAGAATTAATGATTTTGAAATAAACTAATTTATAACACAAACAGAAATCAGTGTGAAATGATTTTCACACAGATATCCGTGTGAAAATGTTTTAATTTTTACACAGATATCTGTTGCTGTTGTTTATGCACACAGATTTCCGTTGATATTGTTATTGTATAAATTGTTGTGGGCCCGATTATGTTCATTTCACACGGATTTCTGTTAGTATATCTATTTCACACGGATATCTGTGGCTTTTAACTACAGTAAATCCGTGTGTGTTGTTATTTTGCTAGTAGTGCTTGACTACTGTTGCCAAGACAGGAAGAAGGTGACTGTGCATTCACCTTAAACGCCTCTCTAACATCCCTGTCAAGAGCAAGCCAATAAAAATGAAAAATACACGCATATCTCAGTCCAAAGCACAAACCACTCAACAACCCAAACATGTGAATAATAAATTGCACAGCAAGTGTAATACCCCGTAAATTCAATTTATTTTCCGAGGACATTTTAGAATGATTTTGTGGTTATGGGAGATTGTACGAAGCTTGGAAGAGTGGTGAAATTAGTTCGAACAATTTTTATTCGAAAACGTACGTTAATTAAGGGCACGCGAAATCGACTTCTTATACTTACGGAATTTGGGAAAACGTCCTTCATGAAAGTTGTAGAGCTCGTCGATACGATCGCGTGTATATGCGGAACACAAAAATCGGAGCTCGTATGAATTAGTTATGATTTTCTGAAAAAGTTTCCAAATTAGTATAAATTGGTTATTTTCGGAAATTTCCGAAAATAAAAACAAACTTTCCAAAAATAGGAACTGCAGCTGCAGTTCGTCCTCCCGAGCCGGAATTCTCTTAAATTTTCTTCAATCGATTTCTCCCTCATCCGGCAACCATTTGAGGTGAAACAAAGCCCAGAACAGTTCGCCACTTCGCTACGAACAGCCGGGGGCCCTCCTTTCCTCCCCTCACGGCTGCTACACGGCGGTGGAGCTCGAAAAAGATTTTGGCTCGATTTTAGTCAACGCCGGTTTTCTCCTAGCTCCGGCCACCAAAACTTCCGATCCTTAGCTCTATGAACTCGCCTCAACCTGATGATCATCATACCAGAAGGATCGCACCTGGAGTGACGGGTTTCACGTTCGTCGGAGCTCGACCGGTTTTCGATCCGAAACCAAAACCTTTCGATCGTGATATCTCGAGTTGTAGTGCATCGTTTTGATTGATTCTTGATCCAGTGAGTTTTCCTTGATGTTCTTAACAACTCTATAGAAGGAATCAAAGCCTTAAATTGAAGTTTTTACGTCGAAATCTTGGCTCGCCGGTTTCTGCATTTCTTCGCCGGATTCTGGAAATTTTTCGGCCACCTTCAAACTGTTCAAGGTAATTTTCGACCACTTCCGTTAATTTTCAGACTTCATGCTAGTTATGAAAATTGTTGGGCTTGATGAGATGAAGAGGAGCAGCCTGTCCCCGACACCATTGGCGGTGGTCGGCGGCGGCTCTGTCCAAATTCCGGCGACCCTTTTCCGGCCACCTCCGGGGGTCAAAAATGTGATTTCTTTACAGTTTTAGATTCTACGTTTCAATACGATCGTTTTCATGTATTATACGCATTTTTTGGATGTCGTATGATTTAGTTATGAATTTTACGGTTTTTAATTAATTTCGATGGTTCGATTAATGATCTGTGAAGATCGGACCGTCCGATGGACTTGTAGTTTTGATACGTTGATCGTATGACTGTCCCAGTGACCATTTGTGGTCATGGGCGAAGATCCGACCGTTGGATCTTCGTATAATTGCTAAATAGTGATTCGGAGTGCGATTCGTGAGAATCCGACCGTCGGATTTTCATGAAACTTTGTGGAGATGTTTATAAGGACTATTCAGGAAGATCCGACCGTTGGATCTTCGTGATAAATTAGGTGGATGATCCTAAGGGGCGATCTGTGAGGATCCGACCGTTGGATCATCATATAATTTCGATCTGACCGTTGGATCATCGTTTAATTTCGATCCGACCGTTGGATCATCGTTTAATCTTGTTTATGAGTTATTGGCTAAGTTAAGATCGTATTGGATTAGGTGATCGACGGGATGATTGGCGGACGATTCGTAAAATCGTGGTTGTGCTGCTAAGAAGACGCAGCTGCATTAGAGGTGAGTAAACCTCACGTGGTTCATATTACGAACCGAGTACCTTTAATTACTTTATTTTCTGTGGTAATTGTGTGAAAATATTTATGGAATAAATATTTGTTTTAAAGCATATGGACTTGATCAACTACGGTCCATAGGTAAGTAAAATGATTTAATTATACAAAATGAATTTCCCGATTTTCTTGTGTGAACTATAGTTGGTATTAGTGGTCACTCCTGAGTGGGTGACTTCGTATATAAATATTTACGTGATTATATACGAATTGGTGTGACATTGAAGAATGTGAAATTGTGATGATTTAATTAATTTGGATTGAGATGTGATGTACCATATTTATATTTGATGAACATGATTGATGAGTTCTTGTTGATATTTATGATTTATATTGGAGGAAGTATAGAGTGGAGAATGTAGGGTTCTGAGGACGGGGATGTCCGAAGAGCGACGGTTTATTATTAACCGGAGTGTTTGTGTTCTGAGGACGGGGATGTCCGAAGAGCGACGGTTTATTAACCGAAGTATTGTGTTCTGAGGACAGGGGTGTCCGAAGAGCGACGGTTTATTAACCGAAGTATTGTGTTCTGAGGACGGGGATGTCCGAAGAGCGACGGTTTATTAACCGAAGTATTTTGTTCTGAGGACAGGGGTGTCTGAAGTTCGACGGTTAAGGCTAACCGGAGTGTTTGTGTTCTGAGGACGGGGATGTCCGAAGAGCGACGGTTTATTATTAACCAAAGTATTTTGTTCTGAGGACGGGGGTGTCCGAAGTTCGACGGTTATTATTAACCGAAGTATGGACCAATGTGGTATTATGTGGGTTGGGTGTCTGTAGGACCAGTGTGGTATTTTGTGATTTGAGGATTGTGGAAATGTATTCCTTGTGGTCTTCCATGAGTGGTTTGATGTCTCTTTGCAGACGTATTACTGTTGAGTTTGCTTGAATTGTAATTTAATAATCAACAGTTCTTTCTTGTTTACTCATACGAGCTGGAAAGCTTACCGGGTTTGGTGTTGTTGCAATCCCGGTACACTATTCAAATTGTGTAGCGGGTAGTCCTGCAGGTCAGGAGGATCATGGCGGAGATCGTGCGGATTAGAGTATGGGCTTTAGCTTTACAGCTTTGTAATTTGTGAGGTGAGTGATGCTCAGTTGAGCCTTACAATTTGATTGGTGAGAGTGTGCTGTAATAAATAACTCGTGGATTTGGTTTATTGTTTTAATGAGAGGTGTGATGTGTGATTGTTGAGAGAAAAAAATTCAGGACGTTTATTGTATTTGTTATTATTCATGTTTCGGTTTTGAATTGGTCATTCAAAAATCCGGGGCGTGACAGCAAGATTACCTGTCCAGGTGAATTGCCAGAGTAGGAATCCGCATGATGGGCTCCTCAATCCGGACAAGTCTATGTGAGTAAGAAACAACACCAACTTTCTCTTCTCTTACTATCACCCTTCCTGCAATTGTCAAGTCACGGTCGAACTAGGTATGCCACAAGCCACATCCATATATATGTTTGGACTCCCACTTCCAAGTACCCACCCTTAGCTACCTGCACAAGCCACCGATACACCAATGCTAAGTTCAAAGCTCTCACACACTCTTCATTCATCATTTTTCTTAACAGTTCAATTCAAATACAAATCACACTACATCACCTTGGAAACAGGCTTCAATTTGAGACAAGGACTATTAGTATGAGCACCAACTATATGGAATCCATTTCCGGCAACAAATCTAAAGCACAATATAGCCACTATATGAGCATACAAACCAATATAACATACATACTTCAGCTTTCTTAACCATTCAATCCGTAAACTTTCACATTCTAAAACCAAAGAGAGCTAAAACTCAATGAAAAGTTGAAAACAAGCTCAAATTGAAGAAGCGGTACTTAATTTTTACTGATTGCAAAAGCCACTATGGTGGAGTAGTTCCTGGTGAAGTAGTACTTTTTACCAGCCTCCAATTTCCAATCCTCTCTCTCCAAAACCTGCTCGTACCCAGCGCTTATCTTCTCAAAAGTGAGCTTCTTTGCTCTGGTACACTTTGGAGAAGTCATCTCAATGAGCTGAGTCGCCGTGTGTATGAAGATCACAAAGAGAGTGTCTCTTCTGCTTCATATGGATCATCATCTTGTTGATTTGTAATTGTTGATCTTGGTTTTCTTCTAGGGGTTGGTACGAGTCTAATTGGGTAACGATTTTGGAAAAAGAAGTACTTAAAGCTTTCACGAAATTGTTGTTGCTGGGTATGTTCGAGTTTTGTGGAAAGAGATGAACCTAAGGTTAACTATATATCTTTGGATTTGATATGGCGGATAGCGATGGCTTCTAGAAGAAAGGAACTGATATATTGTTGACAACTTGATATAGAGAAAGAGTAAAGCTACTAGTGAATGATCTTAGAATTTCTTCAGCTATGCAAAACTGGTGTTCGACTGTTGGAGAAGATAAAGACAAGGACATTTCTGACATTTTCACACTTAAAAGTAAGAGAGGGACTGTGGAATATAATTGGGGAAGTGCAAATTTCACTCCCCATAAATATACCCAGCACAATTTCATTCTATTTTATTGATGAAAATAGAGTTTTTATTATGTTAGGTTCGACCCATTCAAGATAAAAAAAATCTCTTAATTACAATTCCTTGCTTCAAGGGAAAACCCTTTGATTCCAAAATACAAAGCTAATAAATAGAGATGTGTGTGTTTGTGAAAAATTGCTACTGCACCTGGGTTATTTTACAGGTTGCCTACGTACCCTAGGAGGGATCAAGCCACTCGTAGTTCCAAAGTTTGTTGCTCTGGGGTTTCGACAGATAGATGACATCTTGAAATACTTTGGTTAGGTATTTGGCAGAAGTTGGTTTTGAAAGAACCGGTGATCCAGTTTAAGTTGTGGATGCATTCAAGTATAAATCCAAATTGCCTACATACCCTGCGAAGGGATCAAATCATTGTAGTTCAAAGTGATTTTTTGGATATTTGGGATTTCTTGGTTTTGCACCAAAAAGATTTTTCATTTTAAGTTTCAAAGTATTTTTTTTTATGAAACCAAAGCTCGGGTATTTTGATTTGGACACTAGTAGCGTCATGCTTCTCTGAACTCTTCAAATAGGCCCAAATTTTGAAATGAGCTTCTTTTCTGTTTCCTTGTGAGTCATGTTCCTCGATCCATAAGATTTTCTGAGCTCCAAATTTAATATGTAAACCCTCAATGTACCGAGTGAACTCAAAACTTGCTTATCCAAAACTCGGAGACATGCATCGAACATTTTTCTCTTTCCGGGCACCAGATTTTAAAATGGACAGCCGCCGCAACAGCCCAAATTTGACCCTTGCCTTGTATAGTTTGACCCTTTGATTGTTCTCTTGGTTTTTTCCTATTATGGCACTCTGTTTATATAAAATTTATTCCCCTCTCCTTTTCATGTTGTCAACAGGCCATATACTTTTCCTTACAGACAGTGTGGTAAACAACTTAACACAGTTAGAAATTTCAATATTCTAGCTTTTTAAGATATTCTATCTTCATGTTTCCGAATTAGTGCTTATTCTGCCTCTTCAAAGGGGAAAAAAATAAAAAATTTGTCGCAGAATAGCTCCTGTAACTTGGCATACTTGTTTTGGGTGCAATCTGGTGATGGATTTCACCAGGTCCTGTACCTATGTTTGGTCTATGGGACAGTTTTAAATCATAGATGTACCTCATTTTATGTCAGAGGCAAATAAACTAGCAGAGAACAGTTTGGTCATGGAGATTTAGTAGTTTTGTTACTCATGAAAAGGCCAATACAAGACTATTTACATTTTTGTTGCACTATCAATATGAAATTAGTTCCTCATTCTCAAATGAAATATTTAATCCTTAATCTGTTTCATACATGTATGCTCTGCCTGTTTAAAATGCTAGTTTTGCCAAGACAAAAGTTTAAATCATGTGGATGCAACCTAATTTAGCGAGCAGTTATAATTTATTGTAACATCTTCAACATTTCTTGTTTTTGCCAAGACAACATGTGAGGACGTCATTCTCCAAGACGGTTTTGTCTTGGAATAAAAAATTTCAGTTTGCAACTAGCTTGTTAAACCAATTCGTTGCTTTCTATTTGGTGATGTTAGTGGTGTTAACTGTGTCAGTATGATTAAAGTTGGGGTTTGTACCGACCCACAACTGGGGGAGATTTATACTTTCATATTGGCAGAAATTGGACCCCATATTAGATCAAATTATGCTGGAATCTTTGTGCTTGGCCATCAAATTACAGATTTTCTACCTACTAATTAAACTAAGGGTACTAATACAATTTTGAGTAAATTCGTCCTGTGAAAGCAGATTTATTTTATAGTTTATATTTTTTTCCAAAGTAACTTCGTTGAGGTATTACCAGTACTTGGTTATACAGCTGTAGTTGCCTCAATATGAATTTGTGTTTATTGGTATCGTTTTCTTTTGTGAAATTTTTCTCATTTTTTGCTTCAGTAGTTCAGAGATAATAACAGACATTTGTAGCAAAATAGAGGACTGACATCTGAACAATAATGCTATTGCAGGACTACTGGAAAGTTATTGTCCCAAACAGTGATCGACCGCATAAGTAATATATACTGATGCACATCTGGAGATTGGAAAGCTGTAATTAGTACTAATGCGGCAATGTTGGTAAAGCATTGTCTATGGACCAAATGTGACGAATACAGGTTACATTTTAGACTCTCCCCTTTTTTTTTTTTTTTTTTTTTTGAGGGAAAGACTCTCCCCTTTTTTTATATCTTTTGGAGTTTCAAAATAGTTTGTAATAATTAATATCAACTCTGTTTGGCAGTTCGAACCGACTAATGTTGAAGAATCAGCGGATGAGTTGTGGTCAGGGGTGAATTCTCCATTTGTGTGGATATAGTAGTTGAACTAGTTTACCAGGCCTGGTTCCGTGTAACTAATACATGAAAAATTGCATTATGCAAAGCGATATTAAATTTGTTTTCGAAGTTTGATCTATTGCTCTAGTCATATTTCACCAAATTCTTTCGAGGTCTTTCTATTTTCTGAGTTTATAGCATGGTTATCTGAAATTACTTCCCCCTCATTCAAAACTGAAAAATTCAGATCATGATTGTGTTGATCGATCTTTCAAGGTCTTTCTATTTTCTGAGTTTATAGTATTGTTATCTGAAATTATTTCCTTATTCAAAAGTAAAAAGTTTAGAATTGTGTTGATCGATCACCAAACATATATTTTTGGTGTCTGATTTAGAATGATATATACTTGAAGGCATGATTTAAGAAAAGTGAGATTAAGTTTTTCATATGCAGTGTCCAATTATTTTTACGTAATTGCAATGCTTTTCTTCTTCATTTGATCAGTTTCTTGTTGAGTACCACTACATTATAATTAACTTGATAAATATTTTCCCTTGTTTTTTGTTATCGTAAAATTTATGCCTAAATTTGTTCCTGCAGGTATTGCGAATAGAGTTTCCTCCGGTGGAACCATACCCTGTTCCAATATGCATATAAGTTAGGCAGCTCAGCAGTTGGCATTTTCATTGGCAGTCTTATTCTAAGCTACTGAAAGGTTTAAATAACAAGAAGTTGGTGTATCTGAAGAAGTCTCTTCCACAAGATAAAGCACAAGCTTAGAGTTTAAAAAGGTCAGTAATAGAATACTGAGACTGTTTTCCCCCAATTATCAATTTTGTTTACCAATTTGCTTGGTTGCTTTGGATATTATTGATTTGTACTTGTGGTCAAGTGTGTTTCTGAGGCAACCAGTCTCGTCCAACTTTACCTCAGAATACGGAAAACTTTCCCGTAAGATAAGCAGGTGTTGAAAACTATGAGTAGAAGGTGTCGCTTTATTGCTATGGTTTACAATAAAACAAATGCATATATTATTCGCTTTTACTCTGTTTATTGGTCTTATTAGAGATGTAGACGCTATTGGTCTCATAGGTCCTTATTGGACCTTTTTATTTGTAGTGGAATAATGTACTACTAGTCCTTAACTATCATAAAATCTCAGACTCAATTTGATTTCAATCAAGATTCGCAAAGAGAGGAAACTAAGAGTTCTGAACTATTATGACATCTCAGATCTGTAGCTATTTATGAGTCAATGGGAACCAAAGTAATATCAGAGTTTGGGCTTGGACGAACTGAATTTGTTGAGAGTTGAAGGACAATATTTTAGTGTGAATCTGTTGAGAACCAAAGTAATATCAGAGTTTGGGCTATGACAAACTGAATTTGTTAAGGATTGAAGGACAATATTATAGTTTGATTGAGCTGATGTAGAGGTAAGTAACTTATGTAGAACATTGAGGTGCCTTGTTGATTTACACAACTTCCCTTTTTATAAAAGTTATTTCCTTCTCCTTTTCTTGTTTTCTATTATCACGTGGTATTCTTTGTACAGATTCTATCTTGCCTACCAAACTGTTCTATACATTTAAAAAGTAGATGATAAGCTATTTCTTTGAATACTTGATGTTTGAGGTGCAAGTTGTTAGGATTGTGTATAAGTTGACTGCATATCATAATTAATATATACTTGAATCAGTTTAAATCATAGTGAAGATTGAGGAAATTAAACAAGGTTGAGTATTTAACTCAACGTGCTTTCTCACCTTAATTCATGATATGTGTGTTTGGCTTATGAGATGTCGAGTATGAATGCTTTTGTGGTCATTCAAATGACCTTAATTTTCTAAATCAGCTACCACAACACATCAGAAGCAGATATATATTTAAAGAAGAGATCTACATTTCTTCAGTTTCTTAAATCGTGCTGGCCTTACTGAAAGCTGTGGTTGGTTCCCCCCGACAACTATTGAAGCATGGCTTGAGTTGGTCCCAGAACTGGGATATGATGCAATTTCTAGTGTGCCATGTGGAGAGATTTCCTTGAGAGGAAAAACCTTGTTTTCTGGTTATCACAAGCTGCAAGATCTAACTAAAGATGGGCTGTTGGAGTTGCTGGAGGGGTTTTTGGAGTCACCGCGGCAGTTTCTCAGGTATCAGACACCGTGGCAGTTATGGGATTGATCATGTACGTTAAATCAAGTGTCACATGTATTGTGAATACTACTGAGCTTATACAAAGTAGAATCATAGCCAAAAAAAAAAAAAGCAGAATCATAGCATATCATATTTTTATTCATTTTTCAGTCTGTTAATTGGAACTTGGAAGAAGTTAATATCAGAAAACAGGTCAAACGGCCAGAAAAGAAAAATGGGTAAAAATTGACAAAAGTGTAAACGAAAAACGGCCCATACAGGTCTCGAAACTGAGAGCTTCGCGTTATTTAGCACGACGCTTAAACCAGCTGAGCTAATATGCCAGTTGATAAGTTGGATAAGAATTAGATACAAGGAGTGAATATGGTAGTGGGATATGAGCACTTAGAAAGGCACACTGGTGTGATTCGATTCAAATTGTTAGTATGAGATGATGGCTGAAACTCTCTTTTCACTGGCATTGACTGTTAAGAGGAACCCAATAGGTCAAATGCTTGGTCAACGCCAAGTCAACGGGAAGAAACTACCTTCCATTTCCATTTGAGCAATGGCAGCAACCCATTGAAACCAAGGAGCTCAATTTTGCTAATGACTGGCGGGTCCATATGTGTGGACTGCATATCAAGAGGTGTATAATGCAGCCATTTGTGTGGGTTCAGCCATCAGAAGCCATGGTGTCAATCCTGTAAGTCACACCTCTCCACTTATGTTTTTATGCATGTGTGTGTGTGTGTGTGTAACATTTTTATGGAAGAAAATGTGTCCTTAGTAATATAGGTGTATGTGTTATAGAGTTGATGGTAGTGGTAATGAGAATAGTAACTGTGAAATGGAAAGATTTTGTTTTTTTATTTTATATTGTTTCAATGTTTGCCGGGAGATAATTGTGGTATATAACTATATATGGATCAAATAGCCCCCAATGGATTATTGCAATGGAGGTAATATTAATACTGTCATGTTTTCCTTTTCATCTTTGTGGATATTATGCAAGAGACTTGAATGAAGAAATGCTATGTTGACTGTTGGGAGCACATTTTCGTGACTGGTGGAAGGATTGAACAACTGAAACTCATATTGGGGACTGAATCTTACTAGAAAGATTGCGACTTTTTAGCCTTATACTTGTGTGTGTGTGTTTTTAATTTTTTTTGTTTTTTTTTTTTACAGGGATGTGAGAGCCATGCCATTACATATGTTCCACTTTATGACACCCTCGGTATGCTTCCTTTTCTTTTTCAAGAATTCTTAGTGCATTGTAAAATTTCCAGTGGCAGATAGTGAACTTCAATAATGGTGCTCGAGTTTGATTAACTGAAGGGAAATTCTAAATTGTGTTAACTTTTTCCTTTTCAAAATCTGCCACTTCGCCATCGTTTGTAAATCTGGATTGAGCTGTGTTCAGCGGCTGGCTGCTGAATGCTTGATAGTTGTCTATCGGAAACTACTGGACAGTAACAAGTGTTTGCTAGCTAGCCACAACAAAAGTTTAGTAGTCAACCACCAAACATGCCAAACAGTTTTTGAATTCTACATGTATAAGGGGAAGTTTTGGGAAAAAAGTTGTGGGGGGTCTAGGGAGAAAATTGGAAGGTGCATTTTCAGTTTCCCATGAAATTTATTTGATTGAGATTTCATGGTTTCTGTTGCAGGTGCTAATGCAGTTGAGTTCATCATCAACCGTGCTGAAGTTTCAATAGCTTTTGTTCAAGAGAACAAAATCCCTGCTGTAAGTTATTTTCCAAACTATATGTTATTATCATAAGTTCATAACTAGATATTTGTTTGAACTTTGAAGCCGCTGATGTCTAATATTTTGGTACTAGAACATTCATAATCCAATTTAGTTATAGTAAACATGATATAAATACAAAGACCAACTTGCGTTGTATACTTGATGGTTAATCTTAGTTCCTTTCCTAATATGCACTCCATTTATATAAAATTTGTTTCCCTCTCCTTTTTCTGCTTTCTAAGATCCTTACATGGTAATTTTTTATGCAGATTATATCAATCCTTCCAAACTGTTCTACGCATTTAAAAAGTAGGTCATATACTATTTCCTTAAATACTTCCAAATTTAAGGGCCAAGTTGTTAGGATTGTATCTAAGGTATACATCTGCATTGTTCAGCAATTGTCAGCTTCACAAATGTTTCTAGCACTCAAAAGAAGGAAGCAGAAGAACTGGGGGTATCTTGCTTTTTGTGGGAGGAATTCCTTCAGTTGGTAACTTCTCAACACTGTTTTCTCAGTTAAGTTCTTGTTTTCAGTAAAGGATTGGCCATTAACTTTTAACAATATAAAATCATATATTATCTTTCATATTCTCAGGGAAATTCAGATTCTGAACTACGTCCAAAACAGAGGACCGCTGTGTGCACAATAATGTATACAAGTGGAATGACTGGAGAACCAAAAGGTGTAATCATTACTAAGCAGCATTAATGTCAGAAGTATTGTCAACAGACATATACTTTGCCTAACAGATAGAGTGGTAAATAACTTGACACAGTTAACATCTTCAATATTTTAGCTTTTTATTCTATCTTGATGTTTCTGACTTAATGCTTACTCTGCCTCTCTGAAAAAAAATAAGAGAGGCAGAATAGCTCCTGTAACTTGTCCCGAGTTGTTTGGTCTATTGCATAGTTTTGAAGCATAAATGTACCTCATTTATATGTCAAGAGGCAAATAGACTTGCAGAGAACATGATTTGGTCATGGAGATTTAGTAGTTTTGTCACTGAAAAGGCCAATACAAGGCCGATTTTATTTTGGATTTTGTAGCATCATCAATATGAAATTATTTCCTCATTATTAAATGAAAATTGCGATCCTTATTCTGTTTCCATACATATATGTGGTGCCTGTTTAAATGCTTTTATGCAGACAAAAATCTAAATCATATAGATGCAATCCAATTTAGCAAGCAGTTATAGTTTATAGTAACATCTTCAACACGTGTTGCTATTGCCAAGACATGATTGATAAAAGTTGGGGGTTGTACCGTAACCCTCAACTAGGGGAAATTTATTACTTTCTTTTTGACAGAAGTTGGATCCATATTAGATCAAATTATGCTGAAAGCTTTGTGGTTGGCTATCAAATTACAGATTTTCTACCAACAAATTGAACTAAGGGTACTAATACAATTTTGAGTAAAGTCATCCTCTGAAAGATGCTTATTTGCAGATTTGTTTTATAGTTCATATTTTTTCTTTTTTTCCAAAGTAACTCAGATGAAGTATTACCAATAGGTGGTTAAGGATTATATAATTTTTATGAAGTTTAGTTACTGAACGCAATTAACAATTTGACATTTCCCTGATGGCAATAATATTGACTACTGACATAAAATAAATTCTATTACAGTGTACGGAAGAAGAATCATATTTTTCGTCTCCTGTTGGCCCATATATATGACCAAATAATCGAGAGCTATTGCATCTACAAGGGATCTTCAATAGGCTTCTGGCGAGGCGTAAGTATATGTGTCATTCTTGCTATGTTCTTTTTCTTTAGTTTCCTTATTAAACTTGATTGGTATTCTCTTCCTTACTTACCAACTTCAATATCTGTCCAATGTGATTGCTTTGGACTTGCAGGATGTCAGGTTTTTACTGGACAAGCTTCAGGAATTAAAGCCTACTATGTTTTGTGGGGTTCCTTGAGTTTATGATCGTATATACACTGGTAAAACAGATTCATCAATTTGAACTGTATAGATGTATGTCCTTGAATTTCTTTGTTGTTAATATTTGGCTTAAATATTGTTTTCGAGACTGCTAGTAAAGTTTCATCTGGTGGTGTGCTTAGGAAGGCCCTTTTCCAGTATGCATATAACTAGTACGTCTCACTAAGGCCTCCTTTTTTGTTTGCATTTGTATTCCTACCATAAACTAATTAATATATGTATGCCACATTTGAACTTTGTGCTAGTGTCCTTCACCCTTCTTTCATGTTTTCTGAAGTTACAGACGGATATCTTAACTTTCGTCTGGTCAACAGATTTGGGTTTATGGGAACAGCTTCGAGTCATTTCTTGTTGCTGTGCTTGTTCCTGACAGAAAGGCCTTGGAGGACAGGACAGCTGAGCATCATTTGACTGATGACTACAAATCATTGTGTCAAAAGATAAAGGCAAGAAAATACATTTTGGATGAGCTCAATAGCTTGGGTCAGAAACAGCAAGTATGTGCTCCATCCCTGTTTCATGCTATGCTGCTTTAGTTTAGTCATCTGACTTAAAAGACATTTTTATTGCAGCTTCGAGGGTTTGAGTTGTTAAAAGCAGTTCATTTGGAGCCAAACCCCTTTGACATAGAGAGGGTTCTCATGACTCCAACTTTCAAACTGAAAAGACCGCAATTCCTCAAATATTACAAGGTATGATTTCTACTTAGATAAGAAAAGGTTGGAACTTAATTTGATAAGTTAATCCTTGTTGTAAATATTAATGTGGCTATTCATGTAATAGCAATTAGTGTTGCGTGATATACGCCAATTAAGATTGATTGGTGATTAACAGAATATAATTAGCGATTGATTGATTGTAATCAGACGAGTGATTGATGTAATCGTTAAATAGTTACCTTTTGTAAACCTGAGGTACTCCTATATAAACCTCATTGTAAGATGAATAGAATCACTCTATTTCTCATACTTCATTCTTGGTGTCTAAACTCTCCCTCTTTCAAATTCTTTTACTATCCTTTTACAACAATCCTAAATATATGTGTTGAATTATATCATCTGCAGGACCAAGTTGAAAAACTTTGTAGTGGAGCAAAGGGTGGAAAAGTATAAGAACAGAGCTGGAAGCAACTATTGGATAAATCTAACTACATCACTTCCAAAATTTCGATTGCCTGATCTTTTGTTGATGAAAAACTACATATGACTGTAAAAGAATATCTAGCAGGATTTACCCATATTGACATTTTTTCTAAGTTTGTGTATAGATAATTCAAGATCGTATGAAATTTTCATGTTTATTCTTTCATCCAAGATAAAATATTTATTGTTTATTCTGGAATTCGTGATGGTCCCAAATGTTGTGCTTGCATTTAAGGAGGTGTAACAGTCAGTTGATCATTTCAGATGATGAAATTAGTGTGCTACTTACTCCGAAAGCGATTAAAATCATGTGTGAAAGACCAACTGGTTCACTCTCTTCTATTTTTTGGGGACAACTTCTGAAACCTTAAGGTCAAAATTAACAAAAGACTCGACAATTGTGAAATTAGAGCTACATAAATATGTCTTTAACCAACTGTTTCGCTTTAACCAGCAGGTAGCAGTGAACTTAGTTTTATAAAAGTATGGGTTAAGTAATCAATAATAAAGTTTTATTCTCAGTAAAGAAAAAAAATAAAAAATAAAATTAGTATTTTATAATCAATAATTGAGCAAGTATTTTTAATCCACACCGAATTAAATATAGGTATTGGAATAATAAAAAATAAAAATACTTCTGTCATGTTTCTCGAAAAAGAAGAAAACAATGAGTCATTCCACCGGTCGATATAGAAATGTGTCGTCTCTCATTTTACAAACTCTCAATAACCAATCTCACTTGGATTGGCAGATGCAGATTGGAGTTTCTGCCATTGTTTCTGGTTGTCACTTGGCCTGGGCTTTTGGGCTTGGTCGCATGTTTGGGCTGGTAGGGCTTGTCGAAAGCTCTAACCCTTTTAGAGGTGAAGAGCCCGTAGTGGTCTAGTTGTTTTAGTTGGATTAATTGTCTATGCTAGTAAGAACGTCTCTATGAGTCTTGTGGAAGTATTTAGCTTTTGCGTACCATAATTGCTTACTCGGCGTGTAAAGTTAGGTAAACTAGATTGCTTGCAAGGAGGTGTTTTTATGTGGCATAGACTACTCTGAGCAGAAATGTTTCAATGAAGTAGTTTTCTGTAATATTCTTTATCTATGAACCGGAGCATACTATTGGTATGTTCTATTTTATCAAAAAAAAAAAAATCTCACTTGGTTGTCATGTTCATTAAGATTTGCTTCTAAATGAACTTCTTTCTTCATTCTTTTACAGTTTTACCGCTTATCAAGAGCTAGTTGGTGACAAACTGGCAGTTGCATCTACCTATCAACCAAACCAATTGCATTGGCAAAATATCCAGTCCTCTTCCTGGAAGAGTCTTCCGTTACCGTTTCTTCTTTTCTCGGTAGTTTCGCTTCGTCTTCCGGGAAAAACTGTGATCCTTCATTTCACCAGCAGTCAAACAACAACCGTTCCTGCTTTTTCCACCCGTTCATACTTCATACACATACAATCTGTTTCTGCCTTTTTCACTTTACCTTTTCTTCTTCTCCTTTTCTTGGCAGTTTCGTTTCATCTTACACGCCCTTGACTTCACATTGACGTTGATCGAAGCTACCAGGAAACAGTGATCAAGCAGTGTTCCTTTTCTGTTCCTCTTCCTCTTCCGCTCCTTCTTCATTCCATCAGCGAGCTGAGCGTGAAATCAAACAAAAAGCTAGATTCGATGGCCACCCAATTGAGAGCTTCTTCCTCATTATCTTCTGTTCCTTTTTCCACCCGTTCATACACACACCATGTGTTTCTGAGTTTCAGAGGCGAGGATACACGCTACAATTTTACAGGTCATTTGCACAGAAATTTGGTTCAAAGGGGGATCAATACTTTCATAGATGATGATGATCTTCCAAGAGGAGAGGAAATATCAGAAGCACTTGTCCGAGCAATTGAAGGATCAAAGCTCTCTCTCATTGTGTTCTCTGAAAACTATGCATCCTCAAAGTGGTGTTTGGAAGAACTAGTTCATATCCTTGAATGTAGAAGATCAAAGAACCAAATGGTTCGGCCAATCTTTTACAAAGTGGATCCATCGGACGTAAGACACCAAAGAGGCACATTTAGTGAGGCACTTGCAGAGCATGAGCGCCGATTTGAAGATGGAAAGAACAAGGTGTCAAGATGGAGAGCAGCTCTTTTAGAAGCGGCTAATTTGTCTGGGTGGCATTTCTCGAGCGGGTACATCATGCACTTTATCCTACTTATAGCAAATTTGTCCGTTCCTTTATTGTTTTTTTTTTATTATTATTCAATACTATGCTCTCTTCAGAAGTAGCAATGTTTTATTTTATTAAATGTTTCATTTGATTCTAACATGACAGGCATGAATCTAAATTTATTGATATAATTGTTGAAGAGGTCTCTACACAACTAAAAGATCGTATCAATTTGGATGTGGCACAGTGTCCGGTTGGGATAGACTCTCGCCTACAAGACATGCTTGAAATTGTAGATGTTAGGGGAGGTGATCATATACGCATGGTAGGGATATGGGGAAGTGGTGGAATAGGGAAGACAACAATTGCTAAAGCTGTTTACAATACAGTTGCCCATGAGTTTGATGGTAGCTGCTTTTTGGCAAATGTTAGAGAAGGTTCAAAGCAACATGGAGGTTTAGTCAACCTACAAAACATCATTCTTTCAAAGATTCTAGGGGGCAAAGAACTGAAAGTAATCAATGTTGATGAAGGAAATACTTTGTTGCGGGAGAGGTTAAGATATAAAAGGATTCTTTTAGTTCTTGATGATGTGGATCAATTGGACCAGTTAGAGAAATTAGCCGGAGCACCTGATTGGTTTGGTCGTGGCAGTAGAGTTATAATAACAACAAGAGATAAGCAATTATTGATTGCTCATCAAGTGAATAAAAATAAAATATACGAGGCCCGGAGACTAAATCATGATGAAGCTTGTGAGCTCTTCTGTGCAAATGCCTTGATGACTGATAGAAATATGGATTATGATGAAAAACACGCAGTTAACACTATTATTAACTATGCTGAAGGCCTTCCATTAGCGCTGAAAGTTTTAGGTTCTCATCTATGCAGTAGATCTATAGATCAGTGGCAAGCTTTATTAGATGGTCATAGAAGAAGTCCTCTTCAAGGCATTCATAAGATTCTCAAAATCAGTTACGATGCACTGGAACAACAAGAGAGAGAAATTTTCCTTGACATTGCGTGCTTCTTCAAAAATAAAAATAAGAACGATGTGATAGCAATATTAGAAGGTTGTGGTTACAGCAACCCTATGTCCAGTATTGAAGTTCTTGGAGAAAAGGCCCTCCTAAATGTTGAACATGCTCATATTTTCATGCATGATTTGCTAGAAGAAATGGGAAAAAAAATTGTTCACAACGAGTCGCCTAAAGAGCCTGGTCGGCGTAGCAGATTGTGGTATCACAGCGATGTTCGCCAAGTTCTAACAGAGAACACAGTAAGTCTGCAGTTCTATACTTCTATCCATTTTGGCAATTAATTTATGAATAATAAATATAATTTTCTTTTTGTTTTAGGGAATCAGAAACTGAGAGATAATCGCTGTGTATTCTCATTAATAATAGGGGCCTCTTTATATAGAGGATTACAATGCATAGAATCTCAATCATACAAGGAAAGTAATTCTACATTGATTAGGATTCTAGATCATTCTAATTAAATCCTATTACCACTAGGTCAAGTAACCTAGAGTTTGGGCTAAACACAAATTAGGTTTTCCTTGAACACTCCCCCTTGTGTTGCCCAAACGCGGTGCTTCTCTCGTTGCCTCGTTAAAAACCTTGCCGAGTAACAAAAACCCAGTGGGACAAAAATAACCTCGGTCGAAGGGGAAAAAGAGCACAACACACCCTTCACGATTCGAGACGAACATGTAGACACCTCCCCCTGATGTCTGCACCTCCCCCTGATGACTACGATCATGGGAGTTTAGATAATTTCCGCAAGCCAATTCTTGCCACATGTTTCTCGAACGTGGAATTGGGCAATGACTTAGTAAACAAGTCTGCCTCACTGTCCTCAGATCGAACCTAGTTCACTTTGATCTCGAGGAGTGTCTGTTGTTGCTGATTATGCTTGGTGTTGTCGCTCTTGATGTAGCCTTGCCTCATTTGTTCAAAACAAGTAGCATTATCCTAAATGCTCGTAGGCTCATCTGTGGTAGACTTCAAACCACAATTGTTCGAACATGCGTAATTATGGATCCAATCCATATACATTCACGAACCACTTCGTGAAGAGCAATGATCTCTACATTGTTCGAAGATATAGCGACTAGGGTCTATTATGTAGACCTCCAAGATGTCATGGTCTTTTCCCATGGTGAACACTTAACCGGATTGGGAGTGACCATTGTGTGGGTCAGAGAGATACCCAACATCAGCAAAACCTTCCAAAACACATGTCGTTTTGGGACGGGGATAGTGGACGCAGGCCAGTGTTGGTGGCGTACCTGGTGTGTGATGGGTCCGAATCCATCATCTCTTTGTAGGGATAGAACAAGCCCATATCATTTATACATCTCAAGTATCGAAAGATATCTTTTACACCAATCCAATGGCGTCGCGTTGGCGCAGAGCTATATCTAGCTAACAAGTTCACAACATATGAGATGTTCGGTCTTGTGCATTGAGATAAGTACAATAATGCGCCTATTGTACTAAGTAAGGCACTTCTGCCTCTAGCACATCTTCGTCATCATCTTTTTGACGAAGAGGATCCTTTTCAGGATCAAGACTACGGACGATCATGGGAGTGCTTGAAGGCTTGACCTTGTCAAAATGCCTAAGCATCTATCGATACGATGCTCAAGTTCCAAACTGAGACATAATCGTGTTCTCCCAAAATCCTTCATCTCAAATTACGGATTTCAAGTGTTCAGCGGTTTCCCTTAACTCTTTAAGGGCTTCTAATGAAGATCATGTCCAACATGAACCGCGATAGAATCTGAAACTTGTCATAGCAATGCGTGGGCATATCCCTTCCCAATCAAGTAGTCACTTTAGTGAGCGTTTCAACCTCTTTGTAAACGCGCTCCATGGTCTAGAGCCACTTGACTTGGGTAAATGAAGTTCACCATGAACCTTCATGTATATTCCGTATCTAGATCCCTATAGAGATACGTAGTGACCACATTTGTAAGCTACATGTTCAGTTATTCGGAAACTACCAAACTGACAGGGTAGTGGAGTGCAATGACATCCATTACGAGAGAATATGTCTCATCGTAGTCGATTCCAGGGTGTTTTGTGAGAAGCCTTGCGCCATAAGGCGAGATTACCGTCTCTTTTTCTCACTACGCTTTCTAACGAAGACCCATTAGTCAACAGGTTCTATGTTAGGAGGTGTTGGCATCTCTAGCTCGAAAACCTTCCTCTTCGTTAGAGAATCCATCTTAACCTGGATCGCATCTTTCCATTTAGGCCAAAAACTCTCTACGTTGGCATTCATTCATCAACGGAGCGTGGTTCGATATCATCTGACTCAACAAACTCATGCACAACGAAATACGCAACTACATCATCAATTATGATGGAGTTTCTATCCCACGTCTCATGTACACTAGTGTAAGTTTCATAGAGCTCTATATTCTCAGGAATAGGTTTTGACGTTGAGGCGTCCCCCAACGATAACCATAACCCGGAAGATTCTCATGAGACGGATTTTGAGTCTTGATGATCAAAGGATTGGAATGTGCCAAAGTATCCTTCGAACCCACGGGCCTCTCCACGCATCCTAGCTAGGGCCATGGCCTGTAACGCCAGAGTGTCACTCTCTTTGGCATTGGCGCCATGCCTACCTCCATGTAGGGTGGCGCTACGTCCTCTCGTAGGGACGTCCTTCCTTGCAGGCATGTTTGCAGCATATTTGTGTGATCTCGTCACTTTAATAGGGATCAAGATGAGACATAGTGGGGACAGACCACGACAAATCCTGTCGTTCCTGTTGAACATCTGTGTTCTTATCTCCCCTAACGACGGGAAGACTGTCTCATCAAAGTGACAACCCGCAAATCTAGCGGTAATGAGATCGCCTTGCAAGGGCATTAAGTAGCGGACGATTGTTGGAGTCTCAAATCCAACGTAGTTGCCTAATCGTCTGTAAAGACCCATCATAGAGCGTTGTGGCGGCGCAATTGGCACATAAATGTCTCACTCAAATGTGCGTAAGTACAAAAGACGTGTACCCAGTCACTAGCTGTAACGCAGAGGTACATTGAGTGGTGGTAGGTCGTAGACGAATTAGCATGGCTGCATGCGATATCGCATCACCCCAAGCGGATGTAAGAAGATTGGTGCGCATTACCAATGTTCGGACTACCATCGTAGTCGTTTCCGCGAGACCAATTGAGTGTGTACATGGGAATGTGATGTCCAACATCAAGCCCATTGCAATATCCATCGAAAGTCTTTCAATGTAAACTCTCTAGCATAGTCAAATCCAATTGACTGAATAGGATGATTTGGGGAGTGAGCCCATTGTCATATGATATGTGCTAGGAGTGTAGCATAAGCAGCATTTATAGGTGGACAATGGCACAACACGTGACCAGCGTGTTTGTGTGTCAACCAACATCATGAAATATTTAAGCATCCGCAAGTTGGTTGAATCAATCCACAAAATCCCTACGGATTCTTTGTAAGAACAGAATGAGTATTGTCATATCCTTTGCATAGGATGGTCTCAGTCCTAATTTCCCTAAGGAACGGGCTTAGTAAAACGAGCGAGAGGCTTTAGAAGCAACCAATGAGAATTTTGGTTAGGCCTGAGCATCTAAAACGCTATTTTGAAGCAAGTTGGTGATTGCAGCATCACCTGTGGAGCCATCAACGTGATGGACGCCATCCATGGAGTCATGGATAGGGACTACGCCAGCCCTAGGCTGGTGGTGGACGGAGGCGGTGCCCTAGGCAGCAGTGTCGGTCACACTTAGTCTAAGAACCAACTTTTGATTCATGCTTCATTTCGCTCGAGAGAAAAGATGTCCGTGTGAAGTCTTTTGTAGACGGATCATCATATCAGGACTAGGATGATCTATCCTGTCGTGACAAAGCCAATATGTGTCTAGATCCAAGAGATCTTCTCTCATAACTTTATTGGATTTAATAGCTCGAATAGTGACATAAAGTCTACTATAGAGACACATAAACTTCTCTAAGATGCGTCTTTGTTCGCAATCATTAGAGGTAATGCAAAGGAACTCATTTCCGTTCTCTACATGCATTTTCGCATGGAATTCGTTGGCTATTCATAGGGTACTATTTGCCCTAAGAGCGTAGAGAGTTTCTGTGACAACTGTAATCAAGGTGCCATTTGGCAAGTGGAACTTGGGCTATTCCATGTCCTTGAATTAATATTAATGGCCTAGCCATCGTAGTCACAAAGGCATATGCTCAGAATCAAAATGGAGTCATAATGAAAAGAACTCGAAATTTTATTCATAAGCCAACGGAGTACATCATTGTTTCTATGATCAAAGAAAATCTAATCCAATAAAAAGTAATATGGCAATCGCCTACATCTCTTGGAAAATAAAGACTTAAACAGAACTGGCGATCTATTGATCCCAGCCAGATTTGTAGTCTTCAACCCTTCACTGTAGATCATCTTCTTGATCTTCTTGTTCCACATAGTGAGCTTCTCTTGCTTCACAATATGCTTTGTAGGCGGTGACAAGTTCTTCACGACCTGTACAAATGTGTGCCCAATGATCAGACACTCCACATCGAGAACATACATCTCTTTACTCGAACTCCATTGATTGAGGCACTTTGAAAACGTCATTTAGATGGCTCTTAATGTTGGTGGCGCCACCAACATGGCCAGAGGCATTGCCTCCCTCTCTCTTTCCACATTTACCTCTTCGGTTCCGTGTTCGCCTATTTTGGCGGTTACCTTCCCAAGTAGAGCGATTATATGGATCAGAATGTCCAGAAGTATACCTAAGATTAGGGTTTCGCCCTTGGCGCCCTCTCTTAGAGGTGCGACTATTATTGGATTCCGGAATATGTTCTGTTTCCACGGATCTCGAATTATAGCTCTTCACAAGGATATTATCATGCTTTTCAGCGACATTCATAGCTCCAATGAGCTCATGAAACCTTGTGATCCGTCTGGCATTTACATCGATTCGATAGTTCTTAGCAACCATCAATGCAGAGACGGGGAAGGTAGAGAGAGTCTTCTCAATCAACATTGCATCTGTGATCTTTTTACCACAGAATTCCATTAAGGATTTAATGCGAAGTGCTTCCGAGTTATTGTCAAGAACTGTCTTGAAATCACAGAAGCGGAGGCTATGCCATCTCACTTCTAGGTCAGGAAGCAAGGAATCACGGACGTTGCCAAATCTTTCTTCGAGTGAGACCCACAGCCTTCTAGGGTCTTCTTCATTCATATACTCGTACTGGAGCGAATCATCCATATGACGAGTCATTAGGATGATGCCTTTCGCCTTATTTGCCTCTAAGGCTGCTCGATTTGCTTCCAAAGCTTGAGCTTGCTTAACAGTTATCACGTCCTGGCTAGGCTCGAGAATCATATCCAAGATTCTATCGGCCTTGAGATGCTGGCGGATATCACGAACCCACCTGTGATATTCAGAGCCAGTTGTTCCCAATGGAGCAAAATTCAATTTGTTCAGGCTACTCATCCTGAAAGAGAACAAGAAATTATGGTTAGTTTCAGAGCGAAAAAGGCTACCACGAAAAACTATTAAATTTCTGAGCGTAGTTGCTTCCAAGAAATTAGGAATTTTCTGAGCGTAGTCGCTTCCAAGAAAATCCGATTCCAAGAGGGGTTTTGGATTAGATCGAAACAACGATGTATGTGGTTGATCGTTTTCTTCTCAACAAACTCTAAGTTTGGAGGACTCTACAATCTCCAAGCTTGGAGTGAGCACGAACCCCCACAGTTCGGCTTAATTTGGTCTCCCCTATAATGAAGAAAGGGGGGTAGAAGAAGGGAGGTTGCAAGTCCCCGAGAAAAAGAAGAGAAATTGAAATAAAAACTCAAAAACAGGAACTTTTAGTAAACCATACCTCTTAGGATTGCGGATTGCATTCAATCCTCATTGTAGGATTGCAAACAAGCTTCAGTTCTAGGCGAATCAAACTTGTTGAAATTCGGAGCAGATTCGCTTCTAAACAGCTCCCACTCCGATTGGTGTACAGGTCACAAAATGTCTCCAATAGGGCTGAAATTTGGAATTTAGAAAGAAGAGACCTAGGCGAACAACTTTGATGAAGGAAGAATTTTGATCTGAAAATCCGAAATAGAAGTTTCGGGGCTTGCAAACTGACTGATATGAACAGCTCCCACCTTGAATACTGTAAGGTCTCAAAACGTCTCCAATAGGGCTGAAATTTTGAGTTCAGATAGAGGAGATAGAGATGAACAACTTTGATGAAGAAAGTATTTTGATCAAAGGTCCCGAACAAGACGTTTCGGGGCGTGCAAGCAGACTGATCTGCACAAGAAAGAGCGAGCTGCTATGCTGCAAGGGCAGCAGGAGTGCCGCAATGCTGCATGGGCAGTAGGTGGCACATGGGTGCGCAAGGGCTGCAGGGGCAGCTTACGGCATGGCTAGCAAGGGCTAGGAGCTTGCGGCTGTTTTGGTGAGAAGAGTTTTGGTTTTTAGGGCTAGGGTTAGGGCTCGTGCTAATAACGTGTTTTAGGGAATCAGAAATTGAGAGATAATCGCTATGTATTCTCATTAATAATAGGGGACTCTTTATATAGAGGATTACAATGCATAGAATCTCAATCATACAAGGAAAGTAATTCTACATTGATTAGGATTCTAGATCCTTCTAATTAAATCCTATTACCACTAGGTCAAGTAACCTAGAGTTTGGGCTAAACACAAATTAGGTTTTCCTTGAACACTTTTTGAATTTTTGAATAGAAAAAAGAAATTTCAAAACACTTTATTATATTTTATTATATAAAGTAAATATTTTGCTAATACGATTGCCTTTTTCACACTAGGGAACAAGTAAAATTGAAGGTATAATGATAAAGATGCCTACAGTAGATGAGATATGCTTGAATCCTAAATGCTTCAAAAAGATGAGAAATCTTAAAATTTTCATAAACATCAATGGACGGTTTTGTGGAAAGGTTGATTATTATCCGAATCAGTTGCGGTTACTTGAATGGAGTGATTGTCCGCTAAAATTCTTTCCCCGCAATTTTAACATGAGGAATCTAATTCAACTTAATATGCCTCGTAGCTGCATCTCACGTTTCGAGGTATTTATATATTTTCAAGACTTTAATTTATTGAAATCTTTATACCTTACCAACTTTCCATTTGATTTTTTTTTCTTCTTTGGTATGACAGAGTATGGAAAATCTGAAATCCCTAAATTTGAGTGGATGTAAATTCCTAGCACAAAGCCCAGACCTGTCTGGAAGCCCAAACTTAGAGTTCCTGGATCTAAGCAATTGTAAAAGTTTAAAGAAGGTTCACCCTTCGGTTGGATCCCTCAAAAAGCTTGTTGACCTGAATCTTGAAAGCTGCTCTAACCTTGTGAGGCTACCAGGAGAAGTCAACTGGAGATCCCTCCGATCCATTAATCTCAACGACTGCACAAGGCTGGAGAGTTTCCCTGAAATTGAGGGAGAGATGAAATGCATGACATCCTTGTATCTATACAACACTGGCATCAAAGCATTGCCTTCATCCATTGGATATCTAATTAACCTTCAATCGTTGGTGTTAGATCATTGTGGAAACCTCACAGATCTACCTTGCAGCATTTATGAATTGCAGAAGTTAAAGACGGTTCTCTTGTCCGAGTGCCCAAAACTCGTAAGATTCCCAAATAAGGTGGAGTCTGAAGTGCTTCCAACTTACTCAAAGGTTTCACATGACAACCGTGACTCTTCATCGGAGCCAGAGCCAGATACTGAATTCAATTTGGCGCTTCCTTGTTTAGATCAATTCCTTGCGGGTGGATGCAATTTATCTAATATTGATTTCCTCGGGTCCCTTGATTGTGCATCCACTTTAGATTTATCAGAAAGCACCATTGTTATCCTTCCCGAATGCATCATCAACAAATTTGTCAACTTGAGGCAACTCAATTTGATCGGCTGCACGAGGCTCGTAGAAATTCCGGGGCTTCCACCAAGGATTCGCCTGTTGAATGTGATGGATTGCGTATCATTGGAAAGAATTTCAAAGTTGTCAAACATTTTGGAGCGTAAAGAATCACAAATGATTAAGGAGATGGACTTGACTAATTGCTGGAGACTCTGTCAAAATTTGGTTGAGATGGCAAACAAGGATGATGATGATGAAGTGCACGCTGATCTCATCTCTCGACTCCTATCTTCTCAGCAATCCAAATTCACAATTACATTTCCAGTTCCAAGAAGCGAGGTTCCAAAGTGGTTCAGCTGTCAAATGGATTTCATGGGGCATCGACGGTTTGAATTTTATATCGAAACACTTGCAAATTTCAAATGGGACAACGCAGGATTGGCTCTCTGTGTTGCTGTTGATCAAAACCTGCAAGATGCTTGGACTGATTTCACGGTCTATATTCACATCAATGAAGTGAGGGTTTCATTTCCCTTCTCAGACTGTGTTGATTCAGCAGAGTCGGATCATGTGTGGCTGCACTATGTTCCCTTCCTTGAAATGTGGCCAGTTGGTTATATGCGTCCGTTGCCCCCTTTTACGTGTCGAGTCATTATTTATCAATGGCAAAAGTCTGAGTCCTCCATAAAAAGCTGTGGTGTCCACCTTGTAATGCCACCCAATGAAGACGTTTCTATGAAGCTAATCCGTGCAGAGAACCTCACCAGTGAACTTTCTGAAGATGAACTTCAAAAGGTATTGTTTCCTTTTGTGAAAATTTCCTCATTTCAGAGATAATATGTGACATCTGAACAACAATGCTATTGCAGGACTTCTGGGACAATTATCGTCCCAAACAGAGGACTGACTGCAAAGAATTATATACCGATGCACAACTGGAGAATGAAAAGCTGTAATTATTACTGATGCAGCATGGCATTGTCTATAGACCAGTGTGACCGATACAGGTTTACATTTTCAAATTCTCCCTTTCTTTGATATCTTTGGAGTTTCGAGATTGGTTTGTAATATCAACTCTTTGTTGGCATTCTCCATATGTGTGGATAGAGTTGAACTAGTTTACCATGCCCAATTCCATGTAACTATTAAGTGCAAAATTGCATCAGTGAAAGGAATATTAAATTTGTAATTTAGAAGCTTGATCTAGTGCACTAATCTACTTCACTAAACTCATTGATGAACTTGTAGACGTTTTCTCGTCCGATAGCCACTTTCAAGGTCTTTCTATTTTCTGATTATATAGCATCGTTTTCTGAATTTATTTCCTCATCCAAAGGTATGCTACTACTCTATTAATACGCAGCTGCTCTTTTGATTTCGGATTGAACTGCTAATATATACATTCGCTTATGGGCCTTAGAAATGTTGGCGAGAAAGAATAAAAGCCCTTACTTTCGCTTAATTAGTTTGGTTTCGTGGATTGCTAATCTTAGTGTCAGATTATGCTGCTGATGCAGTATAGCATTACTTCGGGTTACTAGATTCTCCAAATGTCAGGTTTCACATGGTTGATTGATTTTAGTATATGCCATGTAAATTTGTACTGGATGCAAAGACCCTTTGTTTGATTAGGTTCTGGTGTAGAGATATTGATGCCATGAGTATTTGAAACTTTAGATGATTCTGTCATTACTACAGTTTTTCTGTTGACCAGACGGAATCATGTAATAATGTACATCAGATAGGTGGTTTGAGTTCCTGCTAAAGGAAATGAATTTTTTTTGTTTGAAACCTTTCTTTCATTAATGAGATAAAAGAAGGACAGGTTAACTCATCATAATGTTTACTTTGCTCCCTTATTGTCATTGCAGGGAACTAAGGAATCTAAGGAAGCTGTTGCATCACTAATGGTTACTGCAGCTAGGTTTTCTGATTTACCAGAGTTTTGTGACATTAGGCCACTATTTCAAGTGAGATAAGTGAATTCTGCATTATTATGTGGATCAAAAGGTAATTATTTATTGACCTGCACTTGATGGAATTTTATGAATCCCTAACTGCTTTGAAACTGACTAACTGAATTCCTGAATGATAGTTTGTTGATAACATAGCTTCAAAGCCTCCCACATTGGAGAAGAAGGTTCAGTTGACATAGCATTGGAATTTTCAATAAAGTGGGACTCCAAGGCCTTTGAAAAAGGATGTCTAAACCTCCTGCATTTATACAGGTCTGGCCTACGTACTGTGTTGCTGTAATAACCTGTATCTGATATTCACATAAAATACAAAATCCCGGGATGTCAAAGTTTGGTGAATTTCTTATTTGGGAAAAAAAGTATTGCTCTTTTGAATTCTAAGGCAGTTGCAATTTCGCAGTGCATGCCATGAAATTTTGGATATGTATATGGTTTCAGGCACAAGCATCAATCTGTGTAAGCAAAGCTATGAAATGGTGGCAGAAAACTGAACATGGTGGAGATCCATTCTGCTAAGAACTTATTGATTCTTTGCATAATGCTAGTGATAGATTGGTTGCAGTGGATTTTTACTCACCTGGTTATGGAGATGTAGAGCTCTCCATCCCAAGGTATATTTCATATTTCATTTTTGGGTATCGAGTCATATTTCATTGCTGTTTTGTTCGCATACTCATAATCAGAGTAATTTTGTATCTAACCAGCTTAGAATACGTGCTTTCCTTCTACTGGGTTTTTCCCCCCATTTTCGTTTTACAATCTTCCATTACAATCTTCTTACTGTGCTATCTCAGCAGAAAAACCCACCTAGGGATTTGCAACCTCTGCCGCTGCAGCCACAATTAGCTTCAAATCATAGTCATGCTCAAGCCGATAAGCATACATTCTCTATAAGGTGATTATTTGATTACCATTATTTGTTTTCCAATTCTATTTCATAATTTTTGCTATGTTTTGTTGTATGTTGTCATGTGTACTTGGATAATTGTAGAGTTAATGATCACAGCCCCATTTCATTCTGATATGGACGAATTTCTAGATACGATATTAAGCACATCCATATGATTTTGATTGATTTTGAATGGAGATGATCTGAAATTTACAGTTAACTTTGAAATCTTATGGTAGTTAGGCATAATTTCTTTTCTGTTGAGATGTTATATCAGAGGGTCTCATAAAATCAAAGTATGGTAGAAATTGGTCGTACTGTAACTGCCCATATTATGAGGACAGGAAATACAAGCCTTGTTCTGTAAAGTTTGCACCAAACAATAAGCAATACACTTAGAATCATAACCATCATTTTCCCACTCATACCCCACTGACTTCATTCACATACCCTTCTATTTTTCCTGCCCTGCCAAGCAAAACTCCCTACCTCTCTATTCCTCTTACTTGCCAAGAAAGAGTTACACTACTCTGTTCTGGATAACATGGTCTTTCCATCTTAAAAGGACTCCCTTTCACGTAACTATGCACTAATATACAGTTATATACCCTCCCCCTTCTTCACCTTATGCTCAACTTCTCCACCTTAGTTCCTTTCTCTTACTAAATCAATCCACAAACACATCTACATTAAAACAATGACACCCCAATACCTCTTCTCACTATTCTTTTTCATGATCTTCTTCCATTTGCACATAATTTCTGCTCAATCTCCAGCAGTTGCATATTTGCTTCAGAATGCCTATAGCTGCATATTTACTATTCCTTTTGCATTACTATTAATTTGAAATAGCAAGCAGCTGTAGTATAAACCCCTAAGCTTTCATTTAGTATTAATAGACGAGATGCTAAGCCTATAGCCCTACCTGCCCTCTATAGATCTTTAAAGCAGACTCCTTGTAATTCGCTTTTTGTTTATTCTATAAAAAGCTGTTTCTTTTCAAAAAAACGAAAAAACAAAAAAAAACAGGAGGCAGGTCTGTAACTTGGCATGGGTTGTTTGGGGTGCAATCTGGTGATGGATTTTCACCAGGTCTGTACCTATGTTTGGTCTATTGCACAGTTTTATAGCATAAATGTACCTCATTTTTGTGTAAGAGGCAAATAAGCAAGGAACATTTTTGGTCATGGAGACTTGGTAGTTTTGTTACTAAAAAGGCCAATACAAGACTATTTTCGTTTTGAATTTTGTAGCATTATCAATATGAAATTATTTTTTCATTCTCAAATGAAATTTGCCATCCTTAATCTGTTTCCATACATATATGCTCTGCCTGTTTAAAATGTTAGGTTTTCCAAGAAAAAAATTTAAATCATGTGGATACAATCCAATTTAGCAAGCACTTATAGTTTATTCTTCAGGATTTGTTGCTTTTGCCAAGAAAACATGTGAGGACGGCATTCTGCATGAAGCTTGTTAGACCAATTGGTTGCTTTCTATTTGGTGATGTTAATGGTAACTGATAGCATCTTCCACGTATCTTAATTTTATCAGATTGATTAAAGTTGGGGGTTGCACTGTAACCCTCCACTAGGGGAAATTTATATTTTCATATTGGCAGAAGTTGGATCCCATATTATATCAAATTATGCTGAAATCTTTGTGGTTGGCCATCAAATTACAGATTTTATACCAACTAATTAAACTAAGGGTACTACTACAATTTTGAGTAAAATCATCCTGTGAAAGGTGCTTATTTGCAGATTTATTTTATAGTTTATATTTTTATCAAAGCAACTTTGTTGAAGTATTACCAATACATGGCTAACGTTTATATGGCAGCAAGTTGGCAAATCTGCAGAAGGGCCTAACAAAAGCAAAAGCGGCACCTCTCTTGGACAAGCTTGTTTTTGACAAGGTCAGTTATTATTCCTTCATCTTTCTATTCTTGAAATATCTGGTTTTACATTCGAACAATGCATTACTTCTATCTTATGCGTTACATTCTAACAAACTGTGTTATTTGTGGTAGATAAAACAAGAGCTAGGAGGACTAGTTCGTATAATGTTGTCTGGTGCTGCACCTTTGCCATGTGGAGGAATTTATCAGAAGGATATGGTATGGTTGACTGCATAAAAAATGAATAGATACATATTATACTTGAATCAGTTAAATCATAGTGAAGATCAAAAAAATTGTACAAGGTTAAGTATTCATGGTATATGTGTTTGACCTAGGAGATGTCAGTATGAATGCTTTTTTTGTACTCATTCAAATGGAAAAATAAAATTCAATGAGGATTTGGTTCATCCCACACGTACACGTCATGGGCACCCTGCTTTTCTATGTTATATAGACTTGTATGTAACTATTGAAAGTGAAAATATTGTACATAACGTGACTATTCCACCAAAAAGTTTGATTAAGTTTCTAAATCAAATGACCTTAAGTTTCTAAATCAGCTACCACAAGACATCAGAAGCAGATATATATGAAACGGAGAGAACTACATTTCATCAGTTTGTTAAATCGTGTAGGCCTTACTGAAAGCTGTGGTGGGTGTTTTACGTCCCTTGGCAATGTTTATCCTATGATTGGAACTGTTGGTGCCCCCCTGACAACTATTGAAGTGCGGCATGAGTCGGTCCCAGAACTGGGATATGATGCACTTTCTAGTGTGCCACGTGGAGAGATTTTCCTAGGAGGAAAAACCTTGTTTTCTGGTTACCACAAGTGACAAGATCGAACTGAAGTTGTCCTTGTTGATGGGTGGTTCCGTACGGGTAAATGTCTACAATACTAGAAATGAAGTACTTTTTTGGTTGATGCTCAATCGTTTGGTTTCTTTTCAAGAGGGTGCCTTCAAAATTTTTGTTGATGATTCATTTGGAGTGGATGGATTACAGGTGATATAGGAGGATGGCAGCCTAATGGAGCAATGAAAGTTACAGACAGGAAAATGGAAGTATTTAAACTATCTCAAGGTGAATATGTTGCTATGGAAAGCATTGAAAGCAAATACTTGCAATGGCCCCTTATCACATCGGTATGTCACTAACTTCTGTATTCTAGAATAAATTAGTTTGTGTTCGTCTTTGTGCTACATTTGAATTTTGTGGTGTCCTCTACCCTTCTTTCATGTTATCAGAAGTTACAGATGGATATCTTTACATCTTACCTTTCATCTGGTCGGCAGATATGGGTTTATGGGAACGGCTTTGAGTCATTTCTTGTTGCTGTGGTTGTTCCTGGCAGAAAGGCCTTGGAGGACTGGGCAGCTGAGCATCATTTGACTGATGATTACAAATCATTGTGTCAAAACCTGAAAGCAAGAAATTTACATTTTGGATGAGCTCAATATTACGAGTCAGAAACAGCAAGTATGTGCTCCATCTCTGTTCCTAAATTCATCCTATGTTGATTAACTAGTCATCTGACTAAAAAGACATTTAAATTGCAGCTTCGAGGGTTTGAGTTGTTAGAAGCAGCTTCAAAATTTGGTTCAGATGGCAAAGAAGGAAGATGATGAGGTGGGCTCTAATTTCTTCTCTTGACTCCTATCTTGCTTTTCTTGGGAGGAATTTTCTTAGTAGGTAATTTCTTTATACTTTTCTATCCAAGAACTCATTTTTGTTGGCAAAGGACTGGTCATTAATTTGCAATGACATAATACCTAAGTATTACAATTAGGTGTTTTATTAAAGATTAAAAATCAATCGAACTTTCCTTTTTGTATTGGGGATGTCTCTGTCTGTTCTTCACAACCTCTTACTCCCTCATTAAATAGTCAAAGGCCAAGTTAAAAAAGAGTTTACACGAATATACACATCTAGAATAATTATTGTACAAACCTCAGTCAAGTGGCAACATCACTGATCTATAGCATTAACAGAGGATATAAAGGTAAGCTTTCACCACCACTGCATGTACTCATATTAATCACTGAGCAAGTGAAACGAAAAAAGCATAAAATGAAATCCAATAAAGTATCTAGTTTGAAAAGGATATGCAGTTATGTTGGTAGTTTCTATGGAAGTAGGATAACCCCACATTAGGACTTATCTCTACATTCCTCAGTGGATGAGTTTGTATAGTTGATCTTTGCACAAACATTTGATTTATACAAATTTGTTCCTGTTTTTTGTTTTGTAGCTGTTTATATCTTAACTTTCTCTGGTTGGCAGATTTGGGTTTCCGGGAACAACTTTGAGTCGTTTCTTGCTCCTGGGGTGACTTTGGTGGACAGGACAGGTAGCTGAACATCATTTGACCAATGACTTTAGATCATTGTGTCAAAACCTGAGGGCGAGATATGAATTTTGGATGAGGTAAATAGTAAGAAACAGCTAGTATGTCGACAATTGTCTGAAGGATGAATTCCCTGTTACTAATTTCATGCATGCACTATCCTACTCATCTAGTCATCTGACATGGAATGCATTCCTGCAGTTTCCAGATTCTGGGGAAAATCACTTTGACACGGAGAGTGATTTCTCAGAACTCTCAAATGAGAGAGTACATGCTAGATTGGCTGTCCTCCTGTCCCACTGTCTGTGCGGCTGCTGAAATTATGGAGTCATCAGCTAATACCAAATGTCATGTGTGGCTGCAGGAACTCCATTTGTTAAAATCTCGTTTATGCATCCCGTCTACTGCTGCCTTCTTAGTAGATGAGTTATTTTCCAGTCTTTATAGCAGTGTAGTGGTGTTTCTCAGTGCTGCAGGAACTCCATTTGTTAAAATCTGGTTTATGCATCCCGTCTACTGCTGCCTTCTTAGTAGATGAGTTATTTTCCAGTCTTTATAGCAGTGTAGTGGTGTTTCTCAGATGCTGCATGGTGCTCCTAGTAATGCCACGTCGATAGGATGTAAACCCTCTCTATATATGGAGGTCACGGTCCATGAAGATAGGATGTAAACCCTCTCTATATATGGATGTAAACCCTCTCACATTGTTTTAGGTGATAAATTAGTGGAGTGATAGTTTTATGTAGAATTCATTGTTAGCTGTAAAATCGTATCTGTTGCAAAATAAATATTTGTTTTGAAATATATGAACTTGGTCGTCAACGGCTCAATAAGTGAAAACAAGGATTTGTTACAAATGATTTTCGGTTTTAGTAAATTGTGAAATATAGTTGTAATTGTTGGGAGTGGTGTGATTGCGATAAATCTATGATTGATGATCTATTTGAAATGTAGTCATTGTAATTCTTAGAAAGCATGTGTTTCATCTCCGTTGTCTGGAAATAGCACTAATTGTGAACTTGTCATCCTTATCTCCTTGCTGTGTTTGTGTTAAAATTTCGGGACGAAATTTCTTTAAGTAGGGTAGAATGTAATACTTGGAAAATTCGTTATTAATTTCTTGAAATTTCCAAATTGTTGACTTTTTATTCGTTGAGTTTCTAAAAAAACTTCATTCATAAAAGTTGTAGAGCGCATCGATACGAGTTCGTGGACATGTGGAACAAGAAAATTGGAGTTCGTATGAAGAAGTTATGGCCTTTGGAAAAAGTTTTTTGTTTTTGTATAAATAGGAATTTTTAGAAAAAAAAATTATCAGTTTCCATTTTTGGAAACTTTCTGGAAGAAAATTCTCTCAGCCAACCCCTCCGACCCATGCAAAACTTCCAATCTGACCCGATTGAAAATCCATTTTCCGGCGGCCAAAGGCGGCGGACCTGGCCCAGATAGACGGGCCTTGGTCTTCTCTTCCTCCCCACGGCGGCGATTTGCTCCGACATGCGCCCCAGACGGAGATCAAACGCCGGTTTTCTCATTGTGGATCCGACCAGGTCGGAACTCTCTCCTTCGGCCACTGTGGTGCATGAAACCAGTATTTTTGGAATCCTCTCCTCCTCTAGATCACATCCATACCAGCCTTATAGGACGATTTTGAGTGTGGTAGCCGAGATCGTGATTTAAAGTTCAACGGTGGAGGATTATCTGATTTGCACATGTGATTCCGACGGATCTAGGCTGAATCTGACTTAGCTCCAGGTATGAAAGTTGTTCGTCTCTTTATTGTGAACATGTTAGACGGTTGAATTAAGGTAGTTTTGAGTTTTTGGTCGGTGGTGGTTGTGCCATCGCCTGTGGCGACGGTTTGGGGGCTTTCTGGTCATGTAAGGGGCAGTTTCATGTATTAATTATCATCTACTCATCGGTACGAGCATTTCGATATATAATACGCAATTTTTAGAGATCGTATGAATTTGTTCGGGTTTTGTGATTTCGAACCGTTCGGTTTGTGATCCGTGAGGATCCAGCCGTTTGATTAACTTGTAGTTTTGTCATATCGACAGTAGAAGTGTTCCGAAGACTTGGGTGGTCTCGGATGAAGTTTCACCATGATTGGCGCAATCTTCGGTTTTACTCTAAGTTCGTGTCCGAACTTTAAATTGCGTTGTGATTTGATATGCTGAGTTGTGACCTTATTTCATTAGGTGCTTGACAGAGGTGTGCTTTAGTTAATACTAGCAACGGTGCCCGCGCTTTGCTGCGGGATGTGAATTGCAACCACGAAATGTACTTACGTTTAGGCAACTTTGTCTCTGAACTGAAGGCTTCTATTTACTACAGTGACTTTTTTTTAGTCCCTTTTGTTGATCCCCTTTTAATTGTAAGTATATAAACTAAGATACCCTATTCGGTGGCAGCTGCTATTGATATTAGAAACTTTGATAAGATCTCAAAGGTAGGACGTGATCTAATTCATCTTTTGTTTTAGATGAACAGCTTAGGACAACTTGAAGGTTCATTCAAACAGTACATAATCATTACAATGTTACCCTGCTAATGACCCACAAAAGTTTCTGAAAAAAAAATGGAACTGAGAATCGAAAGACAATATTTATATTCTTGTGATAAAAAACCACAAAGAATCATGAAAATCAAACCAGGAATGTTGAGGAAACATTGGTTTTTGGGAGCCATTAACAGTACAAAAAATAGCAAATGGTCTTGGCAACCAATCCATGATAGGAACAGTAGTAAGTGAAATCTGCTAGCAAAATCCATGACAACCTAATATCAAAAACAGCATAATCAATCTATTGTGGCCACGGAAAACGGGGTACATGAACTTATCTTTATGTAGGTTGCTAGTTTATGTAGTGGAGCCCAAGTTGCTTCCTCCAGTTTTGTTTTTACAAAAAGTGGTTTGGAACTTCAGTTGGTTTTCTCCTCGCTGATTATCTCCATTGATGATATTGGTGGTTCAGTGTTAGCTTCCCTATCATTGTTAAAAAAGAAAACATAGTTAGTGGTTTTTTTATTTTTTTTTTATTTTACATTTGAGCTCTCAAGATAAATGAAGCTGAATGAAGAAAGATTTTATAGAGGTTTACCTGCAAGTTTTTTTTGTCTGAGTCAGTGCCGAACAACTGTCTTCTGCCTTTGTCGAGGACTCTTTTTTGTCAGGAAGAGAATGGGCTGGTGTAGAAGTGGTTGGCTCATTTCCTGTCTGCAGTGCATTTGCAACCAAATGAACTTGTAACTTTCCACTCAGTCATTTCGAGTTTAGTCGTCGTCTTTTGTCATCTGTGCACAAAAGTTTTCATGGTGAGAACTTTATTCTGCAATGTTTTGCAGCCAAGATAACCTTTTGTTTCATAGCTGTTCAAAAGTAAAAAAAAAAAAACGAAGATTATGATAGCAAATAACATTCTGGACAGAAACAATTGAATTGAATTTGTTTTGGTTAAGAAAACAGACAAATAGGAAGACTTTTCAGTCATGTGAATCATAAACATTGAAAAATTGGTTAATCCATGTATAAAGATGAAAGTGAATATCCAAATAAACGAACTGATTATAGGTAACTGAGACTGGAATCTAATAATCTAGTAATCATTAAGGTGAATAATCTAGTAATTTGCTACATGTTCCACAAATCATTTCTCAATATTGATACAATATGATTTCTAAAAGAAAATAAACCCGGCTTTTATTCATATGCTCCATTTTCATATTATATTTGTCATATGAGATCGAAACCTCACCAAGCCTTTCCTATGTCAATTTCATATAGCCACAGATCAATCTTGGATTTCAAATAACAATGAAGATAAAATCAATGACAAATCATGTTTAGGCTTGACAATCGACAAATCAGTGCACCAAATAGCTCAAATTGGTGAATAATTACAACATTTTGACATCATAAGTGTAACCGATAGACTAAAGCTTTGCAAAATTTTTCACACAGTCACTCAATTGACTGTTCTTAATTCAAAGAACTTCTATAACTCTCCAAAAGCAGAAAGAACACATTTTCAATGCAACCCAACAATACCCAGTTGTTTCTTTTGTCTAGCTTCCTCTAGAGTAAGACAAATGCAATGAAAATCTGTTCGTCAATGAAGAACAGGGCCGGCCCTGAGGGCTGCTACCTGAGGCAGCCGCCTCAGGCCACCGGTCTCCGGCGGGCCTCCGCCAATTTTTTTTTTTTTTTTTAATTTTACATATATATCTGTTGTATAATTATATATTTTATTTTTGCCCATATCAAGCAAGGGGGCTGCGCTGGTGCAGCGGTGATAGAGTTTTGCTTAATTAATTTAGACAGCACCAAGGTTCGAGTCGTAGCAGCCTTTTTTTTCCTTAATTAATTTCTTTGTAATTAAATGTTTTTTGTTCATTCTTTTTCCAGCTTCTATGGAAAGAATATTTTGAAATTGAATACTAATGTATTTGCCCTTTGTTTTTCATTGGTTTCTTTTGTAATATTTAAATATATTTTGTTCTTTTTTATTTTTTCAACTTCTAAGAGAAAAATTATTTTAGAATTGAACACCTTATTATTTTTTTATTTTTATTTTTTGCAATACTATTAATGTAGGGATTCAATTTATATATATATATATATATATATTTGTTTGATTATATGATTTTTTTATATGAGGCCACATTTTAATTATTCGCCTCAGACCTCCAAAATGTCAGGACCGGCACTGATGAAGAACATGGTAATACTACACTTGCCTCAACCTTGCAATTCCACAACTGCTGACTCTGTGGATCACCCACATCCGCTTTCAGTTCCAGAGACTTCAGCTTCATACGGGCTCAATATCTGTGATGGGAACATTCCTTGCTTGCCAATGTTTGGCTCTGCTGCAAAGGTACAAAAGTCATACTCAGACATTAATTTTTCATTTTATATGAATGTTATGTATATGAGAGATTAGCCAAACCCAAGTCAGATTGCAGATCAGCTAATGAATCTACTTAAGAGTCATCTTGATTAGAAGAGGGGAATATTGTTTGGAACATGTACAATCGTTTCATTTGTTGAAATTGATTTACACTGATTTTAAAGAAATTTTTTGAAAAAAAATCAAGTTGTTACCTCTCAAGAAAGCTCATCCCTGAGCTTATCCATGCAAGGAAGATTTGAGCTTCAGCACGAAGCACCAAACCGCTCACCCTTCTTCTCATCTTCTCCTGTTCTCTTTTCTTCATTCACAACAAAAATTTCAGGCTCTACCTTCTCTTTCTCACTCTGTCCATCAAAATACTCAAATTTCAGTAAAAAAGAACAATGAAAGAAAGAAGTGAGCATTAAAATTTCAAAATAGGGAAGAAATCAAGAAAACCCAAAATGGTCTGTACCTTCTTTTGTAGTGTCTTCATTATCAAGGTCAAGAGCAGCCACTGGGATTGAAATACCCACAATGGTCTGTACCTTCACTGAATTCTCTGCTTTCTGAAACACCCACAAAATCTTGAATCAAACAAAAGAAAGACTATAATTTCAATGTTTCCAATTAGATCAATTCAACAATTAATACCTTCTTAATGAATTGGTGGGTGGGTATCCTGGGTATCTATGAATTAATGAAAACATGGACCACTCAATCACTTTGATTTCAAAACAATACAGTGCTAATCATGCAAGTACTACAAAATAGCTAGGCTTAAAACCTTGAATAAGGAACAAATGATTAAATTCAATTGAATCACACTGAAATTTAAAACATTTAGCCCAAGAAACCATGGACGAAATTAACATAAGCAATACAAACATCCAGTAGATAAACACAAATGATATATCTTCTTAGTTTAAGAGTTAAGTAAATAAAGAACAAAGTTCAAATATAGGCAACAGTAAGAGAAACAAATGAAGAAAGGAAAGTATTTATAAGCTGGAGAGAACCAGCATAAAAAGTTAAGCATACGAAACAGGTAAGAATAGAGGATGGTTTAGTTGAGAAAATAATTTTACATGCAATTTTCTACTGGAAGAAAATAGAAACAGAGCAACTGATGTTATTGTTAAAGAAGGTCATACCTTCTGCGAAAGAAACCGGATCTCCAAGACTTGTTAGAGCAATTCAACTTAGAACACTGCAAAACTGTAAGATCTCAATCAAAATTACTGATTCCCATACCAGAATCGAAAAAATATTTGGGGTACATAAATGAGCTTGTGTATAGATAATCAGAGTAAAATTTTGGAGAAAAAATATGTCAAGACTAAAAATATCTCAAGACTAAACCTTGTTCTTGCAGCAGTCACATGCTCTTCTGTTGTGCTTTATGCTAGTTGATTCAACATTTTGTAGCGAATGGATGCCGTTGATCTAAAATTTGAAATCATCAATTGAATGTCATAATTAAAGCATGCAGATACGGAAAATTAGAAGTGGCTGAGTGAGTGAAGAAGACCCGAGTACTTTTTAATGGCTCGTCGGAATATGACTGTATGACAGGGAACATGAGGCAGCGCTGGGACCGCATGCAGAGTTTAGACTACCCTTTTCCATTTGAAACCTAAAAAACCTAGAAAGCAAAAGGTAACCCCAAAGTTCTAAACAATCCCAAAGTTCTAAACTTTCCTACCTGTTCCAGCCATTTCAATTCAAAATCTGAAAACCCCATAAAACCCAGAAACCACACACTTAAAAGATCCAAACTTAACATTGGGACTACCTTTTGAATGCTATAGAACTTTATTGGTTTATAGGCTATATTGCCATCTAAACCAAAAAGTGTATTTGCTTGATCTAACTTTCAGAATCTATTGAACTTCATTTTGAGTTTTTTGTTCTTTTTTCTTCTTTTTTTTTTTTTTTTGGCTTTTGCTTTGGCTTACAGAGATATTTCATTGAGGTTACTTAATGGCACAGATTATTATCTCTGACGTGTTCGACTTGGTGTGTTCATGAACATATTTTAATTCGATCTGTAATTCTGTATACAACTGGAATGATGTACTCTGTAGAATAAGGAAAGCAGATATGATGGAAAAGGCTTGCAGATAAAATCCCAACATTCTATATGACCATGCACCAATCCTTGCTAACACAGGATTTCAAATGCTCCATTTAACTCAACATAAATAAAAGGAACAAATGTAGTTTTATTTATACTTTCAATTTACCTTTTGACATATATATAGGCTTAATATTCCTTCACCATAAGTTGTTCATCAGCAAGTGTTTTAGTAATAATGCTAAACAACCTACAGGTTCTTATTCCATGTAATAAACTAACAATTATGAAACAGAAATAACATGCACTATACAATCTGAAACATCAGAAAGCAATTGTACTACAGGACTATTTAAATTTTAAGATATTAGAAAGATCAAGTGTGCTTATTATGGCCTGCAGAACTGAATTGGAGCATGCTTTCTGAGGACTTACCATCAAATAACAAATTCTTGACAGTAACATGTGTAGCTACGTTAGCATTGATTTATATGGATTTCTTCTGGGGTTTGAGTCACCCATGAGAGATAATGATTTATATTGATTTATACAATCTAAAACATCAGAAAGCAATTGTACTACAGGACTATTTAAATTTTAAGATATTAGAAAGATCAAGTGTGCTTATTATGGCTTGCAGAACTGAATTGGAGCATGCTTTCTGAGGACTTACCATCAAATAACAAATTCTTGACAGTAACATGTGTAGCTACTTCATCTGTAGCTAACGTTAGCATTGATTTATATGGATTTCTTCTGGGGTTTGAGTCACCCATGAGAGATAATGATGACACTCACCAGTCCAACCATGGCTGGCATTGGAGTCACTCGATCTCCAATGCCTGTTCCAACAGTAATGTTAGACGATCCAAATGTTCCTATTCTGAGGCCTACATATTAATAAAGCAGACATACATTGTGAATACCACGAAAGAAAGCTAATGAATCTGAAGATAAGCCAAAATGAGATTTTATCTTCACAACAGCCACAGAAGCAGCTCTGGAAGCATCCACTGTTCTCAGCAACCTAATTCCATATGAATTTGCCAGAATTTTAATACCATTGTCATTTGTTGAGACAGCTAACAGTATTCCTTCTTTGTTAAATCTAATAGGAGGAGAAGCCTGCAGAATTTTAAGACCATGATGATTAGTTGGAAAGAACGATTTCATTAAAAAAAAAAAAAAAATAAACATTATGTAATGCCTACCGGCAGTCCACCATCTGCATCTGTACTCGTCAAAAGGTTAACATTGTCCATGTCCCAGAATTTAACGATGAACTCATCACCAGTAGCCAAGAATCAATTCTTGGTGGTATCAAACTGCACAACCCCAACAGTCCGCTTCCCAAGACCATGATAGGTACGCTTTACTGCTCCTTCACTTTCATTCCATTCCACCAAGTATGGATCCCCTTCTTTATCTGTCCCACGTGAGAATAGCCTGTGATGTACAGAGATTAGACGTCCATCAGAATTTTATACATAAGAAAAACAAACATGGCATCACTAATGGAAGAAAAGACTTTGTAAAGCAATCAGACATTATGCCTACCTTTTAGCTTAGATATTACCCGAGTTTCTACCTTTTAGCTTAGTTTCAACAGAACTAAGTATGGTATGGTAAAAGGATGAGTTAATGATAGAGATCCTAGTTGATAACAATCAAAATGTAGTTCACACAATATAACACCTATATTCATGTATTGACTTTACTGAAAAGTTTTTCATTGACCTATATACTATATAACAAATACTGTAGTTTTGGTTTGCTGTCTTTATTTCACAGTGCCAAAAAGGTTTGGTTTCTGTATATATTTAGAAGTCACAGCAGACACTACAGAATGAAATCAAGTTCGATATATAAAAAAGGGGTTTTGTTCATTTACACCATTTTTAGAGATTTTTTTCCCACTTACCCCATTAAGTTTTTTTAATTCTCTCTTACCCAAAACACTCTAAGGAGGTCTTCCCTAATACCCCATTAAGATTTTTTTTTGTTTTTTAATTTTTTTTAATACCATTTTACCCTTACCCCTTTGTTACTTAGAGAGAGAGAGAGAGAAACCATGGGAGACTTCGCCGGAGCCCGGTCCCGGCCGCCGGAGTCCGGTCACCGGCCGCCGGAATCTGGCCAACTTTCGCCGGAATCCGGCCGGATTCTGGTCACCGGCTGCCGCCCACCGGAATTTGCTGAAAATCTCACTGAAAAGTTTTTTTTTTGCCCCCAATAGACATGTATTGCCCCCAATAGACGACTATCAGCCATGTATTGCCCCCCAATAGACGACCATCAGCCATGTATTGCCCCCCAATATACATTTATTACCCCCCAATAGAAAGGCAATAGACGTCTATTGCCGAGCGACTCCCTCTACTTTTTTCCCTTCTTCTCTGATGTCTTTGGGTTATGTAGATCTGGATTTTCCTTGATGAACCTACAGTTTAGAATCTTTCATGTTTGACACAGATGAAAATTTGAAACTGCTGGGACTTCTATAAGCAATATTCCTCAATCCTAACCTTTAGAACGCGCTTCACGCGCTTTCTCTCTAATCTTCCCATTTTCAAACCTTGACCCGATCGGCCTTCGTTGACTCCACCTTCTCAGGCACTGGTTCTGGCCATCTGAAGATCCTAGTGGCGAATCCGGTGTTCACGTTCTCCGCCCTTCCACCGGGAAGCGACGGAGTAGATGGTTCTTTGCTTATGCAAAGGAAACGAGTGAAAAATGGTGGAGATGTTTGCTCCGACCTCGAAGCCTTACGAATGGAGGATCTGGACTCCTGTATTTAGCCTACACCTTCAATTAAAGCTCCGATGAGCTATGCGAGTACCCTCAAAAACCCAGTTGATCGCTACAGACACACAATGATGGAGGACTTTGAGATGACTGATGATGACTGCACTTACACTCAAGGTAAACATGGTCCAAATGTTTCTTTCTCTGAAAAAGTGCATAATAAATTGGATTATGAATGGCGCTGTGCTGTTGTTGTTAAGCTTATGGGTAAACCAAATTCCACCAACACCTTTGAATTCATGCTGAAAGGTCTGAGACGCAAGTGGGAATTGAAAGGGGGCTGGCAACTTATTGATCTTCCCAATGACTTTTTCATTGTCAAATTCAATCTGGAAGATGACATGAATCATGCTCTTTGTGGAGGACCATGGATTCTGGCTGGGCAAACATTAGTTGTTAGAAAATGGAGACCAGACTTTGATCCTATGAATGAATCTATTGGAAAAATGGCATTATGGGTCAGAATTTTTGGTTTACCTGTTAAATACTTTAAGGATTACGCAGTTGCTAAAATTGGCAAGATCCTTGGAGAAGTTGTCAAAGTTGATCAATTAACTCTTGGACAGGCTAGAGGAAAATTTGCTCGTGTTTGCATTGAAGTTGATTTGAACAAGCCCCTGCGTCCTTATGTTGAAGTGGAATCTGCTGCCTATCATGTGGTGTATGAGGGAATTTCCCTTATTTGCTTTGAATGTGGTTGTTTTGGCCATTCTAAAGAGAAATGTCCTTCTCTTGTCATTGACACCAGCGATGCTCATCCACAACATATTCCTATAGTTTCTGAAAATGGCGAAGGTAATAATTCAATGGGAGATGATGTAACTATTGCTCAACAGGCAATGGATACCAATCTTGAGGGAAGGAATTTTTCTCCGGATTCTGGTATCATAAAGGAGGATATGGGACCATGGATGTTAATGAGTTACAGGAACAAGAAGAAGGTTGGAGACACTGGAGGGGCAAGGAAATTTGCTGGGGTTGGTTCTAGATTTGCTGTTTTGCAAGAAGAGGATGAGAATGTCAATCTTGCTTCTCAACAGGTGACCAATAATGACCACACTGAAGATACTAATCCTACCATCGTGAAACTATGGAAGAGCTTTCATGATAAGAAGAAGACAATAAATAAGGCTACTGGAACCAAGACCATAGCTGCAGATTCTAGCAAAAGCAATCACAGTCTGAAAGAGAATAATGAAATTGGGAAGTCCAAGTTTTCTCCTAGAATTCCTATGAAAGAAGTTTCGAATAATATTGCAAGCACCAGTGGTGCTAAACCTGCCGTGCATTATCAAAGGAAAACCAAAGGTACCAGTGCTGCAACTGCTAAACATCAGTCCTCTATTTTCAAAAAGCTTTCTTTTGGAAATATGGAGACAAATCTTCTGGGTACTGGTGTTTCAGCGATATTTGGTCATTGTCCTCCTGAGGAGAAGTTGCCAAATAATAAGAAGGTGTTAAGTGATGATAATGCTTCTGAACATTTTGTGGAGCAAACTTTTGTTGCTAATAGCAAGTTGACCATTGACAACACCCTGCCTCCCACTGATGGGGTTGGTATGGTTAATGTCTGACTGGGTTCCCACCCATTACTTTCTTACATCTCATCATGTTTAACACAATTTTTTGGAATGCTCGTGGTGCAGGTAGTGAAAAATTTAGGTCTGCTATTCTAGACCTTATAAAAATGTTTTCTATTGATGTTCTTGTCATTTGTGAACCCAGGGTCCCCTTCATGAGGGCTAAAGAGTGTTTACTGCAGGCTGCCTTTACGAACTTTGAAATTATTGAGGCAGAAGGTTTTTCTGGTGGGATTTGGCTTCTTTGGAACTCTTCCAAGGTTCAACTTAACGTGATTGATAGATCTTCTCAATTTATTGCTGCAAAAGTTATCTCTTCTGGTCACTCTCCTTGGATTCTTTCTTTGATATATGCTAGGCCTTGCAATACTTTACGAAGTCAACTTTGGGGACTTCTTGATTCTGTCATTCAAAATTACTCTCTGCCTGTTGTTTTTATGGGAGATTTTAATGAACTTGTTTCTGCTGAGGATAAAAACATCGGCCCTTTTCATGGTAGATTTGGAGGCTTATGCGACTGGATTAACAGGAACTCTCTTATTGATTTGGGCTACATTGGTTCTAAGTACACATGGACTAATAATACCATTAAAGAAAGACTTGACAGGGGTTTTTGTACCTGTGATTGGAGGTTAGCCTTCCCTGAAGCAATAATTAAGCATCTCCCCAGAATGAAATCTGATCACTGTCCAATAGCCCTACAACTTACCTCTACTCGATGCAACACTCCAAGGAACTCTCCCTTTCGGTTCCAGGCGATGTGGCTTTCTCATCAAGATTTCTATCAATTTATGTCCTCGACTTGGAAAGATGCTTCAGGTGAGTTCTGCTCTAAACTCTCTCAGTTATCTTATGCTCTTAAGACTTGGAATTCCAATGTGTTTGGTAATATCTTTAGAAAAAAGAAAGTGCTTTTGGCTAGAATTGGTGGGATTCAAAAGTGTTGCTATAGATTTGTGAATCCTTTTCTCATTGATTTGGAGGCTAAGTTAATAAAGGAGTACGAGTCGATTCGCGACCAAGAAGCTTTATTTTGGAAACAAAAATCTAGGGACAAGTGGTTAAAGGATGGTGATAGAAACACTAGGTTCTTCCACCTGACCACTATTATTCGAAGAAGGAAAAATAAAATTGAGAGATTAATGGATGATACTGGAAATTGGGTCTCTGATCTTGCTCTGATGAAAGAAATTGTTGTTCAGTTTTTTGAGAAGCTTTTTTCTGTCAATGAGGTTATTGATACGAGTTTTAATATTCCTCTTCTATTTCCTTGCATTGAAACTGAGATGCTTAACTCTACTGCTGTTGAGATATCCATGGATGAAGTTAAATCTGCCTTATTTTCTATTGGAGGTTTGAAAGCCCCTGGCCATGATGGTTTCCCTGCAGTTTTCTTTCAAAAGCACTGGTACTCGTATAAGTCTGAAATTTTTGATATTGTGCATACTGCTTTTCGTACTGGAATCATTCCTAGTGGCCTGAACCACACACTCATAACACTTGTGCCTAAAATGGTGAGCCCTGAGAATATGACTCAATTTCGGCCTATTAGCTTATGCACCACTGTCTACAAGATTATTTCGAAAGTTTTGGTTGCCAGGATAAGACCCCTTATGCAATCTCTGATCTCTCCTAATCAAGTTAGTTATGTCCCGAACAGACATATTTCTGATAATGTAATGATTGCTCAAGAAGTTCTTCATAAGTTTAAAGGTTCAAAAGGGGTGAAGGGCTTCTTTGCTTGGAAAATTGACTTGTCGAAGGCTTATGATAGGCTCAAATGGTCTTTTATTGAGCTGGTCCTATATGAGTCCCAATTACCCCATTCCATTGTTAAGTTGATCATGCATTGTGTAACTTCTACAAGCTTTCAGGTTAATTTTAATGGTGAATTGTCTCGGACTTTCTGTGCTTCGAGAGGAATCAGGCAGGGTGACCCGTTATCCCCTTACATCTTTGTCTTGTGTATGGAAAAACTGTCTCATCTTATTTATTGTGCCATTGATGCGAATATGTGGAAGCCTGTTAGAGCTTCTCAATCTGGCCCTAAGATCTCTCATTTATTTTTCGCTGATGATTTACTTCTTTTTGCTGAAGCTTCTTCTCTGCAGGCTACTAAGACCTGTTAGAGCTTCTCAATCTAGCCCTAAGAGATGCTTGGACTTATTTTGCTCTTTATCTGGTCAAACTGTCAACTTTGAGAAATCCCTCATTTTCTGTTCTCCTAACATTGATCGTGATTTGGCTAATAGTATCAGCTCTATTTGTGGCTCTCCACTAACAAATGATCTTGGAAAATATCTTGGTATGCCTCTTGTTCACTGTAGGGTAAACAAGCACACCTACGCAAGTATATTTGATAAAGTTCAAGGGCGCTTAGCTAGCTGGAAGAGCAATGTTCTTAGCATGGCAGGTAGATTAACCTTAATTAATTCTGTCTGTTCCTCTATACCTGTTTACGCAATGCAAACAGCCAAACTCCCCCTGCAGCTTTGCCATAACATTGACAAATTAAATAGAGATTTTTTATGGGGTGATGTTGAAAACAGAAAGAGAGTTCATCTTGTTAATTGGGATGTTGTTTGCCTACCTAAATGTTTGGGTGGACTTGGCATTAAAAAAACTGAAGACATGAACCAGGCCATGTTAGCAAAGGCTAGTTGGAGGATTTTTCAAGGTGACAATGGTCTCTGGAGCTCCATTTATAAGTATTAATACCTAGCGAATGTCAATATTACTGGTATTGACTATTCTCCTCCTTCTGGGAGCTCAAGCACGTGGAGGAGCATTGCTCATGGAGCCTCTCTTCTAAGGCAAGGTCTTATATGGAGAATTGGGGATGGCATGACTGCAAAGTTTTGGATTGATCATTGGCTGGGTACGTTTCCTCTCATTGATGTTGCTTTGCCTGGTTATTTGGCTAACATTGATGATACTGTTAGTATCTTTTGGAACAACAATGGATGGGACATTGATAAATTACAAACTTGTTTGCCTGAGACATTTATTCAACAGATCTTGAGCATTCCTCCTGGGTTTGAGGGGTGTGGCCCTGATATTCAAATATGGGGATATACTTCTAATGGTCGCTTTACTGTCAAATCGGCCTACAATAGCCTTTTTGATATGTCTGAGTCCAATCTCTTCAAGTGGAATTTCATCTGGCATCTTAATATCTCCCCCAAACTGAAAACTTTTCTATGGTCTGTTGTTCATGGGAAAATTCTCACAAATGTCCAAAGGGTTAAAAGAAACTTTTCTGGTGATGATAAATGTCATACTTGTGCCCTCATGCCCGAGACTCTTCTTCATCTTTTCAGGGATTGTCCAAAAGCCATGGCTGTTTGGAGAACTTTCAATTGGCCTACTGCTGTGAAACACACTTTCAACCTTGATTGGATTGGATGGCTTGCTGCAAATCTCCACTGTAAAGTAATTTACTCTAATAATATTCAGTGGTGTAGTATCTTTGTCTTCATCTGTTGGTATATGTGGAAATGGCGAAATAAGGATATTTTTGACGTTGGTTTTCATAGACCCTATAATACCTCTCACATCATTCTGAATGCTACGATTGAGTGGTCTCATGCTCAAGCTAAACTTAACTTGGTGGATCAATATTGTTTCAATATGTTTTCTTGGACCATGCCTGATGATGGTTATGTGAAACTTAATGTGGATGGCACAAGAGCTGGTCAATCAGGACAAATTGGTGCTGGTGGAGTATTACGTGACCATAATGGTGATTGGCTTTCAGGTTTTATGATTAATGTTGGTAAAGGACAGGTCCTTACTGCTGAGGCTTGGGGCTTGCTTTCTGGCTTGAAACTTGCTACTGACTTACAGGTTAATAAGATTGAAATTGAATTTGACTCTGCCATTCTCATCAAACTCATTGTTGAAGGCTGTGAAAGTTCCCATCCTCTTGGAAGCATTTTGAACAGCTGCAAGTCTCTACTTAATGGTTTTGAAGATGTGAAGATTAAGCATATTTTTAGAGAAAGCAATATGACAGCAGATGCCATGGCTAAGAGCAGCCTCTCTCATGATCCTGGGATTGTTATTTTCAATACTCCCCCCCTCAAGCTTCAAGTGCTTTTATGGATGATATTTGTGGAGTTATGAGGAGCAGAAGATCGAAAGTTAGCCTCCATGGGTAGTGTTTCTTTGTGTCTCTTTTTGCTTTAGGCCCTTTGGGCCTCGTTGTAACCAAAAAAAAAATAGACGTCTATTGCCTCCCAATAGACGTATATTGCCCTAATAGTCTATTGTCCCCTAATAGACGTCTATTGTCCCTCAATAGATGTCTATCAGCCATGTATTGCACTCCAATAGGCGTCTATTGCCCCCCAATAGATGTCTATCAGACATGTATTGCCCTCCAATAGGCGTCTATTGCCCCCCAATAGAACTGTCAGTAGCTGAAATGGGAACTAATATTCCTAAAATTAGACAAATAAAACTTTGATTAAAGAAAAAAACAAAGAGATTATATTAATTTAAAAACGCATATTGCCCCCCAATAGATGTCTACTGCCCCCAATAGACTTTCAAAAAAAATTTCCCTTTCTCTCTGCCCCATTACTTAAAAAAAAAAAAAAAAAAAAAAAGCAGAAGAGAAAAATTGATTTGGCCACCCAGAGAAATACTCTGGGCACCAAATTGAAGCAAAAACCCAGAAATCCGGCCAGACGTCACCGGTGGCCATGCTTGCTGCTCTCTCCAATCCTCGAAATGCTAGCAAAATCCTCCTCAGTGAAAATGGCGTCGTTATAGGGGAAGGTCGATCAATCCGGTTTTCTCCTCATCCACGATTGCCAACGATCGTGCAATCGAGGCTGCAAATGGAGATGTGGTCCTCATCAATCCTAGCCAAAGATGATCAGATCGGCTTTCTCCTCGTTGGCTGAGCGGTCGAAGTCTTAATCGGAGTTGGAGGCCGAGTTGTTGAGGTTGACGACGATGGCAACTGAGCGGTCGAGTTCAGAATCGGAATCGTTTGACGGCGACTGCAGTCGTGCTCGACGGCGGTGAGAGAGAGAGAGAGAGTTGGTGACGACGCCATGGTAGGCGGCCCGACTCTGGTAGTAGGCGGAGTTGGCGTCGGGGTTTTGCAGGGCGGGGAGAGGGAGAGAGAGAGAGAGAACGCAGATCGGAGAATGAGAGAGAGACTCGGTGTCCGGGGGGAGAGAGAGAGAGTGGACAGAGTGGCGCAGTTGTAATTCTTTAATTGGGTGGAGGGTAAAATGGTCATTTGGTGTTAAATTGTGTATGTGGGAACAAAAATCTGTTGCTGGGGTAAGTGGGATAAGTTTTGCTTATTTTGGTGCTTTGGGTCAAGGACCCTATAAAAAATTGAATTAAATGATCTTTAATAAAGAAAAGAAGGAAAGAAGAAAGATATTTGTGGTGATAAATTGGAAAAATTTTAAAAAATTAATCAGTATGAAGATCATGATACAAACAAACAAATATAAAAAATATATATATATAAAAATATTAAATATATATATATATATATATATATATATAACAAACACTTAAAACACTTGCACACAAACAAATATATAAAAAAAAATTATATATATATATATATATATATATGTATATAACACAATAAAGGCATTCATTTAAGCATTGTGTGAAAAACACGCACCAAAAGGGCATGATCACGCCATTGTAATTTGGAAGCATTCTTTAACCGAGAAACAAACCATAACCAAAATCCCAATAAAAACCTTTTCAATGCTTGTGGAATCTGAAGCAGATTTGATTCCCATCAGGACAAACCAGGGTACAACAGCACATCAAATCCACTCCAACCAAATCCTACATAATATGTACAGAAAATCCTAATATTATAATATCCAACAACATCACAGATACTCACAATCCAAATAAATAAGATAGATACTCTACATTTCTAATATTTGAACTTAAAATTCACTGATAGCAAATCACAACTGTGAATATAAACTCTAACTCTAAAAACGTCTGTCAAGAACCCTTTAAAATTAGTCTACAAAGAATAATATGAAGAGAGTCATTTTTTGTCAAATATGCACTGCTAAATCTTGGTAAACAGATAAACTACTTCTTATATTGAAAAAATGCGGCAAGAGAGCAGTACCCACTTTCAGGTTCTATGCATAAAGAAAACTAAGATTATTGGCCCATGATTGATAAAACATTACAGGCATCTGCTTCAAGAAAGACTTGTGCTGCAAAAACCATATCACAAATGAAGTCCCTTGAACACATACTGCACAACATATAAACTGTCTACCAAACAAAGTTCAAATCTTTTCACAACAAAAGCTTAAAAGCTACACAAAAATGCTCATAAAGTCATTCTACACAATCAAGAACAAACTAATCAAATGCGTACAAAAATCAAAATCATCCAAAAAAAAAAAAAATATTGCTGAGAGAAGTAGAGCTAACCTCCCTCAAACAATTTTGCTGAAAGAAATAGAGTTGTTCAATCAAAATCATCCAAAAAAAAAAAAAAAATTGCTGACAGAAATAGAGCTACTCAAACAATTTTGCTAAAAGAAATAGAGTTAACTAATCAAATGTGTACAGAAATTTTGCTGGCTGGTTTGAAATGGATCAGGAGACTTCTCAGACAGTTTGATCAAGTAAGTGAATAAATTTCTCAGTCACTTCTGTCATTTTCCCTTCCTACCCTTATATCATTGAGGTACATATATGCAGTTGTAGTTATTCTGCATATCAAAAACTACATGCATGCCAAACTGAATAAAGCAGAAATAGAACAATTGAGACAGGCATAGAAAACAAACTCAGGAGAAAGAGATCATTCAACAAATGAAGTTCAGATTTATAGGAATTTAATAATCACTTTACACAGGAGAAAGAGATCATTTAACAAATGAAGTTCAGATTATTACCTTGATTAAATCACTATAAATCGGAGTCAAAAGTGATTATTAAATTACTATAAATCTGAACTTCATTTGTTGAATGATCTCTTTCTCCTGAGTTTGTTTTCTATGCCAAGCTAATCACGAATCAAAATATTGCTGTCTACCTTTGGCAAAAAAAAAAACTGAAAGTGGCCCGTCCTCCTTTTTTCTATTTGATTGCTTGGACTTTGATGGAGACTGCAAATCATAGAAGAAGAATTTCAACGAAATCAGTTTGGATATATGACTAATAGATGACTAATATCGATTTGAAAGAACTAAAGTCTCACCGAGTTGTCACTGTTCTTGTTCTTGATCACCGACTCTGAGGTTAGTTAACAGTGAACCTTGATTTGGATGGAGGCTTCCCGAAGAGTATAGATCAGCTTTGTTGTTTATCTATATTTTGTGTTTCTAAACCCCACGACATCTTCAACTCTGCAAAGACACATATGCCCAGCCGACGTCTTGCCAAACACCAAGAACAACCTGACATTGCGGAAGAAAAAGCAGGACAAAAAGATCCTTTCTCACCCCTGATGAAGAATCGGAAATAGTAACCTCAACTCACCGCCTGAACTCAGTTTTCATACGTGCTCTCCCCAAAAACCCCCCACAGCACTTTTCTGACTCCCCAAAAACACCTGCAGCAACTTTGTGATTCCAACTCAAAGCCAAGGACAGCTGTGTCATTTCCCAACGCGTATGAACAATTGAAAATAGTAACCCCCAACTCACGTTTAGTAAATACTAGATAGTGCTCCTCGGGCGATACTGCGAGATCAATAAAAATGATTTTATTTGTGTATCTAAGAGATATTTCAACTTTGGGATATCCTCTAGAGGCAACACATCTCAGACCTTTAACATTATTCATATTCTTTGCAATAGCAATACATCTCAGACCTTTAACATTATCTCATATTCTTTGCAATAGTCTGTTGTGCAAACAATGAGATTTAACCTTAAAGTTTCTTCAAGATTAGTCAAGAGCTACTACAACTTCTATGTACACTGCGCTTCTTGGGTCTTTAGCCACATGACTGCTTCAGTAGAAGATCTAGTGCTGAGTGCTAACTTCTCCAAACAGGCCGACATCAGATTCTTGAATAACTTCAAAAAGTTAATACTAAAAAGCACCTGTGTATAACCAAATAATCTAACATCAGTACAAATATGGACCATGTGGTATGAAATTCTTGGAAATTAAAGGGGAAAACATAGGATATAAAAACAAATAACATCAAGTCCTTTACCTTGCATCTAGCGTTTTTGAAAATTATGCTGTTGGCATTGGGCAACTCATGAAATTGGTCCAACATTTTCTTTACGTCTACTATGGCTTTGCCAAATCATTGTGTTGATCAGCATTAAAGAAGCATTCACAACTTTTGGCATAAAAAATCAAGGCCTTCCAAACAGAATCACTACCGCATACAGTTCTTCCATTGCTCAAAATCCAGAGACAGTGCTTTCCATAGAATTGAACAACACCTACTCTATCTCCAGCTTGATCTAAAGCACTTTGGAACACTTCTTTCCCACCATTTTGGTTGGTCAGCGATGTTCAGCTCAGGAATAGTAAATTATGCAACTGCATCAACATAGACCAACTGTTTTTAAAATGGCATAGTCGAACTGCAGCGTCACTATAGTATCAATTGCAAACCAAATACAATTGATAAGTTCCATAGTTACAGACTAAAAATAAATAAAAGTATCTTCTGAACATCACCAGAATCGTACTTGAGGTGATGTGTTCCCCTACTTGGTTTGTTACTTCATGCCGCCACCTCTCAAATTTCTCCAGAAAAATGTTGCCTTAAGGCCAAAAGTGGTGCTCCTGTATGTTTATGCAGGTAAAAATTTAATCAAAATCAACTTAAGCACCCAATTGCATAATATAAAAGTTCTACCAATAGATTACCAACCCTCTAAATCCTACAAAGTATCTAATCTTCAGACATAGCTTTACATGAAATAAAAAAATGCATACATGTAGCACACATCAAATACATAAGACTACCTTGTACCAAAAGAAATTTCTACAAATAAAGAATACAGATTAGCCTCAACCTAAATGCGAAACAGATTCCAACTTTGCAGTGGCTAATCCATCCGTTATTATATATTTACCATATAGCAAAAATCGATAGCAAAAGAAAATTGATAAACAGTATACATAAGAGCTTGTAAATCAAAAAGGAAAATATCGAATAACAAAAATAAGAGGTTTCTTCCTAGCTTCTGGGTGTGTGAACGTATGGCTGCCAAACAGATAGAAAAGCGAAACAGCACTGATTTCTAATGGGTATAATATACACAATTAGTCACACTATATACTGCACATAATTGCATATACACGACCCTTCAGGCATGAGCATGGAGAAAAAGGAACCAATCAAATCAATGAATCAACACAAACATTATTGATGAAGAAAAATTACCAGCTAGGGAATCCTTGCGCTCCAACCAAATATTAGCCAACTGCAAGACAACCATAATAAACAGAAATCAGATAAATTGTTAGCAGAGTAGAGATATACCCATTAAAGAAAAAATTAAAATGAACAACAATTAGAGTGAAAAGACATCCTTAAGGTTGAATCTAAGATTGCAAATCTTTGTTTTTTTTGGCATCGATTCAGCACAGTAAAGCAATTGTAAACCATCGAGACATGAAATTTCAATTCTTTGCTCATCCAATCATATGTCTTCCGTACTTTGAAACTTTTATACCCAGAATCATAGTAGAAGTGATGAGTAATTGTGAATAAAGATATTATTATACAGCATCCAAACCCAGAAGCAAAGAACACGAAGGCTACCTCAACAAATGAAGAACAAATTCAACAAAAATTACATGCAACCAAAGACCAAAAAAGAAAAATTCACCGATTTCTATAAACCGTCCAAGGAAAAATTCACCTGATGCTTTCTCGGCTAGTGAGTGGTTGTAATTCAATCCATGAGCATCCATTTATCATAGGACCAGGCACCCGATATTGAGTTAGAGCCGGTTGGGAAGCTTCTAATCCTGATTGATGAGCCTCTCTTTCTTCCCATCGTCAAGAAACACCTGCAATCAATGATGAAATAAATACAATCACACTATACATCACAACAGAAATCTGAAACTTGACTTTAGATAGAGAACCTTCATAAGAGGAGCACAAAATTAAGCCTTCCTTTGACATTTTGCCCAGTACCTCTGACATTTGCTCGATCGTAACTCAAAATGAGCCATTTGTCGCTGAAGAGCCTAGGTCCAATTTGGACTCTTTTTTTTTTTTTCTGCGGACAATGGAGACAACCATTCTAGAGTATCTTTAAGACCTGAAAGAAATTCCGAATTAAACCACAAAAACAAACAATCTAAAACTTTAATCGATTAGAACAAACTGGACTTGAAAATCGATTACCCAGTTCCATCTTCGTCCTCCTCGATCTTCTCGTCCCTCTGTTCTTCCTCCGTCTCAACCAAGCTTCTTATGAATATGTTTGTTTTTCAAGTTTCTAATCAAGCAGATAGGCGAGGAAACTTTAAGATCGGGATTACCTCTTAAAACCCAGAAGCCAAAAACTTAAAAAGATGAAAACTTTTAACATCGGGATTACCTTTTAAATGGTATAGTACGGATCGTCAGATTAGAGACCTTCATCGTCAAATCAAGAGAACAAATCGACTGCAGGCGAGTTTCACTTGAGCTATTGGAGTGTTGTGGTTAAAGCAAAAGAGCCTCTTCGCTCTCAGAGTCTCTTTCAACAGTCCCTTTCCTTCTTATCCGCATCACACTCTCTTCTCACCACTTTTACGGAAGTCAATCGTGGTTATACGGCCGTAGAAGAAAGAAGAAACCGATGGAAGCATCTAGTACCTAGGTCAATGGCAGCCTGAGATTGTGGGGGAAAAGCAAGGGCAAAATAGCCTTTTCGACACCCAATGAACAGGTGTGAACAGTAAGTTTGTCTTTCGTAAATACTAGTAATAGTTGCCCGCGCTTTGCTGCGGGAGTTAACATTGTTAATCGATCCGGTTAGAATAATGAATTCTTTTTTGATAAAAAAAAAATGAAAAATAAAAATAAAAACTAAAATGTGTTCTATAGTTGTGAAAATATTGATTTACATAATTAGGTGCAATGTGTAATGTGCTCGTATAAGATAAATAACAATTTTGATAGACTCACTCTTATATTTTAATAACAATTGAAATTGTTTGAAATGAAGAAGTTTAGAAGATGAAGAAAAAATATAATCAAGGAAGTACCCAAGGATAGAATCCTTAATCTTACACAATTCAATTAACCATGCATGGCACTCTATTGACATTAGCCGAGGATAGTTTTCATTTCTTTTTATTTTGTTCAGTTGATATATACTAATATATATGGCAGAACTTAAAAAAAAGAAGAAAAAAAAAAGACAGAACTGTAATTTCAGTTAAAATTCAAGGGCAAAATCCGTGCGATGCTGCGGAAAGAAGTTTTTTATATTTAGTAAATATCAATTAAAAGACGTGCTTATTTTACATATTACTTTTTATAGAATTGTGAAAAGAGTTTTATTCATGAAAACTCAAACCACCATATTTCATTCGTCCAAAAGCAATCTCCACTTTTAAAGTTTTGAGTAGAGGCGGGTGTTTATCTTCTTTTTTTCAATTTTTTTTTAATAATTTTTTAAAAAAAAATGTTGGTGAGCTGTGAAAGTGTGAATTATTTGGTAAGTTATAATCCAACATTGTAAAAATTATTGGTAAGTTATAATTAAATATTGTAAAAATCATGACCTCGATTCTTATTGGACAATGATCTTCCTCATTTTCCTTCAGTATAGTTACCTTTCATTTGTTTTTGGATACAAACAACATAATATAAGGAGCAACATATGAAATTGGGGCAGATCCGGAAAATCATAGTTACTATTCATTAAACAGTACCCGCACTGAGAGTGGCAGCTGGTAATTGATGGAAAAATAAGGGCAAAATTATTTATAGTCTTTTTGTTATTGGTATGCATTATTGAAAAAAAAAAAAACAACAATGTTCATATGCATAAAAATGTGCATTATAAACTCATTCATCTGCCCATAGAAGGCTTGAATATCTCAATCAAAAGTAATTCGAAAAACTAAGAATTTGATTCGCTTAGGATAAAAATTTCGTGCAACAAATATACCAATGGTAGGAATAGTGGTAATGATTTCTCCTAATTTAAGCTTATACCAAAAGGTGGTCTCACCAATGGCATCAAAATCCACAATAAGAATACATGCATTTCTTTCTTAGCAAAATATCCACTGAAAATTTTGGTGAAAGACAACCCCATCTTATATATGAAGCAATCCATATAAACCAAATTATGTAAGAAAGATAGAAACCCATTTTTTTCCAACAAATGTCTCATAGATCACTAATCACAAACAAATATTGCATCCATGGAAGACAAATCTCAGTAGCATCAACGAATAAACAATTTTATTTATGTTATTTTTTTATACGAACTTATCTTTTATTGTCCAAAAAATGAAAACAAAACTTTTTATATGCATTATACAGTTTTTCGATGATTATATGCATTATACAATTACTTTAGATTTTCATAAGCATATATCTAAAATAATAAATAGGGGAAATGATCATTTACCCGATTTTAGGCTAAAAATTGCCCACTTGCTCCACCAACTATTTTTTAACCTCATTTACCCGAAACACTCTAAGGGATTATTTCCCCTTTACCCAATTAATTCTTTTTTATTTTTTTTTTAGACTTTTTTGCCCTCTCTTTCTTTTTCACTTAGAGGGAGAAGTCATCCTCCACCTTGCCGGCCTCCGGTGACCAGTGGCAGGGCGCCGGCGATCGATGACCCGTGACCGGAATCCGGCGACCGGTGACCGGAATCCGGCGACCGGTGACCGGAATCCGGCGACCGGCGACCGGTCCCTAATAATATCTAGTAACCATATTATTGTCCTCCAGTAATCATATTATTGCCTCCCAAAAATCATATTATTATGCCGTCCAGTGAATTGTATGAACTCCCAAAACCAAAATGAATACACTACAGGCACAATTGATCAATTTATAATCATATTATTAGCTCCCAATAATCATATTATTGCCCCCCAATACAAAGTCCAATGTCTCTACTGCCTCCCAATAGACCACCAAAAATGCACTTTTTTGTAGGATTCACAGATAATTTGACTTTAATACACAGAAAACAACATGTAACTTATCAAAACATCACACTATAGTGATCCATGTCCCTCGTATCAAAGTCTACTGGGGGCCAATAATGTGTCTACTGCCCCCCAGTAGAAACATTACTGCCCTCTAATAATATGATTATTGCCTCCAGTAATATGATTATTGCCCCCTGAAATAAGAATGAGAAAAATGGATTGGTCTAAGACTCTAAGTCCGACATTTCCCATAAAAATCCACAAGCCCATTGAGCATTGACACATCACACATTTTATTATCCCCCAAACCAAACCGTAAATAAACACTACCATCCAGGCTTGCCACCTCCATTGCATGCCTTTTGTTCATTTCCTCCTCACACGTGTTGTCATCCTCCTTCCTTCCTTTCTTTCTAGCTATCCCCAAAACAAGACTCAAGTTCCCAGAAAGGCAAAAACGCATGATACATAGACAAAGACCCACATAATATTTCATAATTTCAACCCAAAAGTGCCGACACCGATGAGAGAAACGCTTGCTTCATAGCAAGCCTTTTTTCTCCGTGTATTTCAATGGCCGTTCAAGCTGGCCACCTCAATCTCTTCCCTCTCACCAACTCATCTACAACAACAGGTGCTAATCTCTTCTTCTTCTTCTGTGACCTTGAGACTTCTACTGGGTTAGTTCTGATTTTTGGTTTTTCACAGCGAAATCATGAATCCGGTTAAGGATTGAGCCTTGATGCCGGACTGATTTGTGCCTCGACTACTGCACGACAAAAGATTGAGAGCCGCTTAATGCCGGACCGATTTGAGTGTCGACGACGGCGCAATTCCGGTGGCCTCGGATTGGGCCTCGACGACGGCGCTGAGGCGGTGGGAGAGAGAAAGAGAGTCTGGGTGACTGGGTCTGGGAGGAGAGAGAGTCTGAGAGGAGAGAACGATGAGTTTTAGTTTAATTGATAGGGCAAAACTGTCATTAAATATTAAATTAGGTAAATGAGAGTAAAAAACTCTTAGTAGAGTAAGTGGGAGTATATTGGCTCAAATTTGGGCATTGGGTCAATATCCCTAATAAATAATGTCCATGGAACTATTCATTCAATAGTAACTCTCATTATAATTTCAATTTTTTTCCAAGACAAATTGACCTGGGCCATGCTCGCGGGTTTTTTATTTTTTTTTAATGTGTAATAGAGTAATAGATGAATACTCGCAATATCAAAAAATATTAGCGTTAATAATAGATTAGCAAGAAATGAGATACAACCAAAAATAATTGTTTTCTGTGATTTGTAGAAATTTACCAATACAAAACAAAATTGTTCTCAAAAAAAAAATATATATATATATATATATATATTTTTAAAGGATATAGCAGAATTGTAAAAATTTAAAAAAATATTAAAAAAAAAACTGAAATGATAGGATATGCCATGTAATTTCAGATTAAATTTGGGGGCAAAACCGTCTTTCAAGGTGAATAGTGGAATGGCAAATTGTAAATCACCAAAAACAGAGGGCAAAACGGTCATTTCACATCCTTATGAACAGTTGTCAAAAGTATGAACAGTATAACAGTGGATTCAGCTTTAGTATATTAAATTGTTTCGTTGAAGACACAGCTGGATTTTAGGTGAGTAAATCTCACGTGGTTCTTTTACGAACGGAATTTAGTTATTATTCTGAATTAATTGAAAACTGTGAAATCGTTTTCGGAAATGAATATTTGTTTTAAATGATATAAACTTGCTCGACTACGGTTCATAGGATTGCGGTGCACTGGTAGGTAAAAAGAACAATGTTTGTTATAAAATGATTTTCGATTGGTGTAAATTGTGAAACTATAGCGGTATTGGAAGCATCCCTAAGTGGATGACTACACACACACAAAGACTACGTATATACACACACACACGCACACGCGCGCGCACACACACACAATTTCGTGTTATATATGGTTCTGAGAATTCTTGAGTTTGGTGTGAAACATGTTGTGTTGTGATTGTGATTTCTTTTAAATGTGTGCGATTTCGTGTGGTAAAACCAAGGTGGCGATAACCTATATAGTAGTACCAAAGTGGTGATAACCAATGTGGTGATTATGATGTAAAAGATTGTTGAATGCTTGATGTTGTGTGGTTGCTGTTATCAGTAGATGAGTGTGTATTGATTTAGTTTATTTCCTATTATTGAATTGGTTGTTTCCTTTCGTAATCTCCTGAACTAAATTATATGCAGGGATTACTATTTTCAGAATTGACTGGTTTTAAAGTAATCTCCTGAACTAAATGATATGCAGGGGTTACTATGACTTCTATTGATTTGATTTTAATCTAATCTCTTGAACTAAATGATATGCATGGATTGCTATGAATTCTATTGATTTGATTTTAATGTGATCTCCTGAACTAACTTACTATGCAGGGATTACTATGATTTACTTGAGTTTGATTGGATAGTTGGAGTTTTGTGAAAGTAGATGCATTAGTTGACAGTCAGAGCATGTGGGTTTTAGTGTTGAGATAACTTATGTGAGCATGATAGGATAGGATATGAATTTGATGTTCGAAGTCGTGATAATTGGATATCGATATTGTTAGGTTGAGTTGACTTAAGCATGTGTTTCTTCTTTGTTGTTTGAGTTTACTCACACGAGCTTTCATAAGCTTATTGAGTTTGTTGTTTGCAACTCAGCACACTATTCTATAGTGTAGGGGTTTCTCCTGCTGGTTAGGTTGAACGTGATTGGAGCTGAGAGGTATCCTACTGTAGCAGTTATAGGTTTATAACTTGTTAGTCTTCCGCTGTGTAGTGAGTGTGGTGTGTTTACTTATTGGATTGTTGATTCAGTTTAATTTGTAAACTTAGTGTAATGTAATATATGACTTTAAGGAATGAGTCTGTATTGACATTGTGGGTTCTGGACATCATTACTTGCTGTTCTTTAAAGAAAAACTTTCCTAGTGTTTTGTATTGATGTCTGAACCATCACGCCCAGAGTATTTCTGTTGTAAATTTGTTTATTTATTTGTGCTTGAATATCAGGGTGTGACATGTTGATACTGAGACTGTCTCAGTAACTACTTCTTCTTCAACCTTTGATGTTGAGGGAAATCCTAACCGAAGGTGGTGTTCAGTTGTGTTGAACGATTTGCTAGTGACTCGTGCTGTTACTTTGGCTCTAGGGGAAAGATCAAAGCTAAGATTCATAAATGGAAGCTTGGAAGCTCCTGATATCACCTCACCTACTTATGAAGCTTGGTTATGTAATGATTAGCTTGTAATGTTGTGGTTGCTCAATTCAATGGAACCTAAACTCTTTTGAATTGTTCAATTACTCGGAGTCATCTTATCATCTCTAAAGGTCAGTATGTGACATGTATGGCAACCAGAATAATGCGGCTTGTGTGTTTTAGTTAAAAGAAGAAATTGCAAGTTTGCAACAAGGGGACAAAACATTTGTCCAGCATCTAGGAAGCCTGAAGTCCATGTGGAATGAACTCAACTTGTATAGGCCACACACGACAGATGCTACAACTCTTCTGAAGAGAGCCGACGAAGATAAGGTATTTCAACTACTTGCAAGCCTTGGGTCAGAGTATGAAGACTTGAGGAGTCATCTCCTAATGAACTCTGAGCTTCCTTCATTCTCAAGTGTGTGCAATACTATGCAGAGTTAAGAGATAAGCAGGAAAGTGATGAAGGTGGAAACCAAACCAGCAGCTCTTAAGCTAGTGCTTTTGCAGTGAGTCAAAGGTACCCTGGAGATTACTGGAAGTGTTCTTACCAATGTTTTAAAACGTTGAGGCTTAGGCCGATGTGTTTCGGAGAGCCTCAGTAAGGCGTTCGCCTTGAGGCGTAAAGCGTAAACCTTACATATAAATGATCCATATATCTGTCATTATTTGTCCCTCTCCAAGCATGATTTTTCTTTGTTGTTCCACTAGTACTAGAACTCATTGTGCCTGCACTAATTACACTCTTATACATGATGATATCCCATATTATAAATGAGTAACATGACCAAACAACATGATAATCCCATATTGCTATTATTTATGACCAAAGCACATGATAATCCCACCACAAGATCACTGCAGCGATTGCTATTACACTATTATACGAACACCAGTGAATCTTAAAAACACATGAAGAACATCAATAGCAATGATAGGCTCAACTACTGTTTGCAGTAACACTCACTAGTACTTCTAACGAAGAAGGTGCTTCATCCTTCATAACCTTAATTGCAATGAGTAAAATACAATAAGTCAAAGCAATGTTTACCAGATTAAATGTAGTGCTGTTTTTGTTTGCAGAGTAATATTAATTCCCTATATCTTTATATCTTTGAAGTTGAGAACTCAAGTAGTTCTCAAATCATAATGACAAATGATTGAGCCCAACACAATGGTCTGCCTATTCTGCAAACCTTGCCAATACCCAAGTTCTTTCCCTCATTTTAGTATCAATTGCTATCACTACACTGATTGCTATCATACATGATTTTCATTCATTTATGCTATTATCATAATCATAATCCCACATTCCCAGTTGCACCAAAGTGATTAATTGAACAAGAAAAACAAAACAAGTGATTAATTTGAAACAGAACTAGTATAGTGAATATAGGCCTTAATTCGAAACTAATTCAAAGATTTAGACCATAGAAATCAAATTCAAAGCATCGAATTCATCAGCAAGATCGAGGAAATCAAATTCATACCTTAAATTCTTTGCTGCAAATCCAATTCCAACTCTCTGGCCAAGTGAGAAAATCTCTTGCTCCAAGTTCGAAAAAAGCCTCCTTTAGAGCCAAATCCTTGAGAAAACTCATGGGCTCTTCATGATTTTATCAATTTGCTAGACAAAGTTTCATGATTTGCTGCGTTTTAGGAGTCAAACGAGTCGTGAAGGCAGAAGAGAACTGAATGTCTACTGACTGCTATAGCTCGCGACCTAAATTAGGTTTCGTCAGCAGTCATTGAAATCGGAAAAAAAAAAAAAAAAACTGGGCGTTTGCGTTTGACGCCTTTGTCACCGCCTTATTAGCCTTTGGCACCTTGCTTGGCACCGAAGCTGACTCACTATAAGGGATGTTGGTATACACATACCTCCCATGCACAAGCATCAGAAGCACAAGACTCGTATTGCCAAGGTGTAAGGAAAGCTTCCAGCTGAGGGTCCCGATACCCCTTTGGGGCGATATAGGGAACCATGAGCATCCCACACCGAAAGAAACGGAACCAAGCCTCCACAAATCGGCTACATAAAGGTCATCTCCAACAACCCAAAAGAGGTAACTGTTTACTATCGCTTTCCATTATCATTATCTTTTAACGATACTGACTTAGGCATCGGAGCGTTGAAGGCCAGCACACCCGGTCTTCCCTCTTAACTTTGTCTGTTTTGTAGATAAGCGAGACCGATAGCGATAGTGGCAAACAAAGATATCTAGTGTTTAGCTAGATCAAACCCCTCTCGAGATAGCTGAAACATTTGGCGCTAGAAGGACTCCCCTCGCTCCTTGCTGGCAAGACAACACACTACCAATGGCTACCAATACCCCCGATACCAATAGCGACGATCTGCCCCAAGAGCCGGCGGCCCATGAGGTCCAACGCACAACGCACTCTCGAGTTCCAAAGCTTGAACAACGAGGCACGTTCGGTCCTAACCACCGATGCGACTACCGCACTTGAGATAGCGATGCGTGACCTAATGGAGACACGTGCACAGGCGGAGGTCGAGCGAGTGGCGGCTGTCGCAGCTCGCCAAGAGGTCGAAAATATGTCAAACCAGAATCGCATCCTCTGAGAGGCACTCCAGCGGCAAGTCCTGAGCAACGAGGCACTGGACAGGGCCCGTCAGCAGGAGACCCCGATACCAGCAATTGGTGGTGTCCCGACACCCGGAGCAGTCCTCACTACCGACCTAAGCATTGGTCTCGATGACACTTTTGTGCCCCCAAGAGCGACCTCAAAAAGCCCCACAGGCCCTACTCCAGGCAGCACTAGCACAGGACCACAAGTGATCTACCTGAACTCCCCTCTCTTCCCGGGTCAACTCGGCTCTACACCACCACCACAACCAGTACCCAATATAGGGGAGTGTCGGGCACAAATGCAGCTGCCACCGTCAATGTACCCCCACTAGATCCCAACACTTGGTTGTTATTACAGATGAGTGAGACCATCACCTCCTTGCAGGCATGGATTGAGAGTGACGAAAGCAGAACCTGCTGGCAATTGATCACGGCTGGCTTCTAAGGAAAGATGGGACCATTCACAGGAGGCCAAACCCTTCAAGATTGAGAAATACAATGGCACCAGAGACCCATACCACCACTTGGAAGTCTTCCAATCCCTACTACACGGAACACGATACACGGATGCAATGACATGCCATGCGTTCGAGGAAACCCTAACAGACGAGGCCCTGTGATGGTTTCTTAACCTCCCCACTAATTCAATCGATAGCTTCCAAGAGTTCGGGGACAAATTCCTCTGCCAATTCATTCTGTGTGGTAGTAGCTATCGCACGACACCCGACCTATTCAGGCTCAAGCAGCGGCCAAATGAGCGAATGCGAGAGTTTGTCCTCCGGTGGCAAAAGCAAGCTACACAGTGTCGTTCCCTTGACCTAGCCCTAGTGGCATCATCATTCAAGCAGGCACTCCAGCTAGGATACTTCCTATTGCAAATCAACACCAATCCCCCTACGATATATGACAACCTCCTCGATGCTGCTATTGCTTTCGCGCAGGCTAAGTACGACACCTTTGCTCGCAACACCAACACCAACACTCACCCAGTTAATATACCTCAACTCAACAACCCCATTAGGACCATCGATAGCAGAAACAAAGACACCAACAGAGACAAGCCTGTCCCAAACAATGACAGAGCCCCACGTGAGCGAGCAGGTTACAACAACAAAAGGGATAAACAGTACGGGAAAAGCCCCGAGAAGCCAAAATACAACACTTCCGGCAGTCGGTATCGCGACTCATGGTACAGCGGTACCTGACACAAAGAGAACCAGAGATCCGAGGCACCCCAATACGAGATTTACACCATACTCACCGCTTCTTATGAAGAAATATGGAACAACCACAAGGACATCATCCCGCTCCCACCGCGATGCAAACTCGGCCACCCTACCAATGATAAATATTGTACATACCACGAGGAATCCGGCCACCCTACCAATATCTGCTGGGCACTAAAAAATGCTATCGAGCACCTCATTCAAAGCGGCCAGCTCTCACTGTATCGCACTTCAGCAAAGGGAGCCAATTCCATCGAAGTTTACGGACAAATTCTAACGATACATGGCAGTGCCCCACGAGCACTCGAGACTCATCATGCACAGAAGAGCCAATGCCCTTGGAGCCAGGAGGTGTTGGGACTCAGCCATGGCTGCCACACCCCTCAGGTGGAGTGTGACTTGATTACTTTTGGTAGCAGCAAGGACGCACCATAACGACCCATTCTTAATCACCATGTTCATCGACCACTATCGATGCCATCGGGTCTTGGTCGATAGCGTCACGGCGGTCAGTGTCATGTTTGGCAGTTGCTAAGAAGGTCTGAACTGAGATAAGAAGAAACTCATCCAAGATCATGAGCCCTTATTTATCTTTGCAGGAGAAGTCACACAGCCTTTAGGCTCCGATAATTTGTGATCACACTCGGTGGAGGCAGCACTATCGCCACTATGACAACACATTTTATCATTGTCGACTGTCCCTCCTCCTACAACGTGATCTTAGGCCGAGACGCCATTTGGGGACTTCAATGCTTTATCGCGGGGCACATGCTAATGATGATCATACCCACTCTAGGAGGCATTCTCATCGTTAGAAGCGATCAAGAGTTAGCGAGACAGTGCAACTCATTAACTGTCGTGAGGGGACACGGCAGACGAGAGGTACTTGTTGGATCATAATTCATATACATATTTGTGCCCTAAAACATGGAAATTACTTGTTCTAAAGTCCAAATTTAATGTTGACTAATCCAATTTCATTATTTCCCTAATCTTGTACTTTTGCTTAACCTTTGTGTTTATTTATATATATTTATTATGTTTTCCTTATCATGCTGGGAAATGATGGAGAATAATGGAAATGCACTAAAAAGTCAACCTTAGAACATATTCTTACTCCGGCTAGGAGAAAGTGAGCTAGACAAGGAAGAAGGAGCGGCCGCCTGAACAAATGAACTCCAAATGAGCTGAAACTCTCCAAATCCATTCTAGACATCCTAAAAAACATTTCTTATAAAGAGTGCAAGAGCCAGATAGAAGTGGCAGACCTTCAAACAATCAGTCCAATATTCTGCAGAAGCAAAACTGGAAAACTGGACCTGTAAAGAGTCCAGTAGCGTTTTGGGCCCAACCACTATTCCAAAAGCTCTGAAATTCTATCACGATGACCTACACTCATAGAGGAACATTTGATATGAAGAAATCGGAGGCCCATTATGAAGTCTTGGTGGAGAAATAATTGAAGGAATAAAGGGGCAGAAACTGACCTAAAAACAGCTCAACATTCATCATGTTCATGTTTCCTACCCACATGAAGAAAGCTAGATGATTTTCTCTTTTTCCTTGGACATATTTTTCTACTCCAATCTCTTTAATAGATCATCATCACTTCTATGTTTCTGCACCTTCATACTTTGCTTTCATTTCATCATTACTCCATCTTTTACATATTTTACAAACCACTCCCATACTCCCCCTTCATGCTTTGTTTTTATTCATCATTACTTCCCTCTTTTTCTTCCCTATATAAACACCTTCTCCTCTCACTCTTAAACCAATTCCTTCATCCATTATATCTTCTTTCTCTCTTCATTTCCTTCACAAAACCTCCATCTCCACCTCCCAAAATCCAAACTCATACTATCCATACTATTCTATCTCCTCCATCACCACCACCATTTCTTATCCTCTACCTCCATTAACACCACCACTACTACATCATTTCTCCACTCTCTTTTCTATCATCATTTTCTCCATTTACTCCACCTATTCACATAAGACATAATACAAGCTTCACTATCTTTTATCTTCAAATCTTCAAGAGCAAGAAGGAGAGGGAATCACCACCACCATCATCACCACCAAGACGTGACCTTGGGGACCATCCGACACACCACTAAGCCAACTCTATCCCTTTTACTCTAGATTATATTTTGGTGTTTAATTCGATTATGAAGTTAGTATATGTAATTATGAGTGGGTAGTACTTTGTTGGGGCTAGGGTTGAAAGCCCTAGCCAAACTTGTATGAATTGATGTTTTAATTGACATTTGATGTTATTTGTGATTTTCATCTTCATATGCTAATTCAAGAAGTGAATGCATTCATTCAAATTTAACTACTTTGAATGTGTTGTGTTTCTCATCTCATGAAAAATTGTTTAGGGAGTAGTTAACCTTGAGCATTGATAGCACGATAGCATCCTCTATATGCATGTGAAGGTTGTGAGTTAAAATCACCTAGATCTAGGATTGGTTTGCTTGCATGATTATCTAAACTCAAAGCTTTATGCATCTAGGAACAATGAATTGAGACTTAACCGGTAATATGAATTGTTCTTAGGTAGTTAATTTTAGACTTATCCGGTTGGAATTGATAACATTAAAGGAGTTTAAGCCTTTGTAGTCTTATCCGGATGCATAGAGGGTAATTGAAAAATTAGAATATCATCACTTGTATTTGAATTTCAATATTTGCAAGGGAGGTTAGTGGTAGACAATCCAACCCCTAACTTCATCCATTATATTATTAGTTTAGTTTAGAGTAATTTAGTTTACATTTGAGCATTTATAATTTGGTTCATTACTCTATCCAACAAACAATTTTACTATCACCACAATGCATATACTCACCATAAGCCTAGATTTCCTTGTGAATTTAGGTTTGTGATTGTACATTTGCATATTCTAGCTCTCCTTAGGTTAACACCCTAGCTAGTGAAAGGAATCCAATCCTCGTGGGTTCTACAACCTTTCTTAAATCCCTATACTATTACTTGTACCCTTTATACTTGAGGGTGGCTATTTGGCTAACAATACTTCTAACCTCGGACGTCACTACACTAATTTCTGAATTAGACAACACATATCAGACGACAGCAAACATTTTAACTGTCGTCTGAAATAATCAGACGATAGCAAGAAATATTATGTTGTCTAAGTTTTCGAATCCAACAATAGTTTTTTCTTGGCTCTTGTGCAAAAGCATTTCAGACAATGGTTGATTTTTTTGATGTTGTCTGAATGAGTCAATTCAGACAACAGTTATTACGTGATGTTGTCCAAGGTTCATTTATACAATGGTTGATAAAAGATGTTGTCTGATTGTTTTTAATCAGACAACAGTTATTACTTTTCTGTTGTGCAATTACCATTAATACAATGGTTGAAAAAGATGTCGTCTGATTGTTTTGATTTACCCAACATTTTTTCAGTTGTCTATTGTGCAACTCTCTTTCAGACAATATACTAAAATTGTTGTTGTCTGAGTTTTAGGGTTCAAATGTGTTTGCGCGCCCTAGTTATATTGAACACTTGGCCAAATTTTTAATTTTCACTATTTCCCTCCATTAGTTCGACAAAATTTTACTTTGATAGTGACTAACCCTAGAAACCCAACACACACACTCTCTTACTCGGCCGCACGCCCAATTCTCTGTTATCTCTCCCTTCCGTTTCTCCCTACCATCACTGGAGACCACCATTTCTAGCCATCAATTCATGACACCGCCACATACCAATTGAACCAGCACCTTAATAGGATCAAAACCCAAGCCCAGCACCGCCATGCACCGACTCCTGCCTCTGCACGCTACCCTCTAAGCCGCGATGCTACTGGTCCCTTACTTTGAGTTTATGGGTTTATGTTTTTCACTCTTTAATCCATCAATTGATCAGGTTCTAACTTTGAATACTTACTGGATTTTCAATTTTCAGTCTTCAACTCTTCAATCTCCTCGAATTCAAGTAGCAAAGCAGATGTCCTCAAGGCTCAAGCAGATTTATGGGTTCGATACTTCGATTTCAGTTTTTGATTTCAGATTCTTCAAGCTGGGTTCAATTTCGGGATTTCTGGGTAACTTGCTTGGTTACTCACTTGCTTGGTTACACACTTACTTGGTTTGGCTTTCTTCAAGCTTGATTCAAATTGCATGATTTGCATCCCACAGGACCATTATTTTACTACCTCCATCTCATATCTTTTCTGCAATGTCAGAGCTCTAAAGCGGCGATAATTTATGCTTTTTCCAGTTTTCTTCATAGTTGTTATTGCTATCTGTGTGTGTGTGTGTGTGTAACTATGTATCAGTAGTTTGAAATCATAGTTGCATTCAAAACCCCAGAACATATTATTTGTTGTTTAATTGTTTGACAGAATTGACAAATGGTTCATTGTATAAATTGAGATGAAATTTGCATCTGTTTTGGTATGAAAATAATATCAATCAAGCATCTATTTTGGTATGCTGGCGTGCTACCAGTTTTGGACTTTTGGTATGCTGCTTTGTTTCTCTATCTGTAATATGTTATTAAGTGTATGTGCCAATTTTGGTAATATGCAAATTTCGCCGCCGCCGCCGAAGCAATAACTCTAAACCTTCAGAACCAATTTCGGGTGTCAACTCCAATTCATAAGATACAAAGGTCCGTCTTCCTTCTCCTTCAAACTATCCACTCTCTTTGTTCTCATTCATTGTTGTGTTTGACAGCGATTACACTTTCGTCTAAGTTAGGTTATTAATACAATGACAATTGATTATGAACATTGAGAAGGTTTACCTTTATTTGTTTTGGATATTCAATTATATGTTGGGTATTCATCTTGTTTTGACTATGCTGAAATCAGAATTGGGTTCGTTGTGTTTTGGTTTTAGCTGGTGCGTGCTTTAGGTGGAGCTGTAGTGTTGTCTTTGCTTCTGGGGGTTTCTTGTTTCTCTAGGTGCGTGCTTTATAATTGAACTTCTTCTCTAGTTTTTCTAGTCACAAACGACATCTCCTCAGTTAGGAAGCACTTCCATTAATTGTTAATTTACCTTGCTTTTAGAAGGATTCGGTTACAACAATCTTTTTTTCAATTCTAGTTTGTGTTCTGTGGTGTTGAAAGTTGGAGAGAGATCGATTGATATGGGAATGAAGGTGGATGGTTTGGTAGAGCAGGGCAGAGAGATCCATAAGTTCATTCTTTTCCAAAGTCCTTGCTATGTTTGTCTAACTGGTGATATCTTTCAATTGATTTTGAGTCTTTTGGTTTGTTTTTGTTAAGTTCCAGCTCTTCTATTTAGGATTCATTGGTTAAAACTAAAGGTAGAAAAGAGGTTCTGCAAATGTGAATTTGTGTTTCTGAGTTTCTGACCCAGTTGAACTTTTACTGAAAACTGTATAGTTCGGTTGGGAACTTGAAATTATTATATTCTTACAAATTGCAATAGACATCTTAAAGATTGTTTCAAAATTGGAATCTCCTAAAAACAATTTTTCTAGAATTACTTATGATTTTTCAAAGTTGCAGGTCTGCTGCAGGAATTTCTGTACACAGCAATACTGTCTTTATATTTCAATCTCTTTAGTAGTTTTCTACGTCCAGTCTTTCTTGAAAGCACCAGTACTTGAAAAGTAGGCATTCCCATCCTTCAAATGAAATCAGTCTTGCTCTTTTTGGAGTTCGTACAAAGGATTTATGTCATCACGAAGTTAGCTCCATGCATTAGGATTTCTGCAGCATAATTTTCTGCAAACATTAAGTACTTTTCTAGGCGTTAAACTATCTCAGTTTCTTGGAAAATAGAACACTGGGTTTCTTGTGCCTAAGGTGTTTGTTGAATGCATAGCTGAAATTTCCTGTCAGACTTCTTTAACATCTTATATCCTGTTATAAAACAATAGTGAAAAATTTGAGAGAATAGAGAGAGTTTAGTCATAGAGATTGGGATGTGTGTATATTCATCTCACTATGAGAGGGTTTATATAGGTGTCCATGATGTATACAAAAAGGCAACGTTTAATAGCAACGTGAATTACTCCTATACACAATTCTATCAATCACTAATCTATAGTGAAAGGCACATGTCACTCTATATCTATTTACATGATTTAGCCATAACTATTTGCAACACTCCCCCTTGGATATTTCATGTCAATAGTGTTGCCTAGGCTGGGTGCTTCTAAGTTGCCTTGTCAAAAACCTTGCTAAGTAATAAAAACCCTGTGGGAAAAAACAACGTACCTTAGTCGAAGGAGAAAAAGAGCACAACGCGCTTGAGTGTGGAGTAGCAGTATCACAGCTTTAGAAATAGGTAAAGTCTTCTTATCAGCACCATAAGTAGGTAGTATGTCTACGAGAGGGATGCATAAGAGTTGCTACACCAAAACCTTGCCCGGTAAACCTAGTGGGAGAAACCCGTGGTCGAAGGGAAAAGATGAGCAAATGCATATATATGTCGAATCAAAACATCTTCAGGATGTACTATAATTGGGGTAACCATGCTAAAGATGTGCCTCGTTAAAACCTTGCCAGGTAACAAAACCCAGTGGGACAAAATAACCCTGGACGAAGGACAAAAAGAGTACACGATGGTCAAGTGGGTATGCTTCAGGATACTCCCCCTGATTTCGACTCCCTTGAAAATTACAAGTTAGGTAATTCAAATAGTTTACGTAGATCAATACCTTGAGCATGCTTCTGGAATGTTTACTTTGGTAGTGACTTGGTGAAAAGGTCGGCATGATTGTCTTCAGATCAAATCTGCCTAACTTCAATCTTCTGATGCTCTTGTTGTTGCTGATTGAAGGAGAACTTCGGTACAATATATTTGGTGTTGTCTCCTTTGATGAAACCCATCTTCATTTGCTCAATGCAAGCAGCATTATCCTCATGGATAGCGGTTGGTTCATCAGTGGTGGAATACAGTCCACATGTGCTTCGAACAGGCTTTGTGATGGCTCTCAACCATATACATTCACGTACTGCTTTGTGAAGAGCTAGTATCTCAGCATGATTAGAAGAGGTAGCTACAAGAGTCTATTTTGTAGACCTTCAAGAAATTGCAATATTCCCAATGGTAAAGACATAACCAATTTGGGAATGATCCTTGTGTGGGTCTGATACATAGTTCATATCAGCATATCCAACAAGGCGAGCATCATTCTGAGAATCAAGGGGGTTTGATCCATTCCTTGATGCATAGGGATAGAATAAGCCCATATCCGCCATATCTCTAAGGTAGCGAAAAATGTCTTTTATGCCATTCCAGTGGCGGCATGTTGGCGCAGAGATATATCTAGCTAACAAGTTCACATCGAATGAGATGTCCTGTCTAGAGCATTAAGCCAAGTACAATAATGCGCCTATTGCACTTAGATATGGGACTTCTGGTACCAATATCTCTTCGTTATCATCTGCAGGATGATACGGTTCTCTCTAAACTTCGGACGACCATGGGTGTGCTTGCTTTTATCCCCATTAAAGCGTCTTAATATCTTCTGGATGTAATTTGGTTGATGGACCAAATTTTCATCTGCACTGTGCTCGAGCTCCAGGTCAAGACAATAATTTGTTCTCCCAAGGCCTTTCATCTCAAATTCTGACTTCAGGTGCATTGCGGTTTCCTTGATCTCTTCAGGAATATTAATCAAATTCATGTCTTTGACATAGATCGCTATAATTGCAAACCCGAAACTTGTTTCGTTAATAAACACGCATGGGCATAGTTTATTATTCACATATCCCATCCCGATCAAATATTCACTTAGACGGTTATACCACTTCTGTCTAGATTGTTTCAATCCATAAAGTGAACGCCTCAAAACTAATGGAGAGCGTGTTCCGTGGTCTAGAACTATTTGCATCGGGTATCATAAGTCCTTCAGGAACTTTCATGTATATCTCTGTATCGTGATCCCCATAGAGATAAGTTACGATCACATTCATAAGCTACATATTCAGTTTTTCGGAAACTACCAAACTGGAAAGGTAGTGGAACGTTATGACGTCCATTACGGGAGAATATGTCTCCTCGTAATCAATCACAGGGCATTTGAGAAAATCCTTGCGCCACTAGACGAGCCTTGTGTATCACAATCTCGTTTTTCTCATTACGCTTCCTTACACATACCCATTTAAATTCTACGGGTTTAACATGGGGAGGTGTGGAAACAACAGGTCCAAACACCTTTCTCTTTGTCAAGGAATCTAATTTGACCTGGATTGCTTATTTCCCTTTTTAGCCAGTCGTCTCTTCGTTGATATTGATCAACAAAGCAAGGTTCAATTTCATTGCTTGTTATAGTTTCGGTGGCCACCGCAAATACAAACACATCATCGATGATGATCTCATTCCAATTCCAAATCTCACTAAATTTACCGAGATTTCTCTATTCTCGGGAGTGGGTTCAAATGTTAGAGCGTCCCCCAACATAGTCTCTTCTAGGATGTACCCATAATCCGGATTTATCTCATGAGATGAATCGATTTGAAATATCGATGTCAAGAGGATTCGTTTGTGCCCAGTTTACCCTCTTCTGGGGATAAGAATCCTTCGAACCTAATGGTCTACCTCACTTCAGGGCAAGGATATATGACTGATTAGCCGCCATGGTCGTACCTTGTCCATCTAAGACTGCACATCCTACAGGGACTTCTATCCTTGTAGGCACATTTGCAGCAGGTATATATGATCTCGTCACTTTTGCTAGATCAGAAAAAGTGTCTGGCATATTGTATTCCTATACTCTATAGATCTAGAATTGTCCGCACTTCACTATTTTCGTGCGGTTTGGGGAAAGATGAGACATTGTAGGGACATTCCATGTTAATTCACGTTGTTCATCAAGAACGGTAACTTTCTTATCTCCCCCTAACGGCGGGAAGACTGTCTCATTAAAGTGACAATCCGCAAATCAAGCGATAAAGAGATCTCCTGTCAAGGGCTCTAAAGAGCACATAATGGATGAGACTTATAATCGACATGTATGTCCATCCTTTGTTGAGGTCCCAACTTTGTACGTTGTGACGACACAATTGGCACAAGGACTGCATACCCAAATGCGCGTAAGTGCGAAACATCAGGTTCGTACCCAGTCACCAACTATAACGCGTAGTAAGGTTGGTAGCAGTGGGCCTCAACAGGACCAACATAGCTGCATGCAAGATTGCATAGCCCCATGCAGAAATTAGAAGCTTGGTGCGCATTACCAAGATTCTATCTGCGAGACCATCTTGGGTGTGAACATAGGGAACTATAAGTTCAGCCTTAGTCCCAAGGGATATGCAATAATCATCGAAAGACTTCGATGTAAACTCTCCTGTATTATCAAGTCTTATAAACTTTATGCTATAATCCGTGTGGTGAACCCTCAATTTCATGATCTGGGTGAGAGTTTAGCAAAAGCAGCGTTTTCTTGTGGACAATAGTGTAACATGTGATCACTTTGTCGATTCATCAACCAAAACCATTAATATTTAACTGGTCCACATGGTGGTTGGATATATATGTCCACAAATTCCTCTTGCATTCTGTGTAGAAAAATGGTGATGTATGTACTAGTCTTTGCATATGATGGTCTAGTATTAAATATTCTTAACGAGTATGGCATAGTGTGTCATTATATACAAGACCCTTATTCAGATGGGGATGCACCTGCGATGAGTTGAGGATACGGTGCATCATACTTTGACCTGGGTATCCCAAACGGTCATGCCATAGCAAGTAGTTGCTTGAATTAGTTAGCTTCTAGCTAACAGATTTCAATTTCTCCAATGTACGCTTCTGGCCCACACTCGGAGGTTATGCAAAGATATTCCACGCATTTTTCTCAGTGGTTTCAATGTGGTAACTGTTGGTTCGAATATCCCTAATACTCAATAACGTTCTTCTGGAATGTGGAGAATATAAGGCCTCATTAATTGTAAGTTCAGTACCATTGGACAACATAAAGTAGGCTTGGCCATAGCCCTCTATCAGGTTGGATTTCCCTGATACGGTTGTCACAGAGGTATGCACAGACAATAAGTTTGAAATGTATCTCCGATCTGGGAGTATGGTGTGCGTAATAGCACTTTTAGCCTAGACAACAAACTTCCCCACAGAATATGCCTATTCATTTATTTAACTCAATGGATCACATGTATAAATAAATTTATTGAATTAAATATATTCGAACATAACCACATTTCCATAATCCAAAATGATTGAAAACATAAATCACCAAAATCCGCAGATGTTTCATTCTTTAAGATGAAATAGAAATGACACAAGGGACCAATTATACCCATGTCTTCGAGTTCTAATCCTCGGTATGTTCAGTAACTGCCTGAAAATCCATGATCTCTAGTGTGGAATCGACAGAAAATTACCCTTCAATAAAGTTGGTATTTCGAGTTTCGCGACCGGCGTAATACTCATCTACTGCTTCAGCTATCGCACAACAGGTGCGGGACCAGCAGTCAATTCCTCCATATCGATAACAAAGATCATGCTGATTCTGGTGGCAACAGGCCGGACCAGTGTTCCTTTCAACTTGGGCTTGCTGAGTTATGGCATCATGGTTCCTACCACGTGGGCCTTGGCCATGTGGAGCCTAATTACGTGGCCTCTTGGACTTTGGCCAAGTGGCAGACGATCATATGGGTTAATTTCATTCTGCCAATCATGTCTTGCTTCAAGCAAGAAATGGTCATCTGATGGTGAAAGTGTTCTTCCAGAGTGACCCAAAGAGTCTGTATATCCTCTTCATCGGATACTCAACTTGGAGTGTTTACTCCATATGTTTCCTTTTTGAAAATTATGGCATTCATATTAAAAGCCTCAATGACGACATTGTTAGCATTGATTGTTGATCACATCTTCTTTGTAGTCAGATGAATTTTCACATCTTGAGTTCACTTTAGATAGTTTCTTCTAGAGACCTCCAAAGCAACAAAGTCAAACATGTTGAGATTTGACATTTCTTATAGGAAAGGAACAAATAATATTAGTGCTTTGGGTAATATCATCCATAAGCAAGTAATGAGAACTTCAGGTTCTATAACATGGTATGAAAAATCGGATTAGACATGTAAAATCTACTAGTTTTATCATGTGTGGTGAATTTATGAAGGAAACTTCAAGTTTCTTAAATGGCATTATCGAAACTACAAGTTCGATTTATGTATGAACTACTGGTTCATCAGATACCTACATTTTCTACACATATATTCTAATGCGAAAATTTGGCAAGTAACAAAATGATATTGAATAGAGCAAATTGTAATAATATCTCACAAATTGGCTAAATGGAAATCACAAATCAATTGAGATATTAATTGCATGCTAGTAATATAGCAGATTAATTATCACACAATTATGTGAATAAATGCTTCTGGAAATTAATTACACATATTAAATATGGTGAATCTATTTACAATATCAAATCATTTTTCCTTTTATTTGATTCTGCTGGACCAAAGGAGTGGGCTTGATAGTGAAGCCTATCAGACTTGTGACCCGGACTTTCATGCGTAAGTCAAATGGTGTGTGAGGCCTGCTGGGCTGCTAGGTCCCGCAGAGGGAGAGTGGGCCTGCTGGGCTCAGGTTGGTCTGCCAAAGAATGAAAAATTTTACTCAACCCTTTCGGTAACTCCAATTGAATACGACCAAGAAAGGAAAAATGAGGTTTAGGTGGAGCAAGGCTCACTTAAGTACACAGCCTCATTTGAACCTTGCCTAGATATCGATCCAACTGGATAAGCCTAGTTTGAGAAGATTCATAACTTTTGTCATGGAAACACGTGGCGAAATTCTGTTCTAGCCTTGCAACTTGGGCCTGAGCTTCTAGCTCAGGTTTGTTGTTGTGACTTTGGTCTTGATTTTGAGCTTCTGACTCAGCCTCATTTAATATTCACAATTATAACATAACCAAATTCAATATATGTTATTAAATCGTAACGTAAATAAATTTATGCAGTGGTTATGTACCTAAGGAATTGGGTTCAAATCTCATTAATGCTTCTGGCATTTCGTATAGGTAATAAGGGCAAATGCTTCTGGCATAATGTTTATGTAATAATCCTGTAATAATTTAGCCCATAATGCTTCTAGCATAAGGAATTATAATGACATAATTCAAATTTGTGAAACCAAAAATTAAGCCCATAATTCGCGTAATATACAATATTAAAATTTAGTAATAAAGGATATATTGTGAAACTACTATGGTGATTGTTTTGGATAAATATCAATCAAAACCAAAACATGAATTGAATCAATTTGATCAATCACCAATTATATGAAGTTGAATCTGCTTCTGGCAGTATTAATATTAAATGGTGGTGATAATTACCAATTGGCCATAATGGCACAGTGGACAACATGTTGGGCTGGTACACACTGTTGCTGGGTTCGAATCCCAGAAATGGCAGACTTTATTTTTGTGTGATTGATTGATGCTCTCTAGTTGTGAATTGGTGCTACTGGACCAAGTGCTAGAAATAGCTACAGCCAAAGTATCCTAATTTTTCTTTTCCAATCAAACAATCCAAAACATGAACATATATATATATATATATATATTTATTCCAAATAAAACAATCAAAATTTATGGTTCATGCATCATGGAGGATTTTTCATGTTCAATCAATAGGCTCGATAAGCATGAATATAAAATTAGATTTTGGAAAACATTACTTGATGAAGAGCGGATGAATCTTCAGTTTATATGTGCAGAACTGAGAAGGTTGTCTTCTCAGCCAATCCAAGAGCTTGAACGATGATCCGCCTATTTTCTTGATTGAATGACTAAATACCTCTTCTTCACAACTCGCAATCTAAATTCTAGAGCTTTCCGTGCTGATAATGTGTTGTAAAACAATAGTGAAAAATTTGAGAGATGAGAGAGAGTTTAGACATAGAGAATGGGATGTGTGTATATTCATCTCACTATGAGGGGGTTTATATAGGTTGACATGATGTATACAAAAAGGCAACGTTTAATAGCAACGTAAATTACTCCTATACACAATTCTATCAATCACTAATCTATAGTGAAAGGCACATGTCACTCTACATCTATTTACATGATTTAGCCATAACTATGTACAACATATCCCATTTTGGTAACTGAAATAATTTTATGCCCAAGTTGTTCATGTTTTGTCTCATGGGTCTTCTTTAAACAGCATCCTACAGTTTACTAGCTCAGTAAAATTATCATTATCTGGTGTAGGTGTTGGTGTAGAGAAACCTAACCAGAGGGCATTTTATACAACTCAATTCGATAGCATCATCAAAAAGATTGAAATTGGTAAACTTTGTTATATTCGTAAGTTAAGAGATTTGTATTAATTTTCTATTAGCTTGTTTAAAAATGAACTCTTAGTCAACTAGGTGGCATTGGGTTGGGCTGGGGAAGTTGTAGATCTTATTGGGTACCAAGCAATGAAGTCATTGAGTCCTACCAAATTTGTGAAAACCTGCATTCATTTCCCTGCTATTCGTATGTCAGAACACATGCCATTAGTAGTCTATTATTTGTGTTAAGAGCATCTCTAACAATGATACTTATATTCATAGCTACAAGTACCTAAAAGTGAAATATAACTAGTTAGCTATTGAGTTATGCTTCAGCAGAATACCTAAATCTCAAGTTAAATTTAGGTTTTGGTTAAATTTTCTCTCATCCTAGCTAAATATAGCTAGAGAATTTGGCAAAAGTTAAATTTAACTTTTGTTTAGGTATTCTGCTGGAGTAGAATTTTAGCCTAAAATTAGCTAAATATTAAATTTATTTTGAAATAAGTAGGCTGTTGGAGATGCTCTAAGGTTTAGGTTATTAGGGAAGACTCTAATGCTAACACTTTATTAGTAGTCTATTATTTATATTAAGCTCTTCATTGTGCTTGGATCTCTAATGCTAACCTCGTGGTTAAATTGGTTGTATGAAGAAGTCATAATTCGTGTGATGAGCATTTGGTTGACAAAATTGCATAAGCTATGCCTACTCCTTTTGCTTCTGTGTCTCTCTTTTCCATCTCCAACTTTCTTTCATTTGTTTTATCCCCATTAATCAACCACCCTTTATGCCTGCTCCTTTTGCTTCTGTGTCTCTCTTTTCCATCTCCAACTTTCTTTCATTTGTTTTTATCCCCGTTGATCAACCACCCTTTTCCTCTTAAATAGCATGTGTGTAAGAGTGGTTATAAAATCGTGGGAATCTGGGATTCAAGATTTTTATTGATTATGGGATAATGGCATCATCAGCTTAGGATGTAGGATCATCTGATGTAATTAGTGCTTCTACCACGTTTCTCTCTCTCTCTCTCTCTCTCTCTCTCTCTCTCTCTCTCTCTCTCTCTCTCTCTCTCTCTCTCTCTCTCTACTGCAATTATCTCTTATTTTTCGCTGTTTTTATCGAGTTAGAAAAGTCTAGATGCGTCATTTTATCGAGTTTTGCTTGTTTCTTTCAGACTAGGTTCTTATTCCCGAATTGATCTGATTTATTTTCTTTCCTCAAATTGTGAGCAGGAGGGAACCTAAAAGATTGACCACCACCACTCTAGGATTAGACAATGAGGAATGATGCAACTAGTGATATTCAATTTATGATCTTACTGTCAAAGTAAAGCTTCATATTCAATCAGTTTGCAGTCCCTTTGATGGTTGACTTGTTAAGTTTGTTAATGCAGGATGCTAATGGCAATAATGTGGATCTTAGTGTGTACAAGGGGAATGTTCTACTTATTGTCAATGCTTCCAAATGGTATTCACCTCATATTCGTCAATTCTCGCATTTACTGATTCTTTGTTCTATTGTTCATTGCTATTTTTTCTTTTTCTGCTGATTTGTTGTAGTGGACTGACCTAGTTGTAATATAGTTGGATGATCTGTTGTAAAATGAAAATGGAGTAATGGTTTTGTAGAGAGTGCTAGCAAAGTAGCAAATGGTTTTGTACAAAGTGCCAAAAATGATTGAATCTATATTTTTCTTTTAAAAAGCTGAATTATTGATTTGATACTTGTTCTACTGTTTTGATTGTCAAATTAAATCTTCATTCTTTTTTTCTTAATATGTGTTCGGAAAGCTTGCTTCACCTATTCTCAGTCAATATTGGAAGACTCAATTGCACCAAATCTTTGTAAGTCAAAATATAAGATATACTTCTACTTAAAGATTTCGCCTACTTCTACTTCTTTACAGTTAATCCTTCTTGTTTCTCCTCCAAAGGATAGCATATACTATTTAATTGATTATCTTACAATGTCCTTTCCAGTTTCCATCCCTGCAAGAATTAAGTCCAGTTCAGGTATATCTCTTTTGCCCACAAAAGTTCTAGTATCAGGTCCTTTATTTTTATATTTCTGTTTTGGTGACAAATTTCTTTATGCTTCTTTGCTAATGGTAGGTTTATTAATTAAGAAGATTCTGTATAAGTAAATCGGAAGAGGAATTCCCTGTCAGGCAAATAGCTCTTACAAGGGTTACTTCATATCATTGTCCTATTCTATTGGATTCAAACCAGGTACTAAGGATCTTGCAGTGGTATGCTAGAAGAGACTTTCCATGTAGGGTGAAAAAAGTGCTTATCTAACTTCCCATCATTCATACATACATAAAGGAGAGGCATCAAGGCATAGGGGAGTGAAAGCGAAAGTAAAGGCTGTTGTTGATGCAGCTTTTGCTGGCATCTTTGTTGTCATCACAAAGTGTGTTCTTCTTCAACATTTTATTAAATATTGTTTGTTAGAAAACTAGTTCTGTTTATGTAATCACTTTGTTGGATATATGGATGAATGTATCGGATTTTTATATAAATGAATGTGTTTTGGATGTGATGTAATTTTGAATGTCTATCAGACCATTCAATCCAGCTAAAAACTATTGTCCAATAATTGATCATCACAAAATGCCTAAACAAAACTGTTGTATGAGCCATCTAACTATAATACCATAAGGACTAAAAGAACGAGAAAGTCATTGTCCAACAAAACAACAAACAACAGTTTTTTGGAGAAACCTATAGTATCAATAATGGATGGACAATGAGATTTGCAAGTACATATTGTTTGACCAAGCCTTCAGACAAAAGCAAGCATATAAGCCCCTGTTGTCTGACAAAGCCTTCAGACAACAACAAGTATATAAGTCCCTATTGTCTGATCAAGTCTTCAGAAAATAGCAAGCATATAAGCCCCTGTTGTTTGGAACACCTTAAGACAATAGTAAGTATATAAGCCCCTGTTGTTCTTCTTGGTGTTCAGACAACAGACATGATAGTAACTGCTATTGTAATAAATATTATCATACGACAATTTTGTGGTATTGTCTGATTCATGTATCAGACGACATTGAGATAGACAACAGCAGCCCCTATAATCAGACGACAGTGAAAAACTGTCGTCTGCTTGAAAAATTGGTGTAGTGCGTGCCCTCTCCCTTTGACAAGCCCGACGATCCAAGGGAAGTTCTCGAGACCCCAGATGCTTCCGATACATGCAGCAAAAAGAAGGAAGATAAGCGCAAGCTCAAACACTCGAGACTAGATGCTTTGGAAAATTTGATATCAGTTTCCATATCCGATACATAACTAGAACGAGTGGTCAAGATCGGTTCCAAGACAGACCCACAGTTCCAAGCAGAGTTAATCGCCTTCCTCAAAACCAAACAGTAGGTATTTGCATGGTCATACGCCGATATGCCAGGAATATCGCCAGAACTGTTGACCCACAAGCTTACCATCTCACCAGACATCCCTTCGATCAGACAGAAAAGAAAGGCCTTCACAGAAGAAAAATACAAAGCCATCCAGGCCAAGGTAAAAAAACTCCAGGATATCGGATTTGTCGGGGAGGTGTCCTACACGACATGGCTATCCAATGTTGTAATGGTAAAGAAGCCCAATGGCAAATGGCGTATGTGTGTCGATTACACCAAACTGAACAAGGCTTGCCCAAAGGATAGTTTCCCCCTGCCAAAAATCGATCAGTTAGTTGACTCCACTGGAGGCCATAAGCTCTTTTGTTTCATGGATGCCTTCTCGGGTTACAACCAAATCACCATAGAACCTTCCGATCAAGAGAACACATCTTTCACTACCGACAAGGGTTTATATTGTTACAAGGTAATGCCATTTGGTCTAAAGAACGTCGGGGCCACATCCCAAAGACTAGTTAACGCCATGTTCGCAGATCATATCGGAAAGATAATGGAGGTATATGTGGACGACATGCTTGTCAAGAGCGTCACCATTGAAGACCACATCAAGAACCTGAGTATCATCTTTGACATCCTACTCCAATACGATATGCGCCTCAACCCAGACAAGTGCGTGTTTGGCGGAAAATTCCTGGGCTTTGTAGTCAGCAAGAGAGGCATCGAAGCAAATTCCGAGAAGGTACAGGCCATCCTCGATATGGCATCGCCAAAGACAAGGAATGAAGTCCAATCCCTCACTGGGAAGGTTGTCGCTCTCGCTCGGTTCATATCGCGCTTAACCGACAAATGCACTCCCTTCTTCAAGCTCTTCAAAATTCACACACCAAGCAAATCAATTGGGGATCCGAGCATGACAAATCTCTTCAAGGCCTCCGAGACTACCTGACATCAGTGCCTACTCTTTCCAAACCCATCTTAGGAGAGGTCTTGCACATCTACCTCGCAATACCAGTCACAGCGATCAGCGCCACCCTGGTTAGACACTAGAACAGTGATGAACTACCAGTCTATTACACCGGCAAGGGGTTCAATGATGCCGAGTCCAGGTATTCCTATATCGAAAAGTTTGCCCTCTCACTCCTCATAGCCGCCGGGCGACTACGACAATATTTTCAAGCGCACACCATACATGTCTTGACCAACCAGCCTTTGAAGCAAGTGCTCTAGAAACCGGAATCCTTGGGTAGGTTGGTAAAAGGGTCTATCGAATTCGGAAAGTTCGACATTCACTATACGCCATGCACAGCTATCAAAGGGTAGGCTTCTGCCGACTTCATTGTAGAATTCATACCTCGCGAGGATACCGAGCCCTCGAATGAGAGTGCATCGGAACCCAACTCCACCCCAACATGGACTCTTCATGTTAACGGATCCTCCAATAGTAAGCTCAATGGGGCAGAAGTGGTCTTGACTGACCCGGAGGGACATACATACCAGTATGCGCTATAATTCAAGTTCAAAGCTTCGAACAACGCCGCTGAGTACGAGGCACTCATAGTCGGTATCCAGTTGGCAAAAGAATTGGGAGTCGCGAGCTTGGCAATCTTTAGCGATTCCCAACTTATCATAAACCAGGTCGGTGGAGATTTCTAGGCCAAGGAGCCACATTTATCTCATTACCAAGCACTCACCAAGGCCCTGCTCCAACGGTGCCTCGTCAGCCACACCATCGCTCTGATTCCCAGCGCACAAAACACTAAGGGAGATGTTGTCGCCCAGTTGGCGACATCGCCACCAAACACCGATATTGGAAACCTTAAGATGGAAGCTCTGGAAAAACCGAGCATCAACAAGCCATTCTCGGAAATATTCCTCACAAAGAACCAGCACCCACCATCGTGGATGGACCCATTCATCGATTATCTCTCCAAGGGTATCAAACCATCGGACAAGGTTATCGCCACCAGGCTCTACAGAAGAGCAATGCTATACATAGTCTCGGAAGGCAAATTATACAGGAAAGGAAGATCCTTCACTCTATTGAAATGCATCTCCCTCGAGGAGGGGCAGCGAGTCCTTCTATCCCTACACAGTGGGGTCTGTGGCAACCAGGCTGGGGTGAGAAACCTAGTACTCAAGGCACTGCGCACAGGGTAGTATTGGCCTACAATCGAGCAAGATGCAAAACGTATCGCTAGCGCCTGACTCAAGTGCCATCAGTTCGCCAACTCTCCCCTTACACCATCGGTACCGCTCTCGATCATCATCGCCCCTTGGGCATATTGCCAGTGGGGACTTGATTTCATTGGCAAATTCCCCACCGCTCCAGGACAGTTAAAATTCGCCATTGTCGTCGTGGATTACAATACCAAATAGGTCGAGGCCGAGGCCCTGACCACGATCACAGTCGCCAAGGCCATCAACTTCCTCTGGAAGAACATTTATTGCCGATTCGGAATCCCTGAAACAATCATCACCGATAACGGTGCATAATTCGACAACGATACGCTCAGGGACTTCGTCGGCCAATACGGCATGCAGATCCGATATGCCTCCCCCGCACACCCATAGACAAACGGCCAATATTAGTTTCATATAACAGTCAACAAATCATAAGAATAGCCAACCTGATCTCATGGCAGATTAATTTTCATTGAAAGCAAATTTAATTTGCAAATATGACTTGATAGAAAATAGGTTTATGTATATAAACTTAACTGTAACATGCACACGTACCTGCTTGTTGGCTACTAGTAACAAGTATGTATTTAATCACAATCTTATAATTTGCATATGTATGGGAAATAACTCATGTGCATTAAATATGAATTTATATGCCGAATGACATGGTTGTAACTACAAAAATGATAATCTACAAAAAATATATGGTTAAATACTGTTTACTCCCTGAATTTTTACTGAAAAAACACTTTAGTCCCTTCCCTTCTAATTTGATATGTTTACTCCTTACACTTTCAATTTCTCACCTAATTGGTCAATTCCGTCTAATATCTCTGTTAGTGGCTGGCGTGGCACACAGCTAGACGCCAACTCAGCACGTTATAAGCCAGGTGAATGATAAATTGTAGATTGAGAAAGTCTTAGATAGGGGCTGCCACGTGGTGGGACAGTGAGGCCCTCCAATCAGAAACCCAAAGTTTTTCTCCTTGTTCCGAAATTGTCTTTGTTTTTTAAAGTACAATACCCAAAATACCCTCCTACTGAGCAGTGATTGGAGGGCCTCACTGCCCTACCCCGTGGCACCCCTACCCAAGACTTTCTCTTGTAGATTATGCCCTTGGCTTCTATTACCTTCGTTTTCGATCAGTTTTCTGATCAGCTTCCTTTCACCCACTCTCCTCGACATGCTCCCAATTCCATCTTTCATATTTCTAAGCTCACAAATAGTCCCCAACCCATCCTTACGCTACAAAGATATATTCTTAATTTCTTATAGTCTCCACCACTCACCACAACCAAATATGCAATATCACATACTACATGAAACAACCTAGTAGCCCAGAAAATTCAAAATAATTTCACTTAAAAATCTGCAAAATCACAACCCACATTGAACAACCTAGTAACCCACATTGAAGACAAGATTCTAAGCCCAGCTCATCCTCTCAGCCTCCATTGAAGAGTTGGTGATATCGTCTCTCAGCGGTCAGGTTAGCCCTCATTCGAATGAAGACATTCGGTCTCTGCCGCCGGAATGGAGTGTGTCACTGCGACTGGAGGTTGTGGGGCTTAGGTAATTAACACAGAATTGAGCCACCAATAAGGGAAACAAAGAATCAACCTCAACCTTTCAAACATAAACAAAGAAAGTTCAAATGCAAAGATTAAATAATTTCTCAATATCCACATGCAAAAGCACCCAATTCGAAACCAAATCCTCCAGGAAAGCTTTCGACTCCTCCGACGTCGGTGGCTGCTCCTCGTCGACATCTTCCACAGCGCTCTTCTTTGATTTCAGCATCACCAGAAGCTTCAATGTGCGTCCCAGATCAGACCAGTTGACCAGAATCCTAAGCTCGTTAACGTAGCTACACCGCTACTGGGAGTTGACATTGACGATCAATTGGGCGAGAAGATCAACCCTAATGCTCTGATCGAAGGTTATGGCAGTCCGGCTCCGAGGAGATCGAACGGGGAAGGCGCAGAATCTCCAGCTTCTTCTTAGCGGCTTTTGGATTCTTGCCCGTCTTCTTGCGCTAGAGTGAAGCTTATGGCAGTCTGGCTCTGAGCAGATCGGACAGGGAAGGCGTTAAGGTTGTCTTGGTTTGAGTCGGGTTGAGGCTTCATTTATGATTCTAGAGGGGGTTGTAGGGTGAGTGTTTCAAATTGGGAATTAGAGTTCTGTGGCTCCTCCCCCTCTTCGACTTGGGTTAGACTGTCAAAAAAAAAATGAAAAGAATAGGGATGTAGGAAGTCAAGGTTAAAATAGGTATTTACTCTTAAAACGGGTCCCACCAAACTGAGTTAGCATCAATGAATTAGCCACGTCAGCCACTTAACGGTACAATTTAACGGAGAGTTAACAGAATGGACTTACTCGGTGAGAAATTGAGAGTGTAAGGAGTAAACATGTCAAATTAGAAGGTGAGGGACTGAAGTGTTTTTTCAGTAAAAGTTCAGGGAGTAAACAGTATTTAACCCAAATATATATATATATATATATATATATATATATTTCTTACAGAACAAAAGTTTGTTATGTCGTAGAAGTGGTTCAGGATTCCTTTGTCATGGTAGATGCTAGTGTCTGTATATTGCGTAACTAATTCCTCCGTCAACTTTAGCATTTGAGAGATTTTTCCTATCAAGAATTAGTTGATATTAAATTATTAATTAGTACATGCAACGCAAAATGCAATTAGCATATTTAGGACCAATATAAATTAATAATCGGAAGAAAAATATTAAGGTATTCATAAATTGAGAAATTAAGAAGAAGCCAAATGTGTGATATTGAATGAGATTCCTTGAACTTCATGTTGTCTGTCTTTGTTAGAAATTTCGCACGAATCTTCTCTTTTAGATTGTTGTAAAAAATATGGGACAAAATTCCTGTAAATTTAAAACACAGAATAATATGGTAGTATCTTAGAAAATAAAAATAAAAAAATAGATAAGGAAATGAAATAAAATAAGAAAATAATACGATGTGAGTAATAAATGCAAGGAAAGAAGTAGAGAAAGTAATTCATTTGAAGTTTGGAAGGAACCACTTTCCCTTCTTTTAGGAAATAATTTATTTTCCTTTTGCATCCCAAATGCAAAAAAGGAATAAGTTTTTTTTCTTGATGCTTACTTTCCGCGAACCAAACGTGGCTTAAGGGTGAATATATTTGTATTTGCATGCAATGCCTCTCTAATCACTTCGGTATGTTGCTATATTTACCACAAATCACAGCAGTATTTCAACCTTTTTCAGTATTTCAACCTTTTTTTTTTTTTTTAATCAATAATGAAATTTCATTAAGCCACAAGGGCAAGCAACGAAGAGCAAATACAACAGAACAGAAGCTGGATAAGAGACCGAGAATAGCACAAAAGCAAATGAGGCAATAGCCTCACTCCTAACTACAAGTAGCCCCTGGAAGACCATCATTCCTTAAAACAGAAATCAAAGAGGTTGGAGGCCTGTTGGCCCAATCCTGAGAGCACAACCTCAACTTAGCAAGCTTCACCGCGGCGTCTGCAACACGGTTTGCTTCACGAGGGATCCAATTCCACTTGATCCCGCTAAATAAAGTTTTCAGGTGACTCCAAATTTGGGGTGACAGAAGGGTTGTCAAGAGCAAGTAAGACCTCCTGGCAGTCTCCTTCTAAGATGACATTCTGGAGCTTCAAATACGCAGCCAGCTGAAGACCTTTCACCACGGCTTCAGCTTCAGATTTCATTGCAGAATTGCGAATTTCATGACACTAGCTCCGGCCAAAGAGTGGCCCCTGTGATTCCTGATAATAACCCCGATACCGCTATTATGATTGTTCTTATCCCAGGCTTCATCCACGGCAGTATTAACATACATTAGGATTCCGGCATCTATTTTCCTCAATGGATGAGTCTAGTTTTCTTGGTCTATTGCATTCAGATTACCGAAAATTCATTCTTCTTTTCTATTGGTCTTTGTAGGAATCCGATGAAGATACTGATCCCAACAATTAACGTTGGTGCATTGAAGATCATCACCAGGAACCAACTATTCGTATGTCAAAATAGAGTATTGAAATTTAAAAGTGGAGATTTACTCAAGTCCATGAAGACGAAGCACCACCACCTTACCTGCACAAGCTTGACTTTAAAAAGGTCAGTAATTCTATCCTTCATCATTCCATTATTTGAAGTAGCTGGTTTTACATTCAACAATGTGCTGCTTTCTTTCTTTTAAGAACACATGCATACTACAAGAAATATAGAAAACTGAGAAAGTGGTGTCCCAATTGTCGTTTTTGTTTACTAATTTGCTTGCCTACGTCTCAAAATATTAATCACCATCTACACAAAATGGATTTGTTGCTTTGAATATTATTTGTCCTTGTGGTCAAGTGTATTTTCAAAGCAACCAGCCTCTTCCAACTTTACCTCAAAAACCAAAAATTTTCCCTTTAGAAAAGCAGGTATTGGAAACTATGAGTAGAGGGAATTGCTTTAATGCTATGTATGGGTTACAATAGAACAAATGCATCTAATATTCACTTGTACTCTGTATATGGCCATATCAAAGATGCAGATGCTATTGGTCATAATTGGTCCTTACTGGACCTTTGTACTTGTATTGTAATAATGTGTTACTAGTCCTGAACTATGATAAAATCTAAGACTACTTAATTTCAATCATGACTCTCTAAGAGAGGAAACTGAGAGATGATGGTGATTAGAGAGTTCTGAAGTATATTGAAACTCAGATCTCTAGCTACTTAATGAGTTAATGAAATGATGATCTAAACTTGTCGAGAATTGAAGGACCATATATTCGTGTTATTGAGCTCTTCTAAAGGTTATGTAAATTATGAAGAAGATTGAGGTGCTTGTTGATATACATGAGGCAATAATTTTTCACTCCATCACCAACCGTAGACATGAACAAATTTTCTGCCAAAATAAAGCACATTTTATGGGCTATCTATCCATTCTTTACAACATGCTATTCCCTCATCCATATTAATTACAGATGTGCATATGTTCTTTAAGGGTTGAAAGCAGTTTATTACACCATGCTTTGCACCATCCATATGTCAAATACTACAGCACAAAATGTGGATAAGTTACAGATGTCCAGAAGGATTATTACACAAACCTCATTCAAGTAGCATCGTCATCTTGAGGCATACTAATCAAGTAAAATGGGATAGGAAAAATGAAACCCATACTCAGTAGCTGTGTGGTTTCAAAAAGATAGAAATGGAACCCATACTCGGTATCTCAATGATTTCAAAAGGATTTTTATGTGTCCCTAGATATGTATACTGACATGTGTAAACAAAAGGCAAACGATTGGATTTTGATATGTTTTTACGTTTGCAGGGACATCGTTGTGCTATATATAAATCATATTGCCCCCGGTGGCTTATTGCAATGGAGGTAATAATGTATCTTTGATTTTCAGATTTATGCATATCATGCAAGACACTTGAATGAAGAAGCTCTGTTGTTGAGTGTGAAAGCATTTGAACCATTGTTCTTGACCTTTCCTTTTTCTAAGACTTGCACTTTAATTACCCTCTTTAGAAGTCTGGACTGAGCCCTGTACAGTTACTGGTTAAGGAATGCTCGGTGGTTGCCTGCCAAGCCCTCCACAACAACTTAAGGTCCAGTAGTGTTAATGTTTAAAGTTCAGCGGTAGCTAAACCTTTACTAAGGTCCAGTAGTGTTAATGTTTAAAGTTCAGCGGTAGCTAAACCTTTACTAATGCTGGTCCGATGGGCGAACCGCTATCAACGATACTCAGAGTTTCCGCTACCTGTCAAGTAAAATACAGAGGGCGTCAGAGGGAGACCGCGCTGGGCGGTCTTCTCTTCTCCGATGCCTAAGTTAGTCAATGTATTTGTGTTGACAAAGTGACAGTAGGTAAGTATTAATTGCGTAATCAATGAGGAGAGAGGAGAGAACCTTTTATAGGTGAGGAGGGAACTGATCTTCTCCATGTTTTCGATGTGGGACTGATGTGCTTCAATCCCCAGCTTTTGAAGCTACTGATGCCAACTTGGCGTGGCTGCGCGTCAGCAGCGATCTGGAGGCGAGCCGGGGCTCAGGCAATAACCTGTTTGGCTGTGTTTCTGTGGGTCACTCCTTTGGCGGGAGTTGGTACCGCTAGTGGTAGCATGAGCGTGGCTCATTATAGCTAATTATGCTTGTGAATGCCTATGTAAGTACAAGTAGGAAATTAGTATAGAATACTATGAAGTGTAATTGGTAGCCAGCCTCTAAAGGCTATGAAGAGAGTTCATTAATCAACCACTGAATATACTAAACAGTGTTTGAATTATATATATAAGGTTCTAACTTTATAGGGGACGTTTTTGTCATTATTGTAATTAGTTAGATGCTTAAACACACTTGTGTAGCTACTTCTCTTATATTGTGGTACTAGAATCTTCCTAATTCAATTTTGTTGTACTAAACATGATATATATTCCAAGACTAACTTGCCTTGAATATTTTGACCTTTCTTTAATAATTATCTTAGTTCTTTCCTAATATGGCACTTTTCTTTTGTATATAACGGTATAACCCCATTAGGACTTCTCTCTACATTCCTTAGTAGATGAATTTGTATAGTTGATCTTTGCACAAACGTTTGATTCGTCCACATTAGTTCCTCTTTTGTTTTCTGAAGCTGTTTATATCTTAATTTCTCTGGTTGGCAGATTTGGGTTTATGGGAACAATTTTGAGTCGTTTCTTGCTGCTGTGGTGGTTTTGGAGGACAGGACAGCTAGCTGAACATCATTTCATCAATGACTGTGGATCATTGTGTCAAACTCGGAGGGCAAAATATGAACTTTGGGTGAGGTATATATATAGTAGGAAACAGCTAGCTAGTATGTTGATAATTGTCTAAATTCCCTGTCGCTAATTTCATGCATGCACTACCGTAATGTTTACTCATCTAGTCATCTGACATGGAATGCATTCCTACAGTTTGAGAGGATACATGCAAGATTGGCTGTCCCACTGTCTGTGCGGCTGCTGAAATTACCGAGTGAATCTCAGCCCTCACAATTTTGAAATGGGATTCTTTTCTGTGTGAGTCATGTTCCATTGTTCCTCGATCCATAAATTTTTCTCAGCCCCAATTTTGATATGGAAAGTTGGAAACCGTCAATATACGGAGTGAACTCGGAGACATGCCTCAAACCTTTTTTCTTTTCGGGCACCAGATCTTAAAATGGACACCCGCCACAAAAGCCCAAATTTGGCAAGGACACCCGAGAAAAGTTTGTCGGAGGCCCAAAACTGAAAAAGATCCTCTCGGAGTATTGGCCGCCTAGGAGCGTCCTTCTTCACTTCGGGTGTCTGGATTTGCTGCTGCATTTTATCGAACAAGTGGTGTGCCTTATTGTTCTTCAATAGCCAAAAAAGGCGATCACACTTAAAGCTTAGTTGGTTCTTGTTTTTTCTTTGCACGTGCCATTGAAGGGAAAGCACCTCGCATTTCATCGCGGTCTGGTAATCAAAGCACTTCTTCACTCTTGTTTTTTTATCTCTTCTTCTTTTAAATTCTTGCACTTGTTGATTTGTTTGAATTGCTGCTTTGGAAAGGAAATTTGGAGGTTGGGACTGGATTTTTTTGGCTTCAGTGTTTTGAAAGAACACAGGGAGGATAAGGAATTGTGTATTGGTGCTTTGGTCCTTTTCTTTTTCAATAATTCTCAGTGCGTCATGCATGTATTCCTTTCCAGTTACAGTCAGTGAACTTCAGTGATGGTTCTTGCTTCTGAGTATATGAAGGCAATTCTAAATGGTCTTGACTTCTACCTTTCCAAAATATACCAATTCACTACCAATTCACCATCTTTTGTAAATCGAACTCAGTGGCTTGCTACTCAATGCTTGGTAGTTGCCTATCGAACTCTCGGCAACAACTTTAGTTTGGAAACTACTAAACAGTACCATGTGTTTGAAAGCCAGCCACAACGAAAGTTCAGTAGCGACCAAACTTGCCAAACAGTGTTTCAATTCTGTAGGAGTTAACTTGTGGTGGGTCCAGGGAAAATATTGGACTGTGCATTTTCAGTTTATCTTGAAATTTATTTGACTGATTTTTCTTGCTTATGTTGCAGGTGCTAACGCAGTTGAGTTCATCATCAACCACGCTGAAGTTTCAATAGCTTTTGTTCAAGAGAGCAAAATCCCTGCTGTGAGTTATTTTCCAAACTATTATGTCATTATCGTAACTAGATATATTTTTGAAGCCACTGATGAATTATATTTCGGTACTAGAACCTTCATAATCAAATTTTGTTGTACTAAACATGATATAAATGCAAACACCAGCTTGCCTTGTATATTTTGACCCTTTGATTGTTATCTTGGTTTCTTCCTATTATGGCACTCCGTTTATATAAAATTTATTCCCCTCTCCTTTTCATGTTTTCTAAGATCCTTAGGTGGTAATTCTTTTTGCAGATTTTATCATGCTTCCAAACTGTTCTGCGCATTTAAAAAGTAGGTAATACTATTTCCTTAGATACTTGAAATTCGAGGTCCAAGTTGTTAGGATTGCATCTAAGGTATACATCTGCGTTGTTCAGCAATTGTCAGCTTCGCAAATGTTTCTAGCACTCAAAGACAGAAGAACTGGGGGTATTCTGGCTTTTCGTGCGAGGAATTCTCTCAGTTGGTAATTTCCTAACACTGTTTATCTCATATAGGTTCTTGTTTTCAGTAAAGGATTGCCCGTTAACTTGAGCAATATAAAAATTCTATCATCTTTCATCTTCAGAAAAATTCAGATTGTGAAGTACCTCCAAAACATAGGACTGCTATTGCAGAATAATGTATACACGTGGAACAATTGGAGAACTGAAAGCTGTAATTGTTACTAATGCAGCATTAATGTCAGAGGTTTTCTCAACAGACCATATACCTTTCCTAACAGATAAGTGTGGTAAACAACTTAAAACAGTTGAAATTTCAATATTCTAGCTTTTTAACATATTCTATCTTCATGGTGCTGAATTAGTGCTTATTCTGCCTCTTCAAAAGAAAAAATTGTCGCAGAATAGCTCCTGCAACTTGGCATGAGTTGTTTGGGGTGCAATCTGGTGATGGATTTCACCAGGTCCTGTACCTATGTTTGGTCTATTGGACAATTTTAAAGCATAAATGTACCTCATTTTATGTCAGAGGCAAATAAACTAGCAGAGACCATTTTGGTCATGGAGATTTAGTAGTTTTGTAACTGAAAAGGCCAATACATGGCTATTTTCATTTCGAATGATGTAGCATTATCAATATGAAATTATTTCATAATTCTGAAATGAAACTTTCAATCCTTAATCTGTTTCATACATATATGCTCTGCCTGTTTAAAATGCTAGTTTTGCCAAGACAAAAATTTAAATCATGATGCAACCCAATTTAGCAAGCAGTTATAGGCTATTGTAACATCTTCAAGAGTTGTTGTTTTTGCCAAGACAACATGTGAGGACGTCATTCTCCAAGACGGTTTTGTCTAGGGATAAAAAATTTCAGCTCGCAACAAGCTTGTTAAACCAATTGGTTGCTTTCTATTTGGTGATGTTAGTGGTGTTAACTGTGTCAGTATGATTCAAGCTGGGGGTTGTACCATCCCTCAAATAGGAGAAAATTATACTCTCATTTTGGCAGATGGATCCCAAATTAGATTAAATTATACTGAAATCTTTGTGGTTTTGCCATCAAATTACAGATTTTCTACAAACTAGTTTAACTGAGGTTACTAATACAATTTTGGGTGAAGTCATCCTGTGAAAGCAGATTTATTTTATAGTTTATATATTTTTTTTCCAAAGTAACTTCATTGAAGTATTACCAATATTTGGTTATACAGTTGTATTTGCCTCAATATGAATTTGTGTTTGTTGGTATCGTTTCCTTTGGTAGAAATATCCTCATTTTTGCTTCATTAGTTTCAGAGGTAATAACAGACATTTGTAGCAAAACAGAGGACTGACATCTGAACAATTATGCTATTGCAAGACTACTGGAAATTTATCATCCCAAACAGTCAACCGACTGCAAAGTAATATATACTGATGCACAACTGGAGAATGAAAAGCTGTAATTAGTACTAATGCAGCAATGTTAATAAAGCATTGTCTATGGACCAATGTGACGAATACAGGTTAAATTTCAGATTCTCCCTTTTTTTTTTCTTTTTTTTTCAGTTTCTTGGTTTCTTCCTATTATGGCACTCCGTTTATATAAAATTGATTCATCTCTCCTTTCATGTTTTCTAAGATCCTTGGGTAGTAATTCTTTATGCAGATTTTATCATGCTTTCCAAACTGTTCTGCGCATTTAAAAGGTAGGTCATATACTATTTCCTTAGATACTTGAAATTCGAGGTACAAGTTGTTAGGATTGTATCTAAAGTATACATCTGTGTTTCAGCAATTGCCAACTTCACAAATGTTTCTAGCACTCAAAGACAGAAGAACTGGGGGTATCTTGCTTTTTGTGGGGGGAATTCTCTCAGTTGATAATTTCTTAACACTGTTTATCTCATGTAAGTTATTGTTTTCAGTAAGGATTGCCCATTAACTTGAGCAATATAAAAATTATATCATCTTTCATCTTCAGAGAACATGTCAGAGGCAACTAAACTAGCAGAGAACATTTTGGCCAAGGCAAAAATATAAATCATGTGGATGCAACCCAATTTAGCGAGCAATTATAGTCTGTTACATCTTCAAGATTTTTTTTTTGCCAAGACAACATGTGAGGACGTCATTCTCCAAGACGGTTTTGTCTAGGGATAAAAAAATGTCAGTTTTGCAACAAGCTTGTTAAACCAATTGGTTGCTTTCTATTTGGTGATGTTAGTGATGTTAACTGTGTCAGTATGATTCAAGGGGGTTGTACCGTCCTTCAACTAGGGGAAATTTATACCTTTAATTTTGGCAGAAGTTGGATCCCAAATTAGATCAAATTATGCTGAAATCTTTTTGGTTTTGCTATCAAATTACAGATTGTCTACAAACTAGTTTAGCTAAGGGTACTAATACAATTTTAGGTAAAGTTGAAAGCAGATTTATTTTATAGTTTATAATTTTTTTTTTACAAAGTAACTTCGTTGAAGTATTACCAATACTTGGTTATACACTTGTATTTGCCTCAATATGAATTTGTGTTTGTTGGTATCGTTTCCTTTTGTAAAAATTTCCTCATTTTTGCTTCAGTGGTTTCAGAGATAAGAACAGACATTTGTAGCAAAACAGACATCTGAACAATTATGCTATTGCAATACTACTGGAAAGTTATCATCCCAAACAGTGGACCGACTGCAAAGTGATATATACTGATGCAGAACTGGAGAATCAAAAGCTGTAATTAGTACAAATGCAGCAATGTTGGTAAAGCATTGTCTCTGGATCAATGTGACGAATACACAGGTTACATTTCACTTTCTCCTTTTTTCTTGATATCTTTGGAGTTTCAAAGTTAGTTTCTTAAAAATAATATCAACTCTCTTTGGCATTCTCCATTTGTGTGGATATAGTAGTTGAACTAGTTTTCCAAGCCTGGTTTCATGTAACTAATACTTGAAAAATTGCATTATAGAAAGCGATATTAAATTTGTTTTCGAAGTTTGATCTAGTGCACTAGTCAACCAAAGAAGAGAGGGTGGGGGAGGATTTGGTCATGTAAAACATAGATTTGTCAGGTGTTTGGAGCTATGTGATCCATAGTCATGAGGGCTTGCTCTCTACGGGCGTCCATCCTTCTCTGGTTGCGATTTGCTTCTCCCGTCTTTGGTGGTTCTGCTTCCCTTTTTGTGTTTGAGGTAATGAATCATAATGTACTAATGTGACAATGTTCTATATGGTCATTCGAAGAAGTAGGGAGATAGTTTCTAGCTGTTTACACCTGTTTGTTTGTGTTTGCAGTTGTATTTTTGGCTTATGATTTTCGTGGACTACATGTAGTCAACACCCAGGAGATGACTGAGAGGGCACCACCTCGGTGATCTGGACTACGTGAAGGAGCCCCTAACCCTTTTTCACTGATTTCCTAGCTCTTTTATTCGCACACTCATAATCAGAGTGATTTTGTCCCTAACCAGCTTAGAATACCACCTTTCCTTTTAATGGGTTCTTCCCCCGTTTTCGTTTTACTATCTTCCATTACAATCTTCCTGCTATGCCATCTCAGCAGAAAAGCCCATCTAGGGATTTGCAACCTCCGCTGCCACAGCCACAACTAGCTTCAAATTTATCAAGCCGATAAGCATCCATTCTCTATAAGGTGATTATTTGATTTCCAATTTGTGTTTTCCGATTCTATTTCATAATTTTTTCTAGGTTTAGTTGTATGTTGTCATGTGTAATTGGATAATTGTAGAGTTAATGATCACAGCCCCATTTCATTCTGATATGGACGAATTTCTAAATACGATATTAAGCACATCCATATGATTTTGATTGATTTACATGGAGATTATCTGAAATTTACAGTTAACTTTGAAATCTTATGGTAGTTAGGCATAATTTATTTTCTGTTGAGATGTTATATCAGAGGGTCTCATAAAATCAAAGTTTGGCAGAAATTGGTCGTACTGTAACTGCCTATATTATGAGGACAGGAAATACAAGCCTTGTTCTGTAAAGTTTGCACCAAACAATAAGCAATACACTTAGAATCATAACCATCACATTCCCACTCATACCCCACTGACTTCATTCACATACCCTTCTATTTTCCTGCCCTGCCAAGCAGAAGTCCCTACCTCTCTATTCCTCTTACTTGCCAAGAACGAGTTACACTACTCTGTTCTGGATAACATGGTCTTTCCACCTTAAAATGACTCCCTTTCACCTAACTATGCACTAATATATACCCTCCCCCTTCTTCACCTTATGCTCAACTTCTCCACCTTAGTACCTTTCTCTCTCTTACTAAACCAATCCACAAATACATCAACATTAAAACAATGACACCCCAATACCTCTTCTCATTATTCTTTTTCATGATCTTCTTCTTCCATTTGCACATAATTTCTGCTCAATCTCCAGCAGTTGCATATTTTCTTCAGAATGCTTATAGCTGCTTGTTTGCTATTCCTTTTGGACCATTTTTCTTTTAAGTTCACAATGAAGGTGCAGAAATAAGACAAATTGGCGTCATCACTGAACATAGAACATTTGAAAATATATTGAGAACTTACAATGCATGTAAGAGGCAATATATAGTCCCAAAAAGTTTATCACTTCCAACAACGACACATCAAAAATGAAATTGTATAGAAATAGAGTTGTGCGTCTTTTGTTAATCAGCATATTTCACTGTATCATTTGAGCAGAAGAATGATTAATCTGCATGAGTTTTATGTGTTCTGCAGCTTTGCATTAGAATTATGCATGCAATGGATAAAGTATACCAATTCTTTTCTCTAATTTAAGCTCTGATGTGCCCTTTGACTTCGTAGTATCTCCTCTCTTCTAACCATATTGAGTCCAACGATGTGTCTTTTAGCTCATGTCTCTCATCTTTTCCCCACCAAATCCCAGGCCTGTTATCATTTAAAGTTTTGATGCAAAGCTGTGAATCTCTCTGTTCTAAGTGAAATTGAATCCCGATCTGATATACCTTTCATAGCTTACGTGCTCAATAAGGCTGAGAGATGTAGATGAAGCAAAGACACTGTTCTTTTTGCTACTCACAATCTCCAGCAAAAAACTCTGAAGCTGTAAACATGTGGTTCCTATGCTTAATCATTATGTATTTTCATGTTAGAGGGCAATTGATTGCTTTTGGTTTCCAAATAATTATGAATCAATATGTTTTTGACTCTACATGACACATGATATTATCATTTATGGAAAGAATATTTAATTACTTGCTAAATTTCAAAGGGAAAGAAACAGAATGATAATGTACCAATGTGACAATGTTCTATATGGGTTATTTGGTGAAGTAGGGAGATAGTTTCTGGCTGTTTACACCTGTTTATTCGTGTTTGCAGTTGTATTAGACATTTACAAGATCAGATGTATCACCTGGAAGTGTCTCCTCTTACAAATATGTAGAACAAGAAAGAGGCTGGGAAAGTGTTCTTTTACTGCATCAGGCCACAGTTTGTGTCTCCTCTTACAAATATGTAGAACAAGAAAAAGGCTGGGAAAGTGTTCTTTTACTGCATCAGGCCACAGTTTGTGACGGCTACCTTGGTGTAAGGGCGGTTGAATCCTCTGTCTGCCACAACAGCTCTCTTATCTCCTGTCTGCATGATTGGCTAAGACCTTCAGAAGCTGTGTTCTTTCAGATTAGGAAGCTTTGTCATGTTTCGAAAAAAGATGGGGAGAGAGAGATGTCATGGTTAGAAGAAGAGGAAGAGGAAGAAGTTTGTTTTCCATCATCCGTCATAGCTTCAATTTGGTTGAATAAATTATAAAATACAATAAAAAGCATTAGTTCCTCTGATTTCCTGAGTCCTTGATGCTTTGTTTTTTGTTGAAACCTGGAGATTGAGTACCTTATTATGAGAGTTGCTAGGTCTGAAGACCACTAAATGCTGAAGAATGGAGTGGATTTATGATATTTTGCATATGTATGGTCAAATAATGTTCAAATGTAGTGTTATGAACCTTGATTCCAGGTTGTTGTCAAATAGCACTGGTAGTAGTATATATCAAGTTCACTGATTTAGTGTAATTTTGAGACATTGAACTGTAATAGTCAGTATGACATGTTAGAATCTGCTTCTTCTTGGCCCCGTGGCTGGTATGCTTATCTAGATTCAGCCGTGTATGCTTGAGCTGTTGGTTAATTTTATGCATCTGATGATGTTTTTCTGTTTAAAAAGGCATGTAAGTTAGATTTTGGTAAATGCAGAAGTGATAGGTGTATTGTTTTGTTGTGTTACTAAATTGTCCTTGCAATTCGATAGAAGTGGTCATTATATGTTTATCTGTCGGAGGACTTGTATAAGACCGCTGCACATTAAAGTTTTGTTATGCCTGCAGATTTAAGTTTTTGTCCTTTTGCCATAAAAAATACTGTTTTTTTTTTTTTTGAAAGAAGGAAATGCATTGCATTAAACGCAATTGAGATACAAGTACATGATATAAGTATGGGAGAGTCAAAAAATGACAATCCACAACCTAATATGAAAGTCAAGAAACAAAAGCGCTGTCACTACTAACTAGCGGCACTGCCTGTAACTTTTACAAAATACATACTTATAACCAAAAAGCAGAAGAAGTGGAAAAATGTCTTCACTTCTTCACATAATCCTAATCTAGAACACGTTTGTTGAAGAACGTTGAATGCAGAAGAACATGTATAGCGTTTATGTAGAGCTGGATGAAATTCAAGCTGAGCTTGAAAAGCTCAGGACTGAATACAATAGCAAAGAAGAACTATCTGATAACTTGATGAAAGCAAACTGAGCAGCTCGGCAAGGTCCAGGAGGCAAGTTTGAACAACCTTGTAACGGCTACTTATTTATGTATAAACAACCTTCTAGTTGTTTATCTATTATTCTTTTTTCACAAGATAAGGTTAATATCTCTCTACAAGATAAGGTTAATATTCCTAAAATCTAAACAACCTTTCTTTATTCTTTACCACTAAATCAAGAGCTGGTTGGTCGGTTAATGCTGTTTCGGTGGTCACATGACTCATCAGTCCACTTTGTCTGGAGGCAAAAATTAAAAAAACAAAAACAAGTTGAAAACTGTGATCAGTGCGCACATATTGAGAGCCCCTTCTTCATTTCACCAGCAATCAAACAACAACTCAGATCTAATGGCCATCCAATTGAGAGCTTCTTCCTCATTCTCTTCTGTTCCTTTTTCCACCCGTTCATACACACACGATGTGTTTCTGAGTTTTAGAGGCGAGGATACTCGCTACAATTTTACAGGTCATTTGCACAGAAATTTGGTTCAAAGGGGGATCAACACTTTCATAGATGATGATGCTCTTCCAAGAGGAGAGGAAATATCAGAAGCACTTCTCCGAGCCATTGAAGGGTCAAAGCTCTCTCTCATTGTGTTCTCTGAAAACTATGCATTCTCAAAGTGGTGTTTGGATGAAATGGTTCATATCCTTGAATGTAGAAGATCAAAGAACCAAATGGTTCGGCCAATCTTTTACAAAGTGGATCCATCGGACGTGAGAAACCAACGAGGTACATTCGGTGTGGCACTTGCACAGCATGAAAGCAGATTCGAAGATGACATGGACAAGGTGTCAAAATGGAGAGCAGCTCTTTCAGAAGCTGCAAATTTATCTGGGTGGCATTTCTCGGGCACCGGGTATATCATGCACTTAATTTTATTCATTTTAATCTAGCATAAGTTTTATGTTCTTCTATTGATGTGTGATTATTATACAATACTGTTCTTTTTCGGAGTAACAAGGTTTATTTTATTAAATGTTTCATTTGATTTTAACACGGCAGATATGAATACGAACTTATTGATAACATTGTTGAAGAGATTTCCCCGCAAGTAAAAGAACCTACCTTATTGGATATGCCAAAGTGCCAAGTTGGGCTAGACTCTCGGGTAGAATATATACTTGAAATGTTAGATGTTGGCGGAAGTGATGTACGCATGGTAGGAATATGGGGAATTGGCGGAATAGGGAAGACAACAATTGCTAAAGCTGCTTACAATACAATTGCCCATAAGTTTGATGGTAGCTGCTTTTTGGCAAATGTTAGAGAAGGCTCAAAGCAACATGGAGGTTTAGTCAACCTACAAAATATTCTTCTCTCTAGCATTGTGGGGCAGAAAGAATCGAAAATAAACAACATTCATGAAGGAATCACTTTGTTGCGTGAGAAGTTGAGACATAAAAGGGTTTTCTTAGTTGTCGACGATGTGGATGATTTGGACCAGTTAGAGAAATTAGCTGGGAGAACTGATTGGTTTGGTCACGGCAGCAGAGTTATCATAACAACAAGAGATAAGCATTTGTTGATTGCTCATCAGGTGAAACCAATATACAAGGTTCATGAACTAGGTTATCATGAAGCTCTTGAGCTCTTCAGTTCAAATGCCTTCAAGGATAATAAGAATTTAAATGATAATGAGAAACTGTTAGTTACTACTGTTGTTAAATATGCTCAAGGCATTCCACTTGCACTGGAAGTTTTAGGTTCATATCTATGTGATACCTCTATACATAAATGGCAAGCTATGTTAGATGGTTTAAAAAAAAATCCTCCTAGGCGCATTCAAGATATTCTCATAATCAGTTATGATGGACTGCAAGATACAGTGAAAGAAGTTTTCCTCGACATTGCTTGTTTCTTCAAAGGTCGGAATACAAATGATGTGATACAAATACTTGAAGGTTGTGATCGCATTAACCCCGAGCATAGTATTAAAGTTCTCGAAGAAAAGGCTCTCATATATGTTGATGTATGCGGTCAAATTTGCATGCATGATTTGTTGGAAGAGATGGGAAAAGATATGGTTTTGCAACAGTCTACAGAGCCCGGTAAGCGAAGTAGATTGTGGCGTCACGAGGATGTGCAAGAGGTTCTAACAAAAAACACTGTAAGTAGTTCCGATATGCTCAGATTTTTATATATACATGGAGTCAAGTCAGGGTGATTCTCTTTGTCCGTTGTTTATTCCAATTTGACAACCAATATCTGGATAATATGTGTTATGATTTTCTTTTGAATTGTTAAAGAAAGAATAAAAATCAAAACAATTGCATTTTATTATATAAGTACTCATTTTGCTAACACGATTGCCTTTTTCATACTAGGGAACAAAAAAAATTGAAGGTATAATGATAAAGATGCCTACAGCAGATGAGATAAGCTTGAGTCCTAAATGCTTAAAAAAGATGAGAAATCTTAAAATTTTTATAAACGTCAATGGACGGTTTGGTGCAAATTTTGATTATTATCCGAATCAATTGCGGTTATTTGAATGGCATGACTGTCCGCTAAAATATTTGCCCTCCAATTTTAATATGAAGAATCTGATTCGACTTAGTATGCCTTCCAGCCGCATCTTACGTTTCGAGGTATTTATATATTTTCAAGACTTTAGTTTATTGAAATCTTTACACCTTACCAATTTTCCATTTGAGTTTTTCTTCTTCTTTGGTATGACAGAGCTGTCAGAGCATGCAAAATCTGAAATTTTTAAATTTGAAGGGATGTGAACTCCTAGCACAAAGCCCAGACCTGTCTGGAAGCCCAAACTCAGAGTTTCTGGATCTAAGCAACTGTAAACGTTTAGAGGAGGTCCACCCTTCAGTTGGATCCCTCAAAAAGCTTGCTCGCCTGAATCTTTTCCATTGCTCTAACCTTGTGACGCTACCTGAAAAAGTCAACTGGAGGTCCCTCCGATTCGTTACACTTGACGGGTGCCCAAGGCTGGAGAGTTTCCCTGAAATTGAGGGAGAGATGAAATACATGAAATACTTGAATCTATCCTACACTGCCATCAAAGCATTGCCTTCATCCATTGGATATATAATTAACCTTGAACACTTGTGGTTAGCTGGTTGTGGAAACCTCACAGATCTACCTTGCAGCATCTATCAATTGCAGAAGTTAAAGGGGATTGATTTAGACGGGTGCCCAAAACTGGAAACATTCCCAAATAAGGTGGAGTATGAAGTGCTTCCAACTTACTCAAAGGTTTCACATGACAACCGTGACTCTTTATCGAAAAGAATGAGACGGAGTGAAGACATTCACTCTTTCTCAGAAACAGAAGGTGAATTCAATCTATGGAAAAGAATGAGACGGAGTGAAGGCAGTTCATTGGAGCCAGAGCCAGACACTGAATTCAATTTGGCTCTTCCTTCGCTAGCTCAATTCACTGCGAGAGGATGCAATTTATCTAATATTGATTTCCTCGCGTCCCTTGATTGTGCATCCACTTTATATTCACTTGATTTATCTGGAAGCCATGGTGTTATTCTTCCCGAATGCATCAACAAATTTGTCAACTTGTGGGAACTCCATTTGAGAGGCTGCACGAAGCTCGTAGAAATTCCAGAGCTTCCACCAAGTATTAGGTGGTTGGATGTGAGGGATTGCGTATCATTGGAAAGAATTTCGAAGCTGTCAAACATTTTGGAGCGTAAAGAATCACAAATAATGATTGAGGAGATGGACTTGACTAATTGCCGGAGACTCTGTCAAAATTTGGTTGAGATGGCAAACAAGGATGATGAAGTGCACGCTGATCTCTTCTTTCGACTCCTATCTTCTCAGCAATCCAAATTCACAATTACATTTCCAGTTCCAAGAAGCGAGGTTCCAAAGTGGTTCAAGGGGCGTCGACGGTTTGAATTTTGTATTGAAACACTTGCAAATTTCAAATGGGACAACACAGGATTGGCTCCCCATGTTGCTGTTCATGAGTCTTCTAATGTTTGCTGTTTTGATGTCAGTATTTACATCAATGAAGTACCGCAATACCTTTCAGGTCTCGTCAATGAAAAGGTTGATTCAAGAGAGTCGGATCATGTGTGGCTGCACTATGTTCCCTTCCTTAAAATGCTGCGAGTCGGTTATACGCGTCCGTTGCCCCCTTTTAAGTGTCGAGTCATTATTGATCAACGGAATAACCGTGACGCCCCCTTAAAAAGCTGTGGGGTCCACCTTGTAATGCCACCCAATGAAGACGTTTGTATGAAGCTAATCCCTGCAGAGAACCTCACTAGGGAACTTTCTGATGATGAAGTTTACCTTTCTGATGATGAAGTTTACCTCACCAGTGAACTTTCTGATGATGAAGTTTGTGAGGTATCATTTCCTTTTGTGACTGGTTGAAGTATTGAATAACTGAAAATGAATATATTGGGGCTGAATCTTACTAGAAAGAATGTGACATTTTAGTCTTATGATTATGTTTTGATGGTTACATGCCTGTAATAGACATGCCATTACATATTTCCAATTTATGACACCCTCTATATGCTTCCTTTTCTTTTTCAATAATTCTCGGTGCATCATGCATGTATTACTTTCCAGTTACGGTTAGTGAACTTCAGTGATGGTGCTTGCTTCTGAGTAAATGAAGGCAATTCCAAATGGTCTTGACTTTTACCTTCCTAAATATACCAATTCACCTTCTTTTGTAAATTGAACTTAGTGGCTGGCTACTCAATGCTTGATAGTTGCCTATCGAACTCTCGATCGGCAATAACTTAAGTTTGGAAACTACTGAACAGTACCAAGTGTTTGAAAGCCAGCCACAACGAAAGTTCAGTAGCAAACCACCAAAGTTGCCAAACAGTGTTTCAATTCTATAGGAGTTAACTTGTGGTGGGTCCAGTGAGAATATTGGACTCTGCATTTTCAGTTTCCCTTGAAATTTATTTGACCAACTTTTCTTGCTTATGTTGCAGGTGCTAATGCAATTGAGTTCATCTCAACCATGCTGAAGTTTCAATAGCTTTTGTTCAAGAGAACAAAATCCCTGCTGTGAGTTATTTTTCCAAACTATAATGTCATTATCATAACTAGATATATGTTCGAAGCCACTAATGTCTTATATTTAGGTACTAGAGCCTTCGTAATCCAATTTTGTTGTAGTAGACATGATATAAATACAGAGACCAACTTGCCTTGTATATTTTGACCCTTTGATTGTTATCTTGGTTTCTTCCTATTATGGCACTCCGTTTATATAAAAGTATTCCCCTCTCCTTTTCATGTTTTCTAAGATCCTTAGGTGGTAATTCTTTCTGCAGATTTTATCATGCTTTCCAAACTGTTCTGTGCTTGTAAAAAGTAGGTCATATACTATTTCCTTAGATACTCTAAATACGAGGTCCAAGTTGTTGGGATTGTATCTAAGGTATACATCCGTGTTGTTCAGCAATTGTCAGCTTCACAAATGTTTCTAGCACTCAAAGGCAGAAGAACTGGGGGTATCTTGCTTTTCGTGGGAGGAATTCTTTTAGTTGGTAAACTCTTAACACTGTTTATCTCATATAAGTTCTTGTTTTCAGTGAAGGATTGCCCATTAACTAGAGCAATATAAAAATTCTATCATCTTTCATCTTCAGATAAATTCAGATTGTGAAGTACCTCCAAAACATAGGACTGCTGTTGCACAATGATGTATACACGTGGAAAACCTAGAGAACGAAAAGGCATAATTGTTACTAATGCAGCATTAAAGGCAGAGGTATTGTCAACAGAACATATACTTTTCCTAACATAAACAACTTAACACAGTTAGATATTTCAATATTCTAGCTTTTTAACATATTCTATCTTCATGTTTCTGAATTAGTGCTTCTTCGGCCTCTTGAAAAAAAAAAAAAAAGAGGTTAGAGGCAGAATAGCTCCTGTAACTTGGCGTGATTTGTTTGGGGTGCAATCTGGTGATGGATTTGACCAGGTCCTGTACCTATGTTTGGTCTATTGGACAATTTTAAAGCATAAATGTACCTCATTTTATGTCATAGGCAAATAAATTAGCAGAGAACATTTTGGTCCTGGAGATTTAGTTGTTTTGTTGCTGAAAAGGCCAATACATGACTATTTTAGTTTCGAATTTTGTAGCATTCTCAATATGAAATTATTTCGTCATTCCCAAATGAAATTATCGATCCTTAATCTGTTTCATACATATATGCTCTGCCTGTTTAAAATGCTAGGTTTGCCAAGACAAGAATTTAAATCATGTGGATGCGACCCAATATAGCGAGCAGTTATAATTTATTGTAACATCTTCAAGATTTGTTGTTTTTGCCAAGACAACATGTGAGGACGTCATTCTCCAAGACGGTTTTGTCTAGGGATAAAAAATTTCACTTTGCAACAAGCTTGTTAAACCAATTGGTTGCTTTCTATTTGGTGATGTTAGTGGTGTTAACTGTGTCAGTATGATTAAAATTGGGGGTTGTGCCGTCTCTCAACTAGGGGAAATTTATACTTTCATTTTGGCACAACTTGGATCCATATTAGATCAATTTATGCTGAAATCTTTGTGGTTAGCCATCAAATTACAGATTTTCTACCAACTAATTAATCTAAGGATAATAATAGTCTAATACAATTTTGAGTAAAGTCATCCTGTGAAAGCAGATTTATTTTATAGTTTATATTTTTTCCAAAGTAACTTCGTTGAAGTATTACCAATACTTGGTTATACAGCTGTATATGCCTCAATATGAATTTGTGTTTGTTGGTATCGTTTCCTTTTGTAACAGACATGTGTAGCAAAACAGAGGACTGACATCTTAACTATTATGCTATTGCAGGACTAATGGAAAGCTATCATCCCAAACAGTGGACTGACTGCAAAGTAATATATACTGATGCACAACTGGAGAATGAAAAGCTGTAATTAGTACTAATGCAGCAATGTTGGTAAAGCATTGTCTATGGATCAATGTGACGGATAAGGTAACAGTTCAGATTCTCCCTCTTTTTTGATATCTTTGGAGTTTCAAAGTTAGTTTGTAATAAATAATATCAACTCTCTTTGGCATTCTCCATTTGTGTGGATATAGTTGAACTAGTTTTCCAAGCCTGGTTCCATGTAAATAATAAATGAAAAATTGCATTATGGAAAGTGATACTAAATTTGTTTTTGAAGTTTGATCTAGTGAACTAGTCATATTTCACTAGATTCTTTCAAGGTATTTCTATTTTCTGAGTTTATAGCATTGTTGTCTGAAATTATTTTCTCATTCAAAAGTAAAAAGTTCAGATTATAATTGTGTCGATCGATCACCAAACATATATTTTCGATGTCTGATTTAGAATGATATTTACTTGATCGAAGGCATGATTTAAGAAAAGTGGAATAAAGTTTTTTCACATGCAGTTTCCAATTAGTTTTATGTAATTGCAATTATTTTCTTCTTTCATTTGATCAGTTTCTTGTTGAGTTACCACTACATTATAATTAACCTGAGAAATGTTTGCCCTTGTTTATTGTTATTGTAAAATTATACATATACTAAAGGCCGTAGAGCTAGCACTGTTTAACTGCAAGGACGGTTTTGCCCCTTTTTTCCGGTAATTTACGACTTGCCATTGAAGATCTGTCTTTTTCTAAAGGGCGGTGGTCAGACCTAAAACAATTTGGGCTTATCAGTTGGCCATTGCAGGGATTTTTTTTTCTCCCGCGCGATAGAAGAGTTGTGGTCTGACCAAAAACAAAACGAAGAAAAAGAAAAGAAGTGATTGTCGTGTTTGAGTTGGTTTGTTTACTCGGTTTGATTTCATGTATATACTAGGCAATTAACACCTTATATTGAAATAATCATGATTTGATGAAAATTAATAGATAGTAAGATTTGATTTGAGTAGTAAGTCTCATGCAGGAATGATGTAACTGTCTTCCGCATGCACATTAGTAGATAACGGATCAATTTTCTTGATATCTTACTCACTGCATTCTTGCAATCTGTTCGAGTCTAATTGGATTCTGTGGTGCTGCAGTTGATTGCGAAAGCAGCCGAGAAAGCCATTCTGCATGGTACAAATTTATTATGCAATTCTGCAACTTTGCAAGATGCGTCTTTTTATTCTATACTTCATATATTTTGGATTGCTTCTTAGTAGGTGAATGTATTTGAGTTTTGATTACAGGGGCTATGGCTGGTTGCTTCTTATGAATTAGCAAGCCTAAAGCATTTTTTAGTGGATAAATAAGTGGACGGTGCACTTCAGCAACTCAGGTAATTGTCTCTCTAATTTCCAACTTTGGCACCTCACTTTATAAACTTTTGGTAACAAGTCAAATAATTCTCTATATGTTTCTATATATTACCAGCTTCAACATTTTTCGATAGCTTCTGCAATGACCATAAAATTCCTACAAGATCTACAGAGATTGGAAGCAGTTCTATATGTTTCAAGAGTACATCAACACAATTAATGATCTGTAATAGTTCTGTATCAATGTTCACACCTCACAGGATTGTAGTTACAGTTGCCACTGATTTTGGAGTGAAACCTACTTTTGCTCTTTGGGTTTAACATAAACATACTACTACGCCTACTACGTAACATTAAAAGATCAATTGTATTACAACTTTAACTATCATGTAACAATGATTCCCGCAGCAAAGCGCGGGCTTACTTTCTAGTTCATGCCTAAATTTGTTCCTGCAGGTATTGAGTAGAGTTTCCTCCGGTGGAACCATACCCTGTTCCAATATGCATATAACTTAGCCAGCTCATCAGTTGAAAATTTGCATTTGCATTTTCATTGGCAGTAGTCTTATGACTACTGAAAGGTTTAAATAACAAGAATTTGGGATATCTGAAGTAGTGTCTTCCAAAAGACGAAGGACAAGCTTGACTTTAGAAAGGTCAGTAATTCTGTCCTTCGTCATTCCATTTTTCGAAATAACTGGTTTTACATTCAAACAATGTATTGCTTTCTTTTTCTAAGAAGAACTGATACTACAAGAAACATATAAAGTAATAAAACTAAGACTGTTTGTGCCCCAATTGTCAAATAGGTTTACCAATTTACTTGCCTAAATCTCAGATTATCCTTCACAATCTACACAAAATGGATTGGTGGCTTGGATATATTGATCTGCTCTTGTGGTCAAGTGTGCTTCTGAGGCAATCAGCCTCGTCCAACTTTACCTCAGAAAACCAAACTTTCCCTCCAGATAAGCAGGTGTTGGAAACTATGAGTAGAGGGTATTGCTTTATTGCTATGGGTTAAAATAGAACATATGCATATATTATTGGCCATAGCAGAGATGTAGATGGTATTGGTCTCATAGCTAGGTCCTTATTGGACCTTTTCACTGGTACTGTTATAATGTATTACTAGTCCTGAACTATGATAAAATCTCAGACTACTTAATTTCAATCGAGATTCACAACGAGAGGAAACTGAGTGATGATGGTGATTAGAGAGTTATTAAGCATTATGACATCTTTGATCTGTAGCTATTTATTGAGTTAGGGGAAGACCTTTCTCTATGAGTCAATGGGAACCAAAATTATATCAGAGTTTGGGCTAGGACAAACTGAATTTGTTGAGAATTGAAGGACAATATTTTGGTGTGACTGAGCTGATCGATGTAGAGGTTAAGTAACTTATGAAGGACACCGAGGTGCTTGTTGATCTACACGTGGCAATTATTTTTAGTCCATCATCAATCTGTAGACATGAACTAATTTTTCTGTCGAACTACAGCACATTGTATGGGCTATCTATCCAGAGGTGATATTGGAGAATGGCAGCCTAATGGAGCAATGAAAGTTACAGATAGGAAAAAGAACATATTTAAACTGTCTCGAGGTGAATATGTTGCTGTGGAAAGCATTGAAAGCAAATACTTGCAATGCCCCCTTATCACATCGGTATGTCGCCAACTTCTGTATTCTACTTGTATGATAACAAGAATACCTACCTTTATTTCATCAATAAATGAGAATGTGTTCGTCTTTGTGCTACATTTGAATTTTATACTAGTTTCATCTACCCTTCTTTCTTGTTATCTGAAGCTATTGACAGATATATTAACATCGTAACTTTCATCTGGTTGGCAGATATGGGTTTATGGGAACAGCTTCAAGTCATTTCTTGTTGCTGTGGTTGTTCCTGACAGAAAGGACTTGGAGGACTGAGCATCATTTGACTGATGACTACAAATCATGGTGTCAAAACCTGAAGGCAAGAAAATACATTCTGGATGAGTTCAATAGCACGGTTTAGACACAGCAAGTATGTGGGTTCATCGCTGTTGCTAAATTTATGCTATGTTGATTAATTAGTCATCTGACTTGAAACACATCTCTACATTGCAGCTTGAGGGTTCGAGTTGTTAAAAGCAGTTCATTTGAAAGCTAACCCACATAGAGAGGGATCTCACGACTCTTAACTTTCATTGGATTCTTTATTTGAATGACATGTTGAATATTTATGTATTTTATATGGATGTGAAATAGGTAATTATCAGTTTTTGGTTGTTGGTGTTGGAAAATTTGGTCGATGGATGCTATTTTGGTCACCGGATTTCATCTCCTACAAAATCACATAAATACAATATATTAATAATAAATAACAATCATCATTTCATTGTGATAATAGACTAAAATAACAAGAATCATAACACTTATCTACTGGATTTGTAGGCTTCAGGAGGACAGATCATTCAAAAAGAGTTTGTGGTTGAGGCGTGTAAACACTGCCCTTAAGAGTAGATTTCGCCCCTCGGAGACAATGTCTACGTGTAGCAGGTTTGTGGCGCCCTACCCTCCAGGGTACAACAACCGTTAATCCTTGTAAGCGTACACTCGCAAACTTGGATCCTAGAAATGCTTGGATTTTTTCCTTTGGCATTATGGAAGAGCAAGAACAAGGAACACTCTAGAATATGTATGAACTCACTAGAGAAATGGCTATGGAGAGAACTATAGAAGATAATGAATTTTATTGTGTGTGTAAAAGCAAGAAGTAACAGGTATATATAGTAGATGAAATATTGTAATATTGTAAATTTAATAAGATAATTATTGGAATATTGTAACTCCCGTAACCTTAATATGCTCTAATATTATGAACATAATGAAGTAGTAACGTTTAAGCATAAATGTATAGTAAATAGTTTTTCAAAACATTGGGAGTTACACAAAGTATTTTGAAATACACAATCAAAATTTCCAACAGTTGGGACTTATTAAAACAACATGAGGCATCTTTACAGATGGTAAGAAACACATCCAATTTACAGTTTTGGTCAAGAATTCTGTGTTTGTTGAGGACCACAGCATTTGAAGCATAATTCATACAACTTGGAGCTTTAATGCATTTATAGGCATGTTATTGTTGGTGATTCATGTAGCCTGCAATTGTTGCATTAGTAGATATGCAAGTCCTCTGTTCTGTTGAACACGAGCTCTTTCATAGCCATGTGTTTTGGTTGCAGACTGACAGAACCTTTTATCAGATTTGCCAAGCTATTGATTTCCATATGTGCACTAAGGAACTTATTGCTATACCGATCTTTCGGAAAGAATCCTGATACCTAGTAGTTCCTTTGTTAAGCATTTCAATCGACTTCATCATAAATGGGAAGTGTGTAAGCCCATCTGCAGTATACTGCAAAGCACTTCAATCGACTTCATCATAATTGGATGTAAGCCTATCTGCAATACTGCAGTCTCACAAGTCCATGAATTTTGAAACCAAATCCGTAGTTTATATATCCCATTACTGAAGATTTCAAAGGCCGCTGCCTTATCGCAGACAATAAGATAATGAAAGGAGGTCCTGCCAATCCTTTGGGCCAAATAGGGATGGCAATGGGGAGGGTAGGGTAAGGGGATTAAATTACCATCCCCATACCCGACTTCATTCTCCATCCCCGTACCCTCCCCAATCCCCGTAATAAGATACTGGGGATTCCCCGTCCCCGTCCCCATTGGGGATTAGTTCCCTGTACCCGTCCAAATCCCCGTTAACAATATTACTAATTTATTATATAAAAATTTATACAAATAATTATTGATTGTAAAATATGAAGTTAAAATCAAACATCAAAATAAAATAAATTTCGTATTTCAATCAAGAAAAATTAACATGTTGATAAAGATCTTTTATTAAAAGAATCTTCCTTTTTTGAATATATTTATTAATAGAATTTAAATATTGACAAAAAGATGAAGTTTACATAAATATTTATTTATAAATAATATCAAAAAAAAATATATAATAAATAAATAAAATATATATATTACATATATTTTCAGATAATTCTTATTGGGTGGGTATGGGGATGGGGATCAAAATATCATCCCCGCCCCGTACCCGATTTCAGAATTCGAATACTGGGGATCCCCATCCCCGTTACCCGATTTCCCCCGAATTTCTCCCCGTTAGGGTCGAATACCCTATGGGTACCCTACCCTATGGGGATTTTTGCCATCCCTAGGGCCAAATATTGTGCCCCTTCACCATGAAAGAAAATAGTGACTTGCACAGGGTTTCGGGTCAGAGAGTGATACATGTATGAAAAGAATACAACAACTTAATTTAGGGTCTAAACAAATTGAATTACAAAACATCACAGAATATACAATCCCCAAAAGAATAAGAGAGTGCAGGGAACTATAGGATGTCAAGGACCAACGCCCAAACAGGGTAGATGAACAGACAAATTATGCCGACGGTATTTGATACGCCATGGGGTTGTGTGAAAGCGTTTCTGAATCCACCGGATGCCCGGATGTGTTCTTGCAGCAAGTAAGCTGCAATGGCGAGACATATTACAACGCCGATCCAGTCATCCCTCACAGTGGTTGCAATTAAACTCGGAGCCACAACCATTAGAAGAATCAGCGCAGCCGGCAATTCAGCCCATTCTGAAGTTTCCATCATAATTATTACCAAAGACAGTAAACAGAATCCTATTAGAATCGTTTGATTTTGTGCAGATATAACTCATAGATGCAAGCAAAAACATGGATCAACTAGCCATTTAAGCACAAACTGCTTCTTCTGCAGTAGATCAAACCATAAAAGATCATAACTCCATAGTATAAACACTTTACCTGGGAATCGTTTAGGGAAAAAGAGTCGCAAGATAACTGCAACAAAGGCAATCCACCTTCCAATTTCTCCCCTGCATAATTAAACAATGGTAGCTTTTAAGAAGAACGGACATGAAAGACAATACATAGGAATCGTGATAGGACATCTATACAATATAAGAGCTACACTCGGTGGGGAAAATCACCTGAAGAAAGAGAAAATGAGTGAAGGAAGGCTAAAGAATATGTATGGGATTAACAGCCCTGTGAGGATGTTTGTTTTCCAGTTTGTCCGATCCAAGACCAACAGATAACTACAGTAAAACCAAGAAAGAATACGTTAAACACGTTCTCAGATCAGAAGTGAGAATCAAAATATCATAAGAGTACAGAGCAAGTTCAGGAATCAATACCCAAATTGAAAATAGGAAGGTGAAACAAGATCAAAGAAGACTACAATAGAAATCAATCTCAGCTAGACAGAGACACATAATAGATCAAAAATGATCACTACCCAGAAACATACATTATTCATGAACCACGACACAGAACCCATGAACTGGATTCGTGGAAATATAATGAAGGAGTGTAGAGTGACATACATTGCAGCAAAAGAAGCGACCCATTCAAGAAAAGTGGTGCCAAAGCCTAAGCTTCCGAGATGGACGGCATGAGTTGCAAGCTTCTTAGCAGCGGCAGCAAGGTCTTTGACATCGGCATTGATCAAATCGCCGGAAACCGAGTCGGTCTTCATTCTCAAGTAGCTCTTCCCCATCGGGATCTCCAACTTTCTTTCTACGTCTGTTTCCAATCGAAACACAGAGAGAGAGAGGCGAAAGATGACTCGAGAAACACTGAGTCTGGATTTGACCCTTCAGATGATCTTATAAGGAAAGCGAATCTAGTGAGCTGTACTGTTGAGTGTGAGGTGCCACGTGTCAGTGTGGACTCTCACCAATAATTTTTGGCCGGTGATCAATTGCCACAGCTGTGTTAGTGATGTCGACTGAGTAAACAATTTTGAGCAAGGCTACCGTGTCACGTAAGTATATCGATATACTAATTGGAGACTTATTTTAACTTATACACTCAAAATACTTTTTTTTTAATTTTTTTTTTGTAAAGTGGATATTGAAATATCGTTTACAAATTATTCTATTGAAGTTTCAACTGCGTCGCCTAGAACGTTCGACTGATCCAAGCTATTTTCTGTAGTTGCATTGTTATATTTTCTTATGATATGTTTGATAGATTTGCTTATATTTACCATGTGCTTTGTTTGGTCATATTAACTCAACCAAGTAACTGAGTTTCAGGACTTGAATGAGTGTCCTGTGCTTAAAGCCCTTCCATCATATGGCAGAGGAAGAGATGCAGCAGCTGTAAGGTAGTCCAATCTCATATTTGGAACAAATCTCACTAATGTCATTGTTACAAGTTCAATTCTTTCTTGCAAATTGCATTCCAATTTTTACTAAAGAATGATCTAATATGTAAATTTTGGTTATTTTTAGGATCCTAAGCTGGAAAAATTTCACGCTGATCAAATTGCAGCTCTGAAGGTTCGATTTTTAAGTGTTTTGTTTCATGTTGTTATATGGATGATGTGAGAATCGATTCAGTTGATAGACTTTAATGTTTTTTGTGATTTCATTTTTTTTTTTACTGTATGGACTTGGTGGCTTTAACTCACAGCTTCAAAACTTGATCCATCTCTAGCAGCCTCTTTCACACTTAAGTGGATATATGTAAAACTTTAACCTACCAGACTCTACAGGAATACCTCAACTCCCTTTGCATATAAATAACACAATATATTATTTTCATTTGAACTCAATTTGCCGGTATTTGACAAAAAAAAAAAGCCCCAATTTGCCAGTAAAGGCCTCATTTGATTATTGTACATATCTTGAATGTCGTTCATAATCACACATTTTATTTACAGCAAACATTAAAATTCTACTCACTTTCGATATGGTGAAAATGCACATGTGTCAATGAAATATTGAATTGTTTCAATTCATGCAACGACTTATTTGAGTGATGCAAGAAACTTGATTCTCTATAAGCTATTTATTTAGAAATTTCAGTTTGTCACTTGATCAGAAACATCTTTAACCTTTTGCTTATTTCTATCAATTGTGATTCAATTTAACTTGCTATGTTTGCACAGGGTTGTTTCAGTTGGTAACAAAGAAGCAAAAGTTCTATGTCAATCATTTTATCACTTAGCATTTCACCGACTCGGGGTTGCTATATCCCTACAAGTGCAAGAACTCTGTCTCTCTCAGGCAAGTCCTTATCTTATGTTTCTGTTCTGTATCTGTATATGTATGTATGTATATGTTATATCTGTCTGTCTTGGGAAGTTTTGTGTTTTTTCCTCTTTATTTTATTTTTATTATATTTTTTTTTTTTGTGGGCATGTTATGTCAGTTGAGTTTTTGTTGATTTCTGCTATCACAAGCCTTTCTAAGATTTTAACTTTTAGTCAATCAGTAATTGGTTTTCTTTTTGTTTGCTTATAGTTTGAAAGAAGTTTTTCAGTTTGCTAATAGAGTTTGCCATGCGATCCAATCTCTTTTTCTTTCCCTGTAGCTCATTTCTAGATACCCTTTATCCCATGTAATACCATCTGTTTCAAATCTCACGTCACTGATAACATCCTTCATGAGCTCACTAGCAATCTGGAAACTCTTATATTTTACTCCCAGACTTTTATAAGCAAGGTAGTAAACATATTTTCTAAAAAAACTGCTTTCACTACTTATAATTGATGCTTCAAACATACTTCTCTTAAGCCACATGCAACCAAATCTTAAAACCGAAATCCACCTGCAGTAATTAAATTATGGAGGATCATAAACTTCAATTATCTATGGAGCTTTAAATTCACAAATTTTTACGATCATCATCATTCTTTTCTATTTCTTTTACTTCCTTTTTTTCCCGATCAAATTAAACATCTAAAAATCCTTTAGTTTTAGAAAGCTCCATGTAACGAGACTACGAGAGAAATGCAACCTCATGAATTCAACTTCAAAATCAAACCCACTTCAAAATCAGGGTTTATATGCAGATTATGGAGAGCAAAGCGAATCAATCCCACTTGCTTCTTGAAAGGGGTGACTCTGTCACGAACACTCTAACCTCACTTTAATAACTTCCAAATTACCACAACAAAAACAGGGAAAAAATATCTTAGAAAAAGAAAAAGTAAATAAATAAAAGAACATAGCCAATAATGATCACAATTGAATTCATACACATTTTTATTCATCTTGGATTCAGACAAAAAAGCTAGGAGAGATGTAGTTTCTTCTGCATTAACTTATAGTTATTTTCCGTTAACTTTTCAATACAAGATGGTTGCACTAACTTAACTATAAGAGCTCTTTGCTATATGCCAATGCGTCTTCATAAACAATTCACAAATCCTCACTATAAACATCCTCCCACACTAATGCTTTTAGGTTAAACCTCTAACTCTATTTTCTTCGTTTTAAAGTGACAGGCAAGCTGACCATGAGCCAGCAACATCATCAATAGCAAAGCACAACCTAGGAAGCAGCAGAAATGACTCAACGTGTATATGATTGTAACTATTGTTGAACCAATTTTTGTACAACGGCTGGAGCAGCCAGGTGAAGTAACTCCAGCGGCAACTTTCACTACGCTAACCTACTCTGTACAGTTACAACTGGAGCAGCTACCCTTTTTGTACTGGTACAACTGGAGCAGCTACATATTTAAATATACTCCAGCAACAAGTTTAACTAGGTTAACCTAATTTTGAATAGACTTCAACTGGAATGAAAAATGTAAGGAAAGCCCTCCATGGTTTGAACTTAATGACTGAAATGTAAGTAATTTGAGTATCTATGTATTTTTGAAGGGAAAAATTTACCAACGGTGTCTGGACACTTAGGGGACTTTCAGAATGATACCTGAACTTACAAAGTTATCAATGTGATACCTGGACTCATTTTTTCATATCAACGTCATACCTACGACCAATTTCCGTCACAGAGCCATTAAATTTTACACGTGCGAGTCACTTAATGAAGACAAAAAGACCGATTTACCCTCGAGAAAAATTCACCAACAGTGTCTGGACACTTAAGGGACATTCAGAATGATACCTGAACTCACAAAGTTATCAATGTGATACCTAGACTCATTTTTTCATATCAACGTTGTACCTACGACCAATTTTGGTCACGGAGCAGTTAAATTTTGCACGTGCGATGCACGTGAGTCACTTAATAAAGACAAAAAGACTGATTTACCCTCAAAAGTTTTTTTTTTTCCTTTCCTTTTCTTTCTTTATTCTTCTTCTTCTTCTTTTTCGGTTTCTTTATTCTCTCCTTCTCTCCTTGCCAACACCACCGCTTTCGGAGAACCCACCATGGAATATGCAGGAAGAAAAATGGGGGAGAGCCACAACAACCTCCACCACCGGGCAATGACGTCGTCCTCCGTTCCTTCTCGATTGGGTTTGGGTATAAGGACTGCTTCTTCCTCCATCGCCAGCGAAATTGTGGAGGCTCGAGGCCACATTCTAAGGGCCACCGACCGGAAGGACAGCCACAACAAGGTCTACACCTCCAAAGGCCCCAGGGACCACCGCGTCCAGCTCGTCGCCCACACCGCCATTCAATTCTATGACGTGCAAGACCGGCTCGGATACGACCGGCCCAGCAAGGTCGTCGATTGGATCATCAAGAAATCCAAGGCCACAATCGACGAGCTGCCGCCGTGGAACCCGAACTCAATTTCTGTTCAGACAACTTCTTCTCCGACGGTGTCTATATCCGCCGCACAGGACACGCAGAACGCGAGCCTCCATTTCTCGATGGTGGAGGCTCCGAGTTCTTTGTCTGCTAATCGGCGAGGTGCAATGGTGGGTAGCAGCTGAGTGGCAGAGCTGGTGAATCAGAACAGCTCGAATTTTCTGCAGGTAAGGATGGTGTGGAGGCCAAAGTTGTTAATCTTTGGCTGCCTACAATTGCTTCTGATCGAAGTTTGGCTAGAGGCCGAAGTTGTCTGCTAGACCGATGAAGTTGCAGGTGAGGATGGTGTGGAGGTGGTGTTGCATGTCGGGAACGACGGAGAGGATGGCAGGGTGGGATTGGAGCTGTGATTTGAGAGTGGAGGGCTGGCAGGGTCTGAGTTTCTGATCAATGGTGTATAAAAGGAGGTCGGAGGAGAGAACGAGAGAGGTGGTGGCTAAGTCGTCGGCGGCGGCGGCGGGGATGAATTCGGAGTGAGCGGCGAAGCCTCAGTGCAATTTCAATTTGTTGTAGGATTTGAAGTGGGGGGAACCATAAACATTTGCGGTGCATGAAGGTGGATTGAGACACAGCGGCGGTGTTTGATCGGCAATCGGCCGTGGGAATCGGACGAGCAAGATGATTTAAATCTTGATGATTCAAATCAGGGGAAGAAGAAACCAAAAAAGAAGAAGAAGAAGAAGAAGAGAGAAAGAAAGAAGAATAAAGAAAGAAAGAAATAAAAGGGAAAAAAAAAAAAAAACTTTTGAGGGTAAATCAGTCTTTTTATCTTCATTAAGTTACTCACGTGCAAAATTTAACGGCTCAGTGATGGAAATTGGTCGTATGTACGACGTTGATACGAAAAAATGAGTCCAGGTATAACATTGATAGTTTTGTAAGTTCAGGTATCATTCTGAAAGTCCCCCAAGTGTCCAGACACCATTAGTGAATTTTTTCCTAAAACAAACTGAGGGCAGAATGTCTTTTTTACCCTCATTTTTAGGCTCACGTGAGTCACACGTGCTCACAGTTAATGGAGATGTGACGAAAGTTCACCAGAGGTATGACGATAATACGAAAAGTAAAGTCTAGGTATCACATTGATAACATTCAGAGTTCAGGTATCATTCTGAAAGTCACCAAAGTGTCCAGACACCGTTGGTGAATTTTTCCCATTTTTGAATGAAGCCTGCATTACATATAAGTAAATCTTCAATGCTATTTTAGTAGAATGAAGTTATTTTCAATTATGCATTTCATGGTTATAATTTGTTAACAACAACAAATTCTGCGGCACAATGTGGACACCGTTTCTAGTTAAAATATAAAATAAAACACTCGAGGAGCTGTGAGCCCAACAGCAAGCCCAGTAGCCACCTAGAAAGCCTTTGTTCCAATTGAAGGCCCACCCGGCCCAACAAGGCCATACCTAAACTGCACAGCGGCTTTGGAAACCTGGCTCTTGGCCGATAGGGTCTTGGATTGGTTTCAGGTCATTGATCCTCAGATTAAGATGGACGGAGATGGTATGACTTTTGGGGGGTCATATGGCTGACTGCTCCTGGAGGTGATTGGAAGCTAGATGATGGTGGCGGAGGCTGGTGGGATTCGGTTAGTCTAGGTCGACTTTCTGTCTCAGATGACGGCAGAGATTTAGGAGTGAAGGAGTCATTTTATCTTGCCTACCAAACTGTTTTGTACATTTAAAAAGTAGGTGATAAGCTATTTCTTTGGATATTGATGTTTGAGGTGCAAGTTGTTAGGATTGTGCATAAGTTGACTGCATATCATAATTAATATATACTTGAATCAGTTCAAATCATAGCGAAGATTCAGGAAATTAAACAAGGTTAAGTATTTAACTCAACGTGCTTTCTCACCTTAATTCATCATATATGTGTTTGGCCTATGAATGCTTTTGTGGTCATTGAAATGACCTTAATTTTCTAAATTAGCTACCACAACACACCAGAAGCAGATATATCTGAAAAGAAGAGATCTACATTTCATTAGTTTGTTAAATCGTGCAGGCCTTACTGAAAGCTGTGGTTGCTTTCCCCCTGACAACTATTGAAGCATGGCTTGAGTTGGTCCCAGAACTGGGATATGATGCAATTTCTAGTGTGCCACGTGGAGAGATTTCCCTGAGAGGAAAAACCTTGTTTTCTGGTTACCACAAGCTACAAGGTCTAACCAAAGATGGGCTGTTGGAGTCACTGTGGCAGTTTCTCAGGTATCAGACACCGTGGCAGTTATGGGATTGATCTTGTACGTTAAATCAAGTATCACAGGTATTGTGAATGCTACTGAGCTTATACAAAGTAGAATCATAGCCAAAAAAAAAAAAAAACAGAATCATAGCATATCATATTTTTATTCATTTTTCAGTCTGTTAATTGGAACTTGGAAGAAGTTAATATAAGAAAACAGGTCAAATGGCCCGAAAAGAAAAATGGGTAAAAATTGAAAAAAGTGTAAACGAAAAATGGCCCATACAAGTCTTGAAACTGTGAGCTTTGCGTTATTGGCACAATGCTTTAACCAGCTGAGCTAATATGCCAGTTGATAAGTTGGATAAGAATTAGATACAAGGAGTGAATATGGTAGTGGGATATGAGCACTTAGAAAGGCTCACTGGTGTGATTCGATTCAAATTATTAGTATGAGATGATGGCTGAAACTCTGTTTTCACTGGCATTGACTATTAAGAGGAACCCAAGCGGTCAAATGCTTGGTCAACGCCAAGTCAACGAGAAGAAGGTACTTTCCATTTCCATTTGAGCAATGGCAGCAACCCATTGAAACCCAGGAGCTCAATTTTGCTAATAGGAAATACTAATGCCAATTTTGTTTAATGCAAAATGACAGGCGGGTCCATATGTGTGGACTACATATCAAGAGGTGTATGATGCAGCCATTCATGTGGGTTCAGCCATCAGAAGCCATGGTGTCAATCCTGTAAGTCACACCTCTCCACTTATGTGTTTATGTATGTGTGTGTGTAACATTTTTATGGAAGAAAATGTGTTCTTGGTAATATAGGTGTATGTGTTATAGAGTTGATGGTAGTGGTAGTGAGAATAGTAACTGTGAAATGGAAAGATATTGTTTTTTTATTTTATATTGTTTCAATGTTTGCCGGGAGATAATTGTGGTATATAACTATATATGGATCAAATTGCCCCCAATGGATTATTGCAATGGAGGTAATAATACTGTAATGTTTTCCTTTTCATATTTGTGGATATTATGCAAGAGAATTCAATGAAGAAATGCTATGTTGACTATTGGGAGCACATTTTTGTGACTGGTGGAAGGATTGAACAACTGAATCTGATATTGGGGACTGAATCTTACTAGAAAGATTGCGACTTTTTAGCCTTATACTTGTGTGTGTGTTTTAATTTATTTTTATTTTTATTATTATATTTTTTTACAGGCCTGTGACAGCCATGCCATTACATATGTTCCCCTTTATGACACCCTTGGTATGCTTCCTTTTCTTTTTCAAGAATTCTTAGTGCATTGTAATATTTTCCAGTGGCAGATAGTGAACTTCAATAATGGTGCTCAAGTTTGATTAACTGAAGGGAAATTCTAAATTGTGTTAACTTTTTCCTTTTCAAAATCTGCCACTTTGCCATCATTTGTAAATCTGGATTGAGCTGTGTTCAGCGGCTGGCTGCTGAATGCTTGATAGTTGTCTATCGGAAACTACTGGACAGTAAAAAGTGTTTGCTAGCTAGCCATAACAAAAGTTTAGTAGCCAACCACTAAACATGCCAAACAGTTTTTGAATTCTACAGGTATAAGGGGAAGTTTTGGGAAAAAAGTTGTGGGGGGTCTAGGGAGAAAATTGGAAGCTGCATTTTCAGTTTCCCTTGAAATTTATTTGATTGACATTTCATGGTTTCAGTTGCAAGTGCTAATGCAGTTGAGTTCATCATCAACCGTGCTGAAGTTTCAATAGCTTTTGTTCAAGAGAACAAAATCCCTGCTGTAAGTTATTTTCCAAACTATGTGTTATCATCATAAGTTCATAACTAGATATTTGTTTTAACTTTGAAGCTGCTGATGTCTAATATTTTGGTACTAGAACATTCATAATCCAATTGAGTTGTAGAAAACATGATATAAATACAAAGACCAACTTGGCTTGTATACTTGATGGTTAATCTTAGTTCCTTTCCTAATATGCACTCCATTTATATAAAATTTGTTCCCCTCTCCTTTTCCTGCTTTCTAAGATCCTTACATGGTAATTTTTGCTGCAGATTATATCAATCCTTCCAAACTGTTCTATGCATTTAAAAAGTAGGTCATATACTATTTCCGTTAATACTTCCAAATTTAAAGGCCAAGTTGTTAGGATTGTATCTAAGGTATACATCTGCGTTGTTCAGTAATTGTCAGCTTCACAAATGTTTCTGCCACTCAAAAGAAGGAAGCAGAAGAACTGGGGGAATCTTGCTTTTTGTGGGAGGAATTCCTTCAGTTGGTAACTTCTCAACACTGTTTCTCAGTGAAGTTCTTGTTTTCAGTAAAGGATTGACCATTAACTTTTAACAATATAAAATCATATATTATCTTTCATATTCTCAGGGAAATTCAGATTCTGAACTACGCCCAAAACAGAGGACCGCTGTGTGCACAATAATGTATACAAGTGGAACGACTGGAGAACCAAAGGGCGTAATCGTTACTAATGCAGCATTAATGTCAGAAGAATTGTCAATAGACGTATACTTTTCCTAACAAATAGAGTGGTAAATAACTTGACACAGTTAACATCTTCAATTTTTTAGCTTTTTATTCTATCTTGATGTTTCTGAATTAATGCTTACTCTGCCTCTCTAAAAAAAAAAATAAATAAGAGAGGCAGAATAGCTCCTGTAACTTGTCCCGAGTTGTTTGGGGGTGTAATCTGGTGATTAATTTTCACCAGGTCATGTACCTATGTTTGGTCTATTGCATAGTTTTGAAGCATAAATGTACCTCATTTATATGTGAAGAGGCAAATAGACTTGTAGAGAACATGTTTCGGTCGTGGAGATTTAGTAGTTTTGTCACTGAAAAGGCCAATATAAGGCCGATTTTATTTTGGATTTTGTAGCATCATCAATATGAAATTATTTCCTCATTATTAAATGAAAATTGCAATCCTTGTTCTGTTTCCATACATATATGTGGTGCCTGTTTAAATGCTTTTATGCAGACAAAAATCTAAATCATGTAGATGCAATCCAATTTAGCAAGCAGTTATAGTTTATAGTAACATCTTCAAGACGTGTTGCTATTGCCAAGACATGATTGATAAAAGTTGGAGGTTGTACCGTAACCCTCAACTTGGATCCATATTAGTCAAATTATGCTGAAAGCTTTGTGGTTGGCCATCAAATTACAGATTTTCTACCAACTAATTGAACTAAGGGTACTAATAAAATTTTGAGTAAAGTCATCCGCTGAAAGATGCTTATTTGCAGATTTGTTTTATAGTTCATATTTTTCTTTTTTTCCAAAGTAACTCAGATGAAGTATTACCAATAGGTGGTTAAGGATTATATATTTTTATGAACTTTAGTTACTGAACGCAATTAACAATTTGACATTTCCCTGATGGCAATAATATTGATTACTGACATAAAATAAATTCTATGACAGTGTGCCGAAGAAGAATCATATTTTTCGTCTCCCGTTGGCCCATATATATGACCAAATAATTGCGAGCTATTGCATCTACAAGGGATCTTCAATAGGCTTCTGGTGAGGCGTAACCGCGTAAGTATATGTGTCATTCTTGCTATGTTCTTTTTCTTTAGTTTCCTTATTAAACTTGATTGATATCCTCTTCCTTACTTACCAACTTCAATATCTGTCCAATGTGATTGCCGTTGGACTTGCAGGATGTCAGGTTTTCACTGGACAACCTTCAGGAATTAAAGCCTACTATGTTTTGTGGGGTTCCTTGAGTTTATGATCATATATACACTGGTAAAACAGATTCATCAATTTGAACTGTATAGATGTATGTCCTTGAATTTCTTTGTTGTTAATATTTGGCTTAAATATTGTTAACATGTCCTTGAATTTCATTGTTGTTAATATTTGGCTTAAATATTATTTCCGAAGGTACTGCTAGTAAAGTTTCATCTGGTGGTGTGCTTAGGTAGACCCTTTTCCAGTATGCATATAACTAGTACGTCTCACTAAGACCTCCTTTTTGGTTTGCATTTGTATTCCTACCATAAACTAATTAATATATGTATTCCAGCAAGTTGGCAAATCTGGAGAAGGGTTTGCCACAAGAAAAAGCGGCACCTCTCTTGGACAAGCTTGTATTTAACTAGGTCAGTCATTCTATCCTTCACCTTTTCATTCTTGAAATATCTGGTTTTACATTCGAACAACACATTACTTCTATTTTATGAGTTACATTCTAACGAAGAGAACTAGAGTTCATCAGTTTGTTAAATATTGTAGGCCTTACTGAAAGCTGTGGTGGCTGTTTTACGTCCATTGGCAATGTTTATCCTATGATTGGGATTGTGTTCGTCTTTGTGCCACATCTGAATTTTGTGCTAGTGTCCTTCACCCTTCTTTCATGTTTTCTGAAGTTACAGACGGATATCTTAACATCCTAACTTTTATCTGGTCGGCAGATTTGGGTTTATGAGAACAGCTTCAAGTCATTTCTTGTTGCTGTGGTTGTTCCTGACAGAAAGGCCTTGGAGGACTGGGCAGCTAAGCATCATTTGACTGATGACTACAAATCATTGTGTCAAAACATGAAGGCAAGAAAATACATTTTGGATGAGCTCAATAGTATGGGTCAGAAACAGCATGTACTTCATCCCTGTTTCATGCTATGTTGCTTAAGTTTAGTCATCTGACTTAAAAGACATTTTTATTGCAGCTTCGAGGGTTTGAGTGGTTAAAAGCAGTTCATTTGGAGCCAAAACCCCTTTGACATAGAGAGGGATCTCATGACTCCAACTTTCAAACTGAAAAGACCGCAATTACTCAAATATTACAAGGTATGATTTTCTACTTAGATAAGAAAAGGTTGGAACTTTGATAAGTTAATCCTAAGTATGTTGAATTATATCATCTGCAGGACCAAGTTGAAAAACTTTGTAGTGGAGCAAAGGGTGGAAAATTATAAGAACAGAGCTGGAAGCAACTATTGGATAAATCTAGCTACATCACTTTCCCAAAATTTCGATTGCCTGATCTTTTGTTGATGAAAAACTACATACGACTGTAAAAGAATATCTAGCCGGGATTTACCCATATTGACATTTGTTCTAAGTTTGTGTATAGATAAGTAAAGATCGTATGAAATTTTAATGTTTATCCTTTCATCCAAGATAAAATATTTCTTGTTTATTCTAGAATTCGTGTTGATCCCAAATGTTGTGCTTGCATTTAACGAGGTGTAACATTTAGTTGATCATTTCAGATGGTGAAACTAGTGTGCTACTTACTCCGAAAGCGATTAAAATCATGTGTGAAAGACCAACTGGTTCACTCTCTCTTCTTTTCTTTTGGGGACAACTTCTGAAAACGTAAGGTCAAAATTAACAAAAGACTTGACAATTGTGAAATTAGAGCTACATAAATGTCTTTAACCAACTGTTTCGCTTTAACTAGCAGGTAGCAGTGAACTTAATTGTATAAAAGTATGGGTTAAGTAATCAACAATAAAGTTTTACTCTCAGAAAAGAAAAAAAATCAACAATAAAATTTGTTTTTTAATTTTAGAATCAATAATAATAAAAGTACTTAGTGTCATGTTTTTCGAAAAAGAAGAAAGCAATGAGTCCTACTTCTGCAACCCATAAAAAGAAGAAATTCTTTGAACTAAAATTATGTTCTGATGATGAATATAGTGTGCTTTTCCAGTTTTGCCATTCAGTCCAAGAAATAATGCATGAAGTCAAAAAAAAAAAAGAATTGCAGTTTCTTCCACCGGTCGATATACAAATGTGTCGTCTCTCATTTTACCAAACTCTCAATAATCAATCTCACTTGGTTGCCAGTTCCATTAAGCTTTGCTTCTAAACAAACTTCTTTCTTTATTCTTTTACAATTTTACCACTAAATCAAGAGATAGTCGTTGGCAATCAGGCAATTGCATCTACCTCTCAACCAAACCAATAATTGCATTGGCAAAATATCTCCCACTCATTCGGCGGTGACTTGACTGATCCAGTTCTCTTCCTGGAAGAGTCTTCCATTGCCTTTTCTTCTTTTCTTGGTAGTTTCGCTTCATCTTACAGGAAAAACTGTGATCAGTGCACCTACCGAGAGCCTCGTCCTCTTCTGCCCCTTCTTCATTTCACCAGCAGTCAAACAACAACCGTTCCTGCTTTTTCCACCCGTTCATACTTCATACACATACAATCTGTTTCTGCTTTTTCCACTTTACCTTCTCTTCTTCTCCTTTTCTTGGTAGTTTCGTTTCATCTTACACGCCTTTGACTTCACACTGACGTTGATCGAAGCTCCCAGGAAACTGTGATCAAGCAGTGTACCTATATTTGAGCTGTGCTCCTTTTCAGTTCTTCTTCCTCTTCCGCTCCTTCTTCATTCCATCAGCGAGGTGAGCGTGAAATCAAACAAAAAGCTAGATTCAATGGCCATCCAATTGAGAGCTTCTTCTTCTCTCTCCTCTGCTTCTTCCACCGGTTCCTGGAGACATGATGTGTTTCTGAGTTTTAGAGGCGAGGATACACGCTACAATTTTACAGATCATTTGCACAGAAATTTGGTTCGAAGGGGGATCAACACTTTCATAGATGATCATCTTACACGAGGAGAGACAATATCACAAGCACTTCTCCAAGCCATTGAAGGATCAAAGCTCTCTCTCATTGTGTTCTCTGAAAACTATGCATCCTCAAAGTGGTGTTTGGATGAACTGGTTCATATCCTTGAATGTAGAAGATCAAAGAACCAAATGGTTCGGCCAATCTTTTACAAAGTGGATCCATCGGACGTGAGACACCAAAGAGGCACATTTAGTAAGGCCCTTGCAGAGCATGAGCGCCGATACAAAGATGACGAGAACAAGGTGTTAAGATGGAGAGCAGCTCTTTCAAAAGCAGCAAATTTATCTGGGTGGCATTTCCCGGGCGGGTACATTCTAGTTTTCCTATATAATCGTTTGTCATAAAATATGCATTCTTTTCATTAAATATATGCTTGTTCCATCTTTGCTTTTTTAAGCTTGAGTGAGTATTAAATCTTTGCTTTTTATTTTGAAAACCATAGGTAAGGGATTTTATTTTTATTAAATGTTTCATTTAATTTTAACTCGGCAGGTATGAATCTAAATTTATTGATGAAATCATTGAAGATATTTCTGCACAAGTAATAAAACAAACCCCTTTGAATGTGGCAAAGTTTCCAGTCGGGATAGAATCTCGTGTACAATATATGCTTGAACTCTTAGATGTTGGAAGAAGTGATATACGCATGGTTGGGATATGGGGAACCGGAGGAATAGGGAAGACAACAATTGCTAAAGCTGTTTACAATTCAATTGCTAATGAGTTTGAAGATAGTTGCTTTTTGGCAAATGTTAGAGAATGTTCAGTGCCGCATGAGGGTCTAGTCAACCTACAAAACAATATTCTTTTTAAGATTTTAGGGGGCACAGAATTGAAAGTAATGAATGCTGATCAAGGAATTACTTTGTTGAGCGAAAGGTTGAGATATAAGAGGATTCTTTTAGTTCTTGATGATGTGGATCAATTGGACCAGTTAGAGAAATTAGCTGGGGGACCAGATTGGTTTCACAGCGGCAGTAGAGTTATCATAACAACAAGAGATAAGCATTTGCTGATTGCTCATCAAGTGAATCAAATATACAACGTCCGGAGACTAGATTGTGATGAAGCTCGTGAGCTCTTCTGTGCAAATGCCTTGATGACTGATAGAAATATGGATAACGGAGAAAAACTCGCAGTTAATACTATTGTTAAATATGCTCAAGGCCTTCCATTAGCGCTGAAAGTTTTAGGTTCACATCTGTGCAGTAAACCTATACATCAGTGGCAAGCTTTATTAGATGGTCATAGAAGAATTCCTCTTCAAGGCATTCAAAAGATTCTCAAAATCAGTTACGATTCACTGGAAGAACCAGAGAGAGAAATATTCCTTCACATTGCATGCTTCTTCAAATATAGATATAAGAACGATGTGATAGGTTTATTAGAAGGTTGTGGTTACAGACACCCTACGTCTAGTATTGAAGTTCTTGAAAAAAAGGCCCTCCTAAATATTGAAGATGCTTATATTTTCATGCATGATTTGCTAGAAGACATGGGGAAAAAAATAGTTCATGAAGAGTCGCCTAAAGAGCCTGGTCGGCGCAGCAGATTGTGGTATCACAATGATGTTCTCCAAGTTCTAACAGAGAACACAGTAAGTGTGCAGTTCTATACTTCTATCCATTTTGGCAACTAATTTATGGATAATATGTATAATATAATTTTCTTTTTGAATTTTTGAATAGAAAAATGAAATTTCAAAACACTTTATTATATAAAGTACTCATTTTGCTAATACGGTTGCCTTTTTCATTAGGGAACAAGTAAAATTGAAGGTATAATGATAAAGATGCCTACAACTGATGAGATACGCTTGAGTCCTAAATGCTTCAAAAAGATGACAAATCTTAAAATTTTTATAAACGTCAATGGACGGTTATGTGGAAAGGTTGATTATTATCCGAATCAGTTGCGGGTACTTGATTGGCGTGACTGTCCGGTAACATCTTTGCCCTCCTATTTTAATTTGAAGAATTTGGTTCAACTTATTATCCCTTGGAGCTGCATTCCACGTTTTGGAGAAGTATTCAAGGTATTTATAAATTTTCAAGAATTTACTTTATTAAAGTCTTTACACCTTACCAATTTTTCATTTGATTTTTGCTTCTTCTTTGGTATGACAGAGAATGCAAAATCTGAAATCCTTAAATTTGAGTGGATGTAAATTCCTAGCACAAAGCCCAGACCTGTCTGGAAGCCCAAACTTAGAGTTCCTGGATCTAAGCAGGTGTGAAAGTTTAAAGAAGGTTCACCCTTCGGTTGGATCCCTCAAAAAGCTTGTTGACCTGAATCTTTACAGATGCTCTAACCTTGAGAGGCTACCTGGAAAAGTCAACTGGAGATCCCTCCGATCCATTCATCTCGACGACTGCACAAGGCTGGAGAGTTTCCCTGAAATTGAGGGAGAGATGAAATACATGACACGCTTGATGCTATACAACACTGGCATCAAAGCATTGCCTTCATCCATTGGATATCTAATTAACCTTGAACAGTTGGAGATACAAGATTGTGGAAACCTCACAGATCTACCCTGCAGCATTTATGAATTGCAGAAGTTATGGAGGGTTTATTTGTGGAAGTGCCCAAAACTCGTAAGATTCCCAAATAAGGTGGAGTCTGAAGTGCTTCCAACTTACTCAAAGGTTCCACCTATTTCTTTATCGAAAAGAAATAGGTGGCTTCCAGGCAGTTCATTGGAGCCAGAGCCAGACACTGAATTCAATTCGGCGCTTCCTTGTCTATTTTCCTTCTGGGCGAGTGGATGCAATTTGTCTAATATTGATTTCCTCGCGTCCCTTGATTGTGCATCCACTTTATATGAACTTGATTTATCAGAAAGCCCCATTGTTATCCTTCCCGAATGCATCATCAACAAATTTGTCAACTTGAGGGGTCTCAATTTGATCGGCTGCATGAGGCTCGTAGAAATTCCAGAGCTTCCACCGAGTATTAGATGGTTGGATGTGAGGGATTGCGTATCATTGGAAAGAATTTCGAAGTTGTCAAACATTTTGGAGCGTAAAGAATCACAAATAATGATTGAGGAGATGGACTTGACTAATTGCTGGAGACTCTGTCAAAATTTGGTTGAGATGGCAAACAAGGATGATGATGATGAAGTGCACGCTGATCTCTTCTCTCGACTCCTATCTTCTCAGCAATCCAAATTCACAATTAAATTTCCAGTTCCAAGAAGCGAGGTTCCAAAGTGGTTCAGCTGTCAAATGGATTTCATGGGGCATCGACGGTTTGAATTTTATATCGAAACACTTGCAAATTTCAAATGGGACAACGCAGGATTGGCTCTCTGTGTTGCTGTTGATCAAAACCTGCAAGATCCTTGGACTGGTTTTACAGTCTATATTCACATCAATGAAGTAAGTGTTTCAACTCTCGGCACACAGTGGGTTGATTCAGGAGAGTCGGATCATGTGTGGCTGCACTATGTTCCCTTCCTTGAAATGTGGCGATTTGGTTATATGCGTCCATTGCCCCCTTTTACGTGTCGAGTCATTATTTATCAATATAAGGTCTCTAAGTCCTCCATAAAAAGCTGTGGTGTCCACCTTGTAATGCCACCCAATGAAGACGTTACTATGAAGCTAATCCGTGCAGAGAACCTCACCAGTGAACTTTCCGATGATGAAATTGGAAAGGTATCGTTTCCTTTTGTGAAAATTTGAACGGAGAACAAAAATTGCTATTGCAGGACCCCTGGGACAATTATCGTCCCAAACAGAGGACTGACAGCAAAGAATTATATACTGATGCACAACTGGAGAACGAAAAGCTGTAATTATTACTGATGCAGCATAGCATTGTCTATGGACCAGTGTTACGAATACAGGTTTACATTTTCAAATTCTCCCTTTCTTTGATATCTTTGGAGTTTCAAAATTGGTTTGTAATATCAACTCTTTGTTGGCATTCTCCATAAGTGTGGATAGAGTTGAACTAGTTTACCATGCAGTCCATGCCCAATTCCATGTAACTAATAAGTGCAAAATTGCATCAGTGAAAGGAATATTAAATTTGTAGTTTAGAAGCTTGATCTAGTGCACTAAATCTACTTCACTAAACTCACTGATGAACTTGTAGATGTTTTTCTCTTCCGAAAGGCACTTTCAAGGTCTTTCCATTTTCTGAGTTTATAGCATAGTTTTCTGAATTTATTTTCCCATTCAAGAAGTTCAAATCATGATTGTTTCGATCGGTCACCATGCCAAACATATATTTACGGCGTCTGATTAGAATGATATTTACTTGAAGGCATGACTTAAGGTATGGAAATAAGTTTATTCACATGCATTGTCCAATGAATGCAGTGTAATTGCAATTATTTTTTTCTTTTATTTTATCAGTTTCTTGTTCAGTTACCGCTCACCACTACATTATATTGAACTTGGGAAATATCTATCCTTTGTTTTTGTAATTGTAAAATTTATGTATGCCTTATATTGTTCCTGCAGGAAAATATAGTTCCCTCTTCTGGAAACATACACTGTTCCAATATGCATACAACTTTACCAGCTCATCAGTTGATATTTTGCATTTTCATATTCATTGGCAGTCTTATTCTAAGCTACAAAGGTTTAAATAACAAGCAGATGGGATATCAGAAGAAAGGTCTTCCAAAAGGTGAAGCACCACCTTGCCTACACAAGCTCGACTTTACAAAGGTCAGTAATTCTATCCTTCATCATTCCATTATTTGAAGTAGCTGGTTTACATTCAAATAATGTGCTGCTTTCTTTTTTAAAGAACATACACTAAAAGAAATATAGAAAACTGAGAATCTGGTGTCCCAATTGTCGTTTTTGTTTACAAATTTGCTTGCCTGCATCTCTCAAAATATCAATCACAACATACACAAAATGGATTTGTTGCTTTGCATATTATTTGTCTTTGTGGTCAAGTGTATTTTCAAAGCAACCAGCCTCTTCCAACTTCACCTCAGAAACAATAAATTTTCCCTTTAGAAAAGCAGGTATTGGAAAGTATGAGTAGAGGGAATTGCTGTTATGCTATGTATGGGTTACAATAGGACAAATGCATCTAATATTCACTTGTACTCTGTATATGACCATATCAAAGATGCAAATGCTATTGGTCATAATAGGTCCTTATTGGACCTTTACTTGTATTGTAATAATGTGTTACTAGTCCTGAACTATGATCACATCTAAGACTATTTAATTTCAATCAAGATTCAAAGAGAGGAAACCGAGTGATGATGGTGATTAGAGAGTTCTGAAGAAACTTAGATCTCTAGCTACTTAATGAGTTAATGAAATAATGATCTAAATTTGTCGAGGAATGAAGGACAATATTTTCATGTGATTGAGTTCTTCTACAGATTATGTAAATTATGTAGAACATCGAGGTGCTTGTTGGTTTACATAAGGCAATAATTTTTCACTCCACCACCAACCATAGACATGAACTAATTTTCTGCCAAAATAAAGCACATTTTATGGGCTATATATCCATTTTGTACAACGTTCTATTCCCTCATTCATTATTAGTGGATGTGCATATGGCAAACGATTGGATTTTGATATGTTTTAACGTTTGCAGGGACATCGTTGTGGTATATATAAATCAAATTTCTGCCAGTGGCTTATTGCAATGGACATAATACTGTATTTCAGATATATGCATATCATGCAAGACACTTGAATGAAGAAGCTCTGTCGGTCAATGTGAAAGTGGTTGGGAAGAAGGTACCACCATTTTCATTTGAGCAATAGCAACAACCCATTGAATCTCAGAGCTCAATGACTGGCGGGTTCAACAATCAGAAACTGCGGTCTCAATCCTGTAAGTGAAGTCCCCAATCAAATTGCCCCCAGTGGAGGTAATAATAATACTGTATTTCTTTTCTTTGTTTCATATTTGAGCATATTATGCAAGACACTTGATTGGAGAAGAGGTATTGTTGAGAGCCGATTTTGTGACTGGTTGAAGTATTGAATAAATCAAACTGAATATATTGGGGCTGAATCTTACTAGAAAAAATGTGACCTTTTAGTCTTATGCTTAATGTTTGATGTTTACAGGCATGTAACAGCCATGCCATTACATATATTCCCAGTTTATGTCACCCTCGGTACACTTCCTTTTCCTTTTCAATAATTCTCAATGCATCATGCATGTATTACTTTCGAGTTACGGTTAGTGAACTTCAGTGGTGGTGCTTTCTTCTGAGTAAATGAAGGGAATTCTAAATGGTCTTGACTTTTACCTTTCCAAAATATACCAATTCACCTTCTTTTGTAAATTGAACTTAGTGACTGGCTAATCAATGCTTGATAGTTGCCTATCGAACTCTCGGCAACAACTGGAAACTACTGAACAGTACCATGTGTTTGAAAGCCAGCCACAATGAAAGTTCAGTAGTGAACCACCAAACTTGTCAAACAGTGTTTCAATTCTGTAGGAGTTAACTTGTGGTGGGTCCAGGGAGAATATTGGACTGTGCATTTTCAGTTTGCCTTGAAATTTATTTGACCAACTTTTCTTGCTTATGCTGCAGGTGCTAATGCAGTTGACTTCATCATCAACCATGCTGAAGTTTCAATAGCTTTTGTTCAAGAGAACAAACTCCCTGCTGTGAGTTATTTTCCAAACTATAATGTCATTATCATAACTAGATATATGTTTGAAGCCACTGCTGTCTTATATTTCGGTACTAGAACCTTCATAATCCAATTTTGTTGTAGTAAACATGATATAAATACAAAGACCAACTTGCCTTGTATATTTTGACCCTTTGATTGTTATCTTGGTTTCTTCCTATTATGGCACTCCGTTTATATAAAATTATTCCCCTCACCTTTTCATGTTTCCTAAGATCCTTAGGTGGTAATTATTTCTGCAGATTTTATCATGCTTTTCAAACTGTTCTGCGCATGTAAAAAGTAGGTCATATACTATTTCCTTAGATACTTGAAATTCGAGGTCCAAGTTGTTGGGATTGTATTTAAGGTATACATCCGTGTTTTTCAGCAATTGTCAGCTTCACAAATGTTTCTAGCACTCAAAGGCAGAAGAACTAGGCGTATCTTGCTTTTCGTGGGAGGAATTCTTTCAGTTGGTAATTTCTTAAGTCTTAACACTGTTCATCTCACATAAGTTCTTGTTTTCAGTAAAGGATTGCCCATTAACTAGAGCAATATAAAAATTTTATCATCTTTCATCTTCAGAGAAATTCAGATTGTGAAGTACCTCCAAAACATAGGACTGCTGTTGCACAATAATTTATACATGTGGAACAACTGGAGAACCAAAAGGTGTAATTGTTACTAATGCAACATTAAAGTCAGAGGTATTGTCAACAGACCGTATACTTTTCCTAACAGAAACAACTACTTAACACAGTTTGATATTTCAATATTCTAGCTTTTTAACATATTCTATCTTCTTGTTTCTGAATTAGTGCTTCTTCTGCCTCTTGAAAAAAAAAATAAAAAAAATTTATATAGAGGCAGAATAGCTCCTGTAACTTGGCATGAGTTATTTGGAGTGCAATCTGGTGTTGGATTTCACCAGGTCCTCTACCTATGTTTGGTCTATTGGACAATTTTAAAGCATAAATGTACCTCATTTTATGTCAGAGGCAAATAAACTAGCAGAGAACATTTTGGTCATGGAGATTTAGTAGTTTTGTTGCTGAAAAGGCCAATACAAGACTATTTTCGTTTCGAATTTTGTAGCATTATCAATATGAAATTATTTCGTCATTCTCAAATGAAATTATCGATCCTTAATCTGTTTCATCTGCCTGATTAAAATGCTAGTTTTGCCAAGAAAAATTTTAATCATGTGGATGCAACCCAATTTAGCAAGCAGTTATAGTTTATTGTAACATTTCCAAGATTTGTTGTTTTTGCCAAGACAACATGTGAGGACGTCATTCTCCAAGACGGTTTTGTCTAGGGATAAAAAGAATTTCACTTTGCAATGAGCTTGTTGAACCAATTGGTTGCTTTCTATTTGGTGGTGTTAGCAGTGTTAACTATGTCAGGATGATCAAAGTTGGGGGTTGTACTGTCCCTCAACTAGGGGAAATTTATACTTTCATTTTGGCAGATGTTGGACCCTATATTAGAATTAGATCAAACCATGCTGAAATCTTTGTGGTTGGCCATCAAATTACAGATTTTTTACCAACTAATTTATATAAGGGTACTAATAGTCTAATACAATTTTGAGTAAAGTCATCCTGTGAAAGCAGATTATTTTATAGTTTACATTTTTTTCCAAAGTAACTTCATTGAAGTATTACCAATACTTGGTTATACAGCTGTATTTGCCTCAATATGATCGTTTCCTTTTGTAAAAGATTTCCTCATTTTTGCCTCAGTAGTTTCAGAGATAATAATGGACATTTGTAGCAAAATAGAGGACTGACATCTCAACAATTATGCTATTGCAGGACTAATGGAAAGTTATCATCCCGAACAGTGGACTGACTGCAAAGTAATATATACTGACGCACAACTGGAGAATGAAAAGCTGTAATTAGTACTAGTGCAGCAATATTGGTAAAGCATTGTGTATGGATCAATGTGACGAATAAGGTTACAGTCCAGATTCTCCCTCTTTTTTGATATCTTTGGAGTTTGAGAGTTAGTTTGTAATAAATAATATCAACTCTCTTTGGCATTCTCCATTTGTGCGGATATAGTAGTTGAACTAGTTTTCCAAGCCTGGTTCCATGAAACTAATAAATGAAAAATTGCATTATGGAAGGTGATACTAAATTTGTTTTTGAAGTTTGAGCTAGTGTACTAGTCATAATTCACTGAATTCTTTTAAGGTATTTGTATTTTCTGAGTTTATAGCATTGTTATCTGATATTATTTTCTCATTCAAAAGTAAAAAGTTCAGATTATGATTGTGTCGATCAATCAACAAACATATATTTTCAGCGTCTGATTTAGAATGATATCTACTTGATCGAAGGCATGATTTGAGAAAAGTGAAATCAAGTTATTTCACATGCAGTTTCCAATTAGTTTTATGTAATTGCAATTATTTTCTTCTTTCATTTGATCAGTTTCTTGTTTACCACTACATTATAATTAACTGAGAAATATTTGCCCTTGTCTATTGTTATTGTATAATTGATGCCTAAATTTGTTCCTGCAGGTATTGAGTATAGTTTCCTCCGGTGGAACCATAGCCAGCTCATCAGTTGAAACTTTGCATTTGCATTTTCATTGGCAGTAGTCTTATGACTACTGAAAGGTTTAAATAACAAGAAGTTGGGATATCTGAAGTAGTGTCTTCCAAAAGACGAAGCACAAGCTTGGCTTTAAAAAGGTCAGTAATTCTGTCCTTCATCATTCGATTTTTCGAACGAACTGGTTTTACATTCAAACAATGTATTGCTTTCTTTTTTTAAGAACTGATACTACAAGAAACATATAAAACTAAGACTGTTTGTGCCCCAATTGTCAAATTTGTTTACCAATTTACTTGCCTGCATCTCAGATTATCCATCACAATCTACACAAAATGGATTGGTTGCTTTGGATATATTGATCTGTCCTTGTGGTCAAGTGTGTCTCTGAGGCAACCAGCCTTGTCCAAATTTACCTTCAGAAAACCAAAAACTTTCCCATCAGATAAGCAGGTGTTGGAAACTATGAGTAGAGGGTATTGCTTCATTGCTATGGGTTAAAATAGAACATATGCATATATTATTGGCCATAGCATAGATGTAGATGGTATTGGTCTCATAACTAGGTCCTTAATGGACCTTTTTACTAGTACTGTAAAAATGTATTATTAGTCCTGAACTATGATAAAATCTCAGACTACTTAATTTCAATCAAGGTTCACAAGGAGAGGAAACTGAGTGATGATGGTGATTAGAGAGTTCTGAAGTATTATGACATCTTAGATCTGTAGCTATTTATGGAGTTAAGGGAAGACCTTTCTCTATAAGTCAATGGAAACCAAAGTTAAATCAGAGGTTGGGCTAGGACAAACTGAATTTGTTGAGGATTGAAGGACAATATTTTGGTGTGATTGAGCTGATCGATGTAAAGGTTAAGTAACTTATGAAGGACACTGAGGTGCTTGTTGATTTACACATGGCAATAATTTTTAGTCCATCACCAACCCGTAGACATGAACTAATTTTGCTGTCAAACTACAGCACATTGTATGGGCTATCTATCCGGAGGCGATATTGGAGAATGGCAGCCTAATGGAGCAATGAAAGTTATAGACAGGAAAAAGAACATATTTAAACTGTCTCAAGGTGAATATGTTGCTGTGGAAAGAATTGAAAGCAAATACTTGCAATGCCCCCTTATCACATCGGTATGTCACCAACTTCTATATTGTACTTGTATGATAACAAGAGTACTTACCTTTATTTCATGAATAAATGAGTTTTTGTTTGTCTTTGTGCTACATTTGAAATTTATTCTAGTTTCATGTACCCTTCTTTCTTGTTATCTGAAGTTATCGACAGATATCTTAACATCATAACTTTCATCTGGTTGGCAGATATGGGTTTATGGAAACACCTTCAAGTCATTTCTTGTTGCTTGGTTGTTCCTGACAGAAAGGCCTTGCAGGACTGGGCAGCTGAGCATCATTTGACTGATGACTACAAATCATTGTGTCAAAACCTGAAGGCAGGAAAATACATTTTGGATGAGCTCAATGAGCAGCTCAATAGCACATCTTAGAAACAGCAAGTGTGTGGTCCATCGCTGTTGCTAAATTTATGCTATGTTGATTGATTAGTCATCCGACTTAAAACACATTTACATTGCAGCTTCGAGGGTTTGAGTTGTTAAAAGCAGTTCATTTGGAAGCTAACCCCTTTGACATACAGAGGGATCTCATGACTCCAACTGTCATTGGATTCTTCATTTGAATGACATGTTGACTATTTATGTATTTTATATGGATGTGAAATAGCCAATTATCAGTTTTGGGTTATTGGATTTATTAAAACAGCAAGAGGCATCTCCATAGATGGTAAGAAACACATCCAGTTTAGAGTCTTGGTTAAGAAATCTGTGTTTGTTGAGGACCACAGCATTTGAAGCATATTTCATACAATATGGAGCTTTAATGCATTTATAGGCATGTTATTGTTGGTGGTTCATGTAGCCTGCAATTGTTGCATTAGTAGTTATACAAGTCCTCTGTTCTGTTGAACATGAGGCTCTTTCATAGCTATGTGTTTTGGTTGCAAACTGACAGAACCTTTTATCAGATTTTTCAAGCTATTGATTTCCATATGTGCACAAAGGAACTTATTGCTATATACGATTATCTTTTGGAAAGAATCCTGATACTTACTAGTTTCTCTCAAGTATTTCAATCGACATCATCATTGGAAAGTGTGTAAGCCTATCTGCAATACTGCAGAGTTACTCTTGAAGTCCATGAATTCTGAAACCAAATCCATAGTTTATATATCCCATTGCTAAAGATTATCAAACAAACCGAGACCCTCTCTCTCTAAACTGTAGAGAGAGAGTAGATCTGGAAAAAAAAACCCCTCCCCCTTCCCTTGTGCCCAATCTTAATCCCTCTGGATCTAGATTGAAGGCTTAAGCTTCTCCTTGATCCTTTTCAGCGTCCTCAAGAATCTGCTGCTCTCGTCTCACCTTTATGGTGTTCTTTTGCTCCCTTTGTGGTATTTTCTGGCTATGTCCAGTTCATTCCTGGCACTGTCCAGATCGGGAGGACATTGTTCCTCACCTCTTTTTGTCTTTCTCAATGTCAATCAATCCCACATCTTTCCAGATCTTTGGTTACCCAACCCCAAAACAAGTCTTCTCATTTCACTTTCAACCTCCATGAGAGCTACTGTGGCTGCAATGATAAAGTGCAAGGCACTTACCTAAGGGAGTATGGGTGCTCACTCATGGGTTCGTCACCCCCCATTCTCCATGGTTCTGGTTCTCGGCTCTGGTTCTCGATCCTCTTTCAGCAGCCACGACTCTTTCTTGGTTTGGGTCTTGATGGTGGACAGGATAAGGTTGTTTTGAGGGATCTTCTTCCCTGGGTTGTTGGTTTTCATATGATTTGTGTCATGGGTTTTGATTGGCATCGGTTATTCAACATGGAACTACTTGGTGTACTGCTTCTGGCGACACATCAGCGATTCTACATGGTCGGCGGCGTGAGGTGGTCTGCAGTAGCTAGGTTTTCAGTTATGGATTAGACTTGTTCTTTGGGCCTATGTATTAGTTTTTTTTACAAGAGTCAATTTCCTTATACTGGCTTTCTGAACCCAGTTGAAAATTAAGTTTCCTTTTCGTTATTGTCTGTTTAGGCTTGTCCATCGGACTTACTAGTTGGTTCTATTTTCAGCCTTTTTGGCTAGTTTGGGACAACTTAATTGATCCCCATTTCCTAAAAAAAAAAAAAAAAGATTTCAAAGGCCACTGCCTTATGATGCAGAACAGATGGCAGTCCAATTTGAAGAACAATTAGATCGTGCTAAAGGTGGAAAACGAAAAGTGACTAGTAGACGTGAAATGGGCTTCCAGAGTCCGATTGGGACGCACTTTACCTTTCCGGAAAGGGAATCGCGCCAGAAATCAAACTCGTCGCTATGCCACGACCTGTGACCTTTTTCGGGCTTTCGGGGTCGTTTAGGGCCTCAAAATTGCATTTTTCTATTTTCTGACGTTTTGGTTTTTCTAGTTGTTTTCGGATTGTTTTCGTTTTTACCCATGGGCTTTAGGGTTTCAATGTTAGTCGCCCTAGGGTTTATTTTCTTATAAATAAGCCACCTAAAAGCTGCAGGAGGTATCTTATCATCTTTTATCAATACAATTGAGATTATTCTCTTTTATCTCTGGTGGACTCCAGAAACTTTTTGCTTAGGTTTATTGCTGGTAAACCTAGTTATCAATCCGTCTGCGTCAGGTGGTATCAGAGCAGGTCTTCCCTGTCTCTCCTATTTACCTTGGTAGCAATGGGTGAAGTTACAAAATCAGATATCGAAGCTTTCACGGCAGCGTTTACCGCTGCCATCAACACCATGAACAATCGGATGGAGCAGCAGGTTGGAGAAATTCGTGGTTGTTGGGAGAGAGAAACAACCACAACAACAACAACAACGATCGGAATAGAGGCAGGGAAGGAGCCCAGCGAGTTAGGGCTCCACGTAGAGATGTTGTTGTGCATACTTCAGAATCTGAGTCTGAAGAAGAGATCGTGCAAGATGAACCTCAAGGACAAGCTGATCAAGATTACAAAGTCAAGGCCGAAATTCCTTTCTTTTCGGGCAACTTGGGTGTAGAAGATTATCTAGACTGGCAGCTTCAGGTGGACAGGTTCTTTGAGATTATGGAAGTTCCTGAACACAAGCAGGTTAAGCATGTTGCATGGAGATTGAAGAGTACTGCTGCAGTTTGGTGGGATAAAGTGCAGAACACTCGAAAGAAGCAGAGGAAGCAGGGTGTAAAAACATGGCGAAGAATGAAGCAGTTGATGATGGAGAGGTTCTTACCGGACGATTATGAGCAGATTTTGTATAGATTGTATATTGAATGTGTCCAGGGAACCAGGACAGTGGCTGATTACACCGCTGAGTTCTTACGCTACTCAGAGCATAACGAATTAGGAGAAACTGAGGGGCAGAAGGTGGCTCGATATGTCAATGGGCTTAAGCCTTCCATTCAGGAGAAAATCGGGTTGCAAACTGTTCATACTATGGCAGAAGCTTCAAACCTAGCATTGAAGGCAGAGTTGTTAGAGAAGCCTTCACGAGCTTCTTCTTTCCAGAGATATAACTACCAAAGGAGCACATATTTAGCAAACGCCTCAACTGACAAAGGTAAACCCACACTGCAGAAGACAGAACTGCAGAAGACAGAAGGTGTTTTTAGGGCTTCCAATCCTCCTTTTAAAGGGGCTGGCAGTTCCAGTGGTGCTCAAAACAGGGCCCCGAACCAGAGGTTTAATAATCCCTATGCTAGGCCTACAACAGAAGTTTGTTATCGATGCAACAAACCTGGTCATAGATCTAATGTATGCCCTGAGAGGAGAGCCGCCCTTATAGACGATTATGATGAGGAAGAAGAAGAAGTTGGAAGAGATGGCGACTATGATGGGGCTGAGTTTGCAGAGGAGGAATCTCCTGAGAAGGTTAATATTGTGTTGCAGCGGGTTCTACTATGTCCTAAAGAAGAGGGGCAGCGGCGCAATATTTTCAGGTCACTTTGTTCCATTAATAACAAAGTGTGCAATTTAATTGTGGATAATGGAAGCTGCGAAAATTTTGTAGCCAAGAAACTGGTGGAGTATTTGCAGTTACCTACGCAGCCTCATGAGACACCTTATTCCCTCGGGTGGGTCAAGAAGGGTCCACAAGTTCGAGTTGTGGAGTCCTGCAAGGTACCAGTATCCATTGGTAAGCATTATAAAGATGAGGTTTTGTGTGACATTATTGATATGGATGCTTGTCATATTTTGTTTGGACGACCTTGGCAATATGATGTGGATGTGACTTATAAAGGCAGGGACAATGTGATGTTGTTTGTGTGGAATAACCATAAAATTGCTATGGCTCCTGTTTGTCAATTTGAGAAATCTGGTGTGAAGAAAGGGGAGAGTTTCCTGACCTTGTCTAGCAGTGAACTTGAGATGGAGAGAGCCTTTAAAGAATCTGAGGTTTTCTGTCCAGTGGTGATAAAGGGGTTGTTGTCTGCAGAAAAGGAAGAAGTGGTGATCCCCAAGGAAGTGCAGGACATGTTGGGGGAATTTGAGGAGCTGATCTCGGATGAGTTGCCCAACGAACTGCCACCTATGAGAGACATTCAACATCAGATTGATTTGGTGCCTGGAGCTAGCTTGCCCAATCTGCCACATTACCGCATGAGTCCCAAGGAGAATGAGATTTTGAGAGAGCAGATTGAAGACTTGTTGAAAAAAGGGTTCATTCGAGAGAGTATGAGTCCTTGTGCAGTTCCAGTCCTCCTTGTTCCTAAGAAGGGCAATCAATGGCGGATGTGTGTTGATAGCAGGGCCATTAATAAGATAACTGTGAAGTAAAGGTTCCCTATTCCTCGTTTGGAAGACATGCTTGAGGAGCTAGAGGGTTCCAAAGTGTTTATCAAGATAGACCTTCGAAGTGGATATCACCAGATTCGAATCAAGCCAGGAGATGAATGGAAGACAGCTTTTAAGAGCAAGGATGGCTTGTACGAGTGGATGGTTATGCCATTCGGATTATCTAATGCACCCAGCACTTTTATGAGGCTTATGAACCAGGTTCTTCGCCCTTTTATAGGTTCCTTTGTAGTAGTGTATTTTGATGATATACTGATATATAGCAGGACCAAAGAAGAACATCTGGTGCACTTGAAGCAGGTTTTGGGAGCTTTACAAGAGAATAAACTGTACATCAACCTAAAAAAATGTACATTCTGCACCAGCAAGCTATTATTTCTGGGATTTGTGGTTGGAGAAGAAGGTATTCAGGTTGATGAAGAGAAGGTACGAGCTATAAGAGAATGGCCAGCTCCAAAAACAGCTTCGGAGGTGCGGAGCTTTCATGGCTTAGCTACCTTCTACAGGAGGTTTGTGAAGAACTTCAGTACCATTACTGCTCCTATTACTGAATGCTTGAAGAAAGGTAAATTCCAGTGGGGAGAAGAACAAGAGAAGAGTTTTGCCTTGATTAAAGAGAAGGTTTGTACTGCACCAGTTCTCGCTCTTCCTAATTTTGATAAGGTTTTTGAGGTTGAATGTGATGCTAGTGGTGTGGGAGTAGGAGCTGTATTGTCACAAGAGAAGAAACCAGTAGCATTCTTTAGTGAAAAGCTGAGTGAAGCTCGCCAGAAGTGGAGTACTTATGATCAAGAATTTTATGCAGTGTTCCGAGCATTGAGGCAATGGGAGCACTACCTGATTCAAAGAGAATTTGTACTGTTCACGGATCATCAAGCTTTGAAGTACCTTAATAGTCAGAAAACTGTGAATAAGATGCATGCAAGGTGGGTGAGTTTTCTGCAGAAATTTCCTTTTGTGATTCAACATAAATCTGGTACTCTTAATAGGGTGGCAGATGCTTTGAGTAGGAGGGCTTCCTTACTGGTCACCTTAGCTCAGGAGATTGTGGGGTTTGAGCTCTTGAAGGAGTTGTATGAGGAAGATACTGATTTTAAGGAGATCTGGACCAAGTGCAGTAGCAATAATGCAGTTGCAGATTTTTATGTGAATGAAGGATATTTATTCAAAGGCAATCGTCTTTGTATCCCTAGTTCTTCATTGCGAGAAAAACTGATTAGAGATCTGCATGGAGGGGGATTGAGTGGACACTTGGGCCGAGACAAAACTATTGCTAGCCTTGAGGAGAGGTATTTCTGGCCACAGTTGAAAAAGGATGCAGGAACTATCGTGAGGAAGTGCTACACCTGCCAGGTTTCTAGTCCCAAAACACAGGACTTTATCTTCCTTTACCTGTTCCTAATGATATTTGGCAGGATCTTGCTATGGATTTTGTGCTGGGATTACCCCGTACACAAAGAGGTGTGGATTCTGTGTTTGTGGTAGTTGACAGGTTCTCTAAGATGGCGCACTTTATAGCTTGTAAGAAAACTGCTGACGCATCCAATATAGCCAAACTATTTTTCAGGGAGGTGGTTCGTTTGCATGGAGTGCCCAAGTCCATCACCTCTGATAGAGACACGAAATTCCTTAGTCACTTTTGGCTTACGTTGTGGAGAATGTTTGGAACAACCTTGAACCGTAGCAGCACAGCTCATCCTCAAACTGATGGACAGACAGAGGTTACTAACAGAACTTTGGGCAACATGGTTCGGAGTGTTTGTGGAGATAGGCCCAAACTGTCACGCCCCGAATTTTGAATAAACAATTCAAATCCGAAACATGAATAATAACTATTACAAATAAACATCCTAAATTTTTTTCTCAAAACAACCACACTTCACACCTCTCAATAATACAATAAACCAATTTCTCCAGTTAATTATTACAGCACACTCTCATCAAATCAAATTGTAAGGCTCAATTGAGCTTAACTCACCTCACTATTACAATCACTGTAAAACTATAACAATTACTCTAACCCGCACGATCACGCCCTGATTCTCCTAACCTGCAGGATTACCCGCTACAAAATTTGAATAGTGTACCGGGATTGCAACAACACCAAACCCGGTAAGCTTTTGACAGCTCGTGAGTAAATAAGAAGGAAATGTTGATTTTAAATCATATTTCTTTTAACTCAAGTAAACAACCAACAATCTCAACATCTGTAAGGAAACATCAAACCAAACACGGAAAATCCACAACGAATACATTTCCACAATCCTCTAATCCACAATATCACTACTTTGGTCCATCCCAACTGTTTGGATCCAACTATATCTCGGTTATTATTTAACCGGCGGTCTTCGGACTTTTCCCTGTCCTCAGAGCACTACATCTCGGTTATTATTTAACCGGCGGTCTTCGGACTTTTCCCCTGTCCTCAGAGCACTACATCTCGGTTATTATCTAACCGGCGGTCTTCGGACTCCCAGTCCTCAGAGCACTACATCTCGGTTATTATCTAACCGGCGGTCTTCAGACTCCCAGTCCTCAGAGCACTACAATTCTACCCTCTAATCAACTCAGAAGGTCAACATGATTATCACACACATTTATCGGTTAACATCATCATAAACAATCATGGTAATTTCCAATACAATATCATATCTCAACCAAATTATCATAATTCCACACCCACCTCAATGTCACACCATCCCATATATATATCCACGTAAATATATATATACGTAATCATCCGCACAGGGATAATCACTAATACCAACTATAAATCAAACAAGAAAATCAGGAAATTCATTTTGTATAATTAAAACATTTTACTTACCTATGGACCGTAGTTGATCAAGTCCATATGATTAAAAACAAATATTTATTCCATAAATATTTTTCACACAATTACGACAAAATAAATTAATTTAAAAGTGCTCGGTTCGTAATATGAACCACGTGAGGTTTACTCACCTTTAATCCAGCTGCGTCTTCTTAACAGCTCAAACAACGATTCACAATCGTCCACCAACTCAAACCGTCAATCACCTAATCAGATACGATCTTAACTTAGCAAATCATTCATAAACCACACAAATACTACAATCCAATGGTCGGATTCTAAAATAAAGACGATCCAACGGTCGGATTCGAAAATAAAGATGATCCAACGGTCGGATCCGAAAATAAAGGTGATCTAACGGTCGGATCGAAATTATATGATGATCCAACGGTCGGATCCTCACGGATCGCCCTTAGGATCATCCTCCAAGAATATCACGAAGATCCAACGGTCGGATCTTCCTGAATCGTCCTTATAAACATCTCCACAAAATTTCATGAAAATCCGACGGTCGGATTCTCACGAATAGCCTTCCGAATCACTAAATCACAATTATACGAAGATCCAACGGTCGGATCTTCGCCCGTGACCTCACAAAGTCACCGGGACAGTCATACGATCAACATATTAAAATTTCAAGTAAAACCGATGGTCTGATCTTCACAGATCGAAAACCGAAGATAAACGTAAAAACGTAAATCCACTATTTATCAACTTTTTCTAAAATAACCTTGTAATATATCAAAACGCTCGTATGGATGCATAGATGAATAAACTGATAACAGAACACAAAAATAAGGCCGGACGCGCCGCCACGCGCCGCCACAAGCGGCGGTCAACGCCGGGTCAACCACCTCCGATGGCAAAGTGACCAACTAAAAACTTCTTCAGAATAAAAGGGTGATCAACTTTCATACCTGGAGCTAAGCGAGATTTGGTCTAGATCGTCTTAGATCAAGCTTTGAAGTTTGGATTAATCTGGTGCGTCGATCACGTTTCTAGATCAAATCAGAGCCGTCAATCTTCAACGCTTGATCTTTTGCCCTACACTTCAAATCGTGATGTAAGGAGGATATGAGGATGATCAGTGGGAGGAGTAGATCACCAAAATGGGAACGATCGGCCCATGAATCGCCGGAAAAGTCATTTTCCGGCCGGGTCCGATTCCTTCGTCTGGGCTCCTTCGATCCAGCTATCTGGGCCGCGGCGGGACAAGGAGACACCGGAGGTCGTCTGGGCGTGGAGCGGCGATCATGGTGGTGTCCGGGTCCGAGGCCGGAGGACGCCGGAGGAAGGAGAAAAGTCCGGGTCGGGTCGGCGGGTCTGCAGGCGGGGGGGTTTCGAGCGAGACAGAGAGAGAACCGGGGGAGGGACTGTTCAGCAATATGGATTTTTTTTCGTCCTTATGAAAAAAATCAGAAATTTCCTCTATTTATAGAAAATTCCCATTTTTCAAATATTCATAACTTATTCATACGAACTCCGACTATTGCGTTCCACATATGCACGCGATCGTATGGACGAGCTCTACAACTTTCATGAAGGAAATTTTCCCAAATTCGGTACGTATAAAAAGTCACTTTTTTTTAGACCCCCTAAATCACATACGTTTTCGAAATAAAATCGATCGAACTAATTTCACAATTCTTCTAAGCTTCGTACTTTCGCCCATGGCCACGAAATCATTTCCAAAATGTCATCGGAAAATAATATGAATTTTCGGGGTATTACACAAACAATGGGATTATGCTTTGCCACAGGTGGAGTTTGCTTATAACAATGCGGTGCATAGTGCAACAGGGAAGTCCCCATTCTCCTTAGTTTATACTGCTATTCCTCGACATGTGGTGGATTTGGTAAAGCTTCCTAAAGTTCCTGGTGTTAGTGTTGCTGCTGAAAGCATGGCCAAGGATGTGCAGTTTGTGAGAGAATCAGTTAAGGCCAAATTAGAACAAACTAATGCAAAGTATAAAGCTGCAGCTGACAAGCATCAGCGAGTTAAAGTGTTCCAGGAAGGTAATGACGTGATGGTGTTTCTGAGGAAGGAGCGATTTCCTGTTGGTACCTATAACAAGTTGAAGCCCAGAAAATATGGCCCTTTTAAGGTGGTGAAGAAGATCAATGATAATGCTTATGTTGTTGCACTTCCAGATTCAATGGGCATTTCTAACACTTTCAATGTGGCTGATCTACATGAGTTCCGTGAAGATGAGGCTCTTTATCCTGAAGAGAACTCGGGGTCGAGTTCTTCGGAGGTGGAGGAGACTGATGCAGAACAGATGGCAGTCCAATTTGAAGAACAATTGGATTGTGCCAAAGGTGGAAAACGAAAAGTGACTAGTAGACGTGAAATGGGCTTCCAGAGTCCGATTGGGACGCACTTTACCTTTCCGGAAAGGGAATCGCGCCAGAAATCAAACTCGTCGCTATGCCACGACCTGTGACCTTTTTCGGGCTTCCGGGGTCGTTTAGGGCCTCAAAATTGCATTTTTCTATTTTCTGACGTTTTGGTTTTTCTAGTTGTTTTCGGATTGTTTTCGTTTTTACCCATGGGCTTTAGGGTTTCAATGTTAGTCGCCCTAGGGTTTATTTTCTTATAAATAAGCCGCCTAAAGGCTGCAGGAGGTATCTTATCATCTTTTATCAATACAATTGAGATTATTTTTTTTTATCTCTGGTTTTCTGACGTTTTGGTTTTTCTAGTTGTTTTCGGATTGTTTTCGTTTTTACCCATGGGCTTTAGGGTTTCAATGTTAGTCGCCCTAGGGTTTATTTTCTTATAAATAAGCCGCCTAAAGGCTGCAGGAGGTATCTTATCATCTTTTATCAATACAATTGAGATTATTCTCTTTTATCTCTGGTGGACTCCAGAAACTTTTTGCTTAGATTTATTGCTGGTAAACCTAGTTATCAATCCGTCTGCGTCACCTTATCGCTGACAATAGGTAATGAAACGAGGTCCTTCAAGAATCCTTTGGGCCACATATTGTGCTTCTTCACCATGAAAAAAGATGTAGTCTTGCACCGGGTTTTGCTCAGAGGGTAATACATATATGAAAAGAATAGAACAACTTTAATTTAGGGTCCAAACAAATTGAAGGTAAAAATATAAAACATCACAAAATCTACAACCCCGAAAAGAATATCAGGGTGCAGGGAACTATAGGATGTCAAGGACCAACGCCCAAACAGGGTAGATGAACAGACAAATTATGCCGACAGTGTTTGATACGCCACGGGGTTGTGTGAAAGCTTTTCTGAATCCACCCGATGCCCGGATGTGTTCTTGCAGCAAGTAAGCTGCAATGACGAGACATATTGCAACGCCGATCCAGTCATCCCTCACAGTGGTTGCAATTAAACTCGGAGCCACAACCATTAGAAGAATCAGCGCAGCCGGCAATTCAGCCCATTCTGAAGTTTCCATCATAATTATTACCAAAGACAGTAAAGAGAATCCTATTAGAACCATGCTAGTTTTATTTTGTGCAGGTATAACTCATAGATGCAAGCAACAATATGGATCAACTAGCCATTTTAACACAAACTGCTTCTTCTGCAGTAGATCAAACCATAAAAGAACATAACTCCATAGTATAAACACTTTACCTGGGAATCGTTTAGGGAAAAAGAGTCGCAAGATAACCGCAACGAAGGCAATCCAGCTTCCAATTTCTCCCCTGCATAATTAAACAATTATAGCTTTTCAAAAGAATGGACATGAAAGACAATACATAGGAATCATGATAGGATATCTATACAATAGAGCAGCTACACTCGGTGGTGAAAATCACCTGAAGATAGAGAAAATCAGTGACGGAAGGCTAAAGAATATGTACGGGATTAACAGCCCTGTGAGGATGTTTGTTTTCCAGTTTGTCCGATCCAAGACCAACAGATAACTACAGCAAAAACCAAGAATGAACAGGTTAAACACGTTCTCAGATCAGAAGTGAAAATCAAAATATCATAAGAGTACATAGCAAGTTCAGGAATCAATACCCAAATTGAAAATAGGAAGGTGAAACAAAATCAAAGAAAACTAGAATAGAAATCAATCTCAGCTAGACAAGAGACACATAATAGATCAAAAATGATCACTACCCGGAAACATACATTATTCATGAACCACGACACAGAACCCACGAACTGGATTCGTAGAAATATAATGAAGCAGTGTAGAGTGACATACATTGCAGCAAAAGAAGCGATCCATTCAAGAAAAGTGGTACCAAAGCCTAAGCTTCCGAGGTGGACGGCATGAGTTGCAAGCTTCTTAGCAGCGGCAGCAAGGTCTTTGAAATCGGCATTGATCAAATCGCCGGAAACCGAGTCAGTCTTCATTCTCAAGTAGCCCTTCCCCATCGGGATCTCCAACTTTCTTTCTACGTCTGTTTCCGACCGAAACACAGAGAGAGAGAAGCGAAAGATGACTCGAGAAACACCCGAGTCTGTTTCAGATGATCTTATAAAGGAAAGCGAATCTAGTGAGCTGTACTGTTGAGTGTGAGGCGCCACGTGTCAGTGTGGACTCTCACCAATAATTTTTGGCCGGTGATCAATTGCCACAGCTGTGTTGGTGATGTCGACTGAGTTATTACTTTATTTTCCATTACAGAAGAAGAAATAATTTTGTGTAAGACTACCATGTCACGTAAGTATATCGATATATTAATTAGATATTCGTTTTAAATTATACACTTAAATTATATTTTTAATTTTTGTAAATTGGATATTGAAATATCGTTTACAAATTATCCTATTGAAGTTTCAACTGTATCGCCTGGAACGTTCGACTCATCCAAGCTATTTTCTGTGGTTGGACTGATTGTTGTACTAGTCCTTTATAATTGTATTTTTAATTGTCTGACGTCTATTAATTACCCGATACAATCTAATTATTAATTCAACAACAATATTATAGCTTGCCACATATCTCAGGCATCATGAAAAGCCAAAATATCTTGGGATTCTTATCCTATTTTTGGGCCGATGCCTACGCCCTGTTGTCCAAAACAAGAAATATCTTGGGCATGTTGGGAGAAAATAATGTTATCCGGACACTGTGATCAGCCAGTCGTTCTCATTTGTGGGGTTTGTGTTAGCTCGCTGTTGTTCTGTACTAGTGGTTCTCGTTGGTTTACCGACTTGCTCGTTTCGCTGGCAAGTTTTGTTGGCTTTTATTTCATTGGCTTCCATCGACATTGGTTACTATTCTTCCATGTTTGTAGAATTGTAGGGGTGTTTTGGCAGTTTGCAATAAATGGATCGAGTGTGTTGCACCATGCCTTGGTGATGGGGGCTTAGACCAAAAGATGATCCCCTAGTGGAACTATTCATCCAAATGAGAGGATTATAATCACGGTGCTCCAATGTCATTTTCAAATTGAGAAATTCTTACCATACATTGCCCTTTTCCTCTTCGTACAGTGGGAGTTGATAGCCCAGAAAAATTAAACAAATTCACTTTCAATCTAACTCCGTCATCGCTCCCCTCTATCGCGGATCAAATCACGGCCACCTCCAATTACACCATCTACTTTCAGCCGTGAAATAATTCGGTGATAAGTGGTTGAATTATTGTACAATTGTCGATGAGAATTGAGTAAATAAAATTTATTATACGAGTAAGCCACTAACCATAGACCATTTTTTATTATGTCAGTAAATACTTCCAGTTTGTGATGTTGAAGCTCTTGGGCCTTTGTAACAGTACCTAACATCGTTCCAAACTTGCATTGCATTTATCGATCATCATCAAGTGCTTGGGCCTGATTTTCCAACTACTTCAATGACATGGATGGACAACAATGAATTCTATCGATCAAGTACAAAACCAATAGAAACATAAGTTTAAGGGTTTTTGTTCATGTACCCCATTTTTAGGGATTTTTTTTCCCACTAATCTCATTAAGTTTTTTTAATTCTCTCTTACCCAATATACTCTAAGGAAGTCTTCCCTAATACCCCATTAAGATTTTTTTTTTGTTTTAATTTTTTTATAATACTATTTTACCTCTCATCCCTTTGTTACTTAGAGAGAGAGACAGAGAGAGAATGGAAGAGAGAGAAACCATAGGAGACTTCGCCCAAGCTTGTCACCGGTCGCGGGAATCCGGCCAACTTTCGCCAAATTCCGATCACCGGCCACCGCCTACCAGACTTTTCTGAAAACCTCACCGAAAAGGTTTATTGCCTCCAATAGACATTTATTGCCCCCTAATAGATATTTATTGCCTCCCAATAAAGGTCTATCAGTCATGTATTGCCCCCCAATAAACGTGACGTCTATTGTCCCCCAATACACTTGTATTGCCCCCCAATAGACGTCTGTTGCCCCCCAATACAACTTTCGATCACCGGAATGGGAACTAATTTTTCTAAATTAAACAAATAAAACTTCCATTAAAGAAAAAAAGAGAAGAGATCGATTACATCAATTCAAAACGTCTATTTCCCTTCAATAGACGTTTACTGCCCCCCAATAGACATTTTACGAGTCTCTATTGCCCCAATAGAACTTTTTTTTTTTTTTTTCCGTTTTGGGCTTTTGACCCATTTTACAACAACAAAAAAGTGCTATGGCTCCATCTTCCATAGTATTCCCAGAAAGCCACATATCCATCTTCCTTGCTTTTCAACTTATTATAAACAATAATATCAATACTGAGAGAAAAACACAAAGTTGTTGTTATTTGTATAAGCAACAATTGCTTGATAGACCTGCATCGAGACATAGATTCACATATGTAGACAATATCCAACAAAATTTATAAAATTTATAAAACAAGTTTCATAAATAACTAAAGGAGAATAATTCATGCAATTATGCAGTTCTGATGCAGAACCACTTGCAATTTTCTAAATACGAAGCAAAATTCCATTCTTGACTACATCAATAGTACGCAACGGAAGCAATTTTAGAGTGCAATCACAAACAAACTTCTTTGACTACAAAACACGGAGCAATATTGCTTCATTTGCCCATAATCGCAATGAATCCCAATTTTGGGATTGAGGCAAACTCTGATGACACATACCCAGCAAGAACCAATTTTGACCATTGTAAGATAACGGGCAATTCGTTCTTGTTTCGTTTTTGTTATCAAATAGGTTGGATATACATATATGTGGGCTTTCCTCTGCCACCGGTATAGCAGATCAACGTTTTCCTCTGCCACCGCCCTGTGTCGAGCACCGAAGGTCGAGCTCGAGCGCCAAATCTCGCCAGAAATGAGCTCCGGTTTTGATTTCGCTGGAGAGGCGGTTACCGGTGACATTGAGAATCTGTAGACCTTGTGGTGGAGCTTGGCCGGAAAGTCCTTCCAGAGGCCGAGCATCATCGATGGAGCTTGGGAGTTCTTCTTCGCGTAGCGACGATGCTTGGAATCGGAGACGGCAAACCACAACTCTCCGAGCTCACAATTCCGGCGGACCATCAAACTCGCCGAGTTTCTGTTTCTACCGTCGATGAATCTTCCGGTGCCGTCTTTCTGAGCCAAGAGAGAGAGATTGAAGAGAGAGCAAATCGGAGGGGGAGAGAGAGAGAGAGAGAGAGAGAGAGAGAGAGAGAGAGAGAGAGAGAGAGAGAGAGAGAGAGAGAGAGAGTGGCAAATGTAATTAATTAATTACTTTAAGGGCAAAATAGTCATTTTACTTCAAATAGGGTAGGTGGGAATAAAATTCTCTTGCTGAAGTGGGATAACTTTGGCTCATTTTGGGGCTTTTGGTCAAGGACCCTAAGTTTAAACAAGTGCTTGGGCCTAATTTTCTAACATCATTCTATTACGCTTATTAGTAATAGAATTCACATCAAAACATAAGTTTAAATCTCTCGTCACCTTCTCTCTTACTCATTCCAAACATTTTGGAGACTTTATTTGAAGCTGTTGAAAATTTAGAGAATTGATGTTGGGACTCTTTAAGGTCAGTTTCAAGACTCAATTCTTTGTAAGTATGGGAATTTTACAAAAGTAGTCAGATAGTCTTGCAAAACCTGGAGTCAATCAACATATATAATCAGTTCTCTCTATTTCCTCTCTAAACAATTCTCTTTTTCTCTCTCCCTCAATCAACATTAGGTTATGCTTCAAATTTTCATTTATTTTGATCATCTTCATTAAGGTAATACACAGCTTCTCATATTTATCTAACCACAGTTCATTTGAATACTCATCATCACCTAATTCATGTGAGGATCTTCTGAATAGAAATAGTTGAAGCAATGTGTTCTTCCTCATTTTGCAAATTGAGTTTCTACCTCAAAATCACTCTAAATAGGCTTCATCATTATACTTAATTGTGGGTTTGCCTTTTGTTTGCACAATCAGTAGCAAAAATGACCAACTCTATGACACACAAAACACTTGATAACTTTCTTAGTCGTCTTATTAAAATCAACTCTAATGCATCTCTCTTGTAAACATACTATCTGTTTATGATCTCGATGAGAAGACTTCACTTCACCTGATTCTGAGGTTGTAATTTGACCATTCCACACTCACACGGATTGTACTCTTTTTCTCCTTCAACTAAGGTTGTTTTTGTTCCCACAGGGTTTTTATTACTTGAAAAAAAATTTGATGAGGCAATTTAGAAGCGCACAGCGGAGACAACACTATTGACATGGAATAACCAAGGGGGAATGTTGAAAACAACTGTGGCTATTCATGTAAATAGTTATAGGTGTTGCGTGATCTGTGTCAATCACTATTGATTGGTGATTGACTGACTTGTAATTAGTGATTGATTGATTTGTAATCGTATGAGTAATTGGTGTAACTGTTAAGTATTTATGTTTTGTGTACATCCTATATAAACCTCATGGTGAGGTGAATAGAAACACACAATTCCTCTGCGTCCAAATTCTCTCTCGCTCAAATTCTTTTATTTTTGTTTTACAACAGGGCCACCTTTCCTCTTTTTACACAAAAGACTAGTAAGAAAAGTTTAACAAATAGGTGTGAATCTCTTCCTCACTCATAACTCGATTTATCTTTCCTACCCCATGAATGTCACCAAGTATGAGAGACTCACTCTGATGCCAAATGGAGATTAGTTTCACCTTCCTTTTAAATTTACGTTGTGTCAAGAACTGAAAACTAAAAGGAAGGTAAAAAATTGAAGATGGGCTTTAGATTTGCCGACCTTCCGGTCGGAGAAACAAAGCTCACAGCAAAAAAGGAACTAAAAGCTATTTAAGTAACCATCCATATCACCGTCATCCAAGTGAAGCAATAAAGTGAATAGACAATCGTTGCCATCAGAAGACAAGTCATATATAATCAAATGACATACGCCAACTTTACGAGGTAAAATGCTAAACAATAATTTTTTTGTAATTATACAGCCAGCACCAACTTCACGCAGAAAGGGTGTCCAAATCAGAATTTTTCACAAGAAAAAAGAAATCGCACATGGCCGCCTTCTGCCTCATTTTTCGCTTTGTCGCTCTCCTCCCTCTCAACTTTACATAGAGAAAGAGAAAAGCAGAGAACCATGATCAGACTGGAGATTTGGGCAAATCCAGGTTTGCTAATCAGTTTATGTAAAGCGAAGAGGCTCTTTTGCTTCAACCACAACACTCTGATTGCTCAAGTGAAGGTTGCCTGCAGTCTATCTGTTGTTTTTTTCAATTTGACACCCCAATAGCATCTACAGCATTTAAAAGGTAATCTCGACTTGAAAGTTTTCATCTTTTTAAGATTTTGGCTTCTGGGTTTTATGGCCTGAATGTGTAGGATAGGATAACTTTACAATTTTTTGTTTTTGATAACATTTCCGGCATCCACAACTCTACAATTACTTAAATCCTATAAATTTTCGTGACCATACGTACAGAGTTATGATTGGAAGGAATTAATCATTTTCTAATTCATGCAATATTCTATAGCTGTAATGAATTGACTGTCTGCCATTTCATTTTCTTTAGTCTGCTTCCTGGGGATTTGGACAGGAGAGAATTCAAATTACTAACTCAAGATGATCTAATACATGCAATTTTGACATGGTTGCAAGGGTTTAGACTGTGGGCGGGATCATTTACTTAACAAGATTATACAATACATGAAAGATTCGAACTGCATTTAAATGAAACATTAGAAACTGCTTTCAAATAAACATCAACCAATGAATATACTGCTTTGAAATAAACATCACCATCCAATTAACCATTTTCTAATTCCTTCAATATTTTTTCTCCAGTTTTTTCAGATTGAGTAAAGGTTTATATAGTTGGTTTTTGTCGATTTGTGGTTTAATTCATACATTCTTTTCAGGTGTTCAGATTTCTGGTTTATCGATTTGTCAAGGAGAGTTTCAAATTGGATTGGGGTTTGCAGAGGCCTCAAGGTTTCATCGATCATTCTTCAGCTTGAACCAGGTAATTAAAACATTTGATCCTATGTAATCGATTTCAAAATGTGTTTTTATACTTTTACTCTTTCATTCATATTTGATCAGAATTCATGCAATTTATAACATATTGGGGCACCCATATTGATATATGCAATTCATAACTCAGAAATTCTTTAAGATCATAGTGACATTAGGACTGAAGAATAGCAGACTTGATGAAAACCTATTTATACTGACACTTATTCCAACTTAATAGAGTTTGTTTGTCTTTAATTAAGAGTTTAGTAGTCTACATTTGTCACTGTATTGTAGATGATGAATAAAAGTTCGAATAATGATACTATATTTGTTTTTGTGTTTGAGGTAGAGCTATGAATGAATAAATCAAAGTTCAAATGTGAATAAGAAGGTCTCAGTAAATTCTACACCTTGAAAAGCCTACTTCTCTCATTTGTGAATAAAGAGACATTCTGCTTATTCTTTACTTTGGGTTTAGGTTTGAATAGAGTAAATTGAGAAAAGCATGTACACCAACTGTACTTTATGTTAACATATATAACCTGCTGTTGCTGTCCAAAGATTGAGTTTGAAAACAATCAAGCTTTCTCAATTTGGATTGCATAAAAAAAAAAATAATAATAATAAAAAAAAAAAACAAGATAACAGGGGAAGAAGGGAAAAAAGAAGAGATTCAGATGAAGAAAGAAAAGGGAAGAGAGGAAGAAACAAAAGAAATGAAAACAAGTGGCTCTCCATCTCGGTATTTGATTTTATACTCAGCAAATCATTTATTGGAATTAGATTTATCATACCATGTAGTGGTGGCCAGGGCGGCACAAAATTCTCAACCTTGGCGTAATGCTTATTAAATATTTTTTTTGTTTTTGGATTTTTTTAATGCTGTTATAGACATTGTTTGATGACTCTGATTTGTATATGTTGTTTTGTTTTTAAGAAGGGAATAAGAAGAAACAGAAGAGGGAAATGCCATGAAAACAATTATTGGATCATAATATTGATAAGGTGACTAAAAGTTATCATTTGCACCAGCATCTAAAATTCCTTGAAAGAGACATTACCTAATATTTCAGTACCTTACATACTGTTATTCATCTTCATCTAAACTTATCAAGATGCTGATGAGCTTTTGGAATCAGAAAGGAAGGTTCATGACATTGGTAATAAGCTATCCCAATTTCATGTGTGGTAGACATAGAGGTTTAGAAATAGTAGTACCACTTATAGTTTCTAATTTTCTACAAGTATCTCCCACAACGAATCATTTTCCTGATTTCATTGATAAAAGATGCCAATACATAATCTTTTCAGGAAGACTTTTATGCTCTGATGGACTGGGAAAGCAAAATTGATCCTTTACGCTGCATATCAATGCATGAAATTACAAAGCCTAATCCATTTGGTCAGAAAGATGATGCAACTATATTTGTCAATTTCCAGCTGGGTGATCTGGAGTCAAGAGTATCACTGCAGTTTGTTTGTGTAAGTTTTTGTTTTAAGGGTCATCATGGTCATGTATCTTTCAAGATTATGATCTAAGCCTACATCACTTCTGTTCAATTGCAGTTTGTTGATGAAGCATTCCACCAGATTGAAAGAAATGATAGCAATGTTAAGAAAATAGGTCTACATTGTAAAGGTATTCCGAGAATAATTAGTATGGACTTGAAGAGTAACTAGGTAAATTTGAATTTTGGTTTCTTATGATATGTTTGATAGATTTGCTTATATTTACCATGTGCTTTGCTTGGTCATATTAACTCAACCAAGTAACTGAGTTTCAGGACTTGAATGAGTGGCCTGTGCTTAAAGCCCTTCCATCATATGGCAGAGGAAGAGATGCAGCAGCTGTAAGGTACTCCAATCTCATATTTGGAATAAATCTCACTAATGTCATTGTTACAAGTTCAATTCTTTCTTGCAAATTGCATTCCAATTTTTACTAAAGATTGATCTAATATGTAAATTTTGGTTATTTTTAGGATCCTAAGCTGGAAAAATTGCACGCTGATTAAATTGCAGCTCTAAAGGTTCGATTTTTAAGTGTTTTGTTTCATGTTGTTATATGGATGATGTGAGAATCGATTCAGTTGATAGACTTTTAATGTTTTTTGTGATTTCATTTTTTTTATTTTTTATTTTTACTGTATGGACTTGGTGGCTTTAACTCACAGCTTCAAAACTTGATCCATCTCTAGCAGCCTCTTTCACACTTAAGTTAAGTGGATATATGTAAAACTTTAACCTTTTAATTTTCTTTCCGTTGTGACTCAACTCAAGGTAAATGCCCTACTAGACTCTACAGGAATACATCAACTCCCTTTGCATATAAATAACACAATATGTTAGTTTCATTTGAACTCAATTTGCCGGTATTTGACCAAAAAAAAAAACCCCAATTTGCCAGTAAAGGCCTCATTTGATTACTGTACATATCTTGAATGTCGTTCATAATCACACATTTTATTTGCAGCAAACATTAAAATTCTACTCACTTTCGATATGGTGAAAATGCACATGTGTCAATGAAATATTGAATTGTTTCAATTCATGCAACGACTTATTTGAGTGATTCAAGAAACTTGCTTCTCTATAAGCTATTTATTTAGAAATTTCAGTTTGTCACTTGATCAGAAACATCTTTAACCTTTTGCTTATTTCTATCATTGTGATTCAATTTAACTTGCTATGTTTGCACAGGGTTGTTTCAGTTGGTAACAAAGAAGCAAAAGTTTTATGTCAGTCATTTTATCACTTAGCATTTCACTGACTCGGTTGCTATATCCCTACAAGTGCAAGAACTCTCTCTCTCTCAGGCAAGTCCTTCTTATCTTATGTTTCTGTTCTGTATCTGTATATGTATGTATGTATATGTTATATCTGTCTTTCTTGGGAAGTTTTGTGTTTTTTCCTCTTTATTTTATTTTTATTATTATTTTTTTTTGTGGGCATGTATTGTCAGTTGAGTTTTTGTTGATTTATGCTATCACAAGCCTTTCTAAGATTTTAACTTTTAGTCAATCAGTAATTGGTTTTCTTTTTGTTTGCTTATAGTTTGAAAGAAGTTTTTCAGTTTGCTAATAGAGTTTGCCATGCGGTCCAATCTCTTTTTCTTTCCCTGTAGCTCACTTCTAGATACCCTTTATCCCATGTAATACCATCTGTTTCAAATCTCACGTCACTGATAACATCCTTCATGAGCTCACTAGCAATCTGGAAACTCTTATATTTTGCTCCCAGACTTTTATAAGCAAGGTAGTAAACATATTTTCTAAAAAAACTGCTTTCACTACTTATAATTGATGCTTCAAACATACTTCTCTTAAGCCACATGCAACCAAATCTTAAAACCGAAATCCACCTGCAGTAATTAAATTATGGAGGATCATAAACTTCAATTATCTATGGAGCTTTAAATTCACAAATTTTTAGAATCATCATCATTCTTTTCTATTTCTTTTACTTCCTTTTTTCCCTGATCAAATTAAACATCTGAAAATCCTTTAGTTTTAGAAAGCTCCATGTAACGAGAGAAATGCAACCTCATGAATTCAACTTCAAAATCAAACCCACTTCAAAATCAGGTTTTATATGCAGATTATGGAGAGCAAAGTGAATCAATCCCAAGAGAAATGATAGCCTCCTATGTGTCTTGCTTCTTGAAAGGGTGACTCTGTCACGAACACTCTAACCTCACTTTAATAACTTCCAAATTACCACAACAGAAACAGGGGAAAAAATATCTTAGAAAAAGAAAAAGTAAATAAATAAAAGAACATAGCCAATAATGATCACAATTGCATTCATACACATTTTTATTCATCTCTGATTCAGACAAAAAAGGTAGGAGAGATGTAGTTTCTTCTTCATTAACTTATAGTTATTTTCCGTTAACTTTTCAATACAAGATGGTTGCACTAACTTAACTATAAGAGCTCTTTGCTATATGCCAATGCGGTCTTCATAAACAATCCACAGATCCTCATTATAAACATCCTCCCACACTAATGCTTTTAGGTTAACCTCTAACTCTATTTTCTTCGTTTTAAAGTGACAGGCAAGCTGACCATGAGCCAGCAACAACATCAACAGCAAAGCACAACCTAGGAAGCAGAAGAAATGACTCAACGTGTATATGATTGTAACTATTGTTGAACCAATTTTTGTTCAACGGCTGGAGCAGCCAGGTGAAGCAACTCCAGCGGCAACTTTCGCTACGCTAACCTACTCTGTACAGTTACAACTGGAGCAGCTACCCTTTTTGTACTGGTACAACTGGAGCAGCTACATATTTAAATATACTCCAGCAACAAGTTTAACTAGGTTAACCTAATTTTGAATAGACTTCAACTGGAATGAAAAATGTAAGGAAAGCCCTCCATGGTTTGAACTTAATGACTGAAATGTAACTAATTTGAGTATCTATGTATTTTTGGATGATGCCTGCATTACATATAAGTAAATCTTCAATGCTATTTCAGTAGAATGAAGTTATTTTCAATTATGCATTTCATGGTTATAATTTGTTAGCAACAACAAATTCCGCGGTAAAACGTGGACACCGTTTCTAGTTAAAATATAAAATAAAACACTCAAGGAGCTGTGAGCCCAACAGCAAGCCCAGTAGCCACCTAGAAAGCCTTTGTTCCAATTGAAGGCCCACCCGGCCCAACAAGGCCATACCTAATCTGCACAGCGGCTTTGGAAACCTGGCTCTCGGCCGATAGGGCCGGGTCTTGGATTGGTTTCAGGTCATTGATCCTCAGATTAAGATGGACGGAGATGGTATGACTTTTGGGGCGGCATGGCTGACGGCTCCTGGAGGTGATTGGAAGGTAGATGATGGTGGCGGAGGCTGGTGGGATTCGGTTAGTCTAGGTCGACTTTCTGTCTCAGATGACGGCAGAGATTTAGGAGTCTTCGACCGCAATAGTGGTGGCATTGCTTATGTGTGTTGGCTGTGGTTTTCCACTCGTGGAGGTGGCTACGAAGTTGAAGGGTAGGACACGTCTCTGTTTTCTAATCGTGACGGCGGCAACAACAACTTTGCAGGCTGGGACTTGTTCTAGCTTGGTGTGCTTCAAATTCTGATGAGTTATGGCGGCGGCACCGTGGTGGTAAATCAAGGGAGACAGGTAAGTAACGCCGTCCATAAAAGGAATCTATAAAGAGGGCGAGCCCAATCTTGCTTATCAAAGGTAGATTGCCTCCCATAACTGACTAGAGAGACAGACGAATTTATTCTGTCTTGCTTTTCCTTCTTACCCCTTCAATGTTTTTACACTCACTGGTATCAAACTATTCTCAAGAGTTCTCAACTATTGATTTTTCTGCATGCGTGCTCTGAACTGATAAGCCAATCATGTAGACAATTAATACCAATCATGGGACAGATCGACAACCTCCAACCTTTTTTTTGGGGGAGAAATTGTTAATTCATTAATAATTCAACGACAATACAACATAACAAACCCTATCCTATCCTATCCTCGTGATTCATCATCACCATGCAGCCTCTTGCTCCCCCAATGCAACTCCTCCACCGAGTTGCCTTCAAACAATCGGATTGGATCAGATAGCATTGTTGCCTAGCGTTGATGACATCAGCGAACATATTACCGCCGCCGAAGCCCCGGAACCCCAGCCGCCCAAAGGAACCAAAAGCATGTTGAACTCGGCGAGTGAAGCCATACACCTCACCACGAAGGGCAAGAAAAACAAGAAGTCGATGGCCATTTCATGTTAGTTGATGACCAGAGTCGTCTCTCAACCTCTCGTTTACGAATTTAATTCGATTAGATGGTTAATCAAGGCAACGCCAAGGGTTCTATGCCGGCAGCTGCTTGAACAAAAAGAAGAAAACGAGAGCATTTTTATAGTTTACCCCGTCCACATAGACGAAAGCTACAAAACTTGCAAAGAATTATCTCAAAGATAGGTTGTGCTTAAAATCATCCCCATAGCCAAGTCTGTTAATCAAACAGTTGTCTAAAAAAGAACCATGAAATAGATCAACAACCTCGGATTAAAGAAATTTATGTTATTACATACTTTTACGTACAGTTTGGGAATATGTTCTTCAAAACTTTGATGGAATTGATCCTCAATCTCATTTGCTCGAATCCAATCTAAGCCTAAATCCAATATTTTATATAGAAAATAAGGCCAACAATACAAAAAGCTTATACTAGACATTCGCTAAGCTTTTCAACTTTATTTCTAGATTTGACTTAACCCCTCTTCCTTTCGAACTTGAGAGTGATTTTCCCATTGGTAGAACTCGAGCCCTGCTCTTCTTTCTTTCTTCGAAGGCTATAATTTTGTTTTGTTCACTTTCACTTTGCGTCACAGTTGGGTCTCATGTTTGGCTTGCTTTTATTTTCCTCCTCTGTTACTCTGTGCCGGCTTGGCACGTTTGTCATGTTAAATGTCCTATCAGGCGGCCAACAGTGTTTTGCATTCATTTTCTTCGTTTGCTCACTCCCAGTAGGCTAGCTACTTAAAAACATGTTTTTCTTAGAGCGTATGCATGTTTTTCTTTAAGTAAATGCATGTTTTTAAAGTAACGTCTTATTGACGACCTTACTTGTAACATTTGTTCTATAGGATTGTACGTACATCTATGTCCTTGACAAGATAGGAATTTAAACCTGGTGGATGAAAAGCATAGCCATATGATCAGAGCGTGATTTGTGGCCGGTGATCTTTGGATCACTATGACTGTAGATGAACGTTCTTGCTCGATTGTCAGACGAGTTTCCTTCTCTTTTGTACCCAAAAAAATTAATTTCATCTTAATTATGAGCCGCATAAAAATTTGAAGAGGCTATGATCATCTTAAACTCCAATGTAACTCCACTACTGCTACACTATTATTTGATCCATATGAAATTATGCAAAAATACAGTGACACAGAGACTACGTCTTTACGATATTATTACAAACAGGAGGCTAAAATAGTATATGACTCACAATACAATCCAAAAGTCCATAAGCCAGCCAACTTCAAACCAAAAGAAAATACCTCAATCAAGTAAGATACACCCTAATGTATTGGTGATATTGCATTTGAGATTAGTAAGCTCAACTGTCAACCTCTCCAAGCATGCTAGTAGTGAACAGCATTGAGAATGAAATAGGTACGATTTATTAGCCATCGACCATGATGACATTCAGGAGGCTTTGGTCAATGTTTTGAACGTCACTGATGCACCCAATGAAGCCGTAGTCACATCAACGGTACAAGTGTCATATCGAAGGAAAAACTCTACCAACATTAACCTCGACACAAGCAACACCAAATTCTTCCCCGCGCACTGCTTATTCTCCACCGTCGGATCATCGGTCTCGCGACCATTTGACCAATAAACATACTTCAACAATTTCTCACCTTCTCCTACAAACCTATGCCCCACAAACTCCTCCGGATTCTCGAAAATCTTCGGATCCTTTGTGGCGAAGGGCTGATATCCGAAGATCATTTCCCCCTTTTTGATCTCAAATGCTGCATCATGGCTATGGACCATGATATCCTCCTTGGCCTTCCCGTACTGGAACGGAACCGGAGGTTCAATCCTCAAAGCCTCATAAACCACGGACTTGGTCAAATTCATCTTATCCAACGCCGAGAAAGTAACATTCCCATCGTTTTCTTTAACAAAGGCCCTGATTTCATTTCGGAGCTGGCGGTGCAAATCCTCTCCTGCGGATCCAACCCACTTGATTAAAGCAGGGAACAAAAGCTTCATGCCACCAAAAGCATTGAAGCAAGCCAAAAACAAAAGGTTGTGGCAAGCTTCGTCTCTCGGAATCCCGAAACTATTCTCGGCCTCGTCCAAAACCGAAGCCGACGACTCGTAAAACGCATCGTAGAGCTTCTTGTAGGTCGATTTGACCAAAAATGCAGGGTAGGAAAACGTGTGCAGCAACAAATCTTCAGCAAAGCTCAGCAACTTGGGCGACCCGAGTGTGATCTGCGGAGCCAGTTGTGGCGCGAGCCATGCGGCCACCAAGTTTGGCCCTTTGGAACCCAATGAAGTATTTTCTGACCCGCAGAACAGCGAGAAGACGAACTTAAAGGACATGTCGTCGCTCGGGGTGTTGAAGTCTGCTTTCCCATTTTTTGAAATTTCAGTTTCCAGGTTGAGAAAGAGGTCTGACAAGTGGTTTTGGAAGAGTGGGATGAACTTGTGGTGACGACTGGCGAGTAGAGACAAGAAGAAGCGCTTGAGAGAAGTGTGGTTCGGTTCTGAGGGGTCTAGATAGGCACAGACGCGATAGCCGCCGGTGAAGGATGTGGAGGGCATGTAAGTGCCGTCCAAGACGTTACGTTTTTCGACTTTGGAGGTGTCGAAGAGAATAGGAAAGCTCACCGCGTCGAGGACTGCGATGACTTTAGGGTTTGAAGCGATGAAGGAGCCGGGAGGCATGTTTGTACGGAAGACTGTGGAGTTGTACTTTTGGATTCGGGTTTTGAAGAACTCATCTTTTCCTTGGTTGTAGAAATAGTTGTAACGATCTTTGATGGGACCGAAGAAGGGTAAGCCATAGTCACCTGGGATTGGTTTCAATGGGAGCTTTGGTGGTGCAGATGATGATGAGTCAGATGGGTTTGAAGAAGAAGAAGAAGATGAAGACATTGTTATCAAATTGAGTAGTATATAGTAGAATCATATAGATATATTTATACTAGACTTATTGAACCTGGTTGACATCATATTCTCATTTTACAAGTGCGGTATTTTTTATAGCCATGTGACTTGTTTAGGTTGCTAGGGGCCAAGAGGAATGACAAAGAAGTTAACGTGTGGGGCTGTATCAGTTCATGATTTCATGCATGTAATTTGTTAAGATCTATCTACCTTCTGCTTTGTGGTACTTTTGATTTATTAATTAGAAATTAAGTTAAGTACTTTTGAGGATAGATTTCTTCGTTTTTAAGTCGAAAGAGTTCTAAGCAAATTAGCTGAACATGAAATGGCGCGCCTTTCAATAATACCACATTTCAATGTACCAGAATGTAGATGGCAGTACAGGGTACAGAGTGATAGAGACTTGGCATGGCACGGGCATCGTGTCAATTCACAATCACATGGAACATATGTGTATAGGCTAGCTCTTAATTCGTACATGAGTACAACATTTTAACCAAACAATTTACTTTGTGATAATCATTCATTTTAATTAGCTCTGGCAACGTGCGGGTATAGTGTGGGTTTTTAACGGGTTGACCCGGTAAAAACCCGTTAGATTAACGGGTTTCGAGGGCTAAACCAGGCGGGTTTGCGGGTTATCCGTTGGAACCCGTAAACATTTTTTTTTTTTTTAACTTTTTATCAAAGCAACTAAAACCAATTAAGACTTATGTATATAACCCTGCATTTGTCATTTTCTCTATATGAACTTTTTTGGTTTTCTATTTTGAGATTTTTTATTTTCTATCTTTTTAGATTTTTTTTTTCCTTTCCTTTTTTGACAAAAAATAATTCACAAATCACAATTATACGACGATCCAACGGTCGGATCCTTACAGATCACCTAGAGGATCATCTTTATCGATTTATACTATGATCAAACGGTCAGATCCTCACGGATCGCCTTTAAGTTCATCTCTCAAAATTATACGAAGATCCAAGGGTCAGATCCTCAAGGATCACCTAGAGGATCATCTTTGCCAATTTATACGATGATCCAACGGCCAGATCCTCACGAATCGCCCTTAAGTTCATCCTCTCAAAATTATACTAAGATCCAAAGGTTGGATCGTCCCAGATCGCCCTTAGAATCATCCTCACAAAATTATATTACGATCCAACGGTCGGATCCTCACGGATCGCCCTTAGGATCATCCTCTCAAAATTATGTGAAGATCCAATGGTTGGATCGTCCCATATCGCCCTTAGAATCATCCTCACAAAATTATATGACGATCCAACGATCGAATCCTCACGAATCTCCTTTTGAATCGTCTGTTCACAATTATATGAAGATCCAACTGTCAGATCCTCATGGGGAATAAGAAAAATTATAAAAATGCCCTGGTTGAAAAAAAAAAATTTTAAATCCTAAAAGTTTGCTAGAAATGGGTTTTTGGGAAGGGTTTTGAGCAGTGTTCTAAAACTTGACTGCCTAAGCCGCCTAGGGGCTGGGCGGCAGCTCTCCGACTCACCTATGGGTAATTGGTGGCTCTAGGCATTCTAGATTTGGGCGGGGGCCTAGGCGGTTTGGGCGGGCGCCTAGGAGGCTGGGCGGAATAGGCTAGGTGGTTGGGCTAGGCGGAATTCGAGGTGAAGCTTATACCAAACAACAGAATTCACGGCAAGCATGGTGGACTAGTCAGCGTACGTGTTGAGCATGATAATTCCGATGCCGGAGGCGCGCGAATAGCATTGGTGGAGGAAGGCTCTTTCCAGTGTTGGTGGAGATCGTGGAAGTTGGATCGCAGAGGCAAAAGGAGATATGTTGGCAGAGGTAGAAGGAGATATGTTGGAAATCGTAGTCGTAATATTGCTGCAACTGTGCAATGAGTTTTTGTTTTTGACTTTTTTGAAAATATTCCTGGGTTTATTTGCGAGAACGAGGAAGAGATGAATCAGTGATGAATTGATGATTGAGGTGGCCTTTCTCGGTATGTGGCTGCTAAGGCAAGAAGAATGGATATGGTGTGCTCATGACACGTGAAGAAAAAAATTTGAATTGATCATGTACGTGCTGCCCTGTTTGATTACAGGTGTGGGCTTGAGGTGCCCTTGTGTAATCAATTCTTTTACTCTTTAACAATTATTATTCTCTTTTAAGAGTATATATTCTTAATTATATAATTATATACTACAAAAATAAAATAAAAATTAAAAAAATACAAAACCGCCTAGGCGGCTAGTCCCATGACCACCGCCTGACTAACGCCTAAAGATTTTTAGAACCTTGGTTTTTAGTTAACGGGTTCCAACTAGGCCTGGCAACGTGCGGGTATAGTGCGGGTTCTTAACGGGTCGACCCAGTAAGAACTCGTTAGTTTAACGGGTTTTGTGGGCTAAACCCGGCGGGTTTGCGGGTTTTCCGTTGGAACACGTTAAGACCCGTAAACATTTTTTTTTTTTTTAACTTTTTATCAAAGCTACTAAAACCAATTAAGATTTATGTATATAACCCCGCATTTGCCATTTTCTCTATATGAACTTTTTTGGTTTTCTATTTTGAAAATTTTAATTTTCTATCTTTTTAGATTTTTTTTCCTTTCCTTTTTTGACAAAAAATAATTCACAAATCACAATTATACGACGATCCAATGATCGAATCCTCACAGATCACCTAGAGGATCATCTTTACCGATTTATACGATGATCCAACGGTCGGATCCTCACGGATCGCCTTAGGTTCATCCTCTCAAAATTATACGAAGATCCAATGGTCAGATCCTCACGGATCGCCCTTAGGTTCATCCTCTCAAAATTATACAAAGATCCAACGGTTGGATCGTCCTCAATCGCCCTTAGAATCATCCTCACAAAATTATATGACGATCCATCGGTCGGATCCTCATGGATCTCCTTTAGGATCATCCTCTCAAAATTATGTGAAGATCTAACAATTGGATCGTCCCAGATCGCCTTTAGAATCATCCTCACAAAATTATATTACGATCCAACGATCGAATCCTCACGGATCACGTATTTTTATAATTAATGCCTCGTTTGGTAATGATTGCTAGAATAAGATAAAGTTTGAGAGTAAATCAAATTTAAAAAAATTAAAAATCCTAAAAGTTTGCTAGAAATGGGTTTTTGGAAAGGGTTTTGAGTTAATGGGTTCCAACAGGTTTAGGCCGCAAAACCCGTTAATTTGCGGGTTTTTTAGCCCGGATTAATAAACGGGCGGGTTTGTGCGGGTTTGCGGGTTACGGGTTTAAATGTCAGGCCTAGTTCCAACGGGTTTAGCCCGCAAAACCCGTTAATTTGCAGGTTTTTTGCGTGTGGGCTTTTTTTAGCCCGGATTAATTAACGAGCGGGTTTGTGCGGATTTTTAGCGTGCGGGTATCGTGCGGGTTTGTGCGGATTTTTAGCGTGCGGGTATCGTGCGGGTTTGCGGGTTACAGGTTTAAATGTCAGGCCTAATTTTAATGTACCACAATATAGATGGCAGTACAGGGTACAGAGTAACAAGGAGTACTCTTGGCTTGGCATGGCATGGGCATCGTATCAATTCACAATCACATGGAACATATGTGTATAGACTCTTAATTCGTACATGTATACAACATTTTAACCAAACAATTAAGATGATTTCGTCCCAAAAAAAAAAGACCAAAAAAGATGAGAGGCTTTATCTTTGCTTATCAAAAGTGGAGAGGAATTCTTCATGCACCATATGTGATCATAATCTCAAGACTTTACAGAAGGTTTAAAGAAATTAATGAATGCAAAATGTGGGAGTAGATACATTATTGGGGTTTTCCCCATATACCCAGAAAGCTTGTGTATTGTGCCCACTAGCACCAACAATTCTGTATTCTACTATTATTTTAGGAAAAGACTAAAAGGGTAGTCTCTTTAGAGTAATGCAACTTGTATCCTATGTTGACTTTTAGGTTTTTGGACTTAACTGTCTTCCTTAAGAACTTCATTTTAGACTTCTGAAAAAAAACAAAACTAGCCTTCAACATGCCCAGATTTTTCACCTAACGGTTACTTTAACAGGCGGAATCACTGCTGCTTGTCTTAATCCTAAGTCAAAACTAGTTTTTTTGGTAGATAGTAAATCTAAAACTTCAGATTCCTACAGGATGCATGCATAGAACAGATAAAAGTATAAACATAATATATATCTTAATTTGATAATTTTGACGAAGTGGATGAGCAATCTGAAATTATTTATTGAAATATAAATACATGCTAGTATTTCAGAGCCTCATTCTCAGGTAAACAGCAAAAGGCTGTTTAGCTATCCATAAGAATGATTACAGATACTTACTTTGAAGGAAAGCACACTACTTCACACTAGACAGGAAGAGAAGAGCACACTACTACTATGGCTTTCTTACTTCTTGAGAGAAGACTCTTCTACTCAATTTTCTGATGCCTTAAAAATGGAACTTAAAGCTCCTTATATAGGGAGGGGACTCCAAAATGGAATTCAAAACATAAAAATGTACAGAAAGACTCCGTGATTTTCTGCTTTTGTGAGTGCTCCTGATGATGGAGGTCGGATGGCCAAAAGCAGATTCCCTGGTGAAATGTTTCACCTTGTTCTTCTTTTCCTTTTCTTTTTTTGAAAAGCAAAAGTAGCTTTTGGAAAAGTCTAAAAGTCTACAGTTGCCTTTTGGTGTTTTTCCTACACCTTTTGATTTACATATTCTCGTCAGTTTCTGAGTTGTGGCCAAGGACAAAGGAGTCGCTATCCATCCCAGCCATTCTGGCAATGGTTGCATTATCGTCTACATCTGTATCTGCATACATTTTGTAGTGGTTGTCCTTTTCCAACTTTTCCACCCAGCGTAAGCATGCTAAGGTACAGTCGATTTCTCTTTTTGTGAGAGACAGGAAAAGGTCACTGCTGATTACTTCAGAATGATCATAAGCAATGATTAGTATCTTCTCTCCTGCTGCCAGGAATGTATTTCTGGTGTCTTCTTCAATGATTTTTTTGATGTATTCAAGAGACATGGCTTTCATCCACGGGATGCTTGAATTTGGTTGACCATTGTAGCCAACACAAGCGGGCTGAAGATATTTCCTTTGAATGATCCGAACATAATGATATGGAGAGATATATTCTACTTCTCCATTTTCCTTTTGAATCCATTTTGGAGGAGTGGATCTGAACTTCAGTCTAAGCATGCAGTCATTTTTTCTGACATTTTTGACTGTGTTGACGATGATAGGGGGTAGGCCTTTGAGATCATCATTTGTTTTGGTCCATAAATTATGGACAAAACCATTTTCAACAAGCCAGAGCTTGTGTTCTTGAGGATGTTCACTCTGAACATTTACACTATATCTTCCAACATAAGGTCCTGCAACAATGAAGAGGGTTGGAGGAATGCAGTTTTCAGAATTATGGCTTCCAATCAGATTATGGAATTCAAACCAATCTGATTCTTTTAGTGATATGATAAGAACTCTAGCACTTTCTGGATCTTCAAGATAGTGAATGTTTTCACTTCTAACAGCACTCTGTTGTATCTGAACTTCTTCATGCTGTGGTCTAGCATTTTCATGGAGTTCTTCAGCTAATGCGAACAAAGCTGGGAACATAATACCACTGTTTCTTTCTTGAAAGGAAAATAAGAGATTATCCAGGATTACCTTCTGGTGGTAAGCTAGCCTCTTGCCAGTTCTAAACATGGGATCAGCAAAGGTTCTTAATTCATAATTAAAAACATTTATAACTCCAGTTGGAGTTGGTTTGCTTTTTGGCAAAGCGACAGCCGTCAACGGTCTTGATGAGCCTTTACCGTCTGTCGTTTGAGACGGGCTATCCAATCCTTTACCCTGAGATTGATCAGTTATGGCTAGCCTTTTGGACCTAGCAAGAACCTTTTGAGGATTTTTTTTCTTTGGGATCCTCAGTGGTTTCATGTTCTTTCCCAATTCTTCTGCTTCTTGGATTGCGACCTTCGTCATCATCTTTTCGGCTGAACATTGCCAGTTCTCTAGTTAAAGCATCGGGAAGATAATTCTTGTTTCCTGCAATTAATTCAACATTATAATCATATTGGTTAAGAAATAATTGCCAGTTTGCTAATCTTCCTCTGTCAGCAGCTTTATCAAGTTTAAAATTTTTGAAATTCTTTACTCTAGCACAATCGGTGCGGACAGTAAAGGGTTTTCCAAGAAAAGCTGGAGAATTTAAAATTGTTTTCTTGACAACCAAAATTTCTTTTTCCCTTGTGGGATAATTTAGTTTTGCAGGGCTGAACTTGCCGCTACAAAATTTGCAGATCTTTTCAATGTTAGTTCCAGACGTTTTTGCCAGAACCACATCAGACTAGTAATTATCACTCGCGCATCTGTTTGGAGGATAATTTCATCATTTTCCTCTGGTTGTTGTAGAGGAGGGAGGTTTTTGCAGAGGTCTTTTATCTGCTTCACAATTTTTTCATCATCTGTAGTGAAATTCCATTTTCTCTTGGAACTTGTTTTAGGAGATAACATTGATGTTAGTCCTGAGATTTTGGGAATGAAATCTCTCCCATAATTTATGACTCCTAAGAATCTCTCTAAACTCTTAGCATTAGGAATTCTATCTGGAAACTTCTAGATTTTCTCAAGGATGTGAGGTTGGAGTTTTATTACTTCATTCTTGATATTTATTCCTAGGAAATCAACTTCATCGAGGATAAAGAAGATTTTTTTTTCACCTAGGATAATTCCATGCTGAACTATCAGCTTTGCAACCTCATGGAGGTGTTTCATGTGTTCTTCTCTGTTTTTGGATAAGACAAGGATGTCATCAATATAGACGATGCAGAATTCAACCACATGTTTGAAGATGTTGTCCATCTTTCTTTGGAAGATTGAAGGGGCTTGTTTTAGACCAAAAGGCATTACTAACCATTCGTAATGACCTTGTGGTGTTCCGAATGCAATGAGAGGAACACTCTCAGGGTACATTTTGAAGTGCCAGAAACCCGACTTTGCGTCAAATTTTGAAAAGACTTTAGCTCCTCTGAGCTGGTAGATCAGTACTCTTACTTGAGCAATTTGATAACTGTCTTTGACAGTCTTGTTATTGACATCTCAGTAGTCAATCACCATTCTAGCTTTGCCTCTGAGGTTTTCTGCATGATTTCTCACGTAGAATGCTGGAGCATGATGAGGGCTAGTAGATAGTTGAATTAATCTCTTGTTCAGGAGATCTTCAATAACTTTTCTGAATTCTTTCTGGTCTTCCTCTTTGTACTGAGGAATAGTTTTTACATGACAGATGGCATTCATATCATGTAGTCTTAATTCACAGACCACTGGGTTTTTTTCCCAAAACTTCTAAGGGTCTACATCGATATTCTGCTCGAGTAGTTTCTTGATTTTATCAAGAGTGAGAATTTTCTGAGACTCAAGCTTGTTCTGGAAGTGCTTAAGGTTATGCTCATGAATGAAACTAGCTTCTTCATCTGTGCTAGTTGTTTCTTCTTCTTCTTCTTCATCTTCAGAAGATGAGTCTTCAACAAGTAGTTCTTCTTGTTGTTTGATTTGGAGGATGGTTTCAAATTTGGGTTTGTAGGGGGTAAGATCACCACAATTCTGTTGCGATCTCTAATATTGTGTAGTAAAGTTGGAACCTACTACACTTTTGGCTTGTGTAAGCCTGTCTGCCCAGAACACCCATTCTCCTTTTTTGAAGCCTATCGCTTCTTCGTCTTGGATGAATCTCTGTTGGAGAATAAAGTCATTTCCCAACAAGAAATCTGATCCTTGGCCTTCAGATTGCCAAATGTTGCGAATGATAAATGTTCCTCCACCAATGGTGATGTGAACATTTTTTGCTACTTTATTCATTGTGAGATGGCTTCCATCAAACGTGACACCTGTAGCTATTCTTTTCTTATCTTCTTTCCAGAGTTCTTCTGGAATTGTAAATCTCTTTGCAATTGTAAATCCTTATCCATTGTCTACAAATGCATGTAGATGATATTTTTTATGATCAGGGAATTTGAGTCCAATCTCTATGTAGTTGCTATATCTACTAGTAGAGACGACTTTCGATGGTTGTGGCTCATTTTTTTTAGCTTGTTCCTGAGGTATGAATGGTTTACATTCTTCTGGAACATTTTCTAGTATTTGAACCAGTTCTATAGTTGCATCGAGTTTTTCTTCCTTTTTTGGAGAAGAGAATTCCATAGTTTTTTGGAACATGGTTTCTAACTCTTTCTCTTTTTGCTCAAAGAAATATTCTTCATATTCTTGTTCTACCAATTGGCTGACAAGGCCATTCTTGGTCTTTTTTCTTGCTTCAACTATGAAGCATTCTTTGTGATTAGTCTTTTTTGACCTTTCACAGAACATAGGAAGTCCATTCTTTTCGTGACATAAGCAGTAGTCACAGATAAATGTACCAAGGCACTTTCTTCCCAGTTTTTGACATGTAGAACATTCATCTGTCTAGATTCCAAGTGCTCCACTTCAGAATCTACTTCCAAATCAGATGATTCTTCTTCTTCAGACCAGGCAGAATAAACTGACATGTCGTCATCTTCATCATCAGAGTAGGCTATTTCGTAGCCCTTCATGTTTGCTGTTTCTACTATAGGCTCATATTCTTCGAATAGAACTTTAGTAGATCTTTTACCCTTTTTCTGGGCATTCATTGGCATAGTGCCCTTCAGCTTTACATAACCAGCATATGCAAGCTTTCTTGCCTGGTTGAGTATTCTGATGGTTGACTCTATTATTATTCTTTTTCTTGAAGAATTTCTTTTTAGGATCTTCATTCTGTTGTTTCTTGTAATTGGAACTTTTCTTGAATTTCCAATCCTTTTTCTTATTACTCCTTTTGAATTTTTTCAAGTAATATTTTTCTTTTCTTTTTCTGTGGAACTTGGAGTCATGACATCCCCAGTTGGTTGGCATATCCATTATTCCATAACAGAAATTTTCAACTCCTTTGAGTTGTTTCTTGGCCATCTTGGCTCTAAGATTGGCTTTGCATTGTTCTTTTAGTAATTGACTAATTCTGTCGGCAATTCCTCCAACTGAAAATCTTTCAATTGGTTTTTCAGCTATGTTTTCTCTCACAGTTGTTCTCCATGGTTCAGGGAGTTTCCTGTGCAATAGGTTGACTAGATCAGTATTCTCTAGTTCTCCAATTGTACAGTAATATTCTTGAAATTCATTCAAATATTCTTCAAAATATCTCATGTCACAGATTTTGAGAGCATAGATATTTGATTTGACCGTTTCTTTAGCCTTTTCACTTAGATTTGAGAGATCTCCACAAAACTGATCATACAGGGGTACTGCAAAATCATACGAAGATTTTGAATTTTTAATTTCTTCTAGCCAGTCTTTCCCTCTGGCAGTCTCTTTAAAAGATAAATAATACTTTTTTGCTACCCCGGTGAGAGTAGTTTCATAATACACCTGAAGATCTGGTGCTTTAAATTTTCCAAGGGTTAGAGCAGAAGCCATCATCAGGCTATCAACCCATTGGTCAAGAGTTTTTCTCTTGTCTAGAGCTTTGTCTACATTTAGCTAGATACCATGAGTGGAAATTGGTATTCTGGGTATATTGTCCTCTGGGACAAATCTCTGAGAATTTCTTTCTCCATTTTCGCCCGTAGGGGCTTTCTGTAAAGGGAGTTTTACTTTTCCCTTTTCTCTTATGATGACTGTTTTGGAGCTTTCTCCTTCTTCCATATCTATATCTTGATAGGGAAGGACTTTTCTTGTCTTTCCTGTTTTGAAAATTTTCATTTCTTCGATTAATTTTTCTAATCGTTCGAGATTTTCGCAGGACTCTGCTTCATGATAGAGATCATAGACCTTTTGTGCTCTAAGTATTTTTACTGGTCTGTTCAGATCAGCTTCTAATTCTTCTTTAGTGATGGACTCTGATGATTCTTCAGAGTATTTAGTACCACTAACACTAGCTTCTCTAGTGTTGTAGCTTCTTCTGATAAGATTGTTATTTATCCTGATATTTTCAGGACAGACGTCACTTTTTCTGTGATCGTCGAATTTTAGACTGATATCTCCAGTCTTTCTGCTTTCATAAATTGCCGCTTTGGCATTTTCTGCTGGTTTTTTAGGACCAGACAATTTCCATTCAATAGGAAAAGTTACTTCATTCCAAGTAACCTTGTGAATCTATTATGAATGGTTCTTCTGGCTAGTGAGGAAACCATTAGTAAGACCTGGGATATTTGATATCCTAGCTAGTCTTAGGCTCAACTGTGGTACTCATCAGTTTATAGTATATCATGTATACTATGGCTAGTTCTTGCATATCTTTTTTCATTGATATGCCATCTGTCTTGACTCTCAGTCGTACACAGTGAGCTGCATCTTTCAAGCTAGTTGAGAAATTTGGGAAGTAGTTGAAATATGCCACTTGATTGCATAAAGATGCCTCAAGGGTTCCCAACAGACTAGCTTGAAAATCTGTTAGTCTATTGTCTTGTAGGACACATAGAACTGAGCAGTTTATGCCTTCACGGGCAAGAAGTTTTATGCCTACTTGGACTGCTCCAATATGCATAAATTGGTAATTTTTTGTTCTTGCTCGGGCAACTTCTGTAGGAGTGATCATCAGTAGATCGGTTTCTCCTGTTGTAGAGGGAGTTGTAAATTCCAGTAATTTGAAATGATGGCTATCCATCAGATTAAACGTTCCCCTTTTGTAGATTTGTTTAAAATCTAACTTTGGAATTGAGGAGTTTTTTACCTCATGTTCGATTTCATTATATTCGAACTCTTCAGCATTTAGGAGTTGTACTCCTTTCTTTTTCCCGAAGATACTCATCATCTTGACATCTCTTGTATCTTTCGGGTATTCATACTGAATACTAGTTTGACTAGTAGAAGGTCCAAGAAAAATCATGTTTGGAACAGGATTCTTCTCAGGTTTTTCTAATGGTTTAAATCCATTAGCTTTCTTTGGTTTTACTGTAGGCACTTTCTTGTCCTTCAGTATATTTTTCATAGAATCTAGCGTTTTTTGCTGTTCATTGATTTTTCTGCTAACACTTGTTAGCTTTTCTTCTTCCTTGTTTGGAAGTTCTTTGATATAATCTATTTTGTTTTCCAATTTTTCTAATTGGTAGATTATAGCAGGTAATTTTTCTAGATGATCTTGACATCTAGATAATTCTTTCAGCAAAATCTGATGTTTCTCATCAGAAGATTTCAGTAGAGAATTCAACTTCTCTAATATTAAATCAAACATTGTCCCCATTGGGGATTCCTCTTTTGAGCTATTTTACAAGCTTTGATACCAGTGACGTGCGGATATAACCAATGCTCAGATAATCAAGAGGTTTTTGTTCCTCTTTGAGAGTATATAAGATATCTTCAATATCTTGTTCTATTTTATAGATTCTAGTTTGTAATCTATGGATAATATCCCAGTAATCGGGAATTTATCTACTAAGATTATCTCTAAAGTTTTCAACTTTCTCAACTTTTCTTTTTCTTTTTTCAATTCTTTGCTAGTATTGTTACAGATAGCAACTAACTCAAGTCTGTCAACAATCGAAATTATGAATAGTAAAGCGTACTGTTTACCTTTGAAATAGAGGATGAAAACTACTGCACTTATATTTAAACAAGTAGTTTCAGGATGGGTCCACCACATTTCATCAAAAGTAATATAATAAATAGTAAATATGCAAAGAAGCAATCAGAAGAGAAAAGAAAAAGGGGGGTACTGATGGTATAACAAAGGATAAGATGGGTAGGTAGGACGGAAAGGACTTGTGTGAAGAGGAACAGAAATAAATTGTTGGGTTGTATGTGAAGTATTTTGACAGATTCGGAGTGTATGAGCATTAACTCTACATTATTAACCACATGCACATGGAACTTATGCAGTCATGTAAAAGTTTGCAATTTCAGTTTTTATGTAAGTTTTGGTACTTTGGATTTACAAAAATTTTGGATGTCAATTTAAATATTGATAAATGTCAACAAACATTATTAAACAGTTTTTTTTTTCAAAAATATTTTGCATATAGACCAACTATCAGTACTGTCAAACTATAAAAATTTCAATAATTTCGAAAAAAAAAATTGAATCCTCATTAACTTTATTAGTAAGTGAAAGACAGACCCGCAACTTTCATCTCTTTTAACCAATTAAGAAGAGTAAACAGAGTCGTAGAGAGATGAAAACACCGCATGATTTTTCAGTGATTTCAATATGTTCATCAACTTTATGGTACTATAATATGTGACGAAGAACTATGCTGAAAGGATTAGTCAACACATTTAAATTGGATGGAGATATTACACCACGCGAATCACATGAAGCACATGCATAGAAGATATGATCCTACAAAGATCCTACGTATAGTTCAGCTGCTGGATTTAGAAAACATTTGCCAACTAACACAGCCAAACTCCAAGGAGAATGGCACATTATGTTTCAAATGTTCAATTCTAACTTCGTAATAATGCCATCACTCGTCATGTTTTCCGTAAAACAAATATCGTTGCCGTTGCCTTCATAAATTTAGGTTTTGGTTCCGACCATTCTTGTATCTAAACGTACCACAAATATCACTCGCAAATGAAGGCAAAAGTTTGTCGAACCACGGTCATGACATCCCCATTTGCAGAATATTTCGAGAGTTCTAAAAGGTGACATCCAATGCAAAGCTCTTTTATAAGTGCCAAGCAAGACTAAACCGTTGATTTGAACAAGCACGATGAAAATGATACCAATATTTTCAATGTGTTAAATTCTTTCTTCTCTTTGCTATTTTATACTGGCAATGTGAAAAATACACACACTAAATAAATCATGGCTTTAGTTATTAATTTTTTTTCTCCGAAAGGTCGGCTTTAGTTATCTTAGAATTTTATACCGACAGTGTGACAAACGAGCAATATCCTAATTCCTAATAAATTAAAAAGGGTCCATGTGAATTCTGATTTGAGGCTATCTCACTTGGCATATACCTCAGTAGAGTAAATTAAATATGAGATTTCTGTCAAATGACAAATTGCCAATTAAAGAAGTGCTACCTAATGCCACACATCACTGTCAGTTGGGGGACGGCACAACTACACTGAATAAGCTAACACTAAAGATATATCTTGGCTCATGATCCCATCTATGTATTCAAAGCCGATAATGAGGAACAAGGAATTACAAAACGACATTGCTGGAGGTGACACGAAATTGAGCTTCTGAACAGGTAATGACCTCCCATCTGCCCAAATCTTGTCAGCCTTTGAAAACGCCTTCAATTTCTAGTCCAAGAAAAAACGCCTCCAGTGTACCTACAAAAGTCTGCAAACGATTACTGCTACTAGAAAATTGAAAAAAGAGTTCTCTACTTCTCTGCAGCTCTAGTCATCAAATTCTAAGATGCACACCTTATAATCAGTTAAAAATTAAAGTCCTGAGAAGTGAGATCCTAAAGAACACCTACAAACAATTGTAAAACTGGTTTAACCTGTACTACATTTCTAGCTTGAAATAAATGTATTAGAAATTACTGATATCAGAACCAACCATATCCATGAAGTCTTGTTCTACTTCAATGCATGGCGATAGTGCAAGTAATGTTACACCTAGATTATCTTTTAGCCTTATTTTTTACATAACCACTTTATTCCATGATGTACAAGTACAACACATATCATTGACTACTCAAAAACATCACATGCCAAGTAGGTGGAATGGGTCATTTAGACCAAATACGCTAATAGTAACCAATCAGGAAAAGCTTTAATTATGATTAGCCAACAAGCAGCTTTAAGGTTTTGGTACAATGTTGGTATTAGCGTTCTACATGTTATAATTGATTGAAAATGTCTGTGACACCAAACTTATACAACCATTTCGTAAGTTCCAGAGTTTTAAAGCACAATGTTAAGACAGAAGAAAGATTAGCATCCCCTACTTAGCCTGGTTATGAAGAATCTTCTACAAAAGAATTAGAGAAGGTATTCAAATTAAGAATTTAATACTACAACAGTGCTTGGCTGAACAGGATGGAAGAAATATGCTTTCATAGAATATTTTAGTTTTTAGTGGTTCAATTGAATGGATGTACGTCTTCAGTTTCTCAACCCATTTAGATTCTGCTGAAAAAGAGAAGTTGAAATTGATAAAACTGATAAACTTGATTCAGTTATCTAATTTATGTCTCTCCATCTTGGAGGTATTTATACAAAACTAAAGGAACCAAAGTAGGAAAGTAAACCACAGCTTTAGACAGTCCACAACTACGCTTGATCAAGAGTATTAAAGACTAATTAGATTAGAATAGGTTATCAATATCTTCCAATAGAAGAAGTCAGGCTAAGAAGCTCAAATGAGGTAGTAGGTACTCAATCCCTGCGGAACTTACCTCAGATAAGAGGAATCCTACTCCTGCTTAAAAGAGAGACATATCTGCAGGTGGTCCATACACAGTCTTCCAAGAAATTGGAATAAGCCAATTATCAGTGTTGCCTGCAGAAAGCAAATTAGCAAAAGATGAGTATACTTCTAACTCCAAAGAAGTTTCTAGAGTTACCATGTAAGTGTAGGAAGTCACTAGAACTATCATGTAAGAATGATAAGGCTCTAGATTGATCATGTAAAGTGTAATTAAGATCTAGAATATCTAACAAGTCTAGGAAGGTCTAGAATGATCCATCAATGTCTATAAATATGTGATGTACCCTTGTAATAAAAAAAGAACAAGTTAAGCAATACAATTGAAAGTTTCAAAGTATTGCTATCATTCCCTCCTCTACTTCTCCTCAAACTCATATCCTCCTAACACATTTGTCCGAATTAATAACATCTTCTCCCAACTTCTAAACCTCTAGAAACAGAAATAGATCTAATGGAAACAATTCTTAGGGATAAGCATGGCACCCATCACACCCTTTTGGCTTATTGTTATGCACCCCATCAACCATTTAAGGCAGGCTATAAGTGGATTGGGTTTGAAATCATGCCTATGCCTAACCCTTCTAAGACAAGATACCTAATGATTCTAATCTATACAATACAATACAAAAAAAAAAAAAAAAACTATAATAAAAAATAATTAAAAAATAAATAAATAAAAGGAACAAGATATGAAAAAGAACAGATCATGTATTGCTAATATCAATATCCTCTTGGCACTCTGGAAGTACATAAAAGAGATGAAGAACTTATTGGCACATATGTGTTAATCCGCAGTCAAGACTGCAGATGCATTAAACCACCAATAAATATAGATGTCAGCAACCGTGTGTGCATCTGCACAGACTCACCCATACACACACATTATCTCTGACGGAAGTACTGCCGGCCATGCAATTGGTGAAGAGGACTTAATTTTGAAGAACATAAATCTTGTTAAGACTAATGCAAAAGTGTTCTTACATATGCCATCTAAAAAAATATATAAATAAATAAAAAAATATCCGTGAAAATGACAACAGGCACACCAAGACAACAGGGAATGAAAAATACGTAAGCTTATGGGAATTTCCAGGCGCCTCTCTTTCTTTTTTATAATTGTAGTTGTTTGCTTTAAAAAGAGAGACTAACGAAACAAAATTAAAGAGGCAAGATGGGTATGAGCGACCAAACTCCTCTTAAACAGAACACCCTAGTTAGTAAACTTAACCACGGAAATTAAAAGAAACTAACCATGGAAATTACTGGGACTCACACCCAGAAGTTTGCATGCTGCTTCAGCTAAATGGAAAGCATCAGGTGTGTTGTCTCCTTCTGAGCAGTAGCATAATATACAGGTGACCTTCAATCCTTTTGCCTGATTCAGTAAAAGCAAACCTAGATAAAAAATTCAATATTATCTGAAAATTCTAGCATGTACCTAAACAGTCTTATGATCTATGGTTTTCACTTTTCATGTGTGGCTGTGGCTGTGGCTGTGGGTGAGAGAAGTTAAGCAAGAATTGATCCCAATGAGTAGAGGTGAGCACAGTAATTCCAATATATTGATAGGGTGTTCATCAAGGAAATAATACATGGAATTTTTCTGTTTTTCAAGTGGTAGCAACACCCTAATTACTTTCAGGAATAACTGTGGTCCGGGTCCGCTCATTTCATTATTGGGTATAATTCCAAAAGAATACCTTGAAGGAAGAAAAGAGAGCTGCAAAAGGCAAGCTTGGGTAGTAGTATTCTTCTTCTTCCAATTCACCTTCAAAAGGTAAGCTGTCCTCTGGCATGGCATTGCCATCAGCTAATGTGTTAAGATACTTCCATGACCTCTGATTGGGGTTATAATCCTGAAGTCTTTTCCACCCAAGCTTTTCGCAGTAATCATCTGTTCCATCGGCATTGCTACTAGATAGGTAATGCATCTGGGAACCACTGGTAAACGAAAGACAAATCAATTTAAAATAAAATCAAAATATTTAAAAAATCAAAATCAAAATGCAAATGAATTGGCTTTACAGCCAGATCATTTCTACGAAACAAAGTTCAGAACCACATAATTTCTTTCAAGAGCAGTCACTGATGTTTAAGAATGGATGATGTTTTGTTTTCACAACAGTTTCATGCTTTCATACGTTCCAGTTTCATTGCTACTTTTGATTGTAAATGTTCCATAATGTTAGCTAGATCATAATTCACCTCTGAAAATGAAGTAAAGGCAAACATAAGAGACCAAGTTTTACATAATAATTGTATTCGATAGTGTTTCTCATTTAAGTGCCTAAACAGAAGGTTGAATGCTTATGAATCTCACAAAGTTTTCTATCAAGTACCAAAATTTTTCCCAGTCTATAAAGTTTTCTTCAACATATCAGCTATGTTTCTATACAAACATCCTCCCCAGATTCTGCAAAGATTACGAACTACTATAACCAAGCTGCATGAAATGCATAATATAAAGTTGAACCATTCAAACGAGCCAACAGAGGACAAGATTAATGCTATCTAGACCTTGACATATCAATTCTCTGCCACCTCCCAAAGTCCAAGCTCGAAAGCACAATCACATGCTTCTTCCCACTGGCAGCAACATAATCAGCCAACTTCTTAGCAAACTCAATCATCCTACCCTGCTTAGAATTACCATTTCAAACTTCAAAACTATAATCAAACTAAAAAAAATCAAAAACATAACTAAAATGTACAGTAAAGGGTCCTAGTGTACCTTAACAACAGGTGACCTTTGCTGGATTAAAGCCATTCCATTAGAAGCCGATTCATAAGCTGCAGAACCCAAATTTCATTCCATTCAAAAAATGCAAAATAATAAAAGGTATTTAAGAAGCAGAAGCAAAGAGAATGAGGACCTTCAAGAGGAAGAGCAAGGTGGCCTTGAGGAACAGGCCCATATGCATCGTTGCCAACACATGGAAGGACATACGGACTATCCAGAAACCCGACTCTCTCCGCCTTCGTCGACGCGACTAAGAGATCCACGGCGAGCTGGCCCACATTTCCGATCGACAGCGCCGGCTGAAATCAAAAATTGAAACTTTTAAGTTTCCCTTTTCTTTTTTTCAAGGTTGTGAGTTTTTAAGAAACCAAACAGACCCAAAATCGAACAGACCAGGATTAGAGTGGAGGCGTCGGCGTGGTTGTGTGTGCCTGCTTCGGAAATGAATTCCATTTTCAATGAGCGTCTGAGTTCCCGAGCAAGTATATGGGTGGTTTTGCAAAGCTTTTTCTTGAAGAAGAAGAAGAAGAAGAAAGTTTTTGCGGTTTGGGCTGGTGTTGTATGTGGGCTGGTTTCGTGTATTGGTTAGAGGCCTCCTTGATTTTTTTTTTTTTTTTTTAAATAACACCAAATTTATTGAACAAAGAAAAAGATTACAAAAATAGGTCTCAAAGGAGAGAGCAAAAGGAATTACAAATTTTTTTTTTAAAAAAATGAATTAAACAAACCGAAGTTCCAAGGGACCGGACATATTTCGGCTATAGGCAGCCTGAGCACTTTGATGACAAGTATCCCACCAAGAAACTTGAGTATTAGAGACACTAACATAAGTTAATTTGTCTTTCCTATACATATGAGAGATACAAACTTGCAATCTAGATAAGAGAGTATGATACTTATGCTTAAGAATAGTGAGTTTCCAAGGGACAACTGCGGAAGTCGAAGTGAGAATATGAACAACCACCAAAGAGTCGCATTCAATCCAAAGTGAGTGTCACATTTTCTCACATGTGATATTAATTGCATGACAAATGGCATGAAGAGTGCTCCAATCATATATTCACCATAAATTCTGAATGTGGGTGTTGAAATTACACCGAAGAGGGTATAAAAATAGTTGTTCCAGGTTGTCAAAGCCATGAGAGACTCGAAACAAATGTAGTATTCTAAGCCAAACCTCCTTGACAAAAGCACATTTAAAGAACAGTTGAGTAACGAATTCTGTGTTTGCAAGGCAAAGAGAACAAGCATAGGCAAAAGAGAAACCACGACATTGCAGCAAGTCAGCAAGTCATCAGTTAACAGCTTACCATGGAAAAGTTCATAAGTTTCCAAAGCACAATAGAACTACGTGGACGAAAACAAGAGTTCGAAACCCATTTTGCCCAAGGAGTCGGGGGTTGGTGTTTGTGCAAAAAGTTCTAGGCTAGAGTAGTTGTCAACTTACCATCACAGGAGTAACGCCGAACAAGCTTATCATTCACCCACGGTGAGATGGATAAAAGTTGTAAAACCACTAATGTAATTTCATCCCACAAAGTCGTCAAAGCACCTATAGTGAGATTATGAGGTCTTAGCCAAGGTCCATCAAAAATAAAATCTAGAGGCCTCCTTGAATTAGTGTTATCATTCATCTCTCAAATTAATGCCTATATATAATTTGAATTTAAGTGCAATATCACAACAATATCTTCATCATAATTCAACAATTTTTTTTGTTTTGGGAAAAATGAACCAACAGTGTTCGGATATTGTGAGGACTGTCAAAGTGATACATGAACTTTAAAACTTATCAATGTGATACCCGGACTTATATTTTTTGACAAAATACCTACGTTAACTTTCTGTCACGATGCCGTCAATTATGACCACGTGTGATGCACGCGAGGCCGAAAATGAGGGCAAAAAAGACTTTTACTCCATCAAATCCTAAATGAATAAATTTAAAATTTAAAATAAAAACTGAATAAATTTTTGAAAATAAAAGTTGAATAAATCTTTTTGCTTTGTTCTATTAACTAAGATCCCAATCCAATACATCATAAAAATAATAAAAAATCTGAATCCAATCAATATGATTGGATATTATCCCCATCAACACGAGCAATTCTTCAATGACAACAACAAAGATAAGTATTTGAACTAGATATTGTTCATGTTCATCTTCTTAAACCCAGCAAAAAAAAAATCCCAGCAATTGTTCATGTTCTTCACCCATTCATGTTCATCTTCACAAACTTGACAAACCCATTTTCCCATTTTGGAAGAGAAATGGAATATCTGGGAACTACCAAGAACCAAAAAGATCGAAAAATCGAAAACTCATTGCTGCTCGAGATCATTATGCTTCTCATGCTCGGCGAGAAGTGAAGCTGCACCGTCGTCTATGCAGCCCTAACAACTTCTTTTTGTTCTTCTCCTCCCCCTACTTCAAATACCTATCACAACCACCCTAACTTTCTATCCATGCCACCCATACCCTCACCATTAGATCCAAACCCACCAACCCCATTATTCTAGCCATACACTTCAATTAAACTCATTCCACCATTAATCACAATTGAATCCATTCCATCCATTAATCACAATATTCCAAGCCATCTCTGTTCTCCTCCCACCGCCGCCGGTAGTCTGGTGCACCTTCATACTTCACTCCCTCCCTCCTTCCCATTACCCTACCAACCTCCTCTACACATGCACACACACCGTCCATGGCTTCTCCACCTCCCACGCCCACGCGCTCCAATCCCACCCTTGCCATCCTCTCCATCGGCCTCGCCTCTGGGCCTTCCGCTATATAGCCTATATCATCATTTCCCAAACACCAACCCCAATTCAATTTCAAAGAAACAAGCTTTCAAAGTCCTTGTTCTATCTCCTGATAATGAATGAGGGAGAAGAAGAACTGGCAATGAATGAGAGAAAAAAATAATTTTTTGTTAAAAGAAAAATATATTATGTGTCTTCATCAAAGTAACTGACGAAGAGGGAATTAGGGAATTAACGATTACAGTTCAATCATCCTTTATTGTCATTACTATTGTAATTGTTATTACTATTGTAATCCTCACCCTATATAAAGGGACTATCTAATGAAACGAGTAGACATATTCTCATCTTACTTTTAAACGTTTTCAACACACTCAGAGCCAATAGCCAAGAAAAAGAAATAAAAAAACTTTTTTTCTTCCTCTGCCGCAAACCCTCAAGCTAGCCTCACTAGCTCCCTCTGCCTAGCGTCTCGCTCCCAGCCCAGCATGGCAGCACCTGCAAACCGCACACCCAGCCCTGCTCACCGACGCGGCCCCCCCATGTGACCAGACCTCGATGCAACAGCCCTACCAAGGAGAAAGAAGAAGACGCATCAAAGGAAAAATAAAGAGAAAAGAAAAAAAAAAAAAAAAAAGGCCTTGCAGCCCAGAAAAAAGAAGAAAAATAGGAGAAGGCCCAATTTTTCTCAAGCCCAAAAACATCGCTACGCACGCCTGCATCAATACGGGCGTGCGCTAGGATCGTTTTGTTTTCTCGAAACCAAGTATGTTCTCTTATATTTATTTAATTTCATACTCCGGAAAATTATGGAATCAACATACCTTGTGAATTTTACATAATTATGTTTAAGCATGCTTTAAATTTGTTATTTTTTATGTTTTTATTATGAAATTTTGAGCATTTTTGTGAATTTCATTTATGCTTATATAATTATCCCTAAGCATGCCTTTATATTATGCTATTGTTTATATTTTATTTTGAGCATGCCATATATTTTTTGTTATTGTCCTTATGTAAAATTAGAAATTTTGAGCCCGTATGGTTAGATAATATTAATCCTTTTTCATTTATGCGTATATAATTATCCCTAAGCATGCCTTTATATTATGCTATTGTTTATATTTTATTGGGGCCGTGACCACTTACCCAATTTTAACCTAAAAATTGCCCACTTGCTCCACTAAGAGTTTTTTGACCCCATTTACCCAATCTAACTTCTACTGACATAATTACCCTCATTTTAATCTCTCTCTCTCTCTCTCTCTCTCTCTCTCTCTCTCTCTCTCTCTCTCTCTCTCTCTCTCTCTCTCTCTCTCTCTCTCTCTCTCCCCCTTCCCCCCCAACCGGACGGCCAGATGCCGAGCCACGACGCCTTCAGCACCATCTTCTCCGAGATCGGTGCCGGCAAGCATGTCCTAGGCGTAATCTTCGCCGAACCCGAGCCCACCATCTTCTTCTCCGAGATCGGTGCCGGCAAGCATATCGCAGGCGTAATCTTCGCCGACCTCGAGCCCACCATCAAAGCCCATCGTCCCAGTCGCTGCTGCTCGTGCTGGAAGCTCCCGGAGGCGCTGGTCCCGATGTGGGAATTCAGGTCGGATAGGAACATCGGCGTCCACCCCCGACTTGTAACAATTCTTCCTCACCTCGGTTCTTGTGCTCGGCCGCAGAGACATTGCATCTCTCTTTGCATATCCCAGGCACTGCAGGTCCTCATTCGTCTGGGCCGAGCGACGGCGCTGTTGGTGTCGCCGGAGGAGTGACATGGATTACTCCGGTTGCTGCGTTTTTTATTGTTGTTCAGTTCTTTTTTTTGGCAAGGAATAGCATTTTTTTTTTTTGAATGTCTATTGGATTGGAGGCCAATGATCTACTATCTGTTCAACAATGTAAGTAATCTGACATTGCAATGTAACTGTGGGGTTTGTTTGATGGTCTACTGGGGGGTGGTAGACACATTATTGGCCCCCAGTAGACTTTGATACGAGGGACAGGGATCACTATAGTGTGGTGTTTTGATAAGTTACATGTTGTTTTCTGTGTATTAAAGTCAAATTATCTGTGAATCCTACAAAAAAGTGCAGTTTTGGTGGTCTATTGGGAGGCAGTAGAGACATTGGACTTTGTATTGGGGGGCAATAATATGATTATTGGGAGCTCTCAATAATATGATTATAAATTGATCAATTGTGCCTGTAGTGTATTCATTTTGGTTTTGGGAGTTCATACAATTCACTGGACGGCAATAATATGATTTTTGTGAGGCAATAATATGATTATTGGATGATTATTGGGGGGCAATAATATGATTACTGTGGGGCAATAATATGGCTACTGGATATTATTAGGGACCGGTCGCCGGATTCCGTCACCGGTCTCCGGCGCCCTGCCACTGGTCACCGGTCGCCGGCGCCCTACCACTGGTCACTGGAGGCCGGCAAGGTGGAGGATGACTTCTCCCTCTAAGTGAAAAAGAAGGAGAGGGCAAAAAAGTCTCAAAAAAAAAAATAAAAAAGAATTAATTGGGTAAAGGGGAAATAATCCCTTAGAGTGTTTTGGATAAATGGGGTTAAAAAACAGTTGGTGGAGCAAGTGAGCAATTTTTAGCCTAAAATCGGGTAAATGATCATTTCCCCTATTTTATTTTGAGCATGCCATATATTTTCTGTTGTTGTCCTTATGTAAAATTAGAAATTTTGAGCCCGTATGGTTAGATAATATTAATCCTTTTAGCATGCCTTGTTATTTTATCTATGTTTTATTATTCATTGCAATTTGAGCATGATATATTATTGCTGTTATTATGGGTAGCATATATTTTTTTTATATATTATTTGTGAAATTTGAGCATGATCCTGTAATTTATGTTACTACCTTCTATCATTGTTTTATTTCGCATGTTATATAAATTGAGTTTTTCCCTGATAATGAAAATTCATGCGCATTATAAATACATAATTACCATGATAAAGTATTTTCACATAGCATTGAAAAAAAATGTGACCATTACGAATCTTGGTCTTAAAATCTAATTCATATTCTTAGAAAATAATTCACGTGGATGTCTTTATGACTGCGTAATTTATATATCTTCTCTCTCATTTAAGATGGCTGATCCAACTCAACCTGAATTTGACATTTTGGACTCAGAAGGACTTTAGTACCATCGTTAGGATTCTAATGTGGAAACCGCTTTTGTGGCGAAAGACTACACTGCCACCATCGTAACTCCCACCAACTCCAAAGACAATGGACAGTCAAACAAGGTGAAAGCAAGCACCTTAATGTTTCTAAGGCGACATATTGATCCTAGCCTACACTGGGAGTACCTTCAGTTGAAGACACCCAAAGAACTGTGGGATGCCCTTAAAGGAAGTTTTCGGAAAATTCATGACACTTTGCTCCCAGAACTGACCGTTCAGTGGAATGAAATCCGCTTCCTTGACTACAAAATGGTCAATGACTTTAACAAGGAAATGTTGCACTTAAAGGCACGTCTCAATTTCTGTGGAAGGGAACTCACAGAAGATGATATGATCCAAAAGACTCTTTCTACTTTTCCTACATCAGCACTTATACTAGCGAACCAGTATAGGCTGGAGTTGTCATAATCACAACCTTCAATAAGCTTATCAACCTACTGCAAGTCGCTGAGAGGCATAATGAGGTTCTTTTGAACAACAATGTTAGGCCCGTTAGGTCAAAGAAAATTCTCGAGGCTAATTATGGCAAAGTGAAAGGTGGAAAGAACCCCAATGCAAAGGGGGTTGGACGTGCTGATCCCTACCCACGCGGCAACAACGTACCACGTGGAAAGGGACATAGGGATCGTGATATGGGCCGTGGAGGCCCTTCCAATGTATGGCGCAGAGATGGTGATGCTGGCCCTAGTGGTCATGGAAACAAGGTGCAAAAGGCACCTAAGAACCTTTCAGTCAAAAAGGAAAGAGTTGGCAATGAACTATGCTATAGGTGTGGAGTTATTGGGCATTGGTACAAGAACTTCCAAGCAAGCAACAGAGTAGTAGCCATTTACAAGAGGTATAGGGAGTCTAAAGAGCAAGAGGCTCACTATATGGAAGAAGAAGGCCATGACCCAGACATCAACCTTACAATTGCATACTTCAATGGCAACAAGGAACTTGCTCAGTCAATGGATGCTCTAGATTTTGATTGATCTGCTTTATTTTATTTTCCAAAGATAGTTGTGAAGGCATAATGCCTCATTTTTTTTAATTAGACTATTGATTGGTCTTAAAGTTTAAATAATGGTTTGATGAATTAGATTTCTGAACAAGACCTTGATTTGATTATTGTTGGCTTATTAATAAATTTCAGATTTTATTCTGAAGCATTCAATTTATTCTATTTTATTTACTACACATATATACATGGTTTGAAATAGCGCTATAAAGATGTAAAACAATACATCTAGAAAAAGAATTAGAATGAAAAGATTATCATTCTACCTAAATAGAAATACACTAAAGAATATGAGATATATTTTTGAATTATTTAATAATACCTCCCATTTACTTATAGGAATGAATTGAGGAGAACTTGAGTGCTTAGTTGATAGTGGGATTACCCACACCATATTAAGGAATAGGCAATTATTCATTGAATTAATAGCCTATAATTCCTTTATGACTACGATGATTGGATCACCACAAGTAATTAAAGGGCGAGGAACTGCCAAATTTTTGCTGCCTAACGGCACAATGTTTAAAGTCACAGATACTCTGTATGCACCATGAGCTAATCGAACCTTGTTAAGTTTCAAAGATATTTGTGCCAATGGTTATCATATAGAAACCCACTGTGAGAATGGAACCGAATACTTTTATATTATCTCTAATGAATATGGAAGGAAACACATTTTAGAGAAACTAACGAGTCAATCTAGTGGACTGTACCTCACTACTATTCGGATCATTGAATCCTATGTCTCACCAACAATGAAATGTGGGACACTGACTTATACAGGCTTTGGCATGACCGCCTAGAGCATCCTGGTCGTGACATGATGATCCGTATTTTAAAGACCTCACACAAACATCCCTTCTTTTGAGTGAAAAATAAAATGGGATAAAAATCCGTCACACTGCAAGATCTCGGTCCTAGTACTGCTCAAATGCAGCCACTGCCTTCTGAAGTGCCAGAAGCACTACCTCTCACCCCTTATGCCTCATTGACTATTTCAAAGGCACATCACTCATTTTGCAAAGCCTGCTCTTTAGAAAAAACAGGATCGAGACCTTCCTATGCTAAAGATACAAAACAAAACATGCCATTCTTACAAAGGATACAAAGAGATATATGTGGACCTATGCATCCATAATGCGGATCATTCAAGTACTTTATGGTTCTGGTGGATGCCTTGACACGCTGGTCACATGTCGCTTTATTGTCCACAAGAAATGCTGCATTTGCAAAACTCCTAGTACATATTATACATTTAAGGGCTCACCATCCTGATCACCCTATGAAGTCTATAAGGCTTGATAACGCTGGAGAGTTTACATCAAAAGCATTTGATGATTATTGCATGTCTATTGGGATCCATGTAGAGCATCATGTACCCCATGTGCATACACAAAATGTCTAGCAGAAGCAACCATCAAAAGGCTATAGATGGTGGCTAAGGCACTAGTTATGCGCACCAACCAGCCTATATCTGCCTGGGGTTATGCAATATTGCACGCAGCTTTACTTATTCATCTCAGACCCACTGCTAGACAACCATTTTCTGCGTACCAGTTGGTAACTAGATATGAGCCTGACATTTCACACTTACGCATATTTGGTTGCGCAATATATGTGCCTATTGCGCCCCCACAACGCACAAAATGGGTCCTCAGAGACAATTAAGTATTTATGTTGGATACAAATCCCCAACCATTATCTGCTATTTGGAACCCTTGATAGGCGATCTATTTACTGTTAAATTTGCGGACTGTCACTTTGATGAGACATTCTTCCCTTCATTAGGGGGAGATAGGAAAAATGATTTTCCAAGGGAACGACAGGAATCGTTGTGGTTTGTCCCCACTCTGTCTCATTTTGATCCCTGCACTTCACAATGTGAAAGTGAAGTGAAAAGAATAATCGATCTTCATAACGTAGCAGATTCGATGCCTGATGCGTTTACTGATATCGCAAAAGTAAGGAGATCACATACACCAACTGCAAATGTGCCTGCAAGGTTAGAAGTCCCCAATAAAGGTCATGATGCTGTAGATAGAGGCGTTGCAACCACACTTAGTGGAGGTGTGGTTAAGGCCATAGCTCCCTAAAGGAAAAGGGGGAGGCCATTTGGTTCGACTAACACTCACCCAAGGAAGAAGAGGGTGAGTAAAGCACAAATCAATCCATTAATCATAAATGTAGAGAATCCCTCTCATGAGATTGTCTCTAATTATAGTTATGTCCATGAATCAATACTTGAGGACACTCCGATGTTTGAAATGATTCCAGAGAACTAAGAAATCTCAATGGATTATGAGTGTGTATGAGTTGATGGAAAGATCTTCCATACACACTGATGATGTATTTGCATACACTGTTGCTCAAGAAATCATAATGCACGATGATATCGAACCGCGCTCTGTTGCAGAATGTCAACAAAGAACAGATTGGCCTAAATGGAAAGAAGCAATCCAGGCAAAACTAGATTATCTAGCAAAGAGATAGGTATTTGGTCCGGTAGTGCTAACCCCACCAAGTGTAGATCTTGTAGGACATAAATGGGTCTTTGTCAGAAAGCGTAATGAGAAAAATGAAGTCTTGCGGTACAAGGCTAGCCTTGTGATGCAAGGTTTCTCACAACACCCTGGAATCGACTATGAGGAGACATACTCTCTAGTAACAGACGTTATAACGTTCCACTATTTAGTTAGCTTGGTAATTACCGAAGGACTGTAAATGTAGCTAATGGATGTGGTTAGTCCATATCTCTATGGGGATCTTGATTCATATATATATATATATATATATATATATATATATATATATATATATATATATATATATATATATATATATATATATATATATAGTGTCTGATGGCCTTACATTACCTAAATCAAGTGACTCTAAACCATGGAGTGCGTTTGCAATTAGGTTGAAACGCTCATTTTACGGATTGAAACAATCCGGACGGATGTGGTATACCTGTCTAAGTGACTACTTGATTGGGAAGGGATATAAGAACGATGAATTATGCCCCTACGTATTCATAAAGAAAACAAGTTTCGGATTTGCAATTGTAGCTGTATATGTTGATGAAATGAACATAATAGGTACTCCTTATGAAATAAGAGAAACCGCGAGCTACTTGAAATCAGAATTTAAGATGAAGGATCTTAGGAAAACTCTGTCTAGGCCTTGAACTAGAACACTGAGTTTGTGGAATACTAATCCACCAATCTGCGTATGTCCAAAAGATGCTCAGGCGATTTAACATGGACAAAATGCATCCTGCTAGCACTCTTATGATCGGTCAAAGTTTGGATGTAAGGAAATATCCATTTCATCCAAAAAAAGATAACGAAAAGGTGTTGGGAGCTGAAATTCCTTATCTAAGTGCAATAGGCGCATTATTGTACTTAGACCAATACACTCGACCAGACATTACATTCTCATTGAACCTTGTTAGCTAGATTTAGTTCAGCGCCAACGCAGCGTCACTGGAATAGTATCAAAAACATTTTCCGATACCTAAAAGGAACCATTGACTTGAGACTGTTCTTTCCTACAGAGAGATAAGAGGGATCGCAGATGAAACTGCAATCCCTAAAGAAAATGTAGATAGCGAAAGCGCCACCCACTACTCTGAAACCCGAAATAATGTTTTGGTTGGTTTTGCAGATGCTGGGTACCTCTTTGACCCACATAAAGGTTGTTCCCAAACTAGTTATGTATTTACCATTGGCAACACGGCGATATCTTGGAGATCAACCAAGCAAACCCTTGTGGCTACCTCCTCGAACCACTCTGAGATCATTGCTCTACATGAGGCGGTTTGTGAGTGTATATAGTTAAGAGTTATCATTACACATATTTAAGGGACTAGTGATTTGAGTTTTACCACTGAAGAGCCTACTTGCATTTATGAAGATAATACAGCTCGCATATAACAGATGAAGCTAGGTTATATCAAGGGTGATAATACAAAACACGTATCGCCAAAGTTTTTCTACAATCATCAACAACAGGCTCTCCTCAAGATTCAAGTGAATCAAGAAATGTCTGAGGAGAATGTGGCAGATTTGTTTACCAAATCATTGTCTAAGGCCATATTTGAGAAACATGTGAAAAACATAGGAATGCGAAGACTTTCCAAGCTCCCTTGACTGATGTAAGGATCAGGGGGGCTGTAGACGTCAGGTAGGGGGTCTAACATACACATGTCATCATCAAATGTAACAGGTGCGTTGCGCTCTTTTCCTTTGACCAAAGTGTATTTTTTGTCCCACATGGTTTTTATTGTTACTTGGCAAGGTTTTTAGTGAGGCAACAATTCATGCACCATTTAGTCTTTGACTTGGCACAAGGGGAGTGTTAAAGGAAAAACACATTATGTGCCTTGGTCAAAGTAACTGACGAAGAGGGAATTAGCGATTACAGCTCAATCATCCTTTATTGTCATTATTGTAATTGCTATTACCATTGTAATCATCACCCTATATAAAGAGACTATCTAAGAGCATCTTTAGCAGACTCTCTATTTTGGCTCCTTAGCTATTTTGGAGAGCATCTTTAGCAGACTCTCTATTTTGTCTCCTTAGCTATTTTGGAGAGCATGTTTAGCTTTTTATCTATTTTAGCAGCTACACCAGACTCCTAAGTAGCTCTCTATTATAACTTTTAGCTATCTCACTCCTATAATTTAAAACATTCATTTTGAGTTATTTCATGTAATTTATAAATATATTTAAACTATTTAATATTCATTTAAAAAATAATATAAATTTAAAATTAGCTAAAATAGAGAGCACTGATATAGACGTATTTCTAAAGTGACTAGCCAAAATGATTTTTTAGCTAATTTGGCTAAAATTTGACTCAAAAATGGCTAATATTGCTAAAGATGCTCTAATGAAACGAGTAGACATATTCCCATCTTACTTTTACATTTTTTTTTATTTCTTTCTTTATTTCTCTCTTTTTTATTATAAAATTTATTTTTTAAAGGGCACATAAGTCATTTAGCTCTTTTTTTCAGTCACACGTGATTAACTTGACGGCACCGTGACGGAAAGTTAACATAGGTACTGTGTTGATAAGAAAATATAAGTCCAGGTATCACATTGATAAGTTTTAAAGTTCAGGTATTACTTTGACAATCCTCAAAGTGTCCGCACACTGTTGGTGCATTTTTCCCTTTTGTTTTGGACTATATTCAATTTACTCCCTAATACTTTGGGGCAAACATCAATTTGGTCTTCTTCTTTTTTAATCATGAACATCCCTGGGCTTTCAAATTGCATCAGCCGCGTCCAAATTTCAAATTTCCCTCCATTTGTGACTTAACTTGCTAAGTTGTGACGTCCTCCATTTTGGCTTTCAAATTTCGCACGAAAAAAAAAATTTCATCTTAATTATGAGCAACATAAAAATTTGAAGAGGCTATGATCATCTTAAAATCCAATGTAACTCCACTACTGCTACACTATTTTTTGGTCCATATGAAATTATGCAAAAATACAGTGACACAGAGAATACGTCTTTACAATATTATTACAAACAGGCTAAAATAGTATATGTCTTATAATCCAAAAGTCCATAAGCTATCCAACTTCAAACCAAAAGAAAATACCTCGATCAACTAATGTAAGATACACCCTAATGTATCGGTTATTACATTTGAGACAAACTAGTAAGCTCAACTCTCAACGCCTCCAAGCATGCTAGAAGTGAACGGCATTGAGAACGAAATAGGCACGATTTAAAAGTCATCGACCATGATGACATTCAGGAGGCTTTGGTCAATGTTCTGAATGTCACTGAAGTACCCGATGAAACTGTAGTCACATCAATGGTACAAGTGTCATACCGAAGGAAAAACTCTACCAACATTAACCTAGACACAAGCAACACCAAATCCTTCCCAGCACACTGCTTATTCTCCACCGTTGGATCATCAGTCTCGCGACCATTCGACCAATAAACATACTTCAACAGTTTCTCACCTTCTCCTACAAACCTATGCCCCACAAACTCCTCCGGATTCTCGAAAATCTTCGGATCCTTCGTGGCGAACGGTTGATATCCGAAGATCATTTCCCCTTTCTTGATCTCAAATGCTGCATCATGGCTATGGACCACCATATCCTCCTTGGCCTTCCCGTACTGGAACGGAACCGGAGGTTCAATCCTCAAAGCCTCATAAACCACAGACTTGGTCAAAGTCATCTTATCCAACGCCGAGAAAGTAACATTCCCATCATTTTCCTTAACAACAGCCCTGATTTCATTTCTGAGCTGGCGGTGCAAATTCTCTCCTGCAGATCCAACCCACTTGATTAAAGTAGGGAACAAAAGCTTCATGCCTCCAAAAGCATTGAAGCAAGCCAAAAACAAAAGGTTGTGGCAAGCTTCGTCTCTCGGAATCCCAAAACTATTCTCAGCCTCATCCAAAACCGAAGCCGACGACTCGTAAAACGCATCGTAGAGCTTCTTGTAGGTCGATTTGACCAAAAATGCAGGGTAGGAAAACGTGTGCAGCAAGAAATCTTCAGCAAAGCTCAGCAACTTGGGCAACCCGAGTGTGATTTGCGGTGCAAGTTGCGGCGTTAGCCATACAGCCACCAGGTTCGGCCCTTTAGAACCCAATGAAGTACTTTCTGATCCACATAACAACGAGAAAACGAAATTGAAGGACATGTCATCGCTCGAGGTGTTGAAGTCTGCTTTGCCAATTTTTGAAATTTCAGTTTCCAGGTTGAGAAAGAGGTCGGACAAGTGGTTTTGGAAGAGTGGGATGAACTTGTGGTGGCGACTGGCGAGTAGAGACAATAAGAAGCGCTTGAGAGAAGCGTGGTTCGGTTCTGAGGGGTCAAGATAGGCGCAGACGCGATAGCCGCCGGTGAAGGATGTAGAAGGCATGTAGGTGCCGTCCAAGACATTACGTTTTTCGACTTTGGAGGTGTCGAAAAGAACAGGGAAGCTCACGGCATTGAAGACTGCAATGACTTTAGGGTTTCGAGCGATGAAGGGGCCGGGTGGCATATTGGTACGGAAGACTGTGGAGTTGTACTTCTGGATTCGGGTTTTGAAGAACTCATCTTTTCCTTGGTTGTAGAAATAGTTGTAACGATCTTTGATGGCACCGTAGAAGGGTACGCCATAGTCGCCTGGGATTGGTTTCAATGGAAGCTTTGCTGGTGCAGATGATGATGAGTTAGATGGGTTAGAAGAAGATGAAGACATTGTTATCAAATTGAGTAGCATATAGTAGAATCATATAGATATATTTATACTAGACTTATTGAACCTGGTTGACATCATATTCTCGTGTGCTATTTTTTTATAGCCATGTGACTTGCTTAGGTTGCTAGGGGCCAAGAGGAATGACAAAGAAATTAAAGTCTCTGATCGATCACTGAGAGCCATCTACCATCTACTTTGTGGTACTTTTGATTTAGGGTGCGTTTATTTCCACCCTATTAAATACTCTGTTCACCCTATAACAAATTTTTTTCTTTAAAATTCCAAAATTATCCTTAACAACAATTATTAACAGAAAATCATGAAAATGAGAAATCAATTTTGTTTTAATTAAAATTTTACCCAACAGACATCCTAATTATTAATTATCATAACAGTTTTATATGCCAAAAAAAGAAAGAATTATCATCTTAGCTTCTTCATTGCTAACCAAACAAATAATTAGACGAAATTTTCAAGTTATAGCAATAAGTGAAAAACATTGTTGGTTAGTATTATTTTGTTCTACTTCATATGACTCGTGTTTGATTCTATGTCATAGTAGTTGATGAAGAGAGAAAATAGAGAAGAGGAAAAAAAAAAGAGTAAAAAGAAACTAGAAGGCATGGGGTTTTTTCTTTTCTGATTTCACATTTTCAATGGTAATATCTTTTTTTCTTTTTAAAATTATTTGAGGGTGAAATTAAAAATTTCATGATAAAAATTTAATTGTAAGGTGAAGATTTGGTAGGGTGGAAATAGTCTCACCCTATGATTTAATAGAGTCAACAAATCAAGTTAATGAAATCTAGCTATAAACTATTTGAGGATAAACTATTCGTTTTTGAGACGAAACATTTGTTATTTTCAAAAACATGAAACTGGTTTTCAGTAGCGTAACGTAACATGAAACTGGTTTTTAGTAGACGAAAGAGTTGTAAGCAGTCAGCTAATTTGTTATTTCCAAACAATACGTAACGTAATCAACTTTGTAATAAATCATTCGTTTCAATAGTACCACAAGGTAGACTTTTTTTTTTATCTAACCAGTAGCCATCAGCCATATGCTGGGCTATATCCTACTAATCTAGAATTATTGAGAAAACTTTCAAACATTCCAGGTACGTAATAGCTAGTGCTAGTTATATTTATAATCAAAGGAACCAAAACAAAAGTGTTTGGATCAAAATTTGAATTATTGAGAAAACTTTCAAACATTCCAGGTACGTAATAGCTAGTTATATTTATAATCAAAGGAACCAAAACAAAAGTGTTTGGATCAAAATTTGAAATTTTCAACCAAATTAAATACTAAGCTAAAATTTTCGACTAAACATTCATAGATCAAAGTAACTGTCATAATTGACAAAATCGTAACAAAGATCAATCGGATTAAAAATAAGATATGATTTCAGAAAGAAGAACATGGCCTTGATAAAAGACCCAACGAAAAGTCGAAAAATGCATCAAAAGCCTATCACAAAATCACACATTGAAAAACACACAGAATACACAACCAACAAACGAATCCAACCCTCTCACCTGAAATTAGAGGAAATAATGAGCAGAAACAAAGAAAGAAAATCCAAATTTAAAGATCAAAAGCAATGAACCAAACTCTCTCAATCTCTCTTATACAGCTGTAGAAGACACGAAAGAATAGGTAGCGGCACAATTAGGAATTTGGGTCTAACAGTGGAGGTCGGTGTAAACAGAAGTTTCCCGCAAAAAGAGATACTTGGTCTTGGGTATATCCAGAAGCGTATAGCGAGATTTTATTATTATTATTTTTTTTATGTCTATCTGTTTGGGGGCAAATTCAGAAAATCACTGTAGTACTGTTCATTCAACAGTAAAAATCTCATTTTACTTTTGTATATGCACTAGCGAGATAGCCCGCGCGATGCTGCGGGTATATCATAGACATTATTGACTTCAACAGTACTGAATTTACAAATATTAGGTACACTATAAATGCGTTGTATATACACATCAAATATTGTTTTACATGATCCAAAATCTGGTACTTTAGCTAATTACTATACACAAATTTGAATCATGAGGTCTTCTAGAATATCATTGTTTTGAAACTGTGAAGCTGGGGCAGCTAATTCAACATGTAACAACTGAGAAACACGATCTCCACAATCATCGAAATGCAACTCTTGATAATGTAGAAGTCTAAAGTAGTCCTTCTGCACCGCAGTCAGCAAACCTGTACAGTGCAGTGGAAAAAAACTTAAGTTGATGTATAATGGGGCTGCTTCAAAGGCTATTGCAGTACATTTGTCTTAATCTTTTTTTTTTTTTCTTTTCTTTTCAGTTGATCAAGGAAATGTCAACAATTTTATTTCCATCACAGCATAGCAATATTAGCGTCCATTAACAATTTCAATTTCTTTATACGCGCACAAATGTCATCTCTGATTCTTCCATTTATAAAACACTTGACGGAAACGAAGAACAGGAAATGAAGCCTAATGCAGACATTGATCTCTCTTGATCATTCTACACACTTTGCTTCACTTTTACATTAGCAAACTGAAAGAAATTCCAACCATTGAAAGTCATTATCTACCTTGAAAGCAAGTATAAATGCTACATGTCTCATTTGCATGATACAAACATCTTTTTAACACCTATTACCAACCACCGACTTAAAGCATTCTTGTATTATTCAAGCTGAAGACTTAGTAAAATCTCCATCGATATGAAAAACTATATGCAGAAATCAATTTTCTTTTTTAACATAATACCCAACTAATTATCTCCATTATCTGTACATGACATGAAGGAGATAATGTCTGAATAAAATTCAGTAACTGCAGATCTTGCTAACTTGTGAGGAACTGAGGAACCTTAATAATCTTTCAATGACAAAGCATAAATATTATACTAATTGAAATCACAAAATGATGCCTGAAACCACAAATTCAAATGAGTGTATTGCAAAACCTTCGACAATCATGATTATAGTTCAAGAACCTACTACAGAAAGTAAAAAAGTTCAAGCTTAGAAGATAAACACCGAAAACATCACTAAGCAGTAAAACTTAACAAATATCTTTTATTGCTCAGCTATACTTTTTTTACCAACACAATATAGAGATATTTTCTTTGTGTTCTGATTCTTTAGCTTGTTTCAATGAATACTATATTTTAGTTTAAGGATGTAATCAATGTGCTAATAATGTCAGAAAACCAAAATTACATGATTTGGTCAGCCATCAGAAGAAGACCATGCCTTTATACATGCTATGATCTCCACCAACTGGAGCTTATGGATGAGTAATACTGGCCTATTAAGTTGGAAATGAGAATCTGTTCCTATTTTAAACTATATATTCTATTTCTGTAATTCGTATATATTATGCCAGTTCCGACTACTGCAAGAAAATACACAGCCAGCAGAGGTAATATTTGAAATGGAAAAAGTCATACCTTGTAATTCATCCCTTGCCCGTGCATCTCACATGAAACAATCCTATCTTTGAGTTGCTCTGCAGCTATGAAGTAGTCTATCCTCATCCTTTTGCCTCTATACCTGCCAGAAAGCCACCCGGTATGTTTATTATGTGGTGAAAACTGTATAATAACAATATATGATTATAATACAGTTCCTAACTTCCTATGTACGTACATCTAATGATTGCACATTCAGATGGAATCACCATGATT